>NW_026652280.1:97798119-98451450 GCF_009828535.3 Hylobates moloch
ATACCCAAAGGAGTATAAATCATGCTGCTATAAAGACACATGCACACGTATGTTTATTGCGGCACTATTCACAATAGCAAAGACTTGGAACCAACCCAAATGTCCAACAACAATAGACTGGATTAAGAAAATGTGGCACATATACACCATGGAATACTATGCAGCCATAAAAAATGATGAGTTCGTGTCCTTTGTAGGGACATGGATGAAACTGGAAAACATCATTCTCAGTAAACTATCGCAAGGACAAAAAACCAAACACCGCATGTTCTCACTCATAGGTGGGAATTGAACAATGAGAACTCATGGACACAGGAAGGGGAACATCACATTCCGGGTACTGTTGTGGGGTGGGGGGTGGGGGGGGGCGGGGACAGCATTAGGAGATATACCTAATGCTAAATGACGAGCTAATGGGTGCAGGAAATCAACATGGCACATGGATACATATGTAACAAACCTGCACATTGTGCACATGTACCCTAAAACCTAAAGTATAATAAAAAAAAAAAAAAAAAACAGCAAAAAAAAAAAAAAAAAAAATCAAATCCGTAATTTGCCCTCCTCCAGTGAAGGTTCCAAGCCTAAGTATCTTTACCAGTAAAATCTTCCAAACATTTAAGGAAGAAATAACATCAATCTTGCACAAGCTCTTCACGAGAATAGAAAAAGAAGGAGCTTGCTTATGAGACCAATATAATTTTGTTACTAAAATTTGTCAAGAAAGAAAATTGGTCCATCTTTCTCATGAACACAAATGCTAAAAAGCACAGCAAATTTATAAGTCAAATTCAAGAATACATAAAAAAGATAACACATCATGGCCAAGTTGGCATGCACAGTTGATTTTACATTTATAATCATCCATGTAATTCATCATATTAATAATAAAAGTAAATAATCATATGATCATATTAATAGAGGCAATAAAAGTTATTTACTGAAACAGGATCCGTTATTTGGGAAAAAAAGAAAATTTCTTAGCAAATTAGAAATATGAGGAAAGGTATTTAATCTGATACATAGTATTTACCAAAAAAATTACAGAAAATATTATATTTAATATTGAAATTTTAAGAGCTTTTTCTGTGAGACTAAGACAGGACACCTGATATTACCACTTCTCTTTAGTATCATGTTTGAGTTCCTAGTCAGTGCAATAAGTGAGATAAAAGGAAGTTTATGTATTAAAAAAATGAATAAAACTATCATTATATGATTGTGTTTGCATGAAATCTAAAATAACCTAAAGATAAACTATTAAAATTAATAAGTAAATTCAGCAATTTTAGTAGATATTAAAAGGTCAATAAGACCGGGCATGGTGGCCCATGCTTGTAATCCTAGCACTTTCAGAGGCCAAGGTGGGCAGATCACTTGAGGTCAGGAGTTTGAGGCCAGCCTGGCCAACATTGTGAAACCTCATCTCTACTAAAAATACAAAAATTACCTGGGCGTGGTGGCAGACACCTATAATCCCAGCTACTTGGGAGGCTAAGGCAGGAGAATCACTTGAACTTGGGAGATGGAGGTTGCAATGAGCCAAGATTGCGCCAGTGCACTCCAGCCTGGGGGACAAGAGCGAAACTCTGCCTCAAAAAAAATAAAAATAAAAATAATGGTCAGTAAAACAAAAAAGCATTATATTTCTATATACCAATATACATTTAGAAAAAAATCTAATGATATCACTTACAATATCATCAAAAACATATCAATAACCTAAGGATAAACCTACCAAAAGATATACTTTCCACAGGCAAAGCTACAGAAAATTACTGAAAGAATGTCAAGTTAACCTAAATAAATGAGGGAATATTTATGTTTATGGATTGGGAGACTAAATCTTTTCTAATTTATACAAATTAACTTATAAATCCAATGCAATTCCAGTTATTAAAAGTCTACTAGGCTTCTGGGGAGAGAGGGGACAGGAATTGACTAGGTGATTTTTAAATGTATAGAAAAATACAAAAAGCCAAAAATAGCCATAATAATTTTGAAGAAGAACAGCATTTTATGACTTAAACTATCAGTTAATAAGAGTTATTATAAAGCAACAATAATTAGAAGAGTGTGATATTGGAATGAGGATAGACAAAATAGACTAATGGACAAGAAAGGAGTTTCCAAAAATAGACCTACATGGCTTTTTGTTTTATAACAAAGGTGAAATTTCACTGTACTGTGGAAAAAAATCAACTTTCAATAAATAGGGCTGGGTAAATTATCTGTATTTACGTTAAAAGTGAATATAAACACTCAAACTGTACACAAAAATCAATTGCAATGCTATTATAAATGTAAAATAAATGGTAAAAAATAAAGTTTCTAGAAGATAACCTGGGAGAGTATCTTTACGATCTTGGAGTAGACTAACTTTCTTAGAAGGGATGCAAAAATCTCTAACCACAAAGGAGAAGATTAATAAGCTGGACTATGTCAAAGTTAGAATGGTTGTTCATCAAAAGGCACTATCAATGAGCAAAGAAGCAAGCCACAGATTGAAGGAAGACATTTGCAATACATATATCCAACAAAGGGTTTATATTCAGAGTTTAAAATAACTACAAAACAGGAAGAGAAACACTGAAAGTTAAGAGAAAAATGAGGAAATATTTGAACAGAGATTGCACATAAAAAGGATATCTACATCACCAATTAGACTTTGAAAAAATGCTCATTCTCAAATTCACCAGAGACATACAAATTAAAACCACATTGAGATAATTCTAGCAGAATGGCCAGATATTACTAGATGACAATACCAATATCAGCCAGAATTTTAGAACAATGATAACTCTCATACATTGGTTGGTGGGTGTGGTGTGAACTGGCACAACCACTTTGGAAAATAATTTGGTAATACTTCCTAAACTGAATACATGCATACCTTATAAGCCAGGAATTCCACTCCCAGGTATATACCCAATAGAATTATGTGTGCACATGCCCCAATAAATGTATACTAGAATGTTCATAGCAGCATTATTTGTTTTAGCACCAAAAGTAGGTAAAGACTCTATGTTCCCTTTGAAGTTCTCCTCTTAATCTCTATTCACCCCTGTAACCCCTGTATGGTTTTCTTGCCTCAGGGTGCAGTGGGTCAGATGTGACATAATATACCTAAGGTGATGTGCATTTGTAGATATAAAATTAAATGCCCCCTTAGGAAGACCAAGGTATGGGCCCAGAGAGAAAGGGTGGGAAAATATTTGAAAGAAAGAAACTGGCACTCCTCATGGCAGGCAATGCCTTAGGAACCTCTGTTGACCAGTATACCAGGATGGAAACTTGACTTTTAGAAAATTGCAAGAGCTATACATTCACCTGGTAATTTTTTTTAAAAAAATCAAACAGTACGGAAATACATAAAATAAATTGTCTTCTTCCCACCTATTGCTCCTCAAACATAATCAATATTTTTGTGTGTACTTTCCAGGAAAAGAAGCAAGTATACTTAAAAGAGTTGATGTACACATATATCCTATTTTTTATATTTACCCAGTGGGATAATACTACAAAACCAATCTATATCTCACTTTTATTCTCTTCACATCAAACAAGGTGGTCTTCCCTTCTTGGCATGTTCAGATTTACCTTATTCTTTAATGATTGCTTGTCATCGTACGGATGAGTCAGAATATTCTTAAACAGTCCCCATATCGTGGTTTTTTGTTTTGTTTCCACTGCTTAGGCAATAATGAATGCTACAATAAACGTTCTTATAGAACTCTCTTCAGATACTTC
This sequence comes from Hylobates moloch, assembly GCF_009828535.3. Lineage (NCBI taxonomy): Eukaryota > Metazoa > Chordata > Mammalia > Primates > Hylobatidae > Hylobates > Hylobates moloch. Next base: position 97,801,870 of record NW_026652280.1, read on the forward strand.
CTTCAGGGTAATTTCCCAATAGCAAAACTGTAGGGTCAAGGATATTTGATTTTTTAAAACCTTAACTTTTTTTTTCCTTTGATCATCGGGTAGGAAACTGTGATTAGTAGCTGAAGACGGGTACTCCCACTTCCTTTTTTCAATTCACTAATGCATTCTGCTCCTTTTGAGAGTGCAGCTTCGCAGATGTGCTCCTTGGAGCTGGTGTGCAGTGTCCTGACTGTAAGATCAAGTCCAGACCTGTTTTGGACTTGAGAGAACTTCTCTTTTGATCTCAGCCCTTGGTGGTCCAGGTCTTCATGCTGCTGTGGGTGATATTACTGGTCCTGGGTGAGTAAAAGGGCTCACCATGGGCCCATGGGTGGGGTTTGGACGGCTTCTCTCTCCACCACAGGCCTGGTCCTTTCTTGGGGCTCAGCCCCTGCTGAGAGAATCTTTCCTACATTAGGAGACTGTATTTTTGAACTTTACTCTGTAGCTCAGGACTTTCTCCTGGGGCCAAAGAAAATGGTCACAGCTAGAAGGAATTTTCAGTCTTAAAGAGTAGGAAACCACAGTAACCATGACAATTAAAATTTCATTTTTTTCTTTAAAAAGTACTTCATAAAGTCCAGAAAATGTTTCATGTTTGTTTGTTCATATTGTCTTATTCATAGAAGAGCCCACTCTCCTCTCTGCAGAGGAGATGTATTTATTCCTTGTATGACAAGGCCAGATCCTGGCCCCGAGCATGAGAGCGCAAGGTTTCTAACGGGAAAGATGGCTCTTTCTCTTGCACATAATTGCAAACCACTGCAGCAATTGGCTGATTAAGAACATGGGGTGGAGGAGGTCACAGAGGAGTAGGTGTACAAAGCAAGGATAAATCTAAAGCACATGACTTTCTCTTTGTCCCTGTGGGTGTGCATAAGTCTCTATCAACTCATATGTGCGAACTGGTTGATTTTTACTAAAGTTTAAATATTAGAATTAAATATGTTTATTTACTTGTTCAGCAAATGTGTTTAGTAATATCTATGCACAGTATTGTACCAGGTGCTGAACAATAAGAGTCCACAGGAGACACTATGTCTGTGTTCTGGAAAGTCATGACATAGAAGGGCTTCCAGCAAGGCTAATGTACTTTCCTTCAAGCAGCTATGCAACAAGATCCCAGTTAAATAATTTTCCAGGCAAAGTTACCAATGAATGCTGTAGGCAGATAATAAACTGTATTCAAAATAGCTAGTAAAGACTTCATGTAACTTAGAGGTGAGTAGGAGCTAGAGGAGCAGAAATGGAGCAGGCATGGTATAAGAAAAGAGGACCTCATAGTTGGAAGGTGCATGGACTGTAATTCCCGAAGCAGGAACACATCTCAATGTGGCCCCACACAATGTGGGTAATGGCCAGGTCCTGGGCATGAGAGGGCAAAGTTTATAACATGGGCTCTGGTGTCAAACAGGATCTAGGTTCAAAACTTCATCCTGCCACCTACTGGCTACGAGATTCCTGGTCTACAAAATGGGGTTAATCCTAGTGCTTACCTCATAGGATTATTGGCATGGTTATAGGAAATAACCTATGTAAATGCAGACCATAAAAAACCACTCACAAAAATATTAGCTTCATTTAAAACAATGCAAAGAGCAAGGAAGCCAAAATATTCAGGTGAATGGTGAATAATTTGTGTTCTCAGTAAAACACTTAAGTTTGGATAAGTCTCCAACAGCCTCATGTGGACAGGGATGATGTGTCTCTCACACACTCCTGGATTTCTATTGCCTTGCTCTGGAGTATGATTGGCATTCCAAAAATCTGTTGAATAAATAAATCAACCCATATGCAGAATATCTACTCAATTGATAAATCTGCCAGTTTTGTGTCCTCTCTCTCTTCATTACCCATTTCTCAAATCTCTATCCTTCTACCCCTATATTATTAACCTAGTTCTTTAATTAATTCTTTATACAACAAAAATATATTTAGTGAATATTAAAGGAATATCTTTTACATGCCAGTCACTGTTATAGGTCCTGGAGGATATATGGTGAACAGAAGAAAAGTCCTAGGTCTCATAGAGCTTGCATTATAGAGAAGGGAAAATAAACAAGCAGATAATGAAGATAATTTGCATAAATGCTCTGACAAAAATTACACATTACCATCTCTTGGGCTGAGCATCAGATCTAAATAATCTGAGCATCAGTTGATTGTTTAAAAATTAGGCATGATGATAGCAAGCCCTTGGATTCAATGATCTCATGAAAAGAGTATAGCCTGGAGTCTGGTGCCCAAGGGAGGCTTAATTCATGTCCATTTCCTTGCCCTGCCTTCTAATCAGTCTTCCTGCTTCATATTGTCCCATTACATTCTGTCCACTGACAGAGGGCTCCATCAAAGTTTGAAATTCTAACCTTGTCAATCTCCTCCTTGAAACCATTCCATGACTCCTTATGACTTTTATAATAAAATTAGAACCACTTACTCAGGCCCTACATGCTTCTCTGGCCTTATTGCCCCCAACACTCCCAACTCCTGAGCACCAATGTCATTTCTCCACTTCTGTGCCCTTTCTACCTTGATTACCCTCCCCATCGCCTCTCATCACACACAAATGCTAACATCCACCTGCAGATTCATGTTCTCACTCACAGTTTTGTGAAGTATCATCTCCTTCAGGTACCTTCAAGGATCCACCCATCCTGTTCAACACATGTACACACAAACACACACTCTATGCACACACACATATATCCTACACACTGGACTAGGTGGCCCTTCTGCCCCCAACATACCCCATGTGTATCTCTGTTATTGCACTTACACCCTGTGTTATATTATTTTAAATCGTGTTTCTGTTTTTCCACTAGTCAACTTTTTGAGGGCAGATACAATTTTTAAAATTCATTGTAAAAGTCTAAATACCATGCCATATATATGTGTATATAACATATGTACATATATATGTATATCTATGTGTATATATATATACTTGATGAATAACTATTAGAGTTTTTAAATGAATAATTTAAAGGGACAAGCAATATATGCATGGGTAAAAAAAGGATTATTTTCTTAAAACAAAATAATCATGGTTCTGTGCTCATCTCTGGCTCTTATTTTTTGCAGCTCCTGTCAGTGGACAGTTTGGTGAGTTCTCCTGTCTTTGGCTCTTCAGCGTCTCTGGTTAAGAGTGTCTCTTCCTAATAAATAGAAAACATTTGTGATGGCTGCCTGAGCTCTCTAATATCTCCTATTTTCTTGCTGAGGTCAGCAGGGATTTGAAAGTGATGACTGGTTTTTTGGCATCGCCCAAGGGCCAGGATGGCTCCATGGTCACCCTCTGATCCTCCCTGGGGGAAGGGGAGCTGCCCAAGCAGCTCCTGGCCTTTGCTAAGCCCTGCATTTACTGTTATTGCCAACAGACCCCATATAGCCAGGCAGGACATCTTCAACTCCATGGCAAGCATACTGGACTCAGGATAGGATCCTCTCCATCAGCGAGCCAGAAAAATCCCCTGAAAACATCCCACTGTGCTGATGCCAGCAGGAATGCTGCATTCTCTACACTTTGGAGTCAAATCCTCCAGGACATCCAACAACTGGGTCCTTACAAAAAAGAAAGGCACAGAAAGGGGAGATGGGGAGAAGACAAGTTATCTGCATTCCACATTTAATTAGTTCTGGCTCTTAAAGCCATTCCTTTGGCTCAGAGTGGATAATTGAGAACCCATGAATAGCAAGAACCCTCTACAACCCCTCTCCTTGTCCTAATCAGTGGCCCCAGCTGTAACCTTGTCCTGGTCACCTCTGGATGCCAGTAAGTGACTTGTCCCTTCCTTGCTCTGACACAATTAGCTATGATGGGATTCTTCTGGGCATTTGAATCATCATCTACAAAATGAAGATGTTAGGTAAGTTGAGCTCTCAAGGTTTTCTCAGTGACAAATCTTAAGATAATATGATTTATTCTCTTAGGGAAAGTGCAAACTTGTGATTTTAACATAACCTTTGGAGTTTCTTATGAGTGTATGAACATGATGAAATGACAGGGCAGCGTTGATTTTCTCTGGGACCCACTTCCATGTAAGGCTACCTAACTGTGATATTTGATGGCGAATCCTGCTGGTGTCACTCTCCTGAAATCATTTTGCTCATTGCCATCCCCTGGGCAATTTCTCCCTTGGGTGAGGTGAGGGCCACTGGCTGACAGGGAGCTTTGAGCTATCAGTGACCCTCCCAGAGGACCTCTTTCAGATCCTCGAAACCCAGGTCCTCCAGGCTATGCAGCAGGAGGCCCTGAGGCTGGGCCTGCAGGAGCCTGCACCTCAGACTCCTTTTCTCTTTCCTCTTCAGCAACGACACACAGGTCCGTTATTTTCCTCCAGCCTCCATGGACCACAGTCTTTCAAGGAGAGAGAGTGACTCTGACTTGCAAGGGATTTCGCTTCTACTCACCACAGAAAACAAAATGGTACCATCGGTACCTTGGGAAAGAAATACCAAGAGAAACCCCAGACAATACCCTTGAGGTTCAGGAATCTGGAGAGTACAGATGCCAGGCCCAGGGCTCCGGTCTCAGTAGCCCTGTGCACTTGGACTTTTCTTCAGGTGAGAGAGCGTGAAAGACGCACCAACTTTAGAAATCAATTCAGCCCATGTTTCTCTCTAGCTGTTATTACAGTTTACCTCAGACCCTTCATGAGTGGACAATTTTATTTCACACTGTGGTAAGACAGGGAGAGAATAAAACGCTCAGAATGCAACCAGACAGGGAATGGGATTAGCTGCTTAATTTTAAACACTAAAATGATTAGAATTTTTACTTGAGTGGATTAATGTCTCTAAACTTGTGGTTCTTAAAGTTTGATTTGAGTCAGAAAGCCTGGGCAGCTTATCAATCATACAGATACTCAGGACCTACCTATGCTTATTCAATCGAAATCCATAGAAGTGGGGTCCAGCAATTTGTATTTTTTACAGGCTTCTCCAGTACCAGAAAGTCTGAGGACTAATTTATTTGAATGGTTCCTGAATCTATGTATAGTTTTTTGGTTTTGTTTTGTTTTGTTTTTTGAGATGGAGTTGCGCTCTGTCACCCAGGCTGGAGTGCAGTGGTGTTATCTCGGCTCACTGCAACTTCCGTCTCCCGGGTTCAAGCAATTCTCCCACCTCGGTATCCCTAGTAAGTAGGACTACAAGAACCCGCCATCACATCTGGCTAATTTTTGTATTCTTAGTAGAGAAGGGATTTCCTCATGCTGCCCAGGGTAATGTTGAACTCCTGGGCTCAAGTGATCTGCTCACCTAAGCTTCTCAAAGTGCTGGGATTACAGGTATGAGCCACTGCGCCTGGCGTCTATGTATAGTTTTAAGTCATATTATTTACTTGGAATAATAAGTGGCAGGAGAATTGTTCATACTTATGGGTAGATAATGCATAGGCAGATAAATACACAGAGAAAGAAAGATAATGGAAGAGACATTTCCTTTTTTGTCCTAAAGCCGCCTGTTTTGAAGTTGAAGTTATATCATCTTTTAATGTAGTGGAAGCAGTGTACTAGCAAGGAATAAATAAAAATGCTTATACTCTTTGACTTAACAATCCCTCTCTTAAGAATTTGCCTACTGAAACAATCATAGATATCCATCCCTGAAAATGGCAGGCCTTAACATGATTTAAAAAAAGAATACTCGGCTGGGCAAGGTGGTTCATGCCTGTAATCCCAGCACTTTGGGAGGCCGAGGCGGGTGGATCACGAGGTCAGGAGATCAAGACCATCTTGGCTAACATGGTGAAACCCCGTCTCTACTAAAAATACAAAAAATTAGCCGGGCTTGGTGGCGGGCGCCTGTTGTCCTAGCTACTCGGGAGACTGAGGCAGGAGAATGGCATGAACCCGGGAGGTGGAGCTTGCAGTGAGCCGAGATAGCACCACTGCAGTCTGGCCTGGGCGAAAGTGCGAGACTCCGTCTCAAAAAAAAAAAAAAAAAAAACTCATTAAAGAAATTACATTACTGTCAGTGAAGGAAAACTTTGTGAACATTAAAATCAGGTTCAATAATGATACTAATGACATAGGAAAGTGTTCATAGCATAATAAGTGAAAGGAAAGTTATCAAATCTACAAATATTATTATTATTCCATAAAAGAAATACACATGAGCTCTCAAGTACTTGAAAGTGGAAGAGAAAATCGGAAAAACATATGCCAAAATATGGGTGGTGAGATGGTAGGTGATTTTACCTACATTTCTGCTTTTCAACTTTTCTCAAGTGTATGTGTTCATTTTTAAATCAGAAAAAAAAAATGATAATTATTTTAAGAGTTCTTTTTCCCAACCCATTTTTTTTACATAAAATCTACTTGGAAAAACAATGAAAAGAAAGGGGAAACAATAGGATAAACCAAATAACTCTGTTATGTTTCTCATAGCTTCCCTGATCCTGCAAGCTCCACTTTCCGTGTTTGAAGGAGACCCTGTGGTTCTGAGGTGCCGGGCAAAGGCGGAAGTAACACTTAATAATACTATTTACAAGAATGATGATGTCGTGGCATTCCTTAATAAAAGAACTGACTTCCATATTCCTAATGCAAGTCTCAAGGACAATGGTGCATATCGCTGTACTGGATACAAGGAAAGTTGTTGCCCTGTTTCTTCCAACACAGTCAAAATCCAAGTCCAAGGTAAAGTGTTCATTATTTTGTGAAGTGAGTTGGTCAAAAGGAGTCTCCTTGGGGTCGTAGAGATAGAACAGGAGGAAAAGGGTGGACTGGAATACCACTAAACCACAGGGCACATTCCTGCAAGGACCAGAGGAAGTATAGTAGTGCTTTGGGCTGAAGGAAGCTAAGGATCAATGGCATTCCTTTCTTTGCCTGCTTTTGGATGTGCTGCTGCTTGAAGTGTGTTTTTCTCCAAAGCAGTTCCAGCCTCATTGCTCTCGGACTGTTGTGATTCTTCTTTCTAGAGCCATTTACACGTCCAGTGCTGAGAGCCAGCTCCTTCCAGCCCATCAGCGGGAGCCCAGTGACCCTGACCTGTGAGACCCAGCTCTCTCTAGAGAGGTCAGATGTCACGCTCCAGTTCTGCTTCTTCAGAGATGACCAGACCCTGGGATCAGGCTGCAGTCTGTCCTCGAAGTTCCAGATTACTGCCATGTGGAGTAAAGATTCAGGGTTCTACTGGTGTCAGGCAGCAACAACGCCTTACGGCATCATATCTAACAGCCCGAGATCTTGGATACAGGTGCAGAGTAAGTGTTGGTGGAATCTGAGATTTGCTGCAGAGAGGGCTGGAAAAGTGGGACAGAACTGCATATCAGCTTGGGTCACCAGTCTCTGTAGAAAAAACTCGTACCTATGAGAATGGGAGTTGTGCAAGCAAAGAGACCTCTACTCTTGTGAACATCTTAGAAGATCTTAGACCCAGGAAAATCCAAGAAAAGAAAGGTCTATTTTTCTTTTCTTTCAAAGCCATTAAATACAATTCTTTCTTTTCTCTCACAGGGTTCTTTTCCCTGACATCATTTTTTTTTCTTCTAGTCCCATAGGGATAAGCCATGGGCTGTGGCATAGCTCTCTGACTCTGGGGTACAGAGGTATCTGTTGTCCCAATTAACATTACTTATTGACATTTCCCGTAGGATACAAAAACAGGTTGCAACATCATAGTTACTCCAAATGTGTAAGTCTGGAGGTTTACCATTCCCTAGTTATGAGTATAAATATGCATGCCAGATTACATCACCTCCCTTACTAGTATACAGCACCATCCTTCCTTCAAAGCTATTGTGGTAGTTACAGTGATGAGGGAAAAACAGCTTCTGTAGATCCCTGTGTCACCCCTCCACTCATGGCAAACTCCAGGCTCACTTCTAAGGAGACAATGTGGTCATCACCAGACTAGGAGTCAGGACACCAACTCTGGCCCTGGCTGGCCCTGAAAACAGCCTACACAGGCAGGTCTCCTAGTCTCTCCCTGACTCAGTTTTCTCACCTGAGAAAGAAGGTCAGTCTGAGCCAAGGGAGAGATTAGGAGCAGAAGAAAAAGCTCTAGAAGACTATGCTAATCTTTAAGGAAAAACTATCAACGGCAAATAAATCCCTGAGGCCAATGCAAGTGAAGGAGAAATGAACAGGAATAGGAAAGAAGACTCAGAATAACTGGGCACTTCAGGTGCAACGTTCCATAGTCATAGGGCAGAGGGAAGGAGCAAGAAGCAGGTGCAGGTAAGGGTGTGTGGTTCTGATGGCAGCAAGGTAAGGGTGGAGACTGGAGACTGGGCATTTGCATTGGCCATGCCTTGTAATCTACAGTAAGAGGCAAAAGCAATTCTTGACTAATTTTTTCTCTTGCTCAGTCCCCGCATCTCATCCTGTCCTCACTCTCAGCCCTGAAAAGGCTCTGAATTTTGAGGGAACCAAGGTGACACTTCACTGTGAAACCCAGGAAGATTCTCTGCGCACTTTGTACAGGTTTTATCATGAGAGTGTCCCCCTGAGGCACAAGTCAGTCCGCTGTGAAAGGGGAGCATCCATCAGCTTCTCACTGACTGCAGAGCATTCAGGGAACTACTACTGCACAGCTGACAATGGCCTTGGCGCCACGCCCAGTAAGGCTGTGAGCCTCTCAGTCACTGGTAAGCCCTGCCTTTCTGCCAATCACCCACCTCTGGCCTGAGTCCTGTCTCACCCCACCCTTCAGAAGTCAGCATATTCCTTCCAGTATCCTCTGTTTCTTTCTTGGGAAAACTTAATGTCTTCTTCCACTCTCCAGCTCACTGAACCAGCTGTCTGCCTCTTGAGTCTCGTTGCATTGCAGTCTAGGTGCCTTCACACCCCTGCCTGATGGTGCAGCGGCTTTCTATCCCCTCGTCCCCAATTTCTGAGAAGCCAAGTACTTTTCTTGTGCTTTCCACTTGTCGTGTGGCTCCCCAGATGCCTGATTTTCGTTCACTATATTATTCTCAGTAGACACAGACTCAATTTCCAGTAGCACAGGGGTATCTCTTGTTCTGTTAATATCAGACATTAATCTATAAACCAGAGGCAAAGACATGTAAGACACAAAGACAAGTCGCTGGATCATAGTTAACCCAGCATGTCCTTCTTGTTCAAGCCTTTTTTAGAGTTGATAGGCAGTAGGTAAGAAAGGCACAGGCAATGGTGGGCTGCGGGCAGGCCAGGAGATAGCTTCACCTCATCTTGCTTGGCTTAATGCCCTCAGAGCTATTCAGGTGGCTGCCAAATAGTTATGACATCAAAAAGGTTTCCACTGAGCTTTGGATCTCAATTTTGAACCATCCATGCATGGCTGAATGCCAGGTCCAATGTTGAAGGAGACAGTGTGATTTGGGTCTATACTGGTGACAGAGAGTCCAGTCTTGGTTGGGCCTGGAAGCAGCATCAGTTTCCTCTCTTGTAAAACAATAATACCAGCTTGGAAGACAAGCAAGAATCCAGTCCCTCCCACATGGATGTGTGAGATTATAAAGGAGAGGACCAGGGTACCCAGAAGGAGACATCAAATGATGTAGAAAGAAAACAGTGTCCCTGACATTCAGAGGCCCAAGGAAAGTGGAAACAGTGACATCATGATCAAACATGCTCAGAGATGTATAAAATTCTATTCAATGATTCATTCCTTCACCTAATAAACACTGATTGCATATATTCCATGGAACAGACTGTAGCAACATCTAAGGATGCATCTAAGGCTACACTAACCTGGCCCTGCCCACACAGTTTGCAGGGGCTAATAGCAAAAACAGACAAGTAATAGAGAAAAGATCTACCTGAGGATAGAAGTACCTGGTGGCTGCAGGAGCAGATGGAAAGGCATGCCAATCTGAGCTGGGAAGTGAGAAAAAATTTCTTGGAAGAACTCATGTGTGAGTTGAGACCTGAGGATGAGTGGGAACATTTCAGGAGAAGAGGATTGTGGTGAGGGAGGGAAGACATGTTCCAGGAACTGGAGAGGCAGTCGGTTCTTGACGACTGCAGCACAGACTGAACAGTGGAGAAAGGTAGGATGAGGTTGGAGAGGAAGGTATGGTGGGACCATATTTAGAAGCAGAGTAAGGGCTTGGGCCATATTCTGCCGGGCAATCTGGGCTCCACGAATGCTTTAAATCTTGGGGAAAACCACTCCAGCAGCACAGTGAGAAACGAGTCACAGAGCAGCCAGTTTGGGGGGCAGCCAGGAGTGAAGGAGAGGGCTCATCAAGAGAGTGTCCAACTGGACCGAACCCCCAGGCCAGTCCCAGTAGAGGAGATGGGACTTGAGAAGGAAGGACTCTGGTCGAGGCAAGAGGCACTGTGAGAGTGTGCCCCACTGTCACCAAGGGCAGAATGTGTTCTAAGCAGAAGAGAAGGAGCTGGTTTGGATAAGGCAAAGCTAAGAGATGATGAAAGATAAAAACTGAGTCACATCCAGTGAATTTGGCCACAAAGTACTCTTTGGCAGAAGACAGACTAGAATCAGAATACCTGGGTTTGACTGCTGCCTCTGCACTTACTAGCTGTGTGACTCAACCACTTGGGTCCTCAGTATCTTCATCTGTGAAATAGGGGCAACAATTGTACCCACCTCAATGAATTGCTTTGATGATTAAATTAGTGTCTCTCTATATATCAATATTTACAAATTACATCCAACAAATACACACACAACAGAACTTAGTTAAAGACACTATAGTGTCATTATAACAAACATCTATTTTATTATTTTTATCTTTATCATCATAATTATATTCCAAAACATGAAAATCCACTTTAGTAGATTGTTGGGGATAAAAACTGAGTTGTAATGGACAAAACATGCATATGAAATATGAGATAAAGAAGTAGAGATGTTAAAGGTAGGTCACTTCTTCCAGAAGACTGACTACAGAAAGGTGGAGAAACCGACTGTGAGGAACTTCAAATGCAAATAGGGTTGTTTTTCTATTGTCTGATGGTTTTTTTTTTTTTTTTTAACATGGAGAGGGTTAAACACATGCAAATGGTGTTTGCAAGAAGCCAGTAGAGGTAAAAACGTTTTATCTAGGATAGAGGCAGGTGTGCACAAGGATGAAAAGACAGAAGAAAATCCCCCCAGGCAGGCCAAGGAGGGCTCTTCCATAGTTTCCGGGCGCAGTACGCAGTGAGGAGATGGTGTAGGTAAGGGTGTGGCTCCTCTGGTGGAAAGACAAGGGAATTCTTCTTTGAGAGCAACAGCTCTGTACAAGAGAGGCAGGTCCTACAATAAGGGGAGCTGGGAAAGAAGAAAAGACAAGAGGTCTGATGGAAAAGGAAGAGATAGGGAATGACTAGCATGGAGGACAGGAGAGATGGTGAGAGTAGCCTGGGAAGTGACTGGGTCACCCTGCAGGTGGGTGGAGCCTGTGGACTGGAGACTGAACATCAGCATAGGTGAAACATTGAATCTGTGAACCAAAAACTATCTGAGACAGGTCTCAATCAATTTGGATAGTATATTTTGCCATGGCTAAGGACATGTGCCCCAGATTCAGCTCCCTGCCTTCTCCAAAGATGATTTTGAGGGTTTCAATGTTTAAAGGTGAAAGGGAAGATACTGGAGAAAAAGGAAGAAATTTTTTAAAAAGTATGTGTAAATAACAGACAAACAGTTGCATTCTTTTGAGTCTTTGATCAATCTTTAGCAGAATACACAATTTACATCTGAGAGAGGGGCAGAGGAATAGTCACTTCTGTCTTCCTTTAGCCCAGTGAGTCTGCATTTTTAAGTCAGGGAAACAATCAGATATGCATTTGTCTCCTGTAAGCAGGAATGACTTAAAGTTCTGTCTTTTGTCCTGCACTTGTGAAAATCAGCTATCAATTTACATTGTTAGGGTAAAACAGAACCATTTAAAACAGAACCATTTTAGGGTAAAGATCTTGGGGCCCACAAAGAAATATTTCAGTGGACAAATTTTGAGGGAGGTATGTAGCTTTTAAAAAAGTCTTTGAAGTTATCTTATTAAGAAATAAAATAAAAGGCAGGTTTGCCTGAAATAGTGCCCAGCTTGACTTTTCCCTTTGGCTTAGCGATTTGGGGTTCCCAAGATTTATTTTCCTTTTACGAAATCTACAGCAAGAGGCAGAAGCAAATCTTGACTAATTTTTTCTCTCTCTCAGTCCCTGTGTCTCATCCTGTCCTCAACCTCAGCTCTGCTGAGGACCTGACTTTTGAGGGATCCAAGGTGACACTTCACTGTGAAGCTCAGAGAGGTTCACTCCCCATCCTGTACCAGTTTCATCATGAGGATGCTGCCCTGGGGAATAGGTCGGCGAACTCTGCAGGAGGAGTGGCCATCAGCTTCTCTCTGACCGCAGAGCATTCAGGGAACTACTACTGCACAGCTGACAATGGCTTTGGCCCCCAGCGCAGTGAGGCAGTGAGCCTCTCCGTCACTGGTAAGCCCTGAGTTCCTGCCAATCACCCACTCCTGGCCAAGAGTCCTCTCTCACCCAGCCCTTCAGAAGTCAGCATGTACCTTCCAGTATCCTCTGTTTCTTTCTTGGAACAACCTAATATCCTCCTCCACTCTCTAGCTCACTGAACCAGCTGTCTGCTCCTTGAGCCTCATCCCGTTGCAGTCTGGGTGCCTTCCCATCCCACCTAATGATGCAGCAGCTTTCTTTTCCCTGCTCCTCAAATTCTGAGCAGCCAATTGCTTTTCTCGTGCTCTCCACTTGTCCTGTAGATCTGCCAGATGCCTGATTTTCATTTACTAAATTATTATTAGTAGATATAGACTCAGACTCAGTTCTCAGGAGCACAGAAATGTCCCCTGTCCAGTTAACATCAGACATCAATGAATAACCGGATGCAAAGTCATGTAAGACACAAAGACAAGTCACTGGATCACAGTTAATCCAACATGTCTCCCTTGCTCAAGCCTTTTTTAGGGTTGATTGGGCAGTAGGTAAGAAAGGCACAGACAGCAGCAGGCTGGGGGCAGGCCAGGAGACAGCTTAACCTCTGCTTGCTTGGCTTAACGCCCTCGTGGCTACTCAGGTAGCTGTCAAATAGTTATGACATCAAAAAGGTTTCCTTTGAGCTCTGGATCTCAGTTTTGAACCATCCATATGTGGCTAAATGGCCAGGTTCAGTGTTGAAGGAGACAGTGTGATTTGGGTCTATACTGGAGACAGAGAGTCCAGTCTTGGTTGGTCCTGGAAGCGGCCTCAGTTTCCTCTCCTGTAAAACAATAATACCAGCTTGGAAGACAAGCAAGAATCCAGTCCATCCCACATGGATGTGTGTGATTATAAAGAAGAGGACCAGGGAACCCAGGGGGAGACATCAAATGATATAGAAAAAGAACAATACCCCTAACATTCAGAGGCCCAAGGAAAGTGGAGACAGGGACATCATGATCAAACACACTCAGAGATGTTTAAAGTCCTATTCAGTGACCCACTTCTTCACCTAATAAATGCTGATTGCATATATTCCATGGACCAGACTATACTGATATCTAAGGATGCATCTAAGACTACACTAACCTGGCCCTGCCCACACAGTTCATAGGGGCTAATAGCAAATGCAGACAAGTTATAGAGAAAACATCAACCTAAGTTTAGAAGTACCTGGTGGCTGCAGGAGCAGATGAAAGGCAAGCCAATCTGAGTTGGGAAGTGAGAAAACAATTCTTGGAATTTGAGATGATGTTGGGGGAAACTCACCCCCGATATTTCATGTAGGTTCTTTTCTATTTTCCCTAAGTGTCAGCTGGTCTGAGAAATAAAGGGACAGAGTACAAAAGAGAGAAATTTTAAAGCTGAGTGTCTGGGGGAGACATCACATGTCAGCAGATTCCGTGATGCCCCCTGAGCCGTAAAACCAGCAAGTTTTTATTAGTGATTTTCAAAAGGGGAGGGAGTGTACAAATAGGGTGTGGCTCACAGAGATCACATGCTTCACAAGGTAATAAAATATCACAAGGCAAATAGAGGCAGGGTGAGATCACAGGACCACAGGACCAGGGTGAAATTAAAATTGCTAATGAAGCTTCGGGCACGCATTGTCATTGATAACATCTTATCAGGAGACAGGGTTTGAGAGCAGACAACCGGTCTGACCAAAATTTATTAGGTGGGAATTTCCTCGTGCCAATAAGCCTGGGAGCACTACAGGAGACCGGAGCTTATTTCATCCCTTAGCGACGATCATAAGACAGCCATCCTCAAAGCGGCCATTTCAGAGGCCTCCCCTTAGGGATGAATTCTCTTTCTCAGGGATGTTCCTTGCTGAGAAAAATAATTCAGCGATATTTCTCCTATTTGCTTTTGAGAGAAGAAAAATATGGCTCTGTTCCGCCCGGCTCACAGGCAGCCAGAGTTTAAGGTTATCTCCCTTGTTCCCTGAACATTGCTATTATCCTGTTCTTTTTTCAAGGTGCCCAGATTTCATATTGTTTAAACAATTTGTGCAGTTAACGCAATTTTGACAGGGTCTTGAGGTGACATTCATCCTCATCTTACAAAGATGATGGGATTAAGAGATTAAAGTAAAGACTAAAGACAGGCATAGGAAATCACAAGGGTATTGATTGGGGAAGTGGTAAGTGTCCATTAAATCTTCACAATTTATGTTCAGAGATTTCAGTAAAGACAGGCTTAAGAAATTATAAAAGTATTAATTTGGGGAACTCATAAATGTCCATGAAATCTTCACAATTTATGTTCTTCTGCCATGGCTTCAGCTGGTCCGTCCGTTCAGGGTCCCTGACTTCCCACAACAAGATGAGACCTGATGGAGAAGAGGATTGTGGTGAGGGAGGGAAGACACTTTCAAGGAACTGGAGAGTGGTCAGTTCTTGATGACTGAAGCATAGACAGAACAGTGGAGAACCGCAGGATAAGGTTGGGGAAGACAACATCGTTAGAACCTACTTAGAAGCAGAGTAAGGGATTGAGCCATATTCTGCAGGGCAATCTGGGCTCCATGAAGGTTTTAAATGTTGGGGAAAACCACTCCAGCAGTACAGTGAGGATCAGGTCATAGACCAACCCGTTTGAGGAGCAGCCAGGAGTGAAGGAGGGGGCACAACAAGGGAGTGTCCAGTTGGACAGAACCCCCAGTCTAGTCCCAGTAGAGGAAACGGGACATGAGAAGGAAGGACTCTGGCCAAGGGAAAAGGCACTCACTATGAGAGTGTGCCCCACTGTCACCAAGGGTAGAACATGTTCTAAGCAGATGATAGTGAGCCAGTTTGGATAAGGCAAAGCTAAGAGATGATGAAAGATAAAAACTGAGTCACCACCAGGAGAGGTGGCTTATGCCTGTAATTCCAGCACTTTGGGAGGCTGAGGCAGGTGGATCACCTGAGGTCAGGAGTTTGAGACCAGCCTGGCCAACATAGTGAAATCCTGTGTCTGCTAAAAATACAAAAATTAGCCAGATGTGGTGGCAGTCACCTGTAATGCCAGCTACTCGGGAGGCTGAGGCAGGAGAATTGCTTGAATTCAGGAGGCAAAGTTTGCAGTGAGCTGAGATCATGCAACTGAACTTCAGCCTGGGAGACACAGTAAGACTCCATCTCAAAAAAAAAAAAAAAAAAAAACTGAGTCACATCCAGTGAATTTAGCCACAAGGTACCCTTTGGCAGAAGAACACAGACTAGAACCAGAATACCTGGGTTTGACTGCTGCCTCTTCAATTACTAGCTGTGTGACTCAACCACTCGGGGCCTCAGTATTTTCATCTGTGACATAGGGACAACAATAGTACCCACCTCATTGAATTGTTTTGATGATTAACTTAGTGTCTTTATACATATAGATATTCACAAATTACATCTGACAAATATACACACACCAGAACTTAAAGGCACTATAATGTCATTATAACAAATATCTTTTTTATATTTATCATTATCATCATTACTACATTCATAAACACGAAAAATCAGCTTTAGTAGATTATTGCGGGTAAAAACCGAGTTGTAATGGACAGAATATGCATATGAGATATGAGATAAAGAAGTAGAGATGATAAATGTAGGCCACTTCTTCCAGAAGGCTGTCCACAGAAAAGTGGAGAAACCAACTGTGAGGAACTTCAAATACAAATAAGGTTGTTTTTCTATTGTTTGATAGTTTTTCTTATATGGAGATAGTTAAACACACCAAAATGTAGTTTGAAAGAAGCCAAAAGAGGTAAGGACTTTATATTTAGGACAGAGGCAGATGTGCACAAGGTCAAGAGACACAGGAAAATCCCCCTTGGGCAGGCCAGGCGTGGCTCTTCCATGGTTGCAGGGAAGCCTGCATGGTTGCAGGAAGAAGTGAGGAGCAGTGCAAGTGAGTCTGGTGGTGGCAAGACAAGGAATTTCTTCCTTGAAAGCATCATCTCCTCTGCAAAAGGGAGGCAGATCACACTACAAGAGGAGCCATGAGAGAAGAAGAGACTATTGGTCTGCTGGAAAAATGAACAGATAGGGAAAGATCAGCATGGAGGGCTGCTGGTCAGAGAAACCTGAGAAGTTGCTTGGCTGCCCTCCAGGTAGGTGAAGCCTGGAGATCCTGGACTGGAGACTGGGCATCTGCACTGGCCAAGTGTTGAAATCTACAGTAAGAGGCAAAAGCAAATCTTGACTCAATTTTTCTCTTCCTCAGTCCCTGTGTCTCCTCCTGTCCTCACCCTCAACTCTGCTGAGGCCCTGACTTTTGAAGGAGCCACTGTGACACTTCACTGTGAGGTCCAGAGAGGTTCCCCACGAATCCTATACCAGTTTTATCATGACGACATGCCCCTGGGGAGCAGCTCAACACCCTCTGTGGGAAGAGTGTCCTTCAGCTTCTCTCTGACTGAAGAACATTCAGGGAATTACTACTGCACAGCTGACAATGGCTTTGGTCCCCAGCGCAGTGAGGCGGTGAGCCTTTTTGTCACAGGTAAGTGCTGGGTTCCTGCCAATCACCCATCCCTGGCCGAGTTCTTTCTCACCCATTCCTTTAAAAATCTGTTTGCACTGTCCAGTTTCCTCCCCTAGTCAACTTAATCCGCTTCTTGTCAACTTAATCCGCTTCTTGGCTTCCTCCTCAACTAACTAGCAGGGGTTCTCAGTCCTCATAAGTCCTGGCTCAGCCAGACCCCTCAAACAGCTCAGTAGATTCCCCAGCTTTTACCAGATGAACTTATTTATTGTATTTTCTCCTCATTCCTTGTATGTTCTAACAGTATGCCAATTTTTCTTGATGCACAGAGCGTGTCCTACTTCTCTACTGACATTTACATATAAACTTAGCTACAAGCACAGTCTTATAGATAACTATTGGTCAAGACCTTAAATTCTCCAAAGGATTTCCAATCTTATGGTAGATTTGGGGAAAGCTGCTGGTGAACAAAGGGGGAAATGGCTCCCTAGGAACCAGCTCCTCAAACTTCTGGAGTTTTTATGATCCCTTGTTTCCTAACCCGCTAAAATCAGTATCATTTTATTGCATTATTTTAAAAAACTATTGTTGAAGTATGACATACATTCAACAAACGTGTGCAAATTGTATGTGTATGATTTGCTGTCATTATAGGAGTTAAGCTGCTTCTGTTTTTACTTCAATCTTTGTTTATTAGAAACTGGGGGAAAGTTTATTTTCTTTTCAGAGAAGCAAAATGGTATGATAGAAAAATCTTAAGCCTGATGTGTCAGACATGCCCCTAGCATAACTTGTTGAGTAAAGAGGTTATTTTTAAAATGTGAATGTTCTGAGACTACTCCAAAGTCAGAGCCAAATCTATCTAGGAAGCTTCTAGACTTCACTCAATCTGTATCCCATTATCATGTTTTTATCCATGTTTTGCTTTCTTCTCATATTTAGCAGCATCTTAAGGCTCTGTATTTTCTGTTCCTTGACTGTCACCCTTAATGCCAGTAGAATGTAAGCTTCATGAGAACAGAACTGCATCCATCTTGGTCTCCACAACATCCCTGTGCCTACTTAGTATTTGGCACACAGTAGGTCCTCAGTCAACATTTGTAATTTAGTGGACAGATGATATGACAAGATGATAAGAGAGGATTTTAAAAAATCATCTAGCAAAGCCCAAGAGGAAAAAAAAACAAAGGTATTTTATAAATGAAATACGAATTTGAAGCAGTAAGAATAGAATGGATACCTTTGAAAACCGTTAATTGAATGAAGAACCAATTTGAGAAAACAATACAGAATACAAAGTAGAAAGATACAGAAATAAAGGCAAAAATTATAATATGGAAATCAGACAATGGAGCCCCCCCCTCCATTATCCAGTTATGTGGATAATTAAAATGGAGACCCTCAGAAAATTGAACCGGAGTAAAATGAAGCTCAAAGATGTAGTAGAAATTGTTGGGAAGTAAAGAAAACTTGAATATGTAGATCAGAACATATATGTTTACGAAGTTATTGACCTTTGAGGTTAAAAAAATATATATGTGTATATGATTATGGGGAAAAAAGCAGTCATCTCAGAAAGAAAAATATCAAGTTAGTCTTAGACTTTGCAGCACACTCAATACCAAAGAGAGAGGAGGTTCAGACTTGGACCTGCGAGGGAAGAATAATAACTGAAAATTTTATATCAAAAAGGCATCATCAAAAATACAGGGATTCAGGAAACTGAGAATGCACTAAGCCTTCTGGAAAAACCACCTAATGACAAAATCTAGCCCAACAAGATGTAAATGAATATAAAAGACTCATAATGAGGAAACCACATTATGACTGGCTCTCAACCCTGGCTGCACATTAGACTCATCAAAGACCTTTATAAAAGACACATTACTAAGCCCCTCTCCAGACTAATTCAATTCAGAATCTCACAGATGGGGCCACAGAATCAATATGTTTTGACACGACCTCAAGTGAGAGTATTGTGTAGACAAGATTGGAAACCACTGATTTAGATATAGAAACAAAGGCTAATCAACTGTGAGAATTATGGTCACAGAATAGAAAGTAACTATTATGAACACTGAAAATGTAAAAAAAAAAATGTAACAAAGAAAAATCAGTTAGTCAGAGGAAGGAGAGGAAGTAAAGGAACAATCATTTCCTCATGATTATTATTATTTCAGAGTAAATTGTGAATTATTTCACAATTCAAAAAGAATGGACAGTTTTAAAAAATTGGTGACAGATTTCAAAATGTCCATTTTGTAAATCGTTTCTGAATACTTTGTCAACAGTTACTTATCATTAATGGCTTATACTTCACTAAAATTCCATG
The DNA here is from genome assembly GCF_009828535.3 of Hylobates moloch. Taxonomy (NCBI): domain Eukaryota; kingdom Metazoa; phylum Chordata; class Mammalia; order Primates; family Hylobatidae; genus Hylobates; species Hylobates moloch. Next base: position 97,821,079 of record NW_026652280.1, read on the forward strand.
GAAAACCAACTAGTAGCCTGTAGGGTCACATAGGAGAGAACAAGTGAATTCTTCGGATGGCGCAACCATAGATGTTAGGACTGACAAAAAAATAAATAATAAAAATAAACCTGTGCATTGATATGATCATAAATGATCAGGGAAAGAGGAAACAGAAACTCTCACACACCATTATTACAAGTGTCAATTGGTTCAACCTTTTCGTCTTAATTGACACATTGTAATTATATATATTTATGGAAGTACATTTTGATATTTTGATACATATACATGGTATATAATGATCAAATTAGGATATTTAATGTACCCATCATCTCATGCATTTATCATTTCTTTGGAATAAAAACATTCAAAAGCCTCTCTTCTAGCTTTTTTGTAATATATTATAACTGACTGTTAACCGTCATCACCCTACTGTCCAATAGAACAGAATTTATTCCTCCTGTTGAATTACAACTTTATACCCATTGACCAACTTCTCCCTATCCTCCTCTTCCCTCTCCCCTCCCCAGTCTCTGATAACCACAGTTCTATTCTCTGCTTCTATAGTATCAACTTTGTTTTTTTTAGATTCAAAATATGAGTGAAATCATGCAGTATCAGTCTGTCTGTGCCTGGCTAATTTCATTAAATATGACATCCTCCAGGTCTTTTCATATTGCTGCAAATCACAGGATTTCATTATTTTTTATGGCTGAATACTATTCCATTGTGTATATATTCCACATTTTATTTATTTATTCATCTGCTGGGGGGCACTTAGATTGCTTGTATATCTTGGCTATTGTGAACAGGGCTGCAATAAACTTGAGAGTGCAGATATCTCTTCAACATAGCGACTTTATTTCCTTTGAATATCCACCCAGCAGTGAAATTGCTGGATAATATGGTAGCTCTATTTTTATTTTATTGAGAAACTTCCATGCTGTTTCTTGTAGTGGCTGTACTAATTTACAATGCCACCAGCAATGTAAGGAATCCTTCCTCTCCACAACCTAACCAACACTTGTTTTCTTCTGACTTTTTGATAACAGTCATTCTAACTGGAGTGAGGTTATACTTCATTGGCGTTTTAATTGTATTTCCCCAATAATTAGTGATATTGACCATTTTTTTCATGTACCTGTTGTCCATTTTTATGTCTTCTTTAGAGAAATGTCTGTTAAAGTCTTTTGCCCATTTTTTAATCAGCTTGTTTGGTTTTTTCCTGTTAAGTTCTTTATATATTCTGGATATTAACACCTTGTCAGACATAGACTTTGCAAATGTTTTCTCCCGTTCTATAAGTTGTCTTTTTACTCTGTTAATTGTTTCCTTTGATGTGCAAATTCTTTCCAGCTTGATGTAATCCCACTTGTCTAATATTTGCTTTTGTTGCCTGTACTTTTGTATTTTAAAAGGTCCAGTCTTTTAGAAGAACAATTTGACATTATATGTTATTACTTAAAATGTTTGTATACTTCATCCCAGAAATCCCATGTCTAAGAATTTATCCTAAGAAATGCATGTGTAAATATACAAAAATATATCTACAGAATTACTTAACACAGCATTACTTGACATTTAAGAAGCAACAACATCCCAAACATCCATTAATGGGAAAATGCTTAAATGTATTATAGAATATCTATACAATGGAATACTTTGTCATTGTTAAGAATAATCAGGTAGGCTGGGCACGGTGGCTCTCGCCTGTAATCCCAGCACTTTAGGAGGCCGAGGCGGGCAGGAGGTTGGGAGTTCAAGACCAGCCTGACCAACATGGAGAAACCCTGTCTCTACTAGAAATACAAAATTAGCCGGGTATGGTTGTGCATGCCTGTAATCCCAGCTATTCGGGAGGCTGAGGCAGGAGAATCGCTTCAACCCGGATGGCGGAGTTTGTGCTGAGCCGAGCTCGCGCCATTGCACTCCAGCCTGGGCAACAAGAGTGAAACTCTGACTCAAAAAAATAAAATAAAATAAAATAAAATAAAATAAAATCAGGTAATATATTTCCAAAATTATCAAGTTGTAAATGTAAAAGTTGTACTTTATTGTCTGTAAATTATGCTTTAATAAAGATGAGTTTTAAAAGTTAGTGATGTAGATTTTTAAGTAATACCACAGAAAGATGCCCATAATATATTGCTAAGGGGAAAAAGCAGGTTGTAGACCAGTATGTTATTGTGATCCCATGTATGTGTGTGCTTTTAATGTATTTATTTATGTGTCTATGAGTATACTTATACATAGAAAAGATCTAGAAAGTATCACCAAATACTCAACAGAAGTAATTTCTGAAAAAAATAAAGAAAATGGTAAAACTTTTTATTTTTACGTAGATAATTCTGTAAAGTTTGATTTTATTAAATGAATAGCTGGGTTTTTCATTTTTTAAAAAATTTCAGTAGTTTTGGGGACCAGTTGGTGTTTGGTTACATAAGTAAGTTCTTTAGTAGTAATTTCCAAGATTTTGGTGCACTCATTACCAGAGCAGTGTACACTGAACCCAGTGTGTAGTACTTTATCCCTCACCCCACTCTCACTCTTCCACTGAATCTGCAGAATCTATTATATTATTCTTAGGACTTTGCATCCTCATAGCTTAGCTCCCACTGATAAGTGAGAACATACAATGTTTGGTTTTCCATTCCTGAGTTACTTAGAATAATGGTCTCCAACTCCATCCAGGTTGCTGTGAATGCCATTATTTTGTTCCTTTTTATGGCTGAGTAGTATTCCATAGTGTACACACACACACACACATGCACATGCATATATATAACATTTTCTTTATCCACCCCTTAATTGATGGGCATTTGGGCTGGTTCCATAGTTTTGCAATCATGAGTTGTGCTGCTATAAACACGTTTGTGCAAGTGTCTTTTTCATATAACGACTTCTTTTCCTCTGGGTAGATACCCAGTAGTGAGATTGCTGTATGAAATGGTAGTTCTACTTTTAGTTCTTTAAGGAATCTCCATACTGTTTTCACAGTGGTTGTAATAGTTTACATTCCCACCAGCAGTCTAAAACTGTTCCCTTTACGCCACATTCATGCCAACATCTATTATTTTTTGTTTTTTTAATTACGACCATTCTTGCAGGAGTAAGATGGTATCACATTGTGGTTTTCATTTGAATTTCCTTGATAGTGATGTTGAGCATGCTTACGTGTTTGCTGGCAATTTGTGTATCTTCTTTTGAAAATATTCTATTCATGTCCTTTGCCCACTTTTTGATGTGACTGTTTTTTCCTGATGATTTGTTTGAGTTGTTTGTTGATTCTGGATACTGGTCCAATGTCAGATGCATAGTCTGTGAATATTTTCTCCCACTCTGTGGGTTGTCTGTTTACTCTGCTGATTATTTCTTTTGCTGTGCAGAAGCTTTTAAGTTTAATTCAGACCCATTTATTTATTATTGTTTTTGTTGCATTTGCTTTGGGTTCTTGGTCATGAACTCTGCCTAAGCCAATGTCTAGAAGAGTTTTTTTAAGTATATTCCAGGGTTTATATGGTTTTGGGTCTCAGATTTATGTCTTTGATCCATCTTGAGTTGATTTTTGTGTAAGGTGAGAGATGAGGATCCAGTTTCATTCTTCTACATGTGGCTTGCCAATGATCCCAGCACCATTTGTTGCATAGGGTGCTCTTTCCTCATTTTGTGTTTTTGTTTCCTTTATCAAAGATCAGTTGGCTGTAAGTATTTGGCTTTATTTCTGTGTTCTCTCCTTCCATTGGTCTACCGGTCTGTTTTTATACCAGTACCATGCTGTTCTGGTAACTATAGCCTTGGAGTATAGTTCAAAGTCAGGTAATGTGATGCCTCCAGATTTGTTCTTTTTGCTTAGTCTTGCTTTGGCTATGTAGGCTCTTTTTTTGTTCCATATGAATATTAGGATTGTTTTTTCTAGTTCTGTGAAGAGTTACGTGGTATTTTGATGGGAATTGCATTGAATTTATAGATTGCTTTTGGTAGATGGCCATTTTCACAATATTGATTCTACCCATCCATGAGAATGGGATGTGTTTCCATTTAATTGTGTCATCTGCGATTTCTTACAGCAGTGTTTTATAGTTTTTCTTATAGATATCTTTCACTTACTTGTGAAGGTGTATTTCTAAGTATTTTATTTTTTGTAGGTGTCATAAACAAGTTTGAATTTTTTATTTGATTCTCAGCTTGGTCACTGTTGGTGTATAGCAGTGCTACTGATTTGTGTACATTGATTTTGTGTCCTGAAACTTTACTGAATTCATTTATCAGATCTAGGAGCTTTCTGGATGAGTCATTAGGGTTTCCTAGGTATACAATCATGTCATCAGTGAACAGCAACAGTTTGACTTCTTCCTCTTTATCAATTTGGATGTCCTTTATTTCTTTCTCTTGTCTGATTGTTCTGGCTAGGACAAAGAGCTGTTTTTAATTTTAAAAATACATGTGTCCCTAACTCATTTTCTCTCTCAGTTCCAGTGTCTCGCCCCATCCTCACCCTCAGGGTTCCCAGGGCCCAGGCTGTGGTGGGGGACCTGCTGGAGCTTCACTGTGAGGCCCTGAGAGGCTCTCCCCCAATCCTGTACTGGTTTTATCATGAGGATGTCACCCTGGGGAGCAGCTCAGCCCCCTCTGGAGGAGAAGGTTCTTTCAACCTCTCTCTGACTGCAAAACATTCTGGAAACTACTCATGTGAGGCCAACAATGGCCTAGTGGCCCAGCACAGTGACACAATATCACTCAGTGTTATAGGTAAGTTGACCTAACCAGCAGCACAAAAATAAAAAGACCATCTCCCCTAACTTTACCAGTAACCAAGATCGGAGGTACGGTTTCTAGAGTCATTTGCTGTGTGACATCTTGTCAGGCTTGGTGCCTACACAGCCTCCATCACTGAATTTTGTATCCTACGCATTCAGGAACTTGCACCTTCCCTTCCCTTGCTGTACTTTTCCTGCTAGCAGCAGTCCAGCCACCATGACCAAAATTCCCCTAACATAGGAGTAAAGGCTTTCAAAATACAAACTATATTCTGGCCAACAGTGATAGTAAGAAAGAAAGTTATAAAGTTCTGTGTGCTTCACCTTGGAAGAGATTTAGTTGTGGTTTTCTCTGTCTGCCAATCAATAAAGAGGCCAACACAATTCTCTTATTGGCTCACACATTTCTCTCTAGCCTCTCCTGCCCCTGTCTCAGAGTGGGTTGGGTCCCCACCTAAGACCCTTGTTAGAAGACATAATTCTTCTGCCTCCTTACCTGCTCCTGTTCCATTCAGCAACATCAAGATCTTCCATGCATCCTTGTCACAGGCAGATTCCTAGTTATGCTCATTCTCAATGAAGGCTTTGGCACTGTACTTTCAGTCCTTCTCCATACACCACAATCTGCCATCATTTCATGAGTCTCATGGTCACATGTATAACCCCCTTAACACCATGGCCTATCCTCTCCACACCAGTCAGCCACTCCCACATACATACACAACTTCATCTCCAAAAGGACAATTTTAAGCCCTTATTATCTGACAACCACCCCCTGGCCTTCTGCTTGCGTCAGCCCCTCCTATCACTATTGTTCTCAGACCTTGACAGAACTCCCAGGTCATTAATACCTCCACTAATTCCCTACTCCACTAGACAATAACCCCCTCCACTCCCGCCACCAAATTGAGTGTCTAGCTCTGTATCCACCCAGTAACTCATCTCTCCTTTTCCTAAAATATAGAGGAGAGGACTTCCCTCCCTATAGGTGAACATCTCCATCTGGTCTCCAGATTTCATCATTTTGTGCATTCTCAGAAGCTATACAACTGATTATCCCTTTCTCTTCTGTGGCCCCAACATCTCTGTCTCTGTAGGATCCTTTGCACTGGCATGTAACATGGTATATCTCTCCCATATCCAAGGAAAATGCTCTCTTGGTCCCACTTATGCCTCCATACACTACCCCTTCATGGCTAAACTTCCAAAAACAGTCAGTTACCCCGGTTGTCTCCATGTCCTCATTGTCCACTAGGCTCTAATCTACTAGGTTTTTCCAAGCTCTCCACCAAAATGTTTCTCACAAAGGTCACCGATGACCTTCAAGGCTTTAAATCCAATGGCCATTTTTCAAACCTCATCTTCCTTGACATCTCAGATATATTCCATGTTGTTTACCATTTCTTCCTTCTTGAAACCCTCCCTTCAGTGAATCTATCTTCTTCTGGCTCTCTTCTCTCCCTGGCCACTTCTTCAGTCTTCTTTACTGGCTCCACCTTTTATAGAAAACCTTTAAGCATTGGCATGTTCCAGAACTTTGACTTATGCCTGCTTTTCTAAATCCTTTCTCTGGATGATCCTGGGTATGTCATGTATAAATGGCCTTGTCATCTATAAATAATGATTCCTAAACTTCTATCTCTAAAAGGGACCTCCCACTTGAGCATCTGCACATGACATATCTTCACTCAAATATCTCAAAAACATATCAATCTGAGCATCTCTAAAACTGAACTGCTGACATTCCCTTCCTCTTTCAAGGGTTCCTACCTCTGTGAAACACATCTCTTCTCAACAGATACACAAAGCAGAAACAGAGGAGTCATCCTCAACATTTCTCTTCCTCACCCCTCACAGCCAGTTAATCATTAAGTCTTGTTGATTTGACTTCCTAAATAATTCTTGGGTCTCTATCTCTACCACCTCTATCTAGACAAGTCCACCATCATTTTGACTACTACAGTGCCATTCATCTATCCCTCAATTCCACTTCTGTTCCACCACAGTCCATTTCATGCACAGAGGTCAAAATGGTCTTTTAAAAGGGACTAATTTGATCATCTCACAGCCCTGCATAGATAGACTTATAGACTTCCCATTGCTCTGTGAAGAAGGATCAAAATCCTTTCATGGCTTATGAAGTCCAGCCTAGATCTCCAGTCTCCTATTTCATGGTACTTTGCAGACTCTTCTCAGCATGATGCCACTTTATTTCAATAATTCAAATGTGCCAGTCTTATTCCCAACTCAGGGCCTTTGCACATACTGTTTGCCTGCCTGGTGCACTCTCCACCTCCATCATCAACTGATTAATTTCAATGTTAATTTCAAAGGTCATTTTGTGAGGAAGCTTTCTTTGACTAACACATACATTTCATAGCACCCTGTCTTTTATCAATTATCAAAGTTTTAATTCTAATTTACTGTATTTTTATTTAATTGCTGCCTCTCATCCTTTTAGATTGTAGGCTCTATGAGACCAGCAACTATGTCTTTCTCATCATTGATTCCCTAGCATGTCATGCCATTCTTGGGTCTTATTAAATGCCCAATTAATTTTTATTTTTGCTCAACTTTTTAAAAAATTTTTGTTCGATTAATTTTTGATGGATACATGAATGTAAAAATGAGCAAATAACTTGACAATACTCATTCTCTTGTGGGCCCTATTTCCGATGCAGCCCAGATGCAATTACATCCCTGGTGATGTAAGCAGCAAGTCTCTCCTGTTCTTCATTTTCTGTTGAAACGATTTCTCCTCTCTCCAACTGTCTTTTTACCTCTAAGACACCTGAGTTTCAGTTTAATCTTTGTTTTCACATTCTTCAAACACATTTGAGTTTGTATATTCCAGTATTCCAAGCTGTTTATAGCACTACACAAATGTTGTTTCTGGAGATCTGAAAATGTTGCTGAGTTTTGAGTAATGTCACAAGGGCATTAAAAACTGAGAAAAACATTTTTCCATTTGAAATGTCTTTAGCATGAAGGAATATATTTTAGCAGAAGCAGCTGACACATAACGTTTTTCCTCCCTCAGTTCCAGTATCTCGTCCCATCCTCACCTTCAGGGCTCCCAGGGCCCAGGCTGTGGTAGGGGACCTGCTGGAGCTTCACTGTGAGGCCCCGAGAGGCTCTCCCCCAATCCTGTACTGGTTTTATCATGAAGATGTCACCCTGGGTAAGATCTCGGCCCCCTCTGGAGGAGGAGCCTCCTTCAACCTCTCTCTGACTACAGAACATTCTGGAATCTACTCCTGTGAGGCGGACAATGGTCTGGAGGCCCAGCGCAGTGAGATGGTGACACTGAAAGTTGCAGGTGAGTGGGCCCTGCCCACCAGCAGCACATCCAAGAACTGACTGTGCCTGCTCTCCCCACAGCTGAAAATGGAGCCACAGAGCTCCTCAGGGCTGTTTGCTCGTGTGGCATCCCAGCACACTTCGTGCCTGCAGAACCTCCCTGTGAAAGTCTCGGATCCTTTGTGGTATGGTTCCAGGAATCTGATGTTTCCCAGCAGTCTTCTTGAATGTGATCAAAGCACCTCACTAAAAATGCAAATAAAACTTTTTTAGAACATAAACTATATTCTGAACTGAAATTATTATATGAAAGTGAAACCAAAGAATTCCGAGTATATGTTTCTCTGCCCTAGAAAAGATTAGGCTGTTTTTTGTCCAGATTATTCTCTCATTGACTTCTAACAAGCCTCTACTCTTGAGTTTCTTTCATTACTGGGGATGTAAATGTTCCTTACATTTCCACATTAAAAATCCTATGTTAACATGAGCTATGTGTACAGCCCTTCAGGAGACACACTCGGTGATCTTTAAAGCAAGAGACGCAGGTGACCAGGGTGGAGAATGGGGAGCAGGATGACATGGAATGGAAATGGACATCCATCAACCAAATTCCTCTATTCTCAAAGCTGTTCTTTGATCTCTTTCAGTTAAGTGTAATAACCCAAGGAAAGCTGCTTCTAGTGAGCTTTGAATCTTTTTGGTGATGACTTCCTACAAGCCAAACTTTGAAACCTCTGTTTAGAGGGACCCAGTGTTTAGCAAAAGTATGCTAAGGGGTGTTGAGATGAATTTCTAGACTTGGCTCTGAAGATAACTAGCTGTATGACATTGGCCAAGCACATTTTCCCATGCTGACCTCAATTTCCACACCCATAAAGTGGGAAAATCAGACTAGATGAAAATCACGATCATCCCTTGTGCTAGAATTCTATGATTTTGGTAGACAGGGAATATGGATTATGCAGACTTACAGGTTCCTAGAAGGAGTTGTGCAAAAGTAAAAGCAGGTTGTACCTGCTCCTGGAATATATCCTGGAGAAACAGGAGACCATACAATTGTATGCAATCACCATTCTGGTCATGTAAAGCAAAATATACACTGATGCTCTTATTCCCTTTGGCAATGTGCCTGGGTATCATAAGGAATAGACAGAGTCACATAAGCAGGTTGATCTGGGCATGCTAATCCAGGATCCAGCAACTCACAAAGTAGCCAGTGCAACTATCTCATTGTTATCCAGGAGGTGATGACTTTAGATTTGGGTTTTCCCATTCAGTCAGCTCATTCTTCTTCCCCCACCAGCAGCACCAACCTCAACCAATTTTCCCGAGATTTGCAGGGGCTCTCCCCACACAGTTTACACACCTATCCCTTAGAGCCAGCACACAGGCATGTACCATGGACCGAGGGCTGCTCCATCTTTCCTCACAATACAGCAAACCAACACATCACACCTCCCACATTCTATATTTATGATTTCATGATTTTCTGCTCATCCTCACTCCCTTGTTTCTATAATTCTCTGTTTCAAATACATGTTATTTCTGCTGCTGCTGTTATAACAGCTAAAGGGTTTCTTGCTCAGCCTGAATGAATTGTGTCTGAATCCTGAAACTAGGACCCAGGTCATAGAGACCGGGAACTGCCAGAAAAGGAAATATTATTTCTTATTATCATCATGACCAATGGCATCATCATCAACACTCACTGAGCCTTCACCAGGTTCCAGGCTCTGTGCTAAATGTTTAATATGCAATATCTCATTTAATTATTAAGATAAACATGTAAGGATAAATTTTAAACCATTGTATTCCCTATTTGCAGAAAAGAAACTGAGGTTTAGAGAAGTGAAATAACTAGCTTGCAGACACACAGCTAGCCAGGGTAAAGCCAGGTTGAAGCATGGTCCTCTCTAACTCTTCACATCAGTCTGATACATGATGACATTTTCTCATCCATTGTGGCCACTTTTTAACACAACATTTTATTTTTAGTAATTTGTTATTCTGAAAGAACATGTGAATCTTTGTGATGAAAAAAATCAAATAATACAAAAGTGCCAATATTGAAAATAAAGGTCTCTTTCTACCTGCTCATGTCACTTCTTACGCACATGTTCTCCAGACATAACCACTGTTAACTGTTTCATGTGTATGCTTCTAGAAATATTCTACAAACCTAAAGGTATATAATTTTTAGAAAGCTAGAATAATATTACACATATAATTATGCCAGTTGCATTTTTTAACTTAAAAATACATCCTGACTTTTGTTTAAGAAATGTATCTTGGATATCATTCATATTTCATTACCTAATCCAGTAGATTGTCTCTAATTTTTAGCTCTTATAAAAATGCTACAATAGAAATTCTTGTAGAAATATATTGGCATATTTTAAGTCAGTATCCCTAAAGGAGATGGCCCTAGAAGTAGGACTTGAACTCCTGGTCTCAAGTGATCCTCCTGCCTCACACTCCCAAATCGCTGGGATTACAGGTGTGAGCCACTACACCTGGCCCACTAGAAGTAGATTTGTTGGGTCAAAGTTTATGTGCACTTTAAATTTTGTAGATATTGCCAAATTGCCATTCAAGGAAGTGTGTTAACTTTGTATTACCACCTAGGGCATATGTAGGTGCCTGTTTATCTACAAGCTAATCAGTATGATCAGTCTGTTTAAGCTTTGCCAACCTGAAAAATAGAAAAAAGAATAGTATTGTATGGTTGTCTTTGTGTTTAGTTAATTAGTAATGAAGACAAGAATCTTTTTATATATTTATTGTCTGTTTGAAGTTTTCAGTGATTTATACACTTTTTACAGTTTTCTATTGGATATTTTTGTACACTGAAAGCTATTAGTAGGTCAAAGTAATTAGCTTTATCATCTATATTTTAATCTACTTTCCAAGATTGAGATATGACTTTTTACATTTGTTTATGATACCTTTTGTTTCTTACACATGTTAGAAGCAGGAACTGTTGTTGACTCTTTGTTCTCTTTCAGTTCCGGTGTCTCGCCCCATCCTCACCCTCAGGGCTCCCGGGGCCCATGCTGTGGTGGGGGACCTGCTGGAGCTTCACTGTGAGGCCCTGAGAGGCTCTCCCCTGATCCTGTACCGGTTTTATCATGAGGATGTCACCCTAGGAAATAGCTCGGCCCCCTCTGGAGGAGCGTCCTTCAACCTTTCTCTGACTGCAGAACACTCTGGAAACTACTCCTGTGAGGCCGACAATGGCCTCGGGGCCCAGCGCAGTGAGACAGTGACACTTTATATCACAGGTAAGTTTCCCGTGCCCGGGCCACAGATGCAGGCAAAATGTTTCCTCCGCGGACCCTCTGATAACCCTCACAGTGCTTGATCAGGAAGGCACTCCTCAGGGAGAAGTAACACAGCTGGCGGCTCTCTAAACTGTTATATTTCCTGAAGTGCTTCTGAAGTGATGGCGTTGGGGCTGAGAGCGCGGGTTGGCGGGCGTGGGGCAAGAGCGCCACTGACTTTAGAGCTCCTCACCTGCCTGCCTCCTCTCTCACTGGCCACCGGCCACCCTGACCCTGGACACTTGCCTCAGGCGCAGAGAGGGCTTCCTCACAAAGACGGGAGCCATCTTCTGTGCCACACCAGCCCCTGCTTAGCTGCTGAGGCCCTGCTCACCTAGGTTCACCCTCAGGCCCAGGCAGCAGCTTCCGGGAGCGGGCAGCTCCAGACCACAACCTCTCCTCTGGCTCACACACAGGGTCTTCCCCTCAGGGCTGACCGCGAATAGAAGTGGCCCTTTTGCCACAGGCGTCACCGGGGTCCTGCTCAGCATAGCAGGCCTTGCTGCTGGGGCACTGCTGCTCTACTGCTGGCTCTCGAGAAAAGCAGGTGGGTGACTCTGGACACACCGTGGCTTGAGTTCATGCCCTTCCCAGCAACGCTCCCTTGGGCCTCATGCTGCCTTTATGACCATCCCAGGCTCGCAAGAGCTCATCCTCTCTGTCCCTCAATCCTCTTCCTTTCCCTCTGGGTCCTCCAGAATTGCTTTTACCAAATGCACAGTTTCCAAAACAGACCTATAAGGTGGGAGACATCTTGATAAGATGTAGTTTATCCAAAATCATAAACTACAGAGTGTCTTCCTCTCGACCCTTACAAGACGCCCCCGCCAACGAATGGGAAGAAGAGGAGAAAAACTCGGAGAAATAGAAGTGAAAATAGAAACCAGATAGGATTTGGTAATTTTCGATTTTTTTAATGTACACTATTTTTATAGTTGATCAAGTCTGTTTTCCTGCCTGCAGCTACCAATCATTATCTTTAAAATCTCCAGGTTAAAGGATTATGGATTGTGGACTCCTGTTTCACATCTTAGCAAACCCCTCTGGCAGGGTCAGTACTTTTTGCCCAATCTGCTACCTCCCTGGGGCATAACAAAGAAAGATTCAGCCTTCAGTGACAGCAACTCCTGGCAGTTTCTAAGTGAGCCTTGCCTGAGCTGTGCTCCCACTGAGGGTCTCATCTTCCTGAATCCAATGCTTCTCTGCTTTCCTTTACAGGGGGAAAGCCTGCCTCTGACCCGGCCAGGTAAGAGCTGAGCTGCATTCCTGTGTGATTAGTGAAATGTCCACAGGGTGGAAAAATGGAATTGAATCTGATGATTACCAAGAGCACAGTTTCTGCCAGGTTCTGCTGAGCTGGGGTGTGGCCACTACCTGTTGTACCTCCCTGGGGATATCTCAAGGCAATTCCCAGGACTTTTGCACCCACCCCCTTAGCTATATAGGCTGTTATCTCATCAAGTATTAATTGCCTTTTCATTTATTAACCCACATCCTTGGACCATGGTTGGCTTGGTTGTCTGAATGACCACTATGACCACCAAGTCTTTCCATATCTTGAGATGACCTTAGCTCAGTCAACCTAGAAATCTCTGAAGATGCTGATCTCATCAACACCTCTTGTGGTAACAACTTAGAAGATGGAGCTGCACAACTTGGCCACCCAGAGAGGTCACTCTGCCAGCAGGAGGTAGTCCCTGTGAAGAAGGGGCCACCATCTTGTATCCCTAAGGCTGACTTTAGGAGCCTCACAAAGGCTCACAGCTATCCTTGGGCAAGCCCACGATAGCAGCATCCAAACCATGTAGAGCACCTCGGAGCCTTCTGGTCACTGATCTCTCTGAGCATGCAGGCTTTGGAGCCAGCTTTGAGCCTTGGCTCATCCCCTTTCTGATTACATGATCTTCATAAGTCACTTCTTGGAGCCTCCATTTGTTTCAGCTACAAAACGAGGATGAAATAGAACTAACATCGTATTGCTGTAAGCATCAGCACCATGCCTGTTACATACTAGATGACCATAAAGCCTGGAAACATATATAATGTGATTATGATTCATAATAGAACGCCCATGGGCAATTTGTTATATACTTGTTCATGTTGGCCTGGCAGCCACCCTGCAGTAAGAAGTCACTCACTGGGAGTGATCATTATAGCTACTTTGTCTGGATTCCAAAGAAACATTCACGTTTCTGTCTCACAGGAGCCCTTCAGACTCAGACTCCCGAGAGCCCACCTATCACAATGTACCAGCCTGGGAAGAGTTGCAACCAGTGTACAGTAATGGTGAGGCCCAAGGATCCTGCATTTGGCAGAAGCCAGAGGGCTGGTGTGGGAAAGGGGTGGGGCAGGAGATGGGGAGGGACTATGCTGAAGGCCTAGAGGGCTTTAGTCCTTCCAGAAAAGAGACTCTGGCTGGGGGAGGAGGAAGTATCTCTAACAAGAGGCAAGAACCTCAGCATCCTCTGAAACTTCAACTTCTTTCTAAGTAAATCCTAGAGGAGAAAATGTGGTTTACTCAGAAGTACGGATCATCCAGGAGAAAAAGAAACATGCAGGTAAGACCCAAGGATGTCTCTGTTCTGGCCCACCCTCAACTTAGACAGTATAGCTCAGTTTCTACCCCCTCAGCAGATCTGAGCCAGACAAGCATAGAGCCGCCCCTCCCACTGGGTCATAGGGCTTCTTTATTTGTGCCTACGCTGCTTCAGGTGAATCCAAGCCTCCCCTGCACTCTCCTTTCCCTATTCTCTGCAGAGAGCCCCAGTATAACCTGAATAACAAAACTATCTTTTTGGGCATTCGCTTAACCTCTCAGAGCTTCAGTATCCCTCTCCATAAACTGTGACTACTTCCCTACTGTCTTAGTTCTGACTCCTGTAACAGTGTACCATAAACTAGGTGACTTAAAGAACTAATATCTATTTCTCACAATTCTGGAGGCTGGAAGTCCAAGATCAAGGTGCCAGCATGGTCAGGTTCTTAGTGAGGGCCCTATTCCCAGTTTCCAGACAGATGACTCCTTGCTGTATCCCCCACACAGCAGAGAGAGAGGGAGAGATCATCTCTCGTGTCTCATCATGATAATCATCATGACATAATTGTCACCCAAAGGCTCCACCTCCAAATGCCATCACATTGGGGATTAGGTTTTAACCCATACATTTGGAGAGCAACACAAATATTTAGTCCATAGCACCTACCTACCTGTACTAGTTTCTGATTGCTGCTGTGACAAATTACCATAAATTTAGGAGGATGAAGCAGTACAAATTTATCATCTTACAGCTCTGTGGGTCAGAAGTCTGACACCGGTCTCACTGGGCTAAAATCACGGTGTTGGCAGGGCTGTGTTCCTCCCTGGAGGCCCATCCAGTTTCCTGGGCCGGTGTCCCCTTCCTTTCCCAAAGCCAGCAAAGTCACATTTCTCTAACCATTATTCCATAAACAGGCCTCCTTCTGACCTCACCTGAGAAAAGTCTTTGGGTTTTAGGGAGTCATATGAGTATATTGGGCTCATCTGGATAACCCAGAATAATCTCCCTATCTCAGGGTCTGTAATCCTAATCACATCTGAAAGGTCCTCTTTTCCATTTAGGGTAATATAGTCACAGGTTGCAGCAATTAGGGTGTGACATCTTTGGGGGCACATTATTACAGCTACTATGCTGTTTCATGGGGTAACTGTGGGGACTAAATGAGAAAATAGGTGTGGAAATGCTGTTGAAACCGCATAGGGTTGAGCAGCTGTGACGATGACTACATGCTGGAGGTCTGGCTGTGTCATCAGCCCTCACTCACAGTCGGTGGTTTGAAATGAGGGAATCCCAGCCCGGCTGCCTCCTTACTCAGAGCAGGAAAGAGGAACAAAATCCTTCGGGGCAGGCTTTTCTTTCTACCTCTGCTTCATAAAAAGTGCTGCGTGATTTTAGCCACTGTGCTTCCCTCTCTGGTTTTCCAATTATTCTTATATAAAGTCAAGTGACTTGTGTTTGTGCCTCATTCTTGGTTCTATAGCACCCCTCTGAGACATGTGAACTCATTCACTCTTACAAGCCCCTTTGAGGTATGCGCTGTTACTACTCCCATTTTACAGATGAGGAAACCGGGCATAGACACCTTAAATGACTTGCCTGAAATCTTACAGTCAATCACCAAACAGTCTTCTCCAGAGTTCAAACTCTGGACCAAACTCTGCTTCTTTGTGCAATTCCAGGGAGTCCTGATCCTCATTCCAAGCCAAAAGGGCAGGGCCTTGTCTGAAGAATGTCACATTTCTCTCCAGTTTGATGATAATATAACAATAATAATTTATAATATCTATCATGTGCTGAATAGTTCCTATTATGTGCTGGGTATAGTTCTATAAGTGCAATAAGTAAATATACTACATTTGTATTCATAGCTGTTAGAACTATATGTCATAGTTCTTATATAGAACTATGGCATGCATACATATGATAATAGAGAGAGAGAAAATGTATTGAATATAGCAATCAGGACTGTACCTGACACATAGAAACTGCTCAACACATGATGGATGATAGAAATAATATATGCACAGACACACAGATACGTGTGCACACACATATGTGTAAACTCATATAGCTTCACCACAACCTTACAGGCAGAGGATATTTTTATTCCTGTCATATAGATGAGGCAACCGAGGCAAGAGACGTTGAGTGGCTTCCCCCAGCCACAGAGGTGACAAGGCAGGTGGCAGGCTCAGTTTCAGGTGGCCTAGACCCTGATGGAGTGTGCTCTGTAAAACTTGCACCCGCCACACCTTCCCAGAACAATAATACCAATTATGCTCAAATAACTAACAAGATAAAAGACAAATGTCTTTCTCTTGAGAGCCTCGAGGCAGCTCAGAGTGGGCCACAAAGTGTGAAGGGGTGTTGAAGAGAGGGTCTGTCAGTGCTGAGAGGCTGAGGGAGTTAGGAATGGAGAGGGACAGGGTGAGCACCAACCAAGAGGAGTGGCTGACTCACCGCCCAGAGGGAGAGCTGGCCTCCGGGAGGCTCAGGGCCGGCCTGACAGCGCAGGCGCAAGGGGAGAGCTCCACGCCAGTCTTCCACAACTGAACACTTTCCTCTTTCCACAGTGGCCTCTGACCCCAGGCATCTCAGGAACAAGGTGAGTCTCCCCTTCTGCATGCCCTCCCCCACCCCCAGGCCCACCCTGGTGCTCACGCATGTGCTCTTGCCTCCTAGCATTCCCCTATCATCTACTCTGAAGTTAAGGTGGCATCAACCCCGGTCTCCAGATCCCTGTTCTTGGCTTCCTCAGCTCCTCACAGATGAGTCCACACATCTCTCCAACTGCTGTTTCAGCCTCTGCACCCCAAAGTTCCCCTTGTGGGAGGAGAAGCATTGAAGTGGGAAGATTTAGGCCGCCCCAGATCATATCTACTGGCCTTTGTTTCACATGTCCTCATTCTCAGTCTGACCAGAATGCAAAGCCCTGCTAGACTCTCACCTATTTCCTAGTTACAGCCCTGACTGGCAGGTTGTTTAATCCAGTGGCGAGGTGCTCCCACCCCAGGGCCCAGCACATCTCCTGGCTTCCTTAGTGGGCTTCAGCTGTGGTTGCTATTCTGAGTACTGCTCCCATCACACCCCCACAGAGGGGGTCTTACCACACAAAGGGAGAGTGGGCCTTCAGGAGATGCCGGGCTGGCCTAACAGCTCAGGTGCTCCTAAACTCCAACACAGAGTTCCTGCTTTGGGTGGATGCATTTCTCAATTGTCATCAGCCTGGTGGGGCTACTGCAGTGTGCTGCCAAATGGGACAGCACACAGCCTGTGCACACAGGACACGTAATGGATCTCCCCACGGGGGCTGCATTTCACACTCCTCCACCTGTCTCAAACTCTAAGGTCGGCACTTGACACCAAGGTAATTTCTCTCCTGCTCATGTGTCAGTGTCTACCTGCCCAAGTAAGTGGCTTTCATATACCAGGTCCCAAGTACCTCCCATCCTAACAGAAGTAACCCAGCAAGTCAAGGCCAGGAGGACCAGGGGTGCAGACAGAACACGTACTGGAACACAGGAGGTGCTCAATTACTATTTGACTGAATGAATGAATGAATGAACGAATGAATGAATGAGGAAGAAAACTGTGGATAATCAAACTGGCATAAAATCCAGTGTGCTCACTAGGAAATCCAGGAGGTATTTTGGCTTCCCTGAGTAAGAAATAATGGAAGAGAAGGAGCTTGGATGAGGAAACTGTCCAGCAAGAGGAAGGGCTTCTCACACTTTCATGTGCTTGTGGATCAGCGGAGGATCCTGTGAAAATACAGATACTGATTCGGTGGGTCTGTGTAGAGCTGAGACTGCCATTCTAACATGCTCCCAGGGGATGCTGATGCTGCTGGTCCTGGGACCACACTGCATGCATGTGAGGCCCTGTAGGTCTCAGCAGAGGCCCATGGAGAGGCAGTGTGTGGCTCTGGCTGCCCAGGGCCCAACTCGATTCACACGGATCATGCTGCTCCCTGGCCAGCCCTTGGCCACAGCACCACCAGCTGCTGTTGCTGAGAGGGCTTCTCTGTAACATGATGGCTTTCATCAGCCACCCTGGGAAGGGGAAAGTAGCTGCCACTATCTTTGTTTCCCCACCTCAGGCCTCACACTTTCCGATGAAAAGGGTGAATGTATACAACCTGAGCCCTCTCCATTCAGAGTTGTTCTCCCATCTCTGAACAATGGGATGTTCTCTTCCACTTTTATGATGTCCGTCACACCTTATCTTGATCTTTGCTCCCAGTGGATTGTACAGTGATCACTTTTAAGCCCCATGGCCCTGAAATAAAATCCTTCCAAGGGCATTGGAAGCTCACTCCACCTGCCACATGGCTTTTCATGCTTCCAAGTGTCAGGGCCTTGCCCAGATAGACAGGGCTGGCTCTGCTGCCCCAACCTTTCAAGGAGGAAACCAGACACCTGAGACAGGAGCCTGTATGCAGCCCAGTGCAGCCTTGTAGAGCACAAGGCTGGAGGCATTTGTTGTCACTACAGATATGCAACTAAAATAGAAGTGGAGCAAGAGAAATGCGTTCCCACCGAGGCCGCTTTTTTAGGCCTAGTTGAAAGTCAAGAAGGACAGCAGCAAGCATAGGCTCAGGATTAAAGAAAAAGAATCTGCTCACAGTCTGTTCTGGAGGTCACATCACCAACAAAGCTCACACCCTATGCAGTTCTGAGAAGGCGGAAGCACCAGTCTCAAAAGAGGAAATTTAGAATGTCTCATTGGGAGAGTAAGGTACCCTCATCTCAGAATGATAACTGCACAGTGGCAGAACAAACTCCACCCTAACGTGGATGGACCCCGTCCAGTCTGTTGAAGGCCTGAATATAACAAAAGGGCTGATTCTTCCTCAAGTAAGGGGGAACTCCTCCTGCTTTGGGCTGGGACATAAGTTTTTCTGCTTTTAGATGCAAACTGAAAAATGGCTCTTCTTGGGTCTTGAGCTTGCTGGCATATGGACTGAAAGAAACTACACTGTTGGATCTCCTGGATCTCCAGCTTGCTGACTGCAGATCTTGAGATGTGTCAGCCTCTACAGTCACAAGAGCTAATTCATTCTAATAAACCAATCTCTCTGTATGTGTGCGTGTGTGTGTGTGTGTATAAACGTATATGTGTTCGTGTACACAGATGAGGTGTATATCTGTGTGGTTACCTCATGGGTGCATGTGATTACACACAAAAAAACCACACACACACAAGCACACACATCCTGTTGGTTCTGTTTCTCTAGAGAACACTGACAAACACAATGATTAACAAGGGTGTGAGAACCAAATGGGCAGGCTAAGCGTCTGCTCTTGCGGCTGGACTTCCGTGAGAGGGAAGGCTTCCGTCTTTAGAACAGACACATTTTTCTAGTTTGCAGCCTTGTGCTGGTCCTGAGTGAAGAGGAAGGAGAAAGTGAACAAATACCCCATGCTTTAGCCTGGGATAGGACAGACCCAGTGAAATGGGTCTATCTTTAATTTAGAATGGGCAAACAAAGAGCAAACCTCAGCCTCGAATATAGTGTGGCCTGGAGAGGACTCGAGTTCTTGAGGGACAAAATCTCAACTGCCCAGCAGTGGCCTCAGGAGGCTCCACAGAGGCAGAATGTTTCTTTGAGGGGACAGCCCCACATACTAGGAGAGCAGTGTGGCTCTTGTGACTGTAGAGGCTGACATATCCTAAGATCTGCAGTCAGCAAGCGGGAGAACCAATAGTATAGTTTCTTTCAGTCCAAATGCCAGCAAGCTCAAGACCCAAGAAGGGCCATTTTTCAGTTTAAGTCTAAAGGCTGAAAAACTCATGTCCCAGCCCAAGGCAAGAAGAGTTCCCCCTTACGAGAGGAAGAATCAGCCCTTTTGTTTTATTCAGGCCTTCAACAGACTGGATGGTCCCCACCCACATTAGGGAGGGCAATCTGCTCTATTTAGTCTAATTATTCACATGTTCATCTCACCCAGAGAGACCCTCACAAAACACTCAGAATCATGTTTGCCCAAATGTCTGGACACTCTGTGGCCCAGTCAAGTTGACACATAAACTTAACCATCACAATCACAAAGGTGGTCTCTCGGCTCCACACATTTTTTGGGGTTGTTTCTCAGTTGGTTCAGATCTCTAAGCTGTTACTTTTAGGGTCTACTCAAAGAGAAGAGAGGCTTGGCTTCCCTCATGTTTGTGGTTAAAAGAAATATTCTAAGATTATGCCCACTTCCTCTTTTTGTTTTGTCTTTCGTCACTTCTCAAAGTCCACCTGTCTCTTTGACATCTAGCTGACCTGTTTCATGTCTCCTAATTTTACCTCAGCTAACCAACTTTATTGTCTTTCCCCTCTTCCAATCTCCTCTGATTAACACTGCCCACTCAACAGAGAGCTTGCCATAAGAATAACTACTACTTATTAAGGAATTAATGTGTCATACCTTATGCTAAGCTTTTTGCATAAATTATCTTAATTAGGGTGCATAACAGGCCTATGCAATACGTATCCATTACTGTCCCTGTTCCTGGAACCAAGCTGAGTTCGGCTGCGTTTTCTCAAGGCCCAATGATGAGAAGCAGACAAACTAGGAAAGAAGGGAATTTGCTGCTGTAACCAGATACAGTGAGAAGGCCAGAGATAATTCTATCAGTCCAACTCAAAGTGTTAGAATTTTCTTAGTGCTTATATAGGTTGGGGTTATGTGCCCCAGTGCGGTATAGCATTCACCTAAGTCTATTGGTAACTAATTTTGTTTCAACTAGAAGGTCAGAGGCAAAAAAAAAAGCTTGCTAAGTCCAATTAAAAGGCCCCCAATAACTTCAAGGCCTGTCTACTGTGGTACTGGAGTGATTATTTCTCTCATCTCCTTTACGGCTTGGTCCAGAGAGCTGTCTTAGACTCTCCAATGAATCTATTCAAACAGCTGCCTCTGTTACCTTGACTTGTCTCAGATTTCATTGACCAGAGGCAGGTCCTGGCACTAGGAATCTATGACTGTCTCTATTATTTTGGCTTGCTCCAGGTTAGGGAGAAGCCCATGCAAGGCTCCTACTGACCATATGTTTCATTTCCAGCTTTGATGTCTGGGCACCGATTTCCCTAGGTTTAACTATTTGCTCCGTGTTAAGGCAGTGCTGTGGAAATTTGTCTGTGTAGCTGGGCTGCTATGCAGGCCTGTCTGTGTGTCATGCAGGCCTGTCTGTGTGACTATCAGGGAGAATTGGCCTGCCACATCCCTATTTTACAGATGAGGTAACTGAGACTTAAAGAAATTAGTTTAGCCTAAGACCACGCAATCGTAAGTCAGAGCTAAACTGTGCATCCCCGGAGTCCACGCTTAGTCACTTCACCAAATGTCCTCAGTGAGTATCATGGGCCACAGAGTCCTATTTGGGGAGAGGCAATTGTGAAGCAGGAAAACAGCACATGAGACTTGGAGCCGGAAGGCCTGGCTCCTGTACAGGCCACTACCCATTGCTGTTTAACCTCTCTGAGCTCTGGTTACCTCGTCTATAAAACTGGAAAAGAAATAACAGCTGCTTGACTGAATTACGTATGGAAGGAGGTAAGGTTTGAGAACACCATGCAGATGTTCATGGAAGCAGGTGGGGAGGTGCCTGTGTTTGTTATAAAGTTTGCATTGCTTTCTGTTTGCCTTTCTTGGTCCCTCCCCCATCATTACAGTGGAGCAGCTGCTGAATTGCAAAAACATACTTCAGGGCCAGGTGCACTGGCTGACGCCTGTAATCCCAGGTAGATCACGAGGTCAGATGGAGACCATCCTGGTAAACAGTGAAACCTCTTTTCTAAAAAATAAAAAATTACCAGCCTGGTGGCGGGCCTCAAAAAAAAAAAAAAAAAAAAAGCACGCTTCAGAAGAAAATGTTGGAAAATAATCTGGTCTTCTTTTTAATGTGAGGGGAATGGGATAATTAGATGGGAGGTGTGGGAATGCATAAACTCAGCATTTCAGGGATTACATAAATTCATAAAATCTTTCTGATTTGAATGTTCTTTAATCATTTACCAGAGAAATAAAAGCAAAGGGGTGATGTCCCCAGAGACACTCTTCCAGGTCACTTATTGACAAAAGAACATGTTTGCCTATAAGAAGGCTTTGAATAAATACAAATTTCGTGCATGGGGCCCAGCATATCCTGCAGCTCTACGTTTCTTGGCATCAGACAGTTTAAGAGATTCAGGACTCTGATGAAAAGAGATAAAATGAGAGTGTTCAGGCTGCTGGGTGCCTCAGGGACGTGTCCTCCACGCTCGGCCTCAGCCTCCCTTCCCATCTCTCCATCATTGCTCTCGTCCATCTTATGCATTTGTCCCACATCTCTGAACACCACGTCCACCTGTGTCTCCAAGTGGGGCACCACAGAGCAAACCCGATGGAAGATCTGGTCCAGAGGTGGCCTTGTGGCCATGTTGGTGGATGGAGGAGAGTTGGGGGAAGACATGGGAGAGTAAGGCTGAGAGGCAGGTGCCCCTCACTTGCCTTCCTTTTTTTTGACCAGGCTGCACGCTCTGTCAAGGTCACTGTCACCTGGCCTCACCAAAAATAGAATGAGCTCTGCGTGGGAAGGGAATGAGGAGGAGGTGCTGTGGCCATAACCACGGGGTAACAGAGGTGTACGGAGGATCAGGGAATGGCTCAGGAGGACCCTCCCCAGCTGGCCCAGGGACTCCAGGCTTCGGGCTTTGGGGTGTGGGAGTGGTCAGGGAGGGGTGAGTTGTCTAATTTTCAAGTCTTATCACTAGAGAAGGCCTTGAGGGCATCCACTTCTTGTACTTTTCTCATGCTTGGGCCCCTCCACAGCATCCCTGCTGAGACATCAGCCAGCCTATGCTGGAACGCCTCTGGGGCCAGGGAGCTCAGCACCTCACCTGGCCTGAAATCACCGAAGGTTAGAGCTGGAAGGGGCCCTTGAGACCGTCAGGCCCTGTGCATGCTCATGTTTCCTGTCACCCTTCTTGCACTCTGAAAGTGACCTCCCTCTCACTCTTACCCTTAAGGAGAGTCTGCTCCCTGTACTTAGCCAAACCGCCTCCTTCAGGTGTCACCTTCAACAGCTAAACCGTGGGGCAAGGCAGTGTGGGAGCTCCTCCACTCTCCTCACTATCATTTGCAAATTCCTTCACTGAGTATGTGTTCTTATTTAGTATGAATTCATATTCAGTGCCTACAACTGAGAATTGCTGAGAAGTCATCAAGAAGACCCACCTTGCTGCTACACATATCCTCAGTTTTACCTACAACTGAGAATTCTTATTCATATGTATTCATGTTCTGTACCTGCAACTAAGCCAGGTGCTTGCTGTACTAAGTACTTGGAATACATTGGTAAACAAGGCAGATTAAAAAAATTCTGCCCTCAAGGAGCTGACATTCTAGCAGGGGAAACAGTGAATGCTAAACATGATAAGTATGTAACTTATGTCATGATTTAGAAGGTGGCATCCACCATGAAAAAGAAGAAATAGAGCCAAATAGGAGGATTAGGATGCCCAGAGGAGGCTGCAACAATAAAGAGTGGTCGAGGAAGTCCTCACGGAGACGGTGATCTGAACAAAGGCATGAAATGTTCCATGGCCATTCGGACAGCCTACGGGTGTCAGAGGGAGGAGTGCCCCAAGAAGAGGGCATAAAATAGGATCACACCCAACAAGTTTGGGGCTAGATAGCAGAGAGCCACGTGGAGGCAGGGAGGCCAGTTAGGAGACCACTACACCATCCAGGTGAGAGATTATGACAGTTGAGATGGTGGGGTCAGAAGTGATGGAATACTGGGCATATCTTGAAGCTAAAGTATCCAGAATTTTCTGATGGATGAAATGAAGATTCAAGAGAAAGAAAAGAATCAACATGATTCCAAAATATTTGGCCTGAGATTCTAGAAGGATGACAGCTCCATCCTGAGGTGGAGAACACTGTAAGTGGAACAAGTTAGGGGAGAGGATCAGAAGTTTGGTTTTGAGCAATGGACATGCAGGTGGAGATGTCAAGGAGACAGTCAGCGATGGAAGGCTGGATTCAGGAGGGAGCTCTGGAGACGTACATGTCAGTCATTGGCATCGAGGATGGCATGAGGGCACTGAGGATGTGCATAGTGACGAGGTGGGCCTTCTTGACTACTTCAGAAATATGTCTTGTCTGCCAATTCAGGATGGCCAAATGAGCACATCCCTTTACTTCTCTCCCTTGCAAAATCCACCAAAATATTAGATATATCATTTATTGGTCATTGTCCTAACAGTACTATACATATTGTCTCACTCCATCTCAAAATAACTTAGAAGAGAGCTGTATTGTGCCTGTTTTACAGCTGAAGATGCCACAGTGCTGAGATCCAGTTATTCAAGGCCACAGGATTAATATGAAGCAAGGTTTTAAACTCAGGAGGCCCACTCTTAACCACCGTGTTATACTGATGTAGCACATGTTCCAGCAAATCTAAACTTTAACAATAAAAATAAAATCCAGGAAAGAAAATGTCACAAGATCCATGAGAATGTAGGACTCAGGCGTGCCAGAAAAAAATCCAAGCTGACAGCTACACAGCAGCCCCAGAAAACAATGCATCCAAAAAGTCAGAGGACTCGGTGAAAACTGTGCCACTTCCACCAGAGCAAGTCACTTCCACTCCAGAAATTATAGAAATAAGAACACAGAATAAAGATTCTAAGCAGGTCTAAGTCAATTCTAAACAATCAGATGAGATATGTGATTCTTCAATAAAAATTACAGCAAATAGAATGACAATTAGAAATCCAGGGAAAACAAGGCAGTCTAAGAAAGTCGTGGTTCAAATTTGAAGCAACTGAAGTGTGGGTAACTGGATAATTAATGGAGTGGAGAAAAGAGACCTTTATTCGTAGAACATTCTCCTTTGAGTGCCCAAGGTTTAATTACATAGTATTTTATTTCCTTTTCTGTGGGCCTAATCACAGTACTTGGCTCTGCAGTGAATCGTGTTTACATAATCATAATGCCTTAAATACAATTTAAGGGTTTTCAATTTTTAGAATCAACTTCAAGTGCAGAACACTTAATTATGGCTACTTCAGTATTCAAATTCCATAAACATGTGCAACAGAAAAGTAATATTATGGCTCACAGAAATCTGGAGGTGGAGAACAGAGGAAAGTCTACATGCACTAACTTTGTGTGTGTGTGTGTGTGTAGTGGAGAATCAATATAGACTTTTTCTAAAAATGGTACATCAAAAAATTGAGATTCGGCTGGATGTGGTGACTTACAGCTGTAATCCCAGCACTTTGGGAGACCAAGGCCGGTGAATCATTTGAGCCAGGAGTTTGAGACCAGCCTGGTCAACATGGTACAACCCCGTCACTAATAAAAATACAAAAATTAGCCAGGCATGGTGGCACGCGCCTGTAATCCCAGCTACTCAGGAGGCTGAGGCAGGAGAATTGCTTGAACCCGGGGGGTGGAGGTTGCAGTGAGCCAAAATTTCTCCACTGCACTCCAGCCTAGGTGAGAGAGTGAGACTCCGTCTCAAGAAAAAAAAAAAAAAAAAGAAAGAAAAGAAAAAGAAACTGAAATTTAGCTACTTGTTTTACAGCATAAATCTAGCCATTAGAAAAACCTAGTCGTATTACAGATTGAATCCAGGAAGTAAATGGGACAGGAAGACAGGAAAGCCCTATAATGCCCTAAATTCTTGATCTTTCCTACAATGTAGTTAATAGACACCATCTAGAATAGTTTGGATGTGTGTCCTTGCCCAAATCTCATTCTAAAATGTAATCCCCAGTGTTGGAGGTGGGGCCCAGTGGGAGGTGATTGGATCTCTGGGGCAGATTTCTCATGAATGGTTTAGCACCATTCCCCCTTGGTAATGTCTTCACAATAGTGAGTTCTTGTGAGATCTGGATGTTTACAAGTGTGTGGCACCTCCCCCTACACTCTCCCTCTCTCTCTTGCTCCCGCTATGGCCATGTGATGCACCTGCTCCCACTTTGCCTTCGGTCATGATGGTAAGTTTCCGGAAGCATCCCAGAAGCTGAGCAGATGCCAGCATCATGCCTCCTGTGCAGCCTGCAGAACCGTGAGCTATTAAACCTCTTTCCTTTATAAATTATCCAGTCTCAAACATGTCTTTATAGCAAGAGAGAATGGACTAACACGCTATCTAAAGTGCATAAATCAAGGATTTACATGTATTATCATGTTATTTATATTTGTGTGCTGACCAGATAACTAAAAACAGAAAACGCTAATCACAGGAGTAAACGCGAGCTATAGGGAGGAGAAACTTTACTTTTTATTGTATGTCTGTACCAGCTATTTGAATTTTTAAACACAAGCACGTATCCTTTTGCCACGTATGTGCCTATTTAATGTGAAGCTGCATCAGAGCCTTCTTGTTGCACATTGAACTCAAGTACAGCCACAGTTCTAACAAATGGCCAATAGGTGTCACTAGGTCCCTGGGCTGTGCGGGGCTCTGAGCAGAGGAGCCGGGAGAGCTGACTGATCTGTCTCTCTGGGACCCTGACAGGGAATGGGGCAAAGGGAGGCAGCAGCTGGAGGCCAGTGGCTTGCCAGCAGCAGAGCTGGCATTCGGCACACAGCTGCAGTTCTCAGGGCATGGGCAGCCCCAAATGGCACCACCACGGGGAAAATGTCCTGATGGAGGAGGTTCACAGAAGGCTGGGCTGGGCCAGCCTGCATTAGGAGGGCAGAGACTGTGAGAAAGCAAAGGAAGCCAGTCCTGAGAAAACAGAAACTGAAGCAGAGAGCAGTACTTGCATCAAGCGAGAGTGCCTGAGCCCACCTTCCCTAGATCTGAGTGCCAACTTTGTGACTGCAGCAAGCTGCTCAGCCCAGGAGAGCTGAGCATCCTCACCTGGGAGTGGGATAATAGCAGTACCCACCCCGAGCAGTTCTGAAGACTAAAATATTCATAAACATTTTAGAAACTGCTTCTCAGTTTGGCAATTTCCTATTAAGTTAAGCATACACTTGCTGTACAAGCCAGAAATCCCCCCTAGGTTTTACCCAAATGAAATGAAAGCTGAGATTTACAGAAGAACCTATGCATGTATATTTTTAGCAGTTTTGTTTATAGTCACCCAAAACTGGAAACAACCCAAATACCCCTTAATAGGGAAATGGATAAACAAATTGGACAAATTCCATACAATGGAATCCTATTCAGCAACTAAAAAAATGAACAAACTCCAGAAACACACAACAACATGCGTGGCAGGACTTTTTCTTCGTTCAGCTAAAAACGGGGTTCTTTGTCCCATGGTCACGAAAATTCAGGCTCACAGACAATTTTAATGGTGATTAAGACAGGTTTTTATTGGGTAAAGAGGAAGAAAAGGAGCAAACAGGAACTCTTGCAAGGCCAGGGTCCCCGCTAGAGCGCTTACCGCCTGCCCTTGGAATCACAGGTTCCACACAGGAAGAGGAGGGGCCCGACTCCTCCCCACAAAGGGTGTGAACTTCTGTGGCTCTACCCCAGTGCACAGGCTGGTTAGAGTTTTTCCGGGGAGCCCCCTCCCACCCGGCTGTCTCATTCCCCTTTCTAAAGAAGTACATCAAACTTTTGTTAGATTAAGGATAAGGATGAAGACCCAGCTTAACTGCTTCCTGCTGACAGGGGACGCTGTTTTGGGGAAACAACAGTCCGAGCTCCCTCAAAGGTCTATTTAAAGTTTCCCAGCAGAAGGGGACATTGTCAGAGGCTCCACTTGCACGACTATTTGGAGTTTGATGGCCTGAAGGCAAGAAGAGATAAACTATGTTATTAGAAAACATGTATCAATATGAAACAAGGGGAGGGTTAAGGACAGCTCAAAAATTCGGAGGCCTTTTACCAGTTTGCACAGGAAGAGGGAGGCCAAAAGCCCAGTTGGTTAAAATACTTTACCCTTTTGCCAGCATGTTGGGCTTCTGGGTTCCCTTCCCCTGAGCCCAATCCTAAGCCAACCAGTTTAAGGTTTGGGAAATTAACTCTTTCCAGTTTGTAGGATGCATCTGAAGGGAGTGTCTTGTAGTACAGAGACACAATGACCTATTAGTGAAGAGAGGACAGAGAAGGAGAAAGGAAAAAAAGAGGCACCTGTTAAAGGAGTCCCAGAGGTTCAGGATGTGTTCAGAAGGGGTATAGACTGAAGATGAATGGCTACCCATCTAGAAAGAGGGGAGCAGACATCCCTGGCTCCCTTCTCTTTCTAGCAGATACCCGGGGCATGTGACGGAGAGAAGGAAGAGTGTCCTCTTTCCTCTTCCGTCCTTGCATCCCCAAGTCCCTACGACCTAGGCGGGTCCTGCATGATTGCCAAAGTGGCTTGCACCCATGAAGCAGGGGGCCCTTAGGGGTGGGAATCATCCACTCTTACCCATGTATGCCGTATCGCCCCTGCTGTTGCTAGCCTTGGAGTTCCCTGTATCTCATTTATGGCGTGGACGTTAACGTGGCCTTTATCCATGAAATAGCAAGCTCGGGGTTGGCTTAATCGGCAGGAATTAGCCACGCTCACCTGCGCTGTGTCTTTTAACCTTTGTAGTTGCCTGCCTCTGGATCTGTTAGATCCCGTTCTCTTTCTTTCTTTCCTTCTTTCTTTCTTTCTTTCTTTCTTTCTTTCTTTCTTTCTTTTTCTTTTTTTTTTTTTTTTTGAGACAGAGTCTTGCCCTCTCACCCAGGCTGGAGTGCAGTGGCAAGATCTCGGCTCACCGCAAGCTCTGCCTCCCAGGTTCACACCATTCTCCTGCCTCAGCCTCCCGAGTAGCTGGGACTACAGGCGCCTGCCACCAAGCCTGGCTAATTTTTTGTATTTTTAGTAGGGATGGGGTTTCACCGTGTTAGCCAGGATGGTCTCGATCTCCTGACCTCGTGATCCACCCGCCTCGGCCTCCCAAAGTGCTGGGATTAAGGGCGTCAGCCACCGCGCCTGGCCCAGTTCTTTTTCTTATAGCATTGACCTGAAGCTTGGAATTGAGTTTGGGACAAAAATGTTTCTCAGGGGGTTGCATGGACTCCTTATCATAAGCCAAATGCTAAGGTGAAACTGTGGAACTGAGTCCTCCTCCAAGACGGGAAAGAAAAGGATGTCTTGTGACACACCCAGATAACTGGTGGCTACAGTTATGCTTGCTAGGATTTGGATGCATGGTCCTTGGCTTTGGTTAGCTCCCTTGGTGTTACTTTCCCAAAAGAGAAACCTTCACGTGATGGGCATCCTATTTATTTCCATCACCTGGCAGGATTTGCAGGATAATTGCTCAGAACTAGAATATCGATCCAGATTTCTACATTACCCATCCTTCCTGTTCTTTCTGAGCTGCAGCTAGAGATTGCTGGCTGGTTCACAGGAACAAGCAGGGTTATCCTAAAATGTAGGCGAAAACTTACAAACAACTAGTGTGTTTAGAATTTAATGACAAATATATGATAAGCTTTGAAACATAATTTCTCTCTCTGTAGTCCTCATGTTTGTTAAAAAACAAATCGTCATAGGACTGAGGGTTTGCAAAATAGACTTCGGTTTTATACTAGGCCTGATTATTTCCATAAAGTGCAACAAGAATAATTATTTCTACATAGGACTTTTGGATTGGCCTTGATGGAATTCTGTTCCACAAGGCATCTCAGATAAGACCTTTTAAAGCTGAACCAACCCAGCCATGGGTTTGTATCCTCAAATACCTGTGAGTTGCATGGTCCTCTCCTTTTAAGTTCCCAAGATAAACTTGGAGCTCCTAGACTTGTTAGAAGGTCACATTCTTTACTGACCACAGGTCAGGAACCTTGTACAGAGACTGTGTAGGGGAAGGTGTGAGGCCACTCTTCCATGAGGCTTTTATTGGCTCTGTAAGTCAAGCTTGACTCCTTAAAGGGAAGTATGCCCTTCCAGTCAAACCCTTGTAGAATAACCATTTTTTCTAATTGGGTCCTGTTGCAAAAGAAAAATGGATTCTTGATGCACTGATGAAAAAACTATATTGCCATAAAAATACTCACAGATAGTTTCCAAAGTCTAGAGGAACCAGGCAGAGAGAAACAAACACGTATATACCTGAGGACTAAGCTCTGATTCTTTATCTTGCCCACATTCCTACCCAAAGGGTCTAACGAGTCATGCCCTACAAACCATAAATTCTCATCAGATGGGCTTTATTTTAACCCTGTA
This sequence comes from Hylobates moloch, assembly GCF_009828535.3. Classification (NCBI taxonomy): domain Eukaryota; kingdom Metazoa; phylum Chordata; class Mammalia; order Primates; family Hylobatidae; genus Hylobates; species Hylobates moloch. Next base: position 97,851,119 of record NW_026652280.1, read on the forward strand.
TATCATGACTTACTTTCCAATCTGACTCTGGCATAATAAGGAAGAAAATCAAAATGTTTAACCCCAAAATATATTTTCTTGCCATACCTTGAAATTGACCTGCAGAGTCTCTTATGGGAAAAATCCACATTCTATAGAAAATCCCATTTCCCCTTTGTTTTCCTTCCTTCCCAGACCCAGGAGATAATCAACTAAGAGCCAGGCACCTTTTTAAGTCCAATAAGAAACATTTTACAACCTGCTATCTCTAAAGTCTGCTATCTGAGAGTTTCCTCTGCACAATAAAACTTGGTCTCCACAATCTTTACCTTAACCTGAACATTCCTTTTCATTAATCCCAGGTCTTCAGACAAACTCAAACAATTGTCAACCAGAAAATATTTAAATTTACCTATAGCCTGGAAGCCCCTGCTTTGAGTTGTCCTGCCTTTCTGAACCAAACCAATGTATTTCTTAAATGTATTTAATTGATGTCTCATGCCTCCTAAAATATATAAAACCAGGCTGTACCCCAACCACCTTGGGCACATGTTCTTAGGACCTGCTGAGGGCTGTGTTACAGGCCATGGTTACTCATATTTGGCTCAGAATAAATCTCTTAAAATATTTTACAGAGTTGGACTCTTTTCATCAACATACCTTACTTAATTACTAAAGGCTATAAATATTTCAAAATAAGTTTCCTTGACTCTGAAAAACAAAACAAGGATCAGCAATATTCTAAGCAAAAGTCAAAAAGGTTGCTTCAGCTTTCCAAGTTCAGTCCATTTAGTTAACTCTTGTTTTGCTTGACATTCATGAACATTTCAGCTCTTCATGAATCCTGTATGTTTTCCTTTATTCTAGTATTATAATCTCTAAAGTTATCAGAAGCCTGTATTTGAGACTACCTGTTAAAATTCTATAGTTCATTATAAACCATCTTTTAAAGGATTAAAACAAAACAACAATTATCTGTGAATAGCAAAATGCCTAGGGCAGTTACAGTTAGAAACATAATTGACAAAGAGGTTTGGTTATCTCCGTGGTTCACAATAACTTAATATAAAAAACTTTAATTATGATTGATAGCATATACTCAGAATTCAGAAATTAGAATTTTAGAAACTCCACACAATTTTGGAACATATATTAGCATTATTCTCCAAGACATAACCTAAAGAAAATTGAACATCATTTTGGCAACCCCATGTACCTAAACATGTCAAATAATCCTGTTTACCTGTCTTTTCTGGACACTTCAGGGGTGCTCTGAAGCATCTGAAAAGCTAGGTGTCAGGAAAGACAATTTTGAAACTTAAGTTTGATTTTGGGAAGGCTGTTAAATGTGTTTAAAGCACTTGAATAAAGTTCTAGATTACCATAAACTTTTTGCCAAAATGATGACTTAGAAATTTAAAGAAGCAGAAACTTTTTATAACCCCTTTGAATTTAATTAATATGTTCACACAGAGAACCTCTTCTGCAAGATTAATTTCCACAATTCTTTCACCACTTCTTTGAACTTTCAGCTTTTCATATCTAACTCAAAACAATCCTTTAACCCTAGGCAAAAGTTTACATTTCCATGCCTTCTTATAACCATTTACTAAAAAACAAATGTTACTGTTCTTACACACCTTGCATGTAAATCTATTTCTAGTAGTTTCAATTAACTCCTAGACATTTTTAACTTTAAGGTAAAACTTGGTAAATTGCTTTAATTGTGTGCTAACTGCAGCCAAGGTTTGCCTTCTAAATTAAGGGCATGGTTAGTTCCATATGTCCCTAGGCCCTACCAATTGTAAAGCAGGAAAGGCACAGTTCTCAAAATCCAAAGAGCAGTTTGTAACCTCAAAACACTTACCAAACTTTGCATCTGACCTGCATAATTTAGTTCACCTATTTACATTTGAATGACAGCAGCATTTTACCAATAATCTTTAAGGCTGCTTTTATTTCTCAAAGATTAAAGTCACGTGAACTGAAAGGTACCGCAACTTTTAACTTCCCTTAAAAAAATACTTGATTCAAGCACTTGTCTTTCTTTAGGACAAATTAATTAGACATTACACACAATACACAGACCGGCAGAAGAAAACCCAGTCTCCATGAGATTCTTTTTCACAACCAAAACTTTATGGAGAGTACAAACAGTGATAGTGATAGTTGGGGGACTTAGCCTAGTAAAACATCTTCTAAAACAAAACAAAACAAACAAACCAAAAAAAACTTGCTTGAAACTTAACTGCTGATAGGGTAGAGAAGAGGGAAAAAGAGAGAATAGTTTAAAAATCTTGGGAGGAAACTCTTATTCTTAGGCAAGTGGTTTCCCCACGAAGAGAAAAGCTTAATTACTGTCCAGTGGAGCTGAACCCCTTGGACAGAGAAGGGGAAGTCTCCAGCGGCTTGTGGTGGAAAATGCCAGCCAACTGGCTGTGTGGGACCCTTGGGCCATGCATCCCAGACCCGGCAGGGAGGGGAGAGCAGCGGGGAGCTGCTGCTCACCAGTGGGTCCTGAAAAAGGAAGGGAAATGCCACGAAAAGTCCCAGGAGCTAAGGGGGTTGGGGGCGTGTTTTCCCCCACCCTCAGAAGTCCAGGGATGAAAAGGCTTAGGAGCAACATTGAGAGGTTTTGAGTCCCCATTTCACTCACTGCTTTTGTGGCCCAACGTTGTGCACCAAAAATGTTGCAGAACTTTTCCTTAGTTCAGCTAAAAACAGGGTTCTTTGTCCCATGGCCATGAAAATTCAGGCTTGCAGACAATTTAAATGGTGAGTAAGACAGGGTTGTATTGGGTAAAAAGAAAGAAAAGGGGCAAAGAAGAACTCTTGGAAGGCCAGAGTCCCTGCTGGAGCATTTCCTTCCCACCCTTCACATCCCAGGTTCCACAAAGGAAGAGGAGGGGCCTGACTCCTCCCCACTGGAAAGAGCACAAACTTCTGTGGCTCCACCCTACTGTGCAGGCTGGTAGGAGTTTTTCTGAGGAGCCCCCTCCCACCTGCCTGTCTCACGTGGATGACTCTCAAATGCATTATGCCAAGCAAAAGAAGCTGTTCTCAAAAAAAACTGCAAACTCCATGATTACATTTTGACAACACTCTTACAAGACAAAACTATGGGGACAGCAAACACATCAGTGGCTGCCAGAGACAATGGTAGGAAAAGAGGTTCACAACCAAAGGACATAAGAGAAGGAGCTGTCATCAGGGGTAACTCTGACTTCCTGGTTGTCACTCCTGCATCCCTCATGGGGTGTGACTCGTCTCAGCTCCCCAAGGCTGAAGGTGCCAGCCTGGGAAGGAGTGGGTTTCTCCTTCCCTGGAATTAACCAAGCAGAGGCTGGAGGAACTCTTAGCAGTGAAGTGACAGAAGTCCTGAAAGCTTTTGCCACTGACAGACAATAAATACATATTTCACCATTGATTCTATGACGTGATAACTCTAGTTGTTTCTTTTTTTTCTCCCCTCTCAGCCTATCCCCTCCCACCCCCGTCTCTGTTATTTTTTTTCTATGGGTGGGGCCCAGCAATCTGTTGTTCAGCAGGCTTTCCAGGTGATTCTGATGCAGCCTAGAGTTTGAGAGTCATTGCCCTGGAGAAAAGAACAGATGTGCTCCAGATTGCAAACAGATAGGGAAAGAATTGCACCTTTGTGACGATGAAGGAGTCAAAGGTGGCCTTGTACTTAATGTGTCACAATATGTGCAGTTGGAGACATAGGGGTTTGAGCTATAGATTTACAGTGCAAACTCAATGATAACAGAGGCATAGCACGCACAAACACCCTCACAAGGGTGAAGCCCTTCAACTATGATGACTTCAGGAAAAAATCCACAGAGGCCAGGAAGAAGAGCAATGGCAATATAAAGTTGTTTCAAACAAATGTGATAAAATTATCAAGGTCATGAGCAAAATGCAGTTAAGAGGTTATGAGATATTCATTCCAAGTATGATTGTGACCAAAGTCCTGTTTACAAAGAGGAGATTTATGGCGATCCTGAGATAAGAAGAACCTGTGTTCAAGAGACATATTTGAAAACAACTGTCATGGTTCTACAGACCTGAGAATGGGGTTAACAAGACAATTCTCATTAAATGAAGGAGGCAGCCTAATAAATTAAGGGGATCATGACGCCTCTGGATTCCAGGCTTTCCAGAATTGAGAAGGATCAGATGCAAATGATTTCTGCATTTTGATTCTCAGCTATGATTCCTCTGGCCCTGAGCTGTTTGTGGCAGGTGCTCTCTCCCTGGGCATGTTGTGCTGGGGAACCTGACCATCCTCTTCATGTTTGATTTCCTGCCCATGTGTGACCTGCCTAAACTTGACAAGAGTTTCCTTGGAATCAAGTGACACTGCATCCTTTTTGCCTGAGAGTATGTTGACCTTTGGGCCAATCTGGGGAACGTCTGGCAACACTGCAGAGCACAATTGAATGAAATTCCAGGCATTCCATTTGAAGGTAGGGATGGTCTGTTTGGAGACACAGGTGGGTCTAATATCCTGCAAAGATTGGAAGGGCTTCATGTGGCCTAGGAATGATGACAAGTTTGTGGGTCATAACTGTGACCACCATCTGGAGACACACTCTAAGAACAGAAGTTGAGTGTGCAGGCTCTGCAGACAGATGCCCAGTTCTGTCACTTTCTTACTGGGTGTGCCTGGACAACTTATGAAAAGTAGTTTCACATCTTTCTAAAATGGAAATATGAATATATTAATGGTACCTACTGTTAAAGGACCAATAGTTTCCTATGACTGCTGTGCTGTAACAGACCAATTACACTAAGTCAGCAGGGTTTGCAGCAGAGAAAGAGTTTAATGATCACAGGGCACTGAGTGAGGAGATAGAAGAAGATCCTCAAATCCATCTCCCTGAGAAGTTCTGGGCTGGGGTTTTTAAGGATATCATGCAGGGTGAGAGGCCAGAAAATTGGGGTTGTTGATTGGTCGGGGTAAGAGGGGAGAAATAATCAGCATTTGGAAATTGCATATTTTGATTATTCAGCAGCTCTTGGGATCATTCAGACCCACTGAGTCAGTAGTTTCATCAGTATGCAAGACCTGAGGGAATATCTCAAAGGGAAAACATAACATTTCAAGTTGTTATTTATAGAACAGTTGATAGGAGCTATAATCTTATAAGAGGATCTACATGATTCTGAGGCCATAGGCACCAAACAACTGTGGGGAAGCAGTTAGAGAGCAGCAGACCTCATGATTAGTGCCGAAGGTGCTGCAAGCTTGGTTTATTTTCACTTCTCCCCTCTTACTCTCCCTGCCCCCAATTCCAGTATGCAGAAAGACAATTACGAGAGTTCAGAGGTGTTGGTGCCTCCATGATGCTGCAAGCAACTTTTTCAGGATGGCTTTGAACTTGGGTGGGAAAGCAGGCATGGTAATGGGAATGGGTCAGGCACAGGCTGCTGAGGACAGATCATTGTAAAGACCATGATGACCTTTAGAATTCTGTAATCAGTGGATTTGATCATTCATAAATTGCCTGAAGTTCTGTAGCACGTAGCAATTCATAAATTTACAAATATAAAAAAATTGAATTGTGTGTTCTATGAAGTTGGGGTGATGTAGATGGCTTAGCTAGTGAACGAGCCTAGCAGACTGCCAAGTGATCCTAAAATCATGGCTTAGTGGCTTTCGTGCTGTACATTGTTGAACCACTCTGTTAAAATGTCTTCCTGAAAACTTTCTCACTCTAAAAGTCATCATTAGTTTCTACATTCTGTTCCTAGTATACGAAGTGTCATTCCCTCCTCCATAAATTTGCTTCAAATAGCTGAAGAGTCAATGTGGAACAGGCCAATATGGGAGACACCGGGGACTGGTAGTCCCTCATTTCAACACCACCGGCTTATCCAAGAAGAGAACCTGTTTTTCTTTGAAATCGTCCACCATTCAATGAAGTTGCAGTTCTTGCTTGAACCACTAGGTGTCACTGACACTATGCGTGGCCGACACTTGCGTGAGGGCTGAGAATGAGTCCCCTGTTAAAAGTGAAACATCATGCCCTTTGAACCCCAATTTTGACTTAAATTGTCTTACTATCACATTACTCAAAGTCATACAAACACAAAATCTATACACCGTATGTTTATCTCAAAACAATAAAATTAAAAGTATAGAAATAGAAACAGCAATAAAATTCAAGTTAATATAATGTGCTAGGTAATGTTATTTTACTGGAACTAAATGGATAATTTGGACTTTTTAACATTACTAATGTGCATTCACATTTTTTTGATCTACTGGTCATGGGCTTAAGTCTATTTACTGTACACATGATGGACCATCATTTCAGTAATTTTTAAAACTCCTACTTAAACATTAGCTATTTTAAAAATCATCAACCCATTCTTTTCATGTGCCAATACATTGAATAATACAACTCCAATAATTCAATTCATTTATACCCCATTTTCCACAATCCCTTGCTGTATTGATTCATTGTAATGCTAATTACCTTTGAAATATTTCCCTAAAGGAGTTATATATAAACACAAACTATTGCAGTAGCTATTAATATTTTCTTTGTGTCCTTCCGTGAATGAGAGCTAGCCAGACCTTGTGGAGCAGAAACTACCAGGTCTGCTCCATCCTTCCTGACACCGCCACCAGGTGCAACTTGGGTCAAGTGGTGCAGCTGCTTCACCCCTGCCCTGTAGGTCTCTGTGGTCTTAAGGCCCCAATACACCTGCCTCCACCAGCTTTATCATCAGAGGCAACATACTCCAGAACCATCAGCTGCTGACACTGGATCTCAACTATGAGGCCAAATACATGGGTTACCCTCCCTGCCCTGCCCTGCTCAGCTCAGCTCAGCCATCGCAGGTCCGGGCCTTCAGGTGCAAGTTCTGAAAGGAGTCTTAAGCAGAACAGCATTATATCCTGAGAGCACAACTGGGAAGCTGGGAATCCATGTGTGGGTTCCATCTATCCCTAGCCTCTGCAAATTAACGTATAAGGAGAAGAGTCCCATTAATTCACCCAAGCTACCAGCTCTTTCCCACAGTGGTGCTGCACACACCAAGAAATGTGAGGATGCAGCTACGCATCTGTTAGAAAAATTCCCAAATATTCCATTGTAATTACAGGTCTCTCTAACATCTACAGTGAGAGCTGATCTGCATTGAGTAAGCATCTCAAGAGTGAAGAATGGCTCAATTCCAAGTGAACCCAAATCTCAGCCCTATAACAGCCAAGATACCCTGCTCTGCCTTTTGTTTCAGGAAACAAACTTTGTAGTTTCTGCAAAGCTCTTCATCCTTACCCCAAAAGAGTTTGCAATGAGCATGCTGTTTCCTTCCTTCCTTCCTTCCTTCCTTCCTTCCTTCCTTCCTCTCTCTCTCTCTTTCTTTCTTTCTGACAGATGCTCGCTCTATCACCCAGGCTGGAATGCAGTGACATGATCTTGGATCACTACAACCTCTGCCTCCTGGATTCAAGTGATTCTCCTGCCTCAGCCTCCTGAGTAGCTGGGATTACAGATGCGCACCACCATGCCTGGTTAATTTTTGGTTTTTTAGTAGAGACAGGGTTTCACCATGCTGGCCAGGCTGGTCTAGAACTCCTGACCTTGTGATCTGCCCACCTCAGCCTCCCAAAGTACTGGGATTACAGGCGTGAGCCACTGCACCCGGCCCTTGCTGTTTTCTTTAGGCTCTGCTCCCAGACATAGTAACACAAATAATACTGGTTACCAAGGTGGTAGGTCTTTCAGAAATTAAAATACACATGCACACTCACAGACATGTACATCAATGGGGCACTGCTGTCACTGGAAAATACTGCATAAGCCCAGGACATTGACCTGAAGTACAAATGTTTCCAAAAAATTCAGAGAAAGACCACAGAAACTAAGCTTTCAGAATATAGCTACCCACAGTCCAGCCTCTAAACCCATCTGTGTCTACACAGTAGCTAAGCAGAGAACATCAACATCAACATGTGTCTCTCTCAACTTAAGTTCCAGGGGGAAGATGCAAACAGAAAGGGGAGACATGGTTTGACTCATGATATCATCAGAAAAATGACAGACCAGGCCAGACTGTCCCCCATTCCCATGTAAGAAGAAAAACAGTACATGAATCTAATACGCAGTTGTAGAAAAGTTAAAATTTTTCTCTAAGAAACACAAGGAAACTTTGTTAATACACTTTAAACTGATGAATTGTACTGGATGTAAACTGGACCTCAATAGAAGCCATCAGCCCCTGAATCACACCTGCTCCCTCCTATCTCAGACCTTCTCACACACCACTGCCTCTGCCTGGAATGTCACATCCATTTCCTCCCGGTTCCCGGCTCCTTCATACTACATCTCATCTGCACTGTTTTGCTCCTCAGGCATTTATTATTTGTCATTAAAGATTATGTGTGTCAGTTGTTTTTAACACGTGGTCCTCTCTGCATACATATGCTCCATGAAGGGCTGTTTTCTCATCACCAGATGAGCTCATCTGGGGATGTGGAGTGAAACTATCACTTTTTACCCCATCCTGGAATTGTGAAAAACAGAAGATTTCTAAGAAGACTCTGAGCAAATCCTTTTCTGGCACCTGTGGTCAGTCCCTACCAGGGTCCCCACCTTGAGCCTTCAAGACCTTTATGTTCAAACTACTTTTTTAAAGGTAGAGAATGTAACAATACAATCAAACATGGACATAGTTTTGTAAAAGGAAATGGAAAGATAATCCACAGATGGGAGAAATTATTTGCATTTGTATATGTGATAAGGTATTTTTATCCAGGATATATGAATAACTCTCACAACTGAACAATAAAAAAACAAATAACCTAATTTACAAATAGGCAAATGATCTAATAGGCATTTCGCCAAAGAAGATATACAAATGGCCAATACACACATGAAAAGGTGCTTACAGCATTAGTCATCAGGAAAATGCAAACCAAAACCATGAGATACCACTTCACATCCATCAGGATAGCTAGAATCAAAAAGTTCATAACAACAAGTGCTGGCAAAGATGTGGAGAAATTGAAGCCCTCATACATTGATGGTGAAGTGCAGCTGTGTTAGAAGGCAGTCTGTCAGTTTCTCAAATGATTGAACACAGAATTTTACCATATAATCCAGCAGTTCCACTTCTAGGCATATACCCAAGAGAAATGAAAACACATGTTCACACAGAAACTTGCACATGAGTGTTTATAGCAGCATTGTTCACAATAGCCAAATGGTGGAAACAAACAATGGATGAGTGAATAGATTTAAAAAATTATATATCCATTCAATGGAATATTAGTACTGATACACAAAACAACACTGATGAACCTTGAAATTTTGTGCTGAATTAAAGAAGCCAGTCACAAAAGACCACATCTATTTGATTCCACTCCTATGAAAGTCCAGAATAGGAAACACTATATAGAGAGAAATTAGATTAGTGGTTACCCAGGGCTGAGGAAAGATGGGGAATAGGGGAAAATGGGTGGATGGCTGAAGGATACAAACTTTTTTTTGAGGTAATGAAAATGTCCTAAAATGGACTCTTTTGATGGCAGCACAAACTTGTGAATATATTAAAAAGTATTGAAATGTACACTTTAAATGGGGAAATATGTGGTATGTAAATTACGTCCAAGCTAACTTGTTTTCTTTTTAAAGATTGTATTGTAAGTATAGAACAAGTGATATGGGGCCAGACTGACCTGAGTTTGAATTTTTGCTCCAGTATTTACCAGCCTTGGGTCTTAAGTCCCTTTGATCCTCTAAACCTTGCTTTTCTCATCTATAAAGTGAACACATTGATTATACCCACCACAAAGAGTTGTTTTGGGAATTGAGATAATGCATATCAAGTGCTTAGCCTCATTGCCTTGTGCATAGTAGGCACTAAATGACTGTTAACTGAATGAAGTTTGCCAGGGAGCACACAGCCAGATGTAAACACGTAGAGCAGATGCCCAGGGCCCCCAGAGATTATTCAGAAGCCTGCAAATACATTTGTTAGAAGAGCAGATTTTGCCCTTTGGTGGGGACAGCTTTCCAAAAGGGATAAAACCTATTTCAAATCCCCAAGGATAGGGACACCCAGGCCAATCAATTAGTAGTAGACATTTTTTCTGGGTGGGAGTGGGGATGCTCTTTGCACGGTTAGATTCTGATAAGTGGGCCCTCCTGCCTCTGCCTACCCTACAGAGAATGGGGACAGTGCACTTCCCTCCTTTCCTCTGCACATTCCCTGGCCAGAAGGTCCAGGGGAAAGAAGGGGTGGACAGAGAGCAGAGTGGTTACATGGGTGTGATGGGCAGAGGCCAGATCTCCCTCCAGGTCATGAGGACACTCGGGGCAGATCTCAGTAGATGGAAGTGTTCAGCCCCGGGAGAGCCGTCTCTGCACAGGAGAGGTTCTTCCATCTCCCGTGTAGGGAGGTTTTGAGGACTTTGGCAAGAGCAGCCAACATCATTTGTGGGGTATGAAGGTCTCTGAAGGCCAGTGGGGGAGAAAACATCCACTCCTTGATGGAGCTCGTGCCGAGTGAGGGTCCTGGCAAGAACAGGGCTGCACTCTCTAACCAAATCCCAGACGGGAGTGAGGGCTTCTGCCTTATTATTAGCCTTGTCTTATCTCTGATTGGTATTTTGGTTGGTGAGGTGCTTGGGATCATGCCACACACTTAACTCTATCCCAGAGGCTGTGGCCCTGGGCACACATTTATACAGTTCCCCATGGTTTCCTAGTGTTCATTTGAAATAATTGCCTTTTTCATAACCTGTTCTTTCTAGTCCTTTGGAAACAAATATATAATCTATTCAGCTTATCCATTTGCTTAGGTTTAATGACATTTCTTTCTGATGAGTGAAGAATCCACTGGGGGTGTGAAGGGCAGTGTTATAAATATACACTTTTAAAATTTTCTTTCATTGTAAATGGGTTTCAGTGGTTCATATTTTAAAATGCAGAAATAAGTTGACTAAAAGAATTAGTGTGTATCTATCCTCAGGTGTCTCCTATCCTCAAGGACATTTTTTTTTGAGACAGGGTCTCCCTCTGTTGCCCCAACTGGAGTGCAGTCGTGCTATCAGTGCTTACTGCAGCCTCGACCTCCCTGGCTCAAGCGATCCTCTCACCTCAGTCTACCAAGTAACGAGGACCACAGGTGTGCACCACCACGCCCAGATAATTTTTAGATTTTTTTTTTTTTTTTGTAGAGACGGGGTCTCATTGTGTTGCCTACACTGGTTTCAAGCCATCCTCCTCTTCTGCTTTCCAAAGTGCTGGGATTACAGGTGTGAGCCACCGATCCAGTCCAATAGCTTTATTTTGAAGAAAAAAATTGGAAAATGCAGAGCCACGAGGGGGCGCCCTGGACTCTGGCCTGGTGGTAAAGCCAGCACCTTCAAAACGGAGGAAGGATCTCCTAGATGCGGAGTTCAGAATGAAATAGGAGCACTGGCTGAACATCTGCCGGGGACCTCACTGGGGACGCACAGGGCCTCACTTACTAAATGCAGACACTCCCTGAAGTGGGTGCTTGTGCCCCACTGTGATGAGCTCACAGGCTCAGGCAAGTTCAGCAATCTGTCCCGGGTCATTAAGGTAATAAGTGGGAAATGAGATTCAGACCCAATTCTGTGCAGTTCTAAAGCCCGGGCTTTCCCAGGCCAGCTGACTAAGGCTCGGCCCATCTAGGGAGGGCTCAATACTTGGAAGGTGCTGGTCAGCGCGGAAGCGAGGCTGATGGGCACGTGTCCTCGGGGCAGGGTCACAGGCATCTGCCCACCAGGGAGGTGTTTCCAGCCGGGGTCACGGAGTCTCTGAGTGTTCCTGAATGTGGGAGAAACAGTCCCTCACCCTGACCATCTCGGAGTCTGTGTCCAGCAAGAGCCCTTGTTATTTGGAAGATACTCCCTTATTAATGGGGAGTATCTTGGTTTGCTGACTTGGTGCCCAGCCCCAGACAGGAGTATCTTTTCTATTATAAATGAGTAACTTGCTTTCCGCTTTACAGATCATTGTCCGCATAATTTTGTCACCACGAATGTGTCACCAGGAGTCTGTTATAAATAGTATAAGAATGTAGAGTTTTTAAACCTAAGATACTGAGGATAAAAACTGTAGACTTTGAGGTTCTCCCCATGAGGGGTAAAGGGTTTAGGGGAAATTAGGTTCTACATCTGAAAAATAAAGTCGAAAAGATGTGGCCAGGAGAACTACTGAGGGGGTCAGGAACCAGGAAGGTGATGTTTATCAGGATGGGAGAGGGGGCTGGAAGAGGGTCGGGAGCAAGATAAAGGCAATAAACACTTACCCAGCATTCATCTAATGAGATGACAATTCTTGTCTCCATTTTATACATGAGGAAACTGATGCTTAGAGAAGTTGCATAACTTGATTAGGATCAAACAGCTAATATTTGGCAAGGCTGGGACCTGAACCTGGTTTTCTGGGTGCCAGTGCCCAGTCACTTTCCATAATGCCAAATGGCCTCTCAGAATCCCAACACCTCTTCTTTAAATGCTTTCCCTTTTTTCCTCAAATCCAGAAACTGTTGGTCTTTTGGGCAATTCTGATCACAGCCACTAAGTGGCGATATTGTCCAACTATGGCTCAGCCCTGTCTCTCCTAGGAAGAATGGGGGAAGGGAGGGAGTAGAAGATGCCCTGTTGTTTGTGTGTTGTGCTGTTCGTAGAGCTTTTTTTTTTTTTTTTTGAGACGGAGTCTTGCTCTGTTGCCCAGGCTGAAGTGCAGCGGCGCGATCTCAGCTCACTGCAAGCTCCGCTTCCCGGGTTCACGCAATTCTCCCGCCTCAGCCTCCAGAGTAGCTGGGACTACAGGCTCCCACCACCACGCCCCGCTAATTTTTTGTATTTTTTAGTAGAGACGGGGTTTCACCGTGTTAGCCAGGATGGTCTCGATCTCCTGACCTCGTGATCCGCCCACCTCGGCCTCCCAAAGTGCTGGGATTACAGGCGTGAGTCACTGCGCCCGGCCGCGTGGGGCTTTCTTCTATTTAGCCCTCCCGGCAACCCTGCAGAGGAAGTATTATCCCATTTTCCAGATGACGCCATTGAGGATCTGCTGGATGACAGAGCTTAGCGGTAGAAGCAGGAATGGAATCAGTGTCCCGCTGGTTCCCAAGTCCTGCCTCCAAACATGCTGGGTTCCCAAATATAAAGTCATTTTATGCCCTCAAATTTTAGTCTGGTGGGGAGGTAGATGGAGGAGCTCCTTTAAGCTTGGGCTTGGACAGCCTGGTGAAGAAGAAGGGCAGGTGAGAAGTAACGATGCCTTTCCTTTGGTTACTGGAGGGAAGAATTAAGTTTTAAGGTGGAAGTTAAACACAGTTAAAATTACTCTGGTGTTGGGACAACTGGATTTCCACATGCAGAAGAGTGAAAATGGATCCTTATCTCACACCATGTGCAAAAATCAACTCAAAATCAATTAAAGACTTAAATATAAGACCTGAAATTATAAATCTACTAGAAGAAAACAAAAGCAAAAAGAAATAAATAGGATTATATTAAACTAAAATGCTCCTGCCCAGCCGAGGAAACAACAGAATGAAGAAACAATCTATGGAATGCGAGAAAATATTTGCAAGCCATGCATCTGATAAGGGATTGCTATCCAAAATACATAAGGAACTCAAATCACCTAATAATAAGAAAACAAAGAATCTGATTAAAAAATAGGCAAAGGGTCCGAATAGACATTTTTCAAAAGAAGACATACCAATGGCCTATGAGTATATGAAAAAATGCTCAAAGTCACTAATCATCAGGGAAATGCAAATCAACACCAGTGAGCTATCACCCCACACCTCTTAGAATGGCTATTATCAAAAAGATGAAAGATAGCAAGTGTTGGTGAGGATGTGGAAGAACAGAACCCAAGTACACTCTTGGTGGGGATGGAAATTAGTACAATCATTAGGGAAAACAGCACAGAAGGTCCTCAAAAAATTAAAAACAGAACTACCATATGATCCAGCAATCCCACTTCTGGGTATATATCCAAAGGAAATGAAATTAGTATGTTGAAGAGATAACTGCACTTCCGTGTTTATTGCAGCACTATTCCCAATAGCTGAGATATGGAATCAACCTAAGTGTGCATAAAATGATGAACGGACAAAGAAAATGTAATATCTATACACTGTGGAATACTATTTAGCCATTGGAAAGAAGAAAATTCTGTCATTTATGACAACATGGATGAACTTGGAGGAAATTATGTTAAGTGAAATAAGCCAGCATAGAAAGAAAAATACCTCATGACTTCAGTTATATATGAAATCTAAAAAGTTGAAGTCATAGAAGTAGGAAGTAGAATGGTGATTACCAGAGGCAGGGGAGTGGGAGGGATGTTGGGCAAAGGATACAAAATTTCATTTAGAGAAGAATAATAAGTCCAAGAGATCTATTTTTTTTTTTTTTTTTTTTTTTTTGAGACGGAGTCTCGCTCTGTCGCCCGGGCTGGAGTGCAGTGGCGCAATCTCGGCTCACTGCAAGCTCCGCCTCCCGGGTTCACGCCATTCTCCTGCCTCAGCCTCTCCGAGTAGCTGGGACTACAGGCGCCCGACACCACGCCCTGCTAATTTTTTTTTTTGTATTTTTAGTAGAGACGGGGTTTCACCGTGGTCTCGATCCAAGAGATCTATTTTAAAACATGGTGACTATGGCTAATAGTTAACACACTGTATTCTTGAAAATTTACAGGAAATTAGATTTTAAGTGCTCTTATCACACGCACACACACAAACATAAGTATGTGATGTAATGTATATGTTAATTAGCTACATATAGCCATCTACAATGTACAAGTATTAAAAACATGTCATATACAATAAATATACATGGTTTTGTCAATTAAATAAAAATAGCATTTTAAAAATAGAAAAATATATACAATTACTCTTGGGAATCCCTTAGAGTTCCTCCTGCTTTAGAAGAGACTGCATTTTCTTCCTGATGAAATGGTTGGCTGGTGTTTAGGGGCCATGCTATGTGAAAAATGTGTCCTTCACATTTAAACGTTAGATCCACCCATGGACAGTGTGTGCTGGAGCCAGCTGGAAACCACTTGTGAGCTGGTTTTGTTCATCTCCTCCCAAATCTATATTCACAGTCATGATGTTGGTAGCTTGAAATCAGCCACACAGAAATTGGCAAATGCTTGAAACCAGGGCTCTTTGCTCCTTGAGAGCTGGCCTTTAAACAGATACAAGCACACCATGGGCACCCAGAAAGGGGGTAGGAAGAGAGAGATGGACCAAGGGAACCATGGATTTACAAATCCCAACTCATATTCACTCCAAGGCTTTAGGTATTTGAACGAAGTCGATTCTATTGTGGTAGAATTGCTGTACGATTTCAACTGTTATTTTCTCTCTCATTTTTCTTTGCTGAGGGTAAAAAACTGCATTTGAGAAGTTCAACCTGCACCTGAGGTGCCTTCCCTGGCAAGCAAGATGGCTGATGCTGGAGTGTGTCTTGGGGCCCAGCCCTGAGCTGGAGCCCTGCTGGCTCCTAAGGAGGTGGGCACCACACAGCCAGGGTGGGCTGCTATGTCAGCGATGGAACAACAGTGCACACCTGACTGCTCAGGGCCGCCTGATAACATTTAAGGGAGAGGAGCTCTCCTTCATTTTTCCACAGAACACATAGCTTGGGCCCCTTGTGGGCTGAGGTGTCTGTCAGAAGGGGAGGTGCTGGGTGAGGCTGTGCTCTCTGTGAAGCCACCTAGGGGCTCAGTGACAGCACAGGTGGTGACTAGACAGGAAGGGAAGTCTCCTCCAGTGCCAGGCTCAGGTGTGCTCAGTAAATATGTGCTGCATGACAAGCAGTCCAGGCTGCCGCCTGTAGCTTAGGTGGAAGCTGCTTGTCTTGTTCCTGTGTGTTCCTGACAACCTCAGGATGTTTACAGGCAGGGTTGGAACTGGGGTGGGGCAGCACAACCCCCACTCTCAGGTGCCCACCCTGCACCAGGGTGAATCTCAGTATTGTGGACTGAATTGTTCCCCACAGAATGCAGCTGGGGATGGAAGTCCTAAGCACCAGGACCTTCGGATGTGACTGTATTTGGGATGGGGCCTTTAAAGACATGAGGAAGGTAAACTGAGGTCAGATGGGTGAGCTCTAATCCAATACACCTGGTGTCCTTATACGAACAGGAGATTGGGAGTTTAGGCAGGCGCACATGAAGACCTGGTTAAGACACAGAGGGAAGACAGAGGCCTCCAAGAAACCCAATCTGCCAGCACCTTAGCCTTGCTCTTCTAGCCTCCAGAACTGTGAGAAAATCATCATATGTTGTTTAAGCTTCCCGGGCTGTGGTCTTTGCTGTGGCAGCCTGAGCTGAGCTGACTAATAGAGTGAGGGCCTCCCCGCCTCACCTCTTCATGGGGCCTGGTCCTGCATCAGCAGGGGGGCAGGCAGAGCCAGGGCACCTGGTTACATCACAGATGATTGACAACTTGCTATGAGTACTGAGGGAGCCCAGAGCCCCTAATTAATCTGGGGCAGGTCAGAGCCAGCTCCCCAGGGCCATGTGAGCTGCATGTGGAGGGGGCAGCAGACATTTGACAGGGGATGGCAGGGAAGGGTCTTACTCAGGGACTGGGTGCAGGTGGGCAGACTGGAAGCTGACGGGGCGGCCTTCTGTGGTTCATAAGGGATGGGGCTGACCCCCACAAATTGGGAGTTGTTTTCCCAATGAACAGCTCCTCCTGGGCTCCCTCTCCCCTCTGTGCCATATTGGGAAGGGTGTAAAGGTCTGTGGGCACATCGTGGGGGCTGCAGGTAGAATCTCCCAAGAACACATGCATCCCTAGGTGGGTGGAGCACCTAAGTCCTGAGTCTCTGGTGGGTTGAAGGTTGTTTTGGATGATGTGGTCTGTCCTCTCCTGCTGTACAAGACAGATGCTGGGAAATGAGGAATCAGGAACTGAGAGTTAACTCTCATGATAAAGGAAGGCTTCTATCTGGTGATAAAGAAAGGAGCCTGTCTGCTGTGGTTGGGTGTGAACGTCACCAACACACTGAGGCAGGGCAGGAGCCCTGGGTGGGAGCTGGGCCCCAGCACAGGCCTGAGCCTTGTCTCCCAGGCTGTGAAAACAGCTGAAGTTGTTCAGGCCAGCACCTGTGCAGAGCTGGGCGGGGTGCGAGGCAGTACAGGCCTGTTTGTGACTCACAGAATGCAAAGGGCGGTGGCTGCAGTGGGTCCAGGGCCGCCTTGGGGCCCAGAGGCTCCGGAGTTGCAGCCCCAGGCCTTGGTTCCTCTTCCTGGGGGTGATGTGAGGGAGGTGAGATGCTGCCTGGGACAGGCCTGGCTTCCCTCTCCCTTGGTGTGGCTCCTCAAGGTCTGAAGCCATCCTAGTGTGGGAGACTCACTTCGCTGAGAGGGGACTTGAATTAGGAAAGACCATTGGTTTGGGAGGCCAGGGACCTGGTCCTAGGCTTGGCTCTGCCAGTTACTCACTTTCCACACCTTGGGTTTACCGGTTCATCTCTTTGGAACCTCAGTTTTCTCATCTGTAAAATGAGAAAGTGATCATAATGATACCCATGTGCCCCTCACAGGTGACGAGCCCCAATGTGTCCATGGGTCAGACTCTCCCTATTCTTACCCCATGGAAGTTAGTTCAGGGCAGTAACCCATCTCATTGCCATGGGCACAGGGGGCCCGTTCAGTGACCTGAGCACAGGACCTTCTATCACCCACGTTTGAGATCCCTTCCCCACAAGAGTAGTCTCAGGCTGCCCAGCCTCACAAAGTGGAGAAAGTCTCCAATTGTCTCATACAAAACAGTGAGGCTTTCTCTTTTGATATTATATCAAATAAATACAATATACTAGCAGATAATATTACAAATATTTTTTAAACCTTACAAGAAAAAGATATAAAAAGTATAATGAAGGGTGATTCATCCATGGGTTCCTCTGTGAGTCTCCTGAGATCATGCCCATATGGAACATTTTATCTCCGCTCAGTTATTATTGTTGAGTTGAGATGAAGGTCACCTGATGGAATGTTCTCATCACCCCTGCTGTTCAGCCTCATCCTGATCGCTTGTGGTGGCTGGTGTATGTAAGGTGCAGCTATGAGCCCCAGCCACAGAGGACAGTCACCACCTTCTTGAGAATGAGGTCTGTTCCAAGGTCCTGGAGACCTTCTCTGCAGGGGTCAGAGCTGTCCCGGCTCTTCTGGTCAACCTCAGGCTGTGGGCTTGGAAATGTCGTGTTAGGATTGGAGATTGGAGACAGAGAGCATGGGGCAGGGGAGGAAAGAGGCTCCCCAAGTGGACTCAGTGTAACCCCATGACTGGAGCCCATGATAGACGCAGGCCCTGGGTGTGCTCCTAACAGCAGACATTCTTGTCTTTGTTTGTTAATGATGAATAGTTCCTGCCTTTGGGTCACTTCCCCACTAATTTCCACCTCTTCTGACCTCTCATGCTGTGTTACCAACTGTTGGTGGTCTCGAAGGCACCTCACACTCAGCCCCCTTAAATTAAGCCTCCCCTTTCTCCCTAGATTCTCTAAAGGCCCAACACCCTCCCATCTTGATAGAGTCTCTAAAGGCCCAGTACCCTCTCATCTTGATACCTGGATGTCCTTCTTGCCTTTACCCTCATAACCAATCTTCTGCCAGGTGATTCTTCTGCAGCAACGTCTCTTTCTCTATCCCTTCACCTCTGCCTCCGTCATTGCCCTTACTTAGTTCCTCATCTCTTGCCTGGATTGTTACAGCGTCTTCTTTCTGGCCCTATGGCTCAAGTATCTCCCAAAAAGCCAGGCTGCACTGATCGAGCCACCTAAAGCATCCTCTGATCCTGCCTCACCCCTGTTCAAACAACGTCAGCGATTTCCACTTATCGACAGCCTTGCTACTCAAAGTGTGGTCCTCAGATCAGTGGCATCGGTGTCATCCAGGACCTTGTAATAAATGCAGAATCTCAGCCCCACTCCAGACTGAGGAAATCAGAATGCGCTTTTATAGAAAATTACCAAGTGAATTATATACACGTTCAAGTTTGACAAGTGCTGCCTTACAGTTTATAAATTATATATGTAATATATTTATATTTATATAAAATTACATATAATATTTTTAATATATACATATATATCAATAAATAAAATATATAATAAAAATCAGAAAAATATAAAATATTATATATATTATATAATATATTATATTATATACAATATATACATATACACATATAATTTTTTATATTAATAAATGAATATATTTTATAATATAATATATATTTATGTGTATATATATGAAAACATTATAAGTATATATGATACATATGTATATATATCATATATGATATATGTATATATGATACATATGTATATATATATCAAAGTCATACATGTATGTGGTTTGTAATGTATGTGGTTATAATGTATGTGGTTTATGTGGTTTATAAAAACATACTGAAAATTCCCGGTCCCTTGTTGGTCCCAGTTTCTCTCCCCAGAGGCAACCATTTCTGTCATTATTTCTGCCTTTAGTTTTTCTATGGGCATTTCTCTGTTTCTAGGTAATGCTTTTAAGGCTGTTTCAGGAGTTTTCAATTTGAAATATCATCCAGTGCCCTCCTGCTATTCCAAGAGGCACTCGGCTCAATCTCATTACCCCGACACCCCTTCTACTCAGCTCTGGAAGTGGAATTGTTCCTGACTGCCAGTTTTTCTCACCTGTCTGGTGATCTTTGGTCGTCCTCTTATATCTAAATAGAGCCAGGTTGTTCTGTCAGGCTCCACTTTAGGGGGTGGGGCAGGGAGCTGGCGATTATGCTGGGGATCCCCTAAATGTCAGAATGAAGAGTTGATTCTAAATCCTGGCTATTGTGAGTAGCGCTGCCGTAAACATGGGCATTGCAGATATCTCTCAACATACTGATTTCATTTCATCTGGATATGTATCCAGAAGTGGGATTGTTGGATCATATGGTCGTTCTGCTTTTCATTTTTCTGAGGAATCTCCACACTGTTCTCCATAGTGGCTGTACTAATTTACATTTCCACCAATAGTGTAGAAGAGATGGATGCCCCAATTACACGAATGTAATGATTACACATTGTATGCCTGGATCCAAACATCCCATGTACCTCATAAATACATACACCTATTGTGTACCCATAATAATTAAGAAGAAGAAAATTTAAACAATGAAGGAGGCTTTCCTGAGTCTCCATTACCCACACCAGTTGCCTGAGTTCTCTCCAGACTGTGTCTTCAGGGATTTTTCCTTTTTGTGTTTGAAGAGCCCTCCATTGTTGGTGTCTGAGGAGGAAACGCCTGGCTTCTGGAAGGTTGGTGTCTGGAGCTGGTGGTGGGTGGGGGTTGACTACATCATACATGGACCTCCCACAAAGCTCCCTGCCTCAGCCCCACTTCTCACCCAACCCTGCATCCCACCTGGCCTCGCTGAGCTCAGAATCCCTGCGGGTTCCTTTGGGCAGACAGCTCCAATCCCTGCCGCGCCCCTATTTGTGCTCCTATTCGTGCCCCTATTCTAAGTCAGTGATTCTCAAACTTAGCTGTGCATTGGGCACACTGGGCTCCCCTGGATCCTTAAAGGAAAACTGTTCCCTGGAAGCCACCCCAGAGATTCTGATGTGGTTGGTCCAGAGTCTGGCACTGTCTTTCCAAGCCACCTCTTCCAT
Organism: Hylobates moloch; assembly: GCF_009828535.3. Taxonomy (NCBI): domain Eukaryota; kingdom Metazoa; phylum Chordata; class Mammalia; order Primates; family Hylobatidae; genus Hylobates; species Hylobates moloch. Next base: position 97,871,772 of record NW_026652280.1, read on the forward strand.
GTCTCTCTGAGATTCCAGGCCTCTCTGGTTTGCTCATTAGCTGCCAACCAGTCTCACCTTCATGTTGTTATTTAAAAACTAAAACAACATAAATGTACTATATTATTTTTAATTAAAAACTAAAACAACGTAAATGTACTATATTATTTTTAAGAGGCTTAGGGAAGGATGGGAGGCACATGCATGTACCTGGTTCATGAACATCTTGAACAAGAAGTCCAAAGCCTAATTTCAATTGTGATTTACGTGCCCAACTTCACTTTACATGCCTATTTACATGTCCAACTTAATCTCCAACTACTCTTTCTCTGCACACTATAATTTAAAAATACAAACAAACCTGCAAACAAACTCCAAGACCACTCCCTTCTACCCACCTGCACAATTTTTCCTACAATCATGAAGTTACTCATGCTGTTCCTGTGGTAATGTCTAAGCACAGAGATGAGCTACGGCTGAGTTTGGATCAGCACTCAGGGATTCCAGGGCCCCGGTCAGCCTCTGCCTCCTCTTAACCTCTGCTCTAAGATGGCTCTCACAGGTCTTTTTTAAAATTTTAGTTTAAGTTACTGGATCTATGTGCAGAACGTGCAGGTTTGTTACACAGGTATGCGTGTGCCATGTTGGTTTGCTGCACCTATGAACCCATCCTCCAGGTTTTAAGCCCAGCATCCATTAGCTATTTGTCCTGATGCTCTCCCGCCCCTCACCCCTGACCCCCCCGATGGGCCCTGGTATGTGTTGTTCCCCTCCCTGTGTCCATGTGTTTTCATTGTTCATCTCCCCACTCATGAGTGAGAACAGGCATTGTTTGGTTTTCTGTTCCTGGGCTCTCACAGTTCTGAGCACCACATTCTCCCTCAGCCACATTCAGAAGCAGAAGCCAGTGGGCAGTGTGGGGCCAGATTTTCTCCCTACCCTCATCTATGGTTTGAATTGTCCCACAAATTTCATGTGTTGAAACATAATCCCCAGTGCGGCAGTATTGAAAGGTGGAACCTTTAATAGGTGATTGGCAGAGACCTCATGAATGGATTAATCCATTCTTGGATCAATGGATTAATACGTGTTAAATTAAGTTTAGCCTAAAGCTGCCTCCTTACGATTTTGGGTTCAGCCTAAAGGTTTCTCCATACATAGTGAAATGTGACCTAGCTGGATGTGTAAACAAACTATAACCTACTCTCATACCAATAGCAGTTTCACCCAGTCACAGACGGTCAATTGCTCAAACTATGTTTAAACAAGCAGGCTGCTTGTTTGAACAGGATAGGTTACAGCTTAAACAATCCAGCTGTTTCTGTACTTCACTTCCATTCCCTGTCTATCACTTTCCTTTTTTGGTCCATAAATCTTATGTGACCATCTGGTAGCCCCAGAGTAGCTCTGAACTTATTCTGGTTCCGGGGGGCTACCTAATTCTCAATGGTTCTTTCCTCAGTGAAATTCTGTTAAATGTAATTTTTAAAAGTTTTCTTTTATGATAGATTAAAGGATTAATGAATGACCACAGGAGTGGATCTGATGGCTTTATAAAAGAGAGGCCTCAGCAAGTAGGCTAGCACGCTCACACTCAGGCCTCTTAGACTAAGGCTCCCCTTCCTTCCTAGGGTATCTAAAGCCCCAGCACCCTCCCAGCTTCATAGCTGGAAGCCTTGCTGTCTTTACCCTCATAGCAAATCCTTTGCCAAGTGATGCTGCTGCAGCGAGAACCACCATGTGATAGCCTGCGCCACCTCAGGACACGACACACGACCCCCACCAGCAAGAAGGCTCTCACTCGATGTGCCCTTTCGACCTTGGACTTCCAAGCCTCCGTAACTGTAAGAAAATAAATTTCTCTTCTCTATAAATTACCTAGTTTCAGGTATTCTGTTAAGAGCAATATCCTGACAAGAAGGAGGGTGTCTTAGTCCATTTTCTGTTGCTTTTAACACTATGGACTGATGAGCGAGATCAAATATATAGGTAAGTGGTGTCCCCAAGGAAGAGATCAAAGGTATGGAGAGGAGAAAATACAGTAATCAATACCATCAAGTTCTTCCCCCAATGCCATTCCCCTTCTTACTGATAGAACCCTTACTGATTCAGGTGTCAAGAAGAGATACCTGGTATCAGGGATGAGGTGGGCATGTGACACTAGTCTGGCTAATGATATGTAAGAAAAAGTTTACTCGGGGCTGCTTTGAGCACTTGCAAATGCCAGCACCACTCTAGTGCCGTCAGTGTATTAATTTATTGTCTTGTTCAACAGCTCTATGCTGGAAGGCATTCTAGTTACTCCCATGTTCATAGATAAAGACACTGAGGCACTGGGAGGCTAAGTTCCTGTTCAAGAGCCTGCACAGCCAGAAAGTGGAGTTAGGATTGTAACACAGACAGCTTGGCCCCAAAGCCAAATTTCTTATCATTAAGCTGTAAGGTTCACATCAATTTGCCCAAAGGTCAATTCATCGAAAACCAATTTGTTGAAAAAGACAGTTTACCAGAGAATCCATTTTGTGAAAGAGCAAATCACTGAATGACCAATTTGCTGAATTTGCTAAATTTATACAATATTTATTTCTATCAATTATTCATAAAGTTTAGAATAATTTAAGTCAGACACATTATAAGACCTTTGAGAAGAAAAGATTCTGGCTTCAGACTTCTTCCCTGGAAGTCATTTGCCCCACCTTCTCACTGTCAGTCTCCCCTCTGCCCCTCAATTCCCCACTTTCAGGAATCAGCAACTCTAGCTTCTTATGAACTGACTTGTCTTTCTTTCTCTTAGCAGGGAGCTGGGTAGAGAATAATCAAACATTGCTTAAGGTGCTCTTAGGAAAAAACAATGAAAACTTGTCAACTAAAATGACACAGAAATCCTTAAAAGCTGCGTAAACCATCCTATATAATATGAGTTAGTTTAAGCTTTATTCATAATCAAAAGAAAGAAGTTTCTGATAAATGGATGGCTTTGATCATTTTGATGACTTGATCATTCACTGAATTGGCACCTGGCGAATTGGTTCACTTCTGTCCCACAGTGCATCTAAAACAGGCATGTCAAACCCAAAAGTCCCTGCTCCATAGCTGTCCAAGACATATCTGACTTTCAAGCAGACATATGGGACTCTAATGTTTTGGTAACAACTTGCAATAATTCATTATCAGTAACTCAGTAAATACTCACTATAGGCCGGGCGCGGTGGCTCACGCCTGTAATCCCAGCACTTTGGGAGGCCGAGGCGGGCGGATCACGAGGTCAGGAGATCGAGACCACAGTGAAACCCCGTCTCTACTAAAAATACAAAAAAAAAATAGCCGGGCGTGGTGGCGGATGCCTGTAGTCCCAGCTACTCAGAGAGGCTGAGGCAGGAGAATGGCATGAACCTGGGAGGCGGAGCTTGCAGTGAGCCGAGATTGCGCCACTGCACTCCAGCCTGGGCGACAGAGCGAGACTCCGTCTCAAAAAAAAAAAAAAAAAAAAAAATACTCACTATAGTAGCAAACACCCAGTGAAAAATTTTTGTTCTATGATCCTAATAATAAGTAGATAATATGCATTGGGTGGAGATTTCAATAATGCTGAAAGGTTAATTCTTTCCAGGTAAAGAAAACAATTTTACAGATCCATCAGTTGTCACCTGGCAGCCTTTTGGTTAAGAATAAGGTTAACTATCTTGAACTAGTAAACAAAGACTTCAAATTAGTCAAGTGTTATACAACAAATATATGTGAACTACCATTATCTGTGTTAAAGGTTTTTTTTTTAAGGTTATAGAACCTGATGTGAAGCCTGTTTTTTCTCTTAATCCCAATATCAATTATTTAGTTTCAGCAAAATGAAAACACCCATCACATTACACTATGTTTGTAGACTTGAATGTTAGTTTAGATAAGCATTGCTTCCTCGGTTTACTGTTTTGTTTTTATTTATATTATATGCTTTTTTTGGTTCATAATATAAAAGCTATAAGCACAGGACATTTATGTATACTTTTATGTTTGTATATCTTTAAGTGACGTTGGAATAAAAATAAATCAACACAGTAATAAAAATTCTTTTCTTTAAAAGAACATTTTTAACTATATAATTTTTATTGAATTATCATAAGGATAAAATAAATTCTTATTAAGCATAACACAAATGCCAAATTGACAAAGTAAAGCATAAAAATTACAGAATTTTATTTAAAAATAATGATGTGAAAATCACAAATAAAATATTATCCAGCAATAGCCCATTATAAGAATAATACATTAACTGAGGCTTATCCCAATAATGCAAGAAAGGTTTGGTAATAGGAAATCTATTAATGTATTATAAATATATAAAAAAGAGAAAACCCATATGATATATTCACAAATGCAGAAAGGGAAATAACATTTGACATTTCATTTTTGATAAAATGTTTGATAAAATAAGAATAGGTATATACTTTTTTAACATGATAAAATATATATGCCTTAACCCAAAAACAATATCATGGTTAGTGGGGAGGCACTGGAAATATTTGTATTAAAGTTAGGAACAAAACAAAGGTATATTTTATCATCATTATTATTTAGCATGGTTTTGGAGATACTAGCCAATGCAATTAGAGAAGAGAAAGAAATGAGGAATAAAAACCAGAAAGAAAGAAGCAAAAGTTATAATTTTTTTTATAATATGGTTATTTACTCAGAAATTCAAGCAGATAAAATGAAAAATGATTACAAATGGTAGACGTTAGTGTGTTGTTTAATATAAATTATTTGTATATTACTTTAATCAATCAGTTAGAAGATATATTGGGAACAAGAACATATGCACAACGGCAATAAACTTGATACAAAATTATAATTTCAATAGGTCGTGCCTTTTGACTTATGTACTGTATCCATATGTCATGTAAGTAAAAGTAAGAGCATCTGTGAATTACTTGAATTTTGAGAAATCTTGAGATGGTACATTTCCTGTGCTTAGAATTAAGCCTGGTAGGTGGTGGAGCTTGAGAAAGGTTTTCTTCCCTTTCCACTACTCACCTCCACACTGCAGCTGACCCTTAATCTTGTATCTGCAGGCCTCGTGCTTTCCCACAGTCAAGGGCCACACCTCTCTATTCTTGGGTAGTGTGTTGGGCTGGGCTGTGACATCCTAAAGGTCCTCTACCTACCATGGGTGTTCCCTAACAGGGATTAAGTGGGTCACAGGTCAGATATCAGAAGTCTGGCTGGTCGCTAAAGAGTTCACCTTTCATACCTTAATGTTTGAGTAAGAGTCACTGTTCATACCTGTGGGGGAACCCGCGGGAGCAGGTCATGCTGCCTTGCTGGATCTGTGGGATGAGATAGGAAGAGCTGGGGCTCTGGTCTCAGCTCCACGTTAAGGAAGGATATCTGAGGACTCTGGGGTAAAGCGTGGCATGGGGAAGATCTTACCAAGTTCCCTTATTGCCCCTGTGTCTTCATGGTCTAGGCTTACCTCAGAGCTCTGGACTTTTCCAGATCCTGTCATACACAATGTGGACTGCTGGAGCCAGCATGGGGCTCTGTGCATGGGAGCTTCTCTTCTCCATGTCATTCTACAATTCAAGTGGGGTTGAGGAGTGGTGTTGGTCAGCTTCTAAGAATTACGTAGAGGAGCCAGTCAGGCTACCTCTCTTCCTGTGCTTCTTGCCCTCAACCAGCTAGTTCTGGCTATCAAGCCTGATATCTCCTCAGAGTATAGCTTCAGCCAAGACCCCTCTCAAGCTCTGTACACTCTGTAGAGTCTTTGCACTTGTTCTGTCACCTGCTCAGGATGCTATTCTTCTCCTCCCACCACCCAAACCTCCACATTATTCACGCCCTCATTTTGTCCAAGCTTTCTTTTCTCAATGAGGCTTTCCCTGACAGACAGCCTTAGTTAAGTTCACATCCCTCATTGTGTTCCTTATTTCCCTTCTCTGCTTTATTTTTTATTGAGCACTTGTCATCCTCTAACACTTCGTACTGTATTTATTTGTCATTTTCTCCACCCCGTCTCCACCTCCACTAGAATGTACATTTTACAGGGAAAGAATTTTTGTTTTTACTTGTTTTGGACTTCTGAAACGTAGATGAGAATAATTCCAGGAACACAGTAGGCATTCCATAAATATTTCTTGGACAAATTTGTAAATCACTGTGACTGCTCTCATTGCAAAGGTGCTTTGGAAAACTGCAAAGCACAAGCTAAATGTAAGGAATTATTATTGTAATTCACATTTTAAAAAAGAGAAAACTGAGGCCCAGGGAGGTAAAGGAAACTTTCTAAGGTTGAACAAGAAGTGAGGATCAGAGCTGGGTCACACATGCATCTCTCCTGACACTGCATCTTCATGCACTCTCACCTCTGTGCTCCTCTCCCTGTATCCCAGGAAGTACTCATTTTCTCCAGCAGCCTGGGAGCTCCTCCAAGACAGGGACTGAGGTGGCAGGGGGCTTCAGAACAGGGGGCTGAGTATCTGGGTCAGATGTCACTTGATTTTTCTTTTTTTTTTTTTTTTTTTGAGACAGAGTTTCGATCTTGTTGCCTATGCTACAGTGCAATGGTGCAATCTCTGCTCACTGTAACCTCCGCCTCCCAGGTTCAAGTGATTCTCCTACCTCAGCTTCCCAAGAGCTGGGATTACAGGTATGCACCACCACCACATCTGGCTAATTTTGTATTTGTTGTAGAGATGGGGTTTCACTATGTTGGCCAGGCTGGTCTTGAACTCCTGACCTCAGGTGATCTGTCCGCCTTGACCTCAGGTGATCTGTCCGCCTTGCTGGGATTACAGGCTTGAGCCACTGTGAATGGCCACATACCACTCCCTTGTGTTAAAATCACACCCTCACACTGCCTGTGTTTCCCTAGTCAGGGTAGTTGGGCTTTGGTCCCAAAGAGTTATGTTCTGAGTCCCCTGCGGCCCAAGACAGATGAGGACATAAATCAGAAGGGCCCATTTGGGGAGGCACAATGTGACAGGCACTGAGACAGGTGTGAACAGTGGACAGACAACTGGATTGGGAGTGAGGAGGCCCTGTCCTGCCTCATGCTTGCCATGGTTCCCTGGGTAAGCCCCAGGGTTCCTTCTGGACCCCACTTTCCCCCACCATAAATGACTGCAACCAATTAGGGGATTTCTAAGGTTCTGATGCTCTGTACCTCAACAATCTAGTTACACTCTCTTTACAGAAGTCAAAGAATGAAAGAGGAGAGGACCCAGCCACTGGCTCCTCCTGAGAGTCCAGGCTGAACAAGACATCAGGTTTGCCTAAGCTTTGCTTGGCTCCCCTGCTTACTTTTTAGCCTGGGGGTTCTCAAATTATGAGACCAGGAGGGTCAGCATCACTGGGGATTTGGTAGAAATGGGAATTTTCGGTTCTACCCTAAACCCACTGAGTCAAAAACACTGTGAGTGGATCCAGCAGTTTTTGTCTTACCAAGCCCTCCAGGTGATTCTGATCATACTTGTCTGGGAGCCAGAGCTCAGTCTCTGCCATTTGCCACCCTTTCCTTCTGGTCATTCACACATTCCCACTCTCAGCATTGCTCCCCAGACTTCTACCAGGGGTGATTCACAGGACAGGTCAGTAAGCCTCTATCTATCCACTGTCATCCCCAGTCTGATCACTTTTTCTGGGGTCTCTACCCTCCATTGCTTCTCCCCCAAGACTCCCAGCTGAGCACTCCCTTCAGGGTCTCCCCCAGTACCCACCTCTCTCAGTCTTCATCTTCTTCCTCTTCCAGATCCATGCTCCAGGCCCCAGGCTCATCATCAGAACCAGGGCGAGGATGCCAATGCCTTTCACACTGAGCAGAACCTGGGGTTAAAGGCTGGTGTCAGATCTGCCTTCATCAGGCCTAGTGGGCAGGTGAGGGTGGGGCCACCCTGGCTCAGGACACGTCTCCCAAGTGTGCATCCTTTCTGCAGCCCAGTCGGATTTCCTCCTTTCTAGTCTCTCAGCACACTGGCCACCCCCACTTTAATGTTTCTTCTGCCTGGCTTTCAGTCCCAGCTCTGCCCAGGAACCTTGGGGTTCCCACCAGCTGCTGCATCATTGTTCATCCCCTCAGCCTGCTTCTCCTTTCTCCTCTAAGATCCCCAGAAGGGATCCACATTCAGGAGAAAGAGGGAATGGAAGGGTCTGAGGTCACCAGGCCTCAGAGCATGTGGTGCATTATGTCTGGGATGTCTTTCTTATACTTACACAAGAAAGTTCCTATTCATCCTTCAAGGTCCAGTTCAGGCATTCCCTTCTCTGTGATGCCCTTCTCATCTTTTGTAGCAGTTACTCATTTCTTTTTTCTCTTGAACTACATTTAGTATTTGCCTCAGCTTTAGCATTTAACATCTGGTTTTGTATTTAGAAACATACCCTTCCTCTTCTTCTATTTTGGATCTTATCATTATTGATGCATTTTGTGTCATAGCCTGTGCTGATAGCTTTACATCAGTTACCTCTTTTAATTCTCATAATAACCTTACGAAGTAGGTACAATTATTACCCATCTTGTACATAGAAAGGCTCAGAAAATTAAGTAACTTGCCCAAGGTCACACAACCAGTATTTGATGCTGCCACACTGTACTGTAACTTCCTTGAGGACAGGGGCTTGTTTTATTTTTCACTCCCCCACTGCCACCCCCAGCACATGGTAGGCACTCAGTGCAAGTTTGTGGGTTGAGTGCTGAGTGGGGGAGTGACTAAAGAAATGACAAGGAAAGACTGTTCAGAAGACAGCCCCCAAGTGAGCAGGAGGAGCTTAGGAGAGGATGGGTGGAATATTCGTGTGAAGATTGGTGATTACAACTCCTTTTTCACACCAGATGTTCCTGCTGTGTAGTCCTGGGAAGAGAAAAGGTTGATATTTTATGAAACCAGGGACTGAGGGTACAGCTTCTTTGCAAGGGCCCCCTCTCCCTAACCCTCCCTGTATAATCCCTTCTATGGCCTAGGTGAGCCCTTAGGCTGACAGGGAAGTATGATAAATGGCAGTAGTGACACAGGTGTTCATCCTTCTCAAAGAAAGCTGACCATGGATTATGTACTCAGAGGTGGTAATCATCCGCAGAAAGGGGATGTCTGGCATGAAGCAAAAGAACAACAACAACAACAGGCATCCATCAGCCTGCATGGGCCATTCATGCCCAGCCCATCCAGGGAGGGAATCTGCATCTGGGGAGACAAGCACTCCAGGACTAGGGGGGTGCCCTGAGGTTTTATCAGGCCTCACTTCTCAAGTCCTCCTCCCCTGCTTGGATTCTGATGAGGAATCCACCCTCCCAGGCTCCTTGATGCTGGAAGCAGGGTGCCCATGTGCCAGTCCCACATTTAGGTCTCAGACAATGTGGCCATCTCCAAATACTGGCCCGACTTCTGAACTTGCAGGTTTGAAGACTGTAACAAGAATGTGGCTGTTCACTGAAGTGGGGACCTTCTGATTCTACCACATTAACAGCCTTAGTGTTCCTCAGTTCCATCACTTTCCTGAGTCCTCCCAGTCTTGCCCCTACCCCATTATCTGCCATCCCACTTCCATCACTCTTCCTAGGAGATCACACCCCTCCAAGGACAAATGCTCTCCAGGTAGAAGGCTGCATTCTTCTGGTCTGCAGGTTGCTGACCATATAGGTGAGGTGTCCATTCAGGTGGCTCAGAGGCAGGCTCAGACTTAGATTCCTGGAGCTGGGGGCTGGCACAAGCATCCCTCTCTGCTCCAGCTCCTGTTCAAGGCCCTTGCTCGGCCAGGTCACAGTCAGGTTCTCTGTGGCCCTTGAGGTCCCACACTCCCTGCTGAAATTGCACCAACTTGATGTATTGGATAAGGAATGAATCAGAATTTGGGGATTAGGTTTGGGTTCTGGGGCAAGAAAGGAATAAGAGAAATCGAGCTTCAGGATTGGAGGCTGACCTGAGTATACCACCCAATCTCGCCTCTATGATGCAGCAGTTGTGAGGCTGCCTGTTCTCTAAATATAGGCCTGGGGAAGGAACCAATCGTCCTGGCCCAGGAGTTCTGACTCCCAGCCCAGGGGTAAATGGTTGAGGCTCTTCCCACTCAGAGAGTGGACCTGAAGCACCTCACCACCCATCTACTCTAAGGAGCCAGGTGAGTGTCACTTCCTGAACTTTCCCCAGGCTGCCCTGGCCCCTCACCACTCTCCCATGCCTTCTTGGCTCTTCAGGTTGCCCTGCTTAGAGGTTTCCATGACCTCTGTGGGAGATTTGAACCCAAAATTTATACTCTTCTCACCTAAAAGGGCAAAACACAAGACACTTTAAGACATGTAAATGGTTACGAAGTTAATCACCTCTCTAAAAGAAACTCGAGGATGTGCGGGGAAAGAATTTTAATGAATTTAAGAACAAGGAAGAAACAAGATACAGCAATGATCAAGTAAATCAGTGAAACTTATGGTTCAATCTAGATAATTATTATATATGATTATCTATATGTCTACCTATATCTGTATCTATATATGCAATGACCACAACATGGTGTTGAGAACACATCTAAAAACATGTTAAAGTTCTTATTTTGTTCAGTGAAAGAAAGAAAATACTCATTATCTTTAAATGCTAAAGTAAATATTTAAGTTTAGTAATAAATACGATAAAAGTAGAAGGTTGTATGATTTTCAAACTACTAGAGAAGTTTAGATAGAAGAAAACTCTATTAATCCAACCAAAGGCAGGGAAAAAATAAGTATAGTAAGTATAAACCATTAAATAAGATGTCAGGAGTAGGTCCATACATGAAAGAAATCGAAATACATTTAAATGTGTTATATTCCCCTATTAAAGGGCCACGACTCTCAGATTAGGTAAATCCAGTGTGCACCATATACATTGTCTAATGACAAAGAAAGACTAAAAAGAAAGAGATAGGAAAAGATAGTCTAGAAACATTTCAACAAAAATTGTAAGCACAGCAATAATTACTACAGACCAAACAAAATTTGGGATTAAAAAAAACATTAAGTGGGCCAAAGATAAATACCTTAGTTTAATATGCACCTAACAACATGGTTTGGAAATATATTTAATATAAATGTTACACAGCAACACAAAACAAAAACAAAGAAACTACTGGAAATTCAATGATGAATGACCAAATCCCCTACTACTATGGTGAATTATTTTACTACGCTGGATAGGCCTAAATAGACTATAGGGGAGGCTGTAATACAAGTAAGAATAGACATTAATGGCCAGGTGGCCCATCTGCTAGGTAGCTCACTCCACACTCATGTCCGGTCCCTGCTCTGTCCTTGCATTTATCTATGGTGGAGTCTGGAAGGTTAAATCTTCAGTTTCTCAGTCTTTCTTGAAGTTGGAGTTCTGACCAATGAAGTAAGGAAAACGGCCATCTTGAGACTCCGAGGCCACAAGCACGAGGATAAGTGTCTGTGTGCCCAGGACAGCAGAGCAGCAAGACGGAGCGAGCTTGCGTCCCCGACCACAGGGCTGAGCAGCTCAGCCAACGCCAGCAGATGCTCTCTCTCGACTTCTTGTGGGAGAAAAATAAACCTCTACTTGCTTAAGCCTTTTAAAATCATGTTTTATGTTACTTGCAGTCAAACATATTCCTCACATATACACATAGGTAATAAAAAAGAGGTATTCAATCAGCAAAATGAAAAGTTGATTTCTTAAAAAAGACTAATAAAAAGAAAAAATATTGATACATCTGACTAAAAAATCAAAGTCATAAGTAAATGACATTAGGAATGAGAACTGGGACATAAGTACAGATGTAGAAAATATATTAAAAATAAGAAAACAGGCTGGGCATAGTGGCTCCTGCCTGTAATCCCAGCACTTTAGGAGGCCAAGGCAGGGGAATTACCTGAGCTCAGGAGTTTGAGACCAGCTTGGGCAACATAGTGAGACCTCCTCTCTAAAAAAAGAGAAAACAAAAAATTAAAAATTAGCCATGTGTGATGACCCACACCTGTATTCTTAACTACTGGGGAGGCTAAGGCAGAATCACTTGAGCCCAGGAGTTCGCATCTGCAGTGAGCAATGATTGCACCACTATACTCCAGCCTGGGTAACAGAACAGGACCCCATCTTATAAAAAGAAAAAAAAAAAAAGAAATAAAACACTATGCACAAATACCTATCAAAAAATTTGAAAATATAAATGAAATAATATTTTTCTAGGAAAGTATAAATGATCAAAATTTAATTAAAAAGAGGCAGCAAATGCATACACCCATAACCCTGGAAGAAATTAAAATGGTAGCCAAAGATTTGTCCTTATAAAAGGCATGGAGCACATACGGTTTTAGGAGTGAGGACTCCTAAATGACCAAGAAAAGTAAAATTCTTATGTTATATATAGTGTTCCAGAGCTGAGAAAAAGGAAAGAATAGGGGTTTTTGTTTATTTGTTTAGTGATTGGGTATCACTCTGTCACCCAGGCTGGAGTGCAGTGGCACAATCATAGCTCACTGCAGCCTCAAATCCCTGGGCTCAAGCAATCCTCCCACCTAGGCCTCCCAAGTAGCTAAGACTATTGGTGCATGCCAGCATGCCCGGTTAGTAGGTCATTCTGAAAGGATAGTTTAATACTCACATCAGACAAGGAGAATACCGAAAACAAAACAAAACAAGAGAAAGCACTTGCAAAGCCATGGTTAATGTCAGTTATAGAGAACTTAGAATCCCTGAATTAAATATTAGCAAATATACTCTCACAATACATCATGATCAAGTTTGGTTTATTATGGGAGTGCAAGGATGGTATAATTAGGAAATGTATTAGTGTCATTTATTCTATTAGCAGATGAAAAGAGAACAATAGCTTGCATTATTTGGCAGGTGCATGCTTCCAGGCACAGCTCTGAGGGCTTTACATTCACTCATTTAATCCTTATCCTAACCCTATGAAGTTACATGGACCAGCTGTGTCAGCAGAATTGTCTAAGAGAGTGGTAGGCAAACTTTTCTGTAAAGGGTCAGATAGTAAATATTTTAAGTTTTTCAGGCTATGAAGTCTTTTTCACAGCTACACAACTTTGTTTTTATAGTGCAAAAGCAGCCAAATAAAATATGTAAACAAATGAATGTGGCTGTGTTTCAATAAAACTTTATTTTAAAAAAATGCATTGGGCTGGATTTGACCTGTGGCCATAGTTTGCCAACAACTTATCTAGGGCAGTTATTAAAAATCTAAATCACCGGACCATTCCAAGACTCACTGAGCATGTGTCTGGTGAAAAATCATATTTTTAAGTAGCTTCTTTAAAAGACCTGGTCTAATGAATAGATAATAATTTAAATATAAAGCCAAAAAAGAATGTCTATTACTTTGTAACTGAAACACCCATAGGTGTTCAGAAAGCTTATGCTCTTTAGCGTTTAAAGTATTCATACACCAATTGTTTTATATGAAATTTTATTATATGCTCTTTTCAATAGGTGAAGGAATATTAGTCAGGCTTGGATAAGAAAAAGCATAGAAAAAGTAGGTATGTTTCTGTAGGAATCCTTTAAATATTGCTTAAATCTATTCGTTTGAAAGGATACTCCCGAATGCCTGCTGGGAGCTGTATGAGACACTTGGCAGACACCAGAGTAGGGTGCCAATTCTGCTGTCAAGTGGAAAGTAGACCACACAAAAATACTCTAGCACAAGACAGAGAGAAACAAGATCCATTAAAAATTAGAAAAAAAAGAATGTGGAGACTTCCAAATGGAAAGACTTATTTGACAGGATCAGAAAAATCTTTTATTTCGGATATGGCAGTTCTGAACGCCAAGAGGGAAGAGAGAAAGAGCTTATACATGAGGAACAATGCATTTAGCTAGAAACAAGGGGAAAAGACAGCGTCACTTACTGGAGGCGCCCAGGGCTGAGAGTAGTGCTTAGTTCTACAGTCAGCGGGGAATGACAAGTGTTGTTGGAAGATTTCATTTGGGCACTGATGGATTGTTGGGAAATGGAAAGCAAGATGAAGAGAAACCAGCTAGTAGTACTTCTACTTTTTCTAGCAACTCTTCTTCTGCTCCAACCTTGTGGGGTTTTTGTTGTTGTTGTTGTTGTTGTTGTTGTTGTTGTTGTTTTTTGAGACGGAGTCTTGCTCTGTTGCCCAGTCTCGGCTCACTGCAAGCTCCGCCTCCCGGGTTCACGCCATTCTCCTGCCTCAGCCTCTCCGAGTAGCTGGGACTACAGGCGCCCACCACCACGCCCGGCTAATTTTTTTGTATTTTTAGTAGAGACGAGGTTTCACCATGGTCTCGATCTCCGGACCTCGTGATCCACCCACCTCGGCCTCCCAAAGTGCTGGGATTACAAGCGTGAGCCACCGCACCCGGCCTCCAACCTTGTGTTTTTATGTGATCAGCACCCTGACCCTGGTTACAGGAGAGAGCACGAGTCCAGGCCTTGCCAATCAGAGGATGCTATTCCCTGGCCAGTGACCCATGTAGGGGTGGGCGTGTGAGCCACGCCTAGCCAATAAGAGTCCTTCTCTGGGATTGTCCGTGTGGAGTGGACCAGGAAAGCCCCTTTGCTCTCTAATTGGATGGGCCCATAGCTGCTGAAGGCCATGTACCCTACAGTGTGGAGAATCTCAAGGGAATAAAGCTGACGGGAGAGAGAGAGAGAGAGATGCGAACATACAGAGTGGGAAGATGACAGCCTATGTGGCCCCTAACGGAGAGAGGAAGTGCCCATCATCTTTCTAGTTCCTGCGAGTATGAAGGCCAGAGGAATTCCTTCACTGATCTTTGTGCCTATGAGGTCTATGTATCTTTAAGATGAAAATCCTCTTTATTGATATAATTTGAACAGTCTTCCATTTCTTGCACCAAAACAGATAGGACAAGGCTGTAGTGTTATGTTGTTACTCCGAAAGCTATGCAATGGATTTATCAGGAAAGGGAGGGGAGAGAGAAGATAGGAACAAGGAGCTGGAGGCCAGGGAGGCAGCTTGTGTATTCCCCACCTTTCACCGACTGGAAACCTCGTCTTGGACACTCAATTCAGTCAACTCTGTCTCTTCTCATAAGCTTTTCCGTCTCCCATGTTGGAGTCCCTCACCCACAACCCACTCCCACTAGGTGAGGAATTGCCAGTTGTGCAGGGGAGGTGTGGGAGATGGGTAGTCCCTGGAGAGACGCCAGGATATGTCAAGGAGGACAGAAAGACCAGGTGGGTGAGGTGAAGGGTAGCAAATGTGGAGCAAGGCACATGGAAAAAAAAGTATCAGGAAATGAGGCTGGAGAGGCAGCCAGTGATCAGTTCCTGTGGGGGACTGGACTTCTTTTCCTGAGTGTGATTTATTCTGTGGGGATGGGTGTGGGGATCATTGTTTGGTTTTAAGCAGGGTGATAACAGGAAGAGAACTGCATTTGAAAAGCTCAAAACAGCAGCTTTGTGGAAGGTGATTTGAGGTGGGGGGAAGACAGCAGAGACAGGGAGGCCAGTTAGGAGGCTGCCATGGCAACCCATGCAGAGATGTCAGAGGACTGGTGGAGGTAGAGAGGACTAACAGGAGAGAGCTCTGGCACGCTGGTTACCCTCAGACTCTGCTCCTTCTCTTCCCACTTCTCCAGCTTTCTCCACTGCACTCTCTGCCCAGGGCTCCTTGTTTCCTGGGGAGAATGTTGGCTTGCTCATTGCCCTGAGAGATCCAGGAGACAGGGTCTGGGTCACCTTCTGCATCTTCAGCTTGGGCCTCAGACAGGCTTTGTCCTGAGAACTCTCCAACTGGCCTTCAGGTCAATTTATCTAAGACCATTTTACCTCAAGACCCGTTCTAACAGCCTATCTCCTTCTAAGTGTTTTAAAGTCCAGTTTTGTTGGTTTGTTTTGGCCAACTTTTTTAGGTCATTTAAGAATTTTAAATCAGTTTTTGAACCAACCAATTAAAGACATTTCTGATATAAATTATTAATTTTAATAATCAATTTTACAGTATTTTTTGATTGAAGAATTTTTTTATATCCTTTTGGTTGGTTTCTCTTTCCTCCCCATTTAATGTGCATTTTATTCCTTTTAAAATTTTTATTTTTTCCTAAGATATAATCTTTAAATTTTAGTTTTTATTTTTAGAACATCAGAGGAAATAAAAAAATCTCCTTAAAATAAGTGTTTTTTTTTTTTTTTTTAACCTGATGTTAGCTAACTTACTTTGGATAAGTGGTTATTGGAATGCCTGATTGGGGCATGGCCCCACACCTTACCATATGCGCAGAATCTAGAGCCTTCTTCCTGGGATTCTCCTGAGTAGAACTTGATTGTTGCTGCATGTACTCCACTCATTTCCACAGTGAGATTCCTGATGCTCAAGAAAATCATCTCCAACAGGTGGAACCTGTGCTTGTATTTGTCTTTAAGGTCATACCAATGAGGATTAGGGATATTAGGCTTCCAGGACATCAGAAATTGTTTTATTTCTTTTTTCTCATTCTCAGAATTTCAATTCCACTCAATCTCTTGGATGTTAGGATCCAAAGAGGAGTTTAGTTGCAGCTGGACAGATCCCCCCAAAGTATAGTTCAATGTGCAGGAAGAGCTAGGCTCTGTGACAGTTTGAAGACCTGGTAAAGAAAGAGCTGTAAGAGAAGGAAAGGAGTGGAGTGAACATCATGTTTTATCTACTATGTGCTTTCACAACACATTGATTTGATATTTACAAAAAGAGAATCACTGTTTTATGTATTTGCCTTTTAAATTATACAAGAAACAAAAAGAGGCGTTACATCTTCAAAATACAATAATACTAGCTTTTATATTTGCCAGTACAGTTACCTTTACTAGTGATCTTTATTTCTTCATATGGCTCAGGTTACCATCTAGTACCCTTTTGTTTCAGCCTGAAAGACGCCCTTTAGCATTTCTTGAAGGGCAGGTCTACTAGAATAAAAACCCTTTGCTTTACCTAGGAATATCTTAATTTTTTTCTTTATTTTTGAAGGATAGTTTTGCAAAATATAGAATTCTTGGTTGGCTGTCTTTTTTCTTTCAGAATTTTAAATATATCATCCCACTATCTTTTAGCCCCCATCTTTTCTGATGGAGAAAATGTCTGTTAATATTATTGAGGCCCCCTTGCATGGGATAAGTAAATTCTCTTGTTGCTTTCAAAATTCTCTTTTTGTCTCTGGTTTATGATGGTTTGATTCTAGTTTTTGTAATTGTGGATCTCTCTGAGTTTATACTATCTAGGAATCCATTAAGTTTCATGGATGTGTACCTCCACATCTTCCATCAAATTTGGACAGTTTTTGACCATTATTTGTTCAAATATTCTTTCTTCCCCTTTCTCTCTCTCTTCTCATTCTGGGAGTTCAATGGTGTATATAATGGTATGTTTGATAGTGTTCTATAAGTCCCTTAGGCTCTGATTGTTTTTCTTCATTTTTTTTTTTCTTTCTGCTTCTCGTTGCGTAATTTAAATGGCCCTATCATCAAGTTTGCTAATTATTTCTTTGGCCACCTGAAATCTGCTGTTGAGCCATTCTAGAGAATGTTTTATTTTATCGATTGTACTTTTTAGGTCCAGAATTTCTATCTGTTTCTTTTTTATAATTTCTTTATCTTTTTTGATATTCCCTACTTTTTACACATTATTCTCCTGGTTTCCTTTAGTTTTGTTCATGGTTTCCTTCAGTTTTTTCATAATGTTTAAGACAATTAATTTAAAGTTTTCATCTATAAGTGCAGTGTCTGGGCTTCCTCAGAGATGGTTGTCGCCTTCTTTTACTTTTCCCATGAATGAGAAAAGTAAAAGTATGAAAAGTGTCATACTTTCCCATGTCTTTGTATGCATTATAAATTTTTGTTGAAAATTGGAAATGTTAAAGATTGTAATGTGGTAACTCTAGAAAACAGATTCTACCCCTTCTCCAGGGATTGCTGTTATTGCTTGAAGAAGGCTGCAGTTGTCCATTTCTTCAGTGACTTTCCAAATATTTTTACAAAGAACAAATTCCTTGTCATGTATGGTCATCGAAGTCTCTATTCTATTACCTTCATAGTCAGTGACTGGTCAAAGATTTTGTTAATGTTTGAAACCAGTAGGAAAGGAGAGAAAAGGGGGTTGCTTCCTTAAATCCCCTCAATAGATGCCACTGAGAAAAGCTGCTTCAGCTGCTTCAGTAAAGGAGGCAGAGCTTCCTATATTCTGCCATCTTCTGTGATGCCATTCCAAATGCCTGTTTTCTTAATTTAAAAAATTATATCTAGAAATGGATGAGTGCTTTTAATCTTCTCACTTGCTTCTTTCTTTTGGTCATGGAAGTTTGTTTTTGTTACTTCTGTAATACTTCTCCCTCTTTATGCCACGTTATCCTTTCAGAATTTCCTTCATTCGCATCAAAGATATCCTGGTTCTTTCTTCTCTACCTCATATTTTCTCTCAATTTTTTCATCTCTTTGTGTTTTAGGTCTGTGTTTTGAGATATTTTTTTCTCTTGATCTTCTAGGCCAGCCTAGTGGCCCCATGCTTCAGACTACACTCAGCACAAGGCTAGTCCCTGCAGCCTGAGGCTTCAGTCCTGCCTTAGTGCCAGGCCACCCCCACAGTCCTAAACATCAGACAGCCACCAACAAACTCCATTTTCAGCCCATCATATTGCAGCCTCAGAACCCAGGCCTACTCCTGTTAAGCAAGCCTCTAGGCCCACTTAGTGCCAGGACAGCCCCTGCAGTCTGAGACTCCAGCCTGGGACTCACAGACTCAATTTCCAAACCCACCCCAGAACCAAACTGGCTCCACAGACTCAAGAATCAGGCCCACTCCAGAGCCCCATTGGCCCCAGGCCCTAGGTTGGCCTCCCACAGAGTCAGGGTCCTGGCCTGCCCCACCTCCAGGCCAACCACAGTGACTTCAGGTTCCAGACCACCCCCAGAACTAGGTTAGTTCCTGTGGCCCAAGGCTTCAACTGTACCCAAATCCCAGGCCATTTCTGTGGCCCTAAGTACCAGGTCAGTATCCATGGACCTAGCCTCCAGGCATGCCTCAGCTCCAGCTCAGGCCCTGCAGCCTCATACTCCAGACCAGCATCCATACAAACAGCCTCCACACTGGCCCTCACAAACCCAAGACCCAGGTTTTCCCCTGCAGAATCAGGTTCTAGGGCCACCTCAGTGCCAGATGAGCCCCTGTAGACTCAGGTGTCAGGTCCATCTCCATGGGCCCAGGCACCAGGCCCTTCCAACATCAGGCCAGTCCCTGAAAATTCTGGCTCAAGGCCTTCTCCAATGCCAGGTCATCCACTGTGAACCCAGGCTTCAGGCTAGCCCCTACACACATGGGCTTTAGGCCCACTCTCATGAGCCAGCATTTGGGCCCACTCTGGTAGACCCAGTAAACAGATCTTCTCCAGTGGACTCCAGTACCAGGACAGTCCCTGTAAACCCAGAATCCAGGCCTGTCTGAGAAGACTCTAGCCCCAGGCCTATCCTATTTGAACCAGGCCCTAGATGCAACCTCATCAATCCAGGCACCAGGCATACCCAGCTGCTGACCCAGGCACCAAGCCAGCAACCTACCCACCCAAGGATCATGCCAGATGGCCAGAAAGAACCAAACAGAAATTCTGGAGCTAAAGAACATAATGACTAAAATAAAAAATTTCATAGAGAGGTTCAGCAACAGACTCAATCAAGCAAAAGAAAGAATCACTGAACTTGAATACAGGTCACTTGAAATTACCCAGTCAGGAGAACCAAAAGATAAAAGAAAGAATGAAAATAGAGTGAAGAAAGCCTCCAGGAATTATGGGACAACATCTAGTGAATCAATATACTAATTATGGATGTCCCAGATGAGTAGAGAAAGAGAAAGATGTAAAAAGACTAAAGAAATAATGACAGAGCTGTCTCTTTAATGTACTTGTGTTTTGTCAGGAGGTAAATACATGGGTGTAGAGAGCAAAAGAGAAAAATCCCTAAGGTGTGCAACATTGCCATTAAATGTTATAAAATTGGCAAAAATAGAGGGAAATGATGGATAGGAGGCAGGACTAATTTGCAGCTTCCTCTCAGATGGACAGAGCAGAATGCGGAGACCTACATCGTGAACTTTTGCTCCAAGAACTACCACAGGAACATACCAGAAAAGCCAAGAAAATCCACAGACACTCTGAAGGAGGTGACAGCCAAGGAACTGTGAGTCTGCTTGCTTTCTCAGCTGGGAGGCTTATAGCCTGGGGCAAGTTCTCATCCCTGCTCACTGGTGGTACTGTTGTGGGGGACTTGGTGGGAGTGAGGCTAGGCTTTTGGGTGGTTGTCTGCATGAGAGCTGGGTGAGACCTGTGGCTGCCAACTTTCTTCCACTTCCTTGATGGCCTGTGTGACACAGCAGAGGCAGCCATAATTACCCTGGAAACATAACTCCATTGACCTAGGAACCACACCCCCTGGCCCCTGCAGCAGCCACAGCAAGCCCCCGCCAAGGAGAGTCTGAGCTCAGACATGCCTAACTCTGCTCCCATCTGATGGTCTTTCTCTACCTGCCCTGGTTCCTGAAGACAAGGGACATAATCTCTTGGGAGCTCTAAGGCCCTTCCCACCACCTGATACTCCCTATACTACCACAGTTGATGCGCTCTTGAAAACACCACCTCCTGGCTGTAGGTCAACCCGACACATAACCAGCACACTTAACAAAAATATAACCAAAAATCCTCCCAGAGTTCACTTCACTACCCTGCTATCTCCAGCAGAGCAGGTGCTGATATCATGGAGAGACCTGAAGACAGATCACATCATGGGACTCTTTGCAGACACTCCCCAGTACCAGCCAGGAGCCCAGTAGCACCACTGGTTGGCTAGATCCAGAAGAGAAATCACAATCACTGCTGTTCAGCTCTCAGGAAGCCCCATCCCTAGAGGAAAGGGGAGAGCACCACATCAAGGGAGCACTCTGTGGGACACAAGAGTGGGAACAGTGGCCCTTGAGTTCCAGATCTTTCCTCTGACAGTCTACCCAAATGAGGGGAAACCAGAAAAACAATTCAACAATGTTCTTTACCTCCCCCAAAAGGTCACAGTAGGCCAGCAGCTATGGATCCAAACCAAGACAAGATCTTTGAATTGCCAGAAAAAAAATTCAGAAGGTTGACTACTAAGCCAATCAAGCAGCTTTACTCTAGGGACTGTGCTTGAGGTGTTCTATTGAGTTTCCTTTTCTTCCAGTTTCTGAAGACCCTTAGCTGCATTTTTTTTTTCAATTGCTTACCCATCATTCCATTTGCCCTCAGTAGTCAAGTCAACCTGTGAGGGTCTCTTAAGCATCAGCAAGCCAGCTGTGATAAGAGTTATGGCAGCTTCCACTCCTGGAACACACATGGTACCAACTGCATGCACTGGAAGAACATACTCCCCTGCCATCCCAGCCGTGAGCCTCCCAACTTCATGGGTTCAACTCAGCCTGGCCCACTTGTGTAGTCCCCACAGTTCCTCTGAGCCATGAGGACCAGCAGCCTCTCCCAGGTCTACCCTCAAGCTTGAACCCATGAAAATTAATTGGTCTCTGAAAGCCAAGCTCTCTTCATAGTACTGCAGTTCCCCCATGCCCTATCCCCAGCTCCTACCACATGGTCACTGGTCTCCCAGCTCTTATGTCACCCAGATGATAGTCATCTGACTGTTCTCTCTGATAGAGCTAGAGCTGCTGAAGAGGATTGTAGAGGCTAAGGGAAAGTTTAAATGCTAAAAAATGTAATAAAGTACATAACCATGAATTTTAACAGGATTAAAATTCAAAAGGTCCATAACATAGACCATGAAAAGACTCTCCCTTTATTATTTTTTTTGCTGCACCCTTTCAGAGTTATTCTATCCATATGCCAAGAAAATGTATACATAATTTCCCTCCATTTTTACACAAATCTTAACATACTATAAACTCTGCCCTGCTTTTTTTGCCTTAATGATGAATCTGAGCAATTATTTTATAGTAGTACGTAAAGAGCTGCCTTAATTTTTGCATGGTTGCATAGGGTTCCCCTGAGTTGTTACTGATTCTCTATTGCCTCCAACTAATGAACATTTTAAGTACTTTCTGTCTTACCTTGTTATTATTTGAGTAGCAATATTGTTCTTAATTTGTGATATTTTTTCTGACTATATAGTCATTTTTGCTGTGAAGAAAATTTTTATTTTTTTGTTGTCAAATCTATGAACTTTTTGTGATTTTAAGAGTTTGCTATTGTTTGTGTGTTTGATTTGTCATATGGGCTTTCTCACCCTTGGTTATTAAAAAATTGTTTTTTTAGACAGGCACGGTGGTACATACCTGTAATCCCAGCACTTTGGGAGGTTGAGACAGGTGGATCACTTGAGGCCAGGGGTTCGAGACCAGCCTGGGCAACATGGAGAAATCGTGTCTCTAATAAAAATACAAAAATTAGCCATGCATGGCTGCACATGCTTGTGGTTCCAGCTATTTGAGAGGCTGAGGCATGAGATTTGCTTGAACCTGGAAGGCAGAGGTTGCAGTGAGCCAAGATGATGCCACTGCACTCCAGCCTCAGTGACAGAGCAAGACTCTGTCTCAAAAAAGCAAAAAAAAATCATTTTTTCCACTTTTTATTTAAAGGTTTTTTGTATGTGATATATTTTTCAGTGTGGTAAAATACGCATAAAATAAAATTTACCATTTGTAAGTGTAGAGTTCAGTGGCATTAAGTACATTCACAATGTTTTGCCACCATCATCACTATCCATTTCCAGCGGGAAATTTCTAGATGCATTTAAACCTTTGGTCTTTGTGGAATTTATCTTGGTATGAAGTATGTATTATGAATCCAACTTTTTTTTTCCTGATGGCCGGACAGTTGTTTCAAAACCATTCATTGTTTTCTTTTCTGGACTTTCTATGTCTATTCATTTATTGATACCATACTGCTTTAATAACTGGAGTTTCATGATATGTTTTAATATCTGGTAGCTTGTCCCCTTGATTATGCTTGTTTTTCAGAATTGTTTTGGATGTTGTTGACCCATTCTTCCATAGAAAGGATCTGCTTGTCTGGATTTTTTTTAAAATCCTGTTATTTTTAAATTAGAATCACATTTAATTTACAGATTAATTTCATGAGAATTGACTTCTGTATAATTTAATTTTCCTACTGGGGAATGTGCTATATGTTTTTATTTGTTTAGACATTATTTTTGTATTCTTCAGTAGCATTTTATATTTTTCATCATACATCTTTTGTACATTTCCCATTAGGTTTTAAATAAGCATTTTATTTTGCTGATGCCAAAATATCTTTCTGGTTATTAGTATCATGTAATGAGTCTATTTATTTCTCTACATTAAGCTTGTATCCAACTCTTTTCCTGAGTTCTCTTATCATTTGTAATAATTTTCCTATATTTTGAGGTTTCCAGTAACAAATTAAATCATCTGTAAATAATGATAAATAATAACTTTCAATAACTTTGAAAGTTTTTTTTTTTTTTTGAGACAATGTATCGCTCTTGTCCCCCAGGCTGGAGTACAATGGTGCAATCTCGGCTCACTGCAACCTCCGCCTCTCAGGTTCAAGCAATTCTCCTGCCTCAGCCTCCTGAGTAGCTGGGATTACAGGTGCCTGCCACCATGCCCGGCTAATTTTTGTATTTTTAGTAGAGATGGGGTTTCACCATGTTGACCAGGCTGGTCTCGAACTCCTGACCTCAGGTGATCCACCCACCTCAGCCTCCCAAAGTGCTGGGATTACAGGCGTAAGCCACCATGACCAGTCAACTTTGAAAGTTTTATACTTCACTTCTTTCTCTGGTCTAACTATGTGAACTAATATGTCTAATGCTGTTACATTAAAATGGTGAAAGTATAATTACTTATTCTCTAAACATTGGTTAAAATTAATTTGTGAAACTGGGCCAGTTACTTTCTGAGGAATACTCTTTGACAAAATAATCTGTTTATTTTTAATAAAGTAATTTATCTGTTTATATATTTTTTCTCTTCCAGAGTCAATATTATTAAATTATATTTTTCTGGAAAATCATTTATTTTAGCTAGGTTTTCAATATATTCATATAAAGTTAAGAAAAATGACCTTTTAACTTCCTTTGTATATGTAGTTACTTTCTGCTATTTAATTTCTGCATTTGGGTATTTAATCTTTTAAGGAGGATTGTTGAAAGATTATGTAGACACTAGATCATGCTGATGTGCTGGTGGGAATGATTTAATGTTTTGTTTCTGACGAAACACTTCTGAGAAAGAGACAGTTTTTTCCCACCAAAGCAATGTTCGGTCTTTGAACAGGGAAAAAAATAATTAAAAGAAGGCAAATGGTTAGGGTTCAGGAAAATATACGAATGAGGGAATTTCCAGAGACCAAAAACAGTATCAGGGAGCTTCAGGAGCTATGCACAGAAGTGAAATTAGGATCTGTGTTTTCTGTATGGTCTGGAATACTTGAGAGCTGCCTGACTCTTCTCTCTCTCTCTCTCTCTGTGTGTGTATGTGTATGTCTTCTTATCTGTTCCTCTCCCTCTCTCCCTCTTTTCCTCCCTCCCTTTTAGATGTAAATAAATTTATTAAGCTATTTCTCACGGGCTACAGAAAGGATTGTTTACTGTGAACAGGGAGATAGAGTTCCAATTTACAACAAAATTGAGAAAAATCATAAGAGGGAACTTGGCGCCACAATCTCTGTAGAGTCCAGAGTCCTTGGTTTCCAATTCTCTTCTAACTATACTTCTGGAACCCATAACATGTACAGGAAAATGACCAAGTCCAGTAATTACGGAAAGGCAGTTAAGAGCAGGTAGATACAGATGACTTTTATTCTGTTTCAAGACACATGCAAATATGTATCCATAAAAGTTTTACTTGCACACTTAAAAAATCAAGATTAAATATGACGATATGATGCCATGTGCTTTAAATGTTACTTTTTTTGAGATCAAAGACAATAACTCACTAGTTTTGTGTACTTAAATTCTTAATAGAATCATAAACCCAGCACTGCCTGAATCTACTTTAATCCAAGATAGGTAAACAGGAAAAAGATTTTGTTTTGTCAGTGTTTATGGATGAGAGTATTCTGTGAGTAGGGGCATGGGGAGCCAGCCACCTCCCTTTCCTCCTCCATCATGTGGGATTCCATGCAGCCTGGGTTTGGCTGTTCTGCACCTGCTTAGAATTCAGGTAAGGCTTGGCAAAGTAAGAACAGCTGCACCTCCTTTTCTTGGGGCTTCTGGCCCTCTGCAGTTGTTGGGCAAACAACAGCACACAAACAAAAGGGCTGATGGAGGCAGAGGTGGTTTCCTGGGCACCCTTTGCCCTGCCACCTACGTACCTGTCAGAATGGTGACAAACATTATAATGACATGGTGGCAGTGCTCTGGTGGCATAGAGGAGCCAGCCTAGATGTAACTAACAACTCAAGAAAAAAATGAACTGGACACCCTGAACCAATCCCTGAGCACACAGGCTTCCTGATGCAAACCAGGAAATGGCAGCATTTTTTTGTTTGTTTTTAACAGGAAAAGGTAAGACTGACAGCAGAAGGCACTAAGGGAGCAGCTCATTCTCTATTGAAAAATGTAACTGAAGTAATTTCCCTGGAGGGTGGAGCAAAAAGGGAGGAACAGAGTCGTGAGAGTAATTTATTTTAAATAGCAGAGGGCCCATTTGGCAAGGTTGTGTTTCCGACTAAATTAAGAAGAGAGTCAGAGCTGTGTGTCTGGGAGTGACGTGGAGAGGATAAGGATGGTGAGGACGAGATTTAGTTTCGAAAGATCTGGCTTCATAGCCTTCATCTCTGCCTCTTTGCAGTCCCAAGCAGAAAATGGAGCTGGAGCAACTAGATTCCCAGTGTGATGCTTATTAGTTCTATGATCTCAGGCAAGTTACTTAATTGTCCCTCTCTGAGCTTTGGTTTCCTTTAAATGCGAAAGGAGGTATTGTCATTTTAAGAAACCTATATATAAGGCCAGATTCCCAACCCATTTCCTAGGACCTGGTGCTGAGTAAGGGCTTCCATTGTCTTGGCCCTTCCTGCCTCACTGTCCTTCCCAGCCTCACAGGTATCATATGATGTATAAGGAAGAACTGGGATCATGCATGCCACATACCCAATATAGATCTTGCATACAACAGATGCTCAACACATGCTTATTTTCGTCTTTCCTTCTAACCAAGTCCTTTTCATCTTCTTAGCTCAAGAAAACTTCTCAGTCAGCCAGCAAACATTCTTGCCTAGAGTGATCTTTGTCGCCACCTTATATAGTTGTAATTTTACCATATGTAATTCAGCCTCTTACTGAGTTCCAATTTTTAGTTATTACAACTAGACCAAAATGAATTTCTTTGTGCATAAGTCCCTTCTGCATAATTGGTTAGTTCCTTGGGATTAAATCCCAGAAATGGAATTACCATGGAAAAGAGTATGAACATTTTAAATGTTTAAATGCTTCTGACACATCAAATGGACTACAAAGATGCGTTTCACTCATTAAAACCCTGCCTACAATATGAGAATTCCTGTTGCACTGCTCCATCACCATACCAAGTAGTCTCACTAAAAAAGAGCAACTGTCAATTTGATAGGCAAAATATGATATCGTTTGCTTAATCTGCAATGTTTGACTGACTGTGAAGATGACTATATTTCATCCTAATTTATCTATCTGTTTTTTATGCATCTTCTGTTTATATCTTTTGTTCATTTATCAACTATGGTAGTCATATTTCTTTTATTGACTTATAACAGGTGATTAACTTTTTTAAGTGCCTAAAGTTATCACCATTGCACAGGAGGTCAAGGAGGAGTGGAAAGCATAGGAAAGTTCACAATCTTTGTGGACAACCACCACCCCACTTGGTTCCCAGAAGAAAATCTTTTCTGCTTTTAAACTATTGTAGCATGATAAAACTATCAAACAAAACAAGGAAATGATGCCATTTTTAAATTGTATCTACTATTTGCAATTATTTCATCAAGATAGAAAAGTATAATGCCACGTATATAAGTAATCTATGTCCCTGTGCCAGATATTGACCCGAAGGCACACTATTTCATTTAATCTGCCAAATACCATCTTAAGTTAGGTATTCATCTACCCATTTTGTAGGTAAGGAAACCGACGGTCAGAAAGGTAAAGCAACTTTCCTCAATAAATATATTATTTGCCCAAGATTTTATGGCCAATAAGGGGCAGAACCAGAGGTGAGACCCGTGGGCCTGACTATAGAACTTAGCCCCTTTTTGGATTGTAATAGGGTTTTTTGTACAAGGGCTGGAGGCCAGGACACCAAGTCAGGGCCTAGTTCACAGAAGGCAGCATCTGCAGTATTCACCCACCATCACCACCACTGCTGCCACCATGGACTTGGAGCAGCTTGTAACCACACGTAAAGGTCACCAGCAGATGAGGAGCGAGGGTCCTGCCTCCCCCGCCTCTGCAGATGGTGCAGAGTTCACCTGCCGCTGAATGACAGGGTAATGGGGAGGCTGTCCTGGCCCCTCATTCACCACACATGCCCTCCTCTGCCAGGGAGTAGAGAAGGCAGGCAGGCTGTGGGGGTTGGTGGTGGATAAAGAGAAGAGTCTGAGATTGTGGAAGTTGTTTCTGCAAATGCTACAGGAAACTGGAGGCCCAAACGCTGCTCTCAGGGTCACAACTGGAGCAGCAGAACAGAACAGGGTGAATAATTGTCTTTCAAAGTCAGAGTTTTATGGGAATTTTTCTGTGCTGGGGGCTGGTAACTTAGAGGAATCCTGGAAAGCCCTGGCTCCCTTTTCCTCTCTCTCGATTCTCAAAAACACTTGAAAAATCAGGAGGTTGATACCATGGAAACCTCAGCTGCCAGCCTGCCCTCCTCACACAAGACTCCTCAGCCTCCCACCAGACCCACATGGAGTGGCTTGACTTGTTCTGCTACTCACCAAGAAGGAGGCTGATTTGGAGCATCCAGATCTGAGTGAGGAAGCAGCTGCTGGTTTACAAAATTTGGAAGACAGAACATTTTACAGAAGAATAAAATCACGTGTGATCATGCCTTACAAAACTAACCACCATAAACTTTCCTGTGTGTTTCTCTGGGTATGTTCTGTGCATTTTCAAGTAAATTTTTTAAAAAGTTATCTATGTAAGGTACTAGTCTCCAAAGTGTGTTATGTGAGATGACTGTGTTATAGGAAGAAAATAGAAAATAAGCCTATTTGTATTTTTATTTAATAAGAAAAAAAGAAGCCCTTCCTAATATGTAAAAGATTTTCCCTGCACCCTGGTTTGGTCTGTTTGTCAGACAGTCACGTGTGTGAACTACCCCAAGAGAAGAGCGTAAGGCCCCATGGCCAGGGATGAGTGTGTGACACTCACTCCTGGGTCAATCTCAGATGACTGACATCTAGTGAACATGAATATCACTGAAGCCACACAGAGTGGTTGAGTTAGTTGAAAAGAATTCCCCTGATATTCACAGGCTGAAGATACATAATGCAAACTAACAAGAAAAAGGCAGAGCCACCCCTGCTCCCACATGTGGTATAAGCTCTTCATCAGCATATCATCAGGTAAAACAGATGATACAATTAAATTAGACAAGAAGCCACTGAAATTCAAAATGTTTAAGAAGACCATACAAAATATGGAATTGCCTCTACTACAGTTAATAATAATCCCAACTCTAATTGCATATCAAGCCTTGAGGTATTATCTAATGTTATGTGAAGCCATCATGAACTGCAAGATATTAAAATATTGCTTATTTCATGGATACAAATATATTTGTAACAAGTTTATTTTTTGGTATATACTTTAAAATATACAATTCACAAATCAATTAATGTACATATGGTGGAACTGCCTGCTTAAAATCTTTCATTTTTCATAGCCCTGGCATAAAAAGTTTGTAGACCACTGATATAGGCTCTATTTTTTTGCCTTCCTTGCCTTCTAATGATTTGGAAGGTAAACATCCTATTTTCATTTTCCTAGTGGTTTCCTGTAAATTAGCAAAATATATAACTTGAACTCATTTTTTCTCTAATGATTGCTATGAAAATAATGTTATCTATTTACTTTCCCTGTTAGATGAGAACTGAGCAAGTCTCTCTATTGTTTCCTAGTTTTCGTTGATATAATTTGAAGTTTTATATACAGTTTATAATCATTGATGTTTGTTTACTCTGTGTTTTTTAGACATTTAGAAATATTTGCATTACAAATTTGGTTCTCCAGCAGCTTTAGAGGAATGTATGAAAGTGTTACCAATCTCATTTATTTAAGAAAAAGGAAGTTCAGGCTGGGTACAGAGGCTCACTCCTGTAATCCCAACACTTTGGGAAGCTGAGGCAGGCAGCTTGAGACCAGGAGTTCAAGACCAGCCTGGGCAACATGGAGAAACCCTGTCTTCACAATGAAATATTAAAAAAAAAATTAGCCAAGCATGGTAGCCTGTGCCTGTATCCCAGCTACTCAGAAGGCTGAGGTGGGAATATTGCTTGAGCCCAAGAGTTCAAGGCTGTAGTGAGCAGAGATTATGCCACTGCTCCCCAGCCTGGGCAACAGAGCTAGACCCTTAAAAAAAAAAAAAAAGAAGTTAAATGTAAGGATTCTTATGTGCTGAGAGTGAAACTATATCTGGAAAACCTCAGGAAGGATATTTGAATTGATTACATTATTCTTCTATTTTAAAGCAACATTACAACAAACATCTGTGTCCTTTAGAAATACAATTGGTTGCTAGTGAGAACTGTGAGCTTGTGGCAGAAATGGTAACTCTATGAAGCATCAGGGTTCCAGGCATTATATTCTTTTCTCTTCTTTCATGTGTGACTACTGTTCTCAAAGTCACAACATGGCTGCTGGAACTCTTGCCACCATGTACAAGTTTCAGACACTAGGGAGGAAAAAAGACTGAAAGTGGAAGAGAGTTTTTCCCCAAGTTCCATTAAGTGACTTCTGCTTACATTTCGTAGGTCCTCTCTTTCTTCCAAGGGAGTCTGGGAAAAGGAAAGCTTTACTTAGGCACATTACTACAACCAGATACATAGTTAGGAAAGAAAGGGATGGATAGTGGGTAGGTGGCCAGCAGTTTCAAACATAATAACCTTCAATATCTTTCTTTGAACATGCATATAGTGTTGCTTCTGTTTAGATGTATCCCTAGAAATAGAATTTCAAGATAAAAGTATATTGTACATTGGCATTAATGTACTGTCAAATTGCACTTTGAAATGACTGTGCATGTTTATATTCCCATGGACAGTCTATGAGGGTTCCCATTTTATCACAGCCCTGCCAATACTGGGTATTGTGACCTCTGGAACAATGGCTGGTTATTATTTAACTATGCCTATGTCTTAGCAGATTCAAGCCCCCATCATAATCCTAACCTTGTGGCCTCTCATTAGTTTTACAAAAGCAGCTTAGTTTTGGGAAGGGCTATTATCATCCTTGCTTTAAGGTTAAACTATAAACTAAATTCTTCCCAAATTAGCTTGGCCCATGCCAAGGAATGACCAAGGACAGCTTGAAAGTTAGAAGCAAGATGGAGCCAACTATATCAGATTTCTTTTACTGACATAATTTTGAAAACATGATTTTACCTTTCTTTCCTTAAACAGCTTGTTCTTGCCTGAATCAGGCATATGGAAATTTCTGACTCCCAGGATTGAGACAGTGCATGTTTGTTTGTTTGTTTGTTTTGTTGAGATGGAGTCTCACTCTGTCCCCCAGGCTAGAGTGCAGTGGCGCGATCTCTGCTCACTGCAAGCTCCGCCTCCTGGGTTCATGCCATTCTCCTGCCTCAGCCTCCGGAGTAGCTGGGATTACAGGCGCCCGCCACCACGCCCGGCTAATTTTTTGTATTTTTAGTAGAGACAGGGTTTCATTGTGTTAGCCAGGAGGGTCTCGATCTCCTGACCTTGGGATCCACCCGCCTCGGCCTCCCAAAGTACTGGGATTGCAGGCATGAGCCACCACGCCCAGCCGAGACAGTGCATAGTTTTATCTGAATCCATTTCATATATACTAGGCCTGCTAGGTAATAAAACCTGCGTGGTCATACCTGTAATAACTCCTTGACCCCACTCCACATGCATGAAGATTAGTGGACAATGTGTAGGACAATACCATTTACACATGTGGTCTGGGCTTCTTCTCTGGCTAGAAGTGGGAGGTCTTTATTTCCCCACCTGAAGAACATTGCTTTGCAAAAATCTAACTTTTGGGGCTTAACAGATCTACATTGCCTTCAGATCCCTAAATCAGAACTGATGACTCCCATTCCAACCCAATCACATGGTCTATTTGAAAACTATTGCACCATTTCTTCATGTTTCTTAAAAAGCTTCACCAAGGCCAATAATTTAGAGGCCACTGTGGTGAAATCCAGGCCTTTTTATAAGACTTCATTATCAATTCTTCTGCAATGCTGTGGTTTAGGTAACGATCCCCTCATCTCCTCTGATGTCTCACTGAATAAATCACTCTAATCCCAACACCTGTGTAGAGGCCGTTCCTTCCTTTTGGTTGATGTGTGGTCAGAAACGCAGCACATGAGTCTCTCTATGGACATTACCAAACACCTATGAGACCCCCGCCAGGCATTGACTTCACAGAAGAGGAGGGATTTGTGGCTGTAAACCCAGATATATTTTCTAACTATGGTCATTGTAGACACTTTTTTAGTTTATGTCACTTCATCATCAGCACTGTGCTTCCTGCAAGTGTCTCCCGTTTGTGGTAACAAGTCTCTTTCAATGTAGTCCCATGACTTTCCTCCTAGTTGTTTCCCTAGCAGAAACAGTCTAGTGTTCAGAAAACTCTGTTCCATCAAGTTAAGCAGGTTGGAGGCCCAAGTTAACCCACTGTTGACCACCGACCTCCGTTCCCTTCCAGGAAAGTTTACAGTTTCTCAGGAATTTGTGGTTCTGCTGGGTAACACCAATTTCCAGCTTGCAGCTTCATGAATACTTTCCTAGAATTTACTCATTCTGCTATGCTCACATGACAGTATTCCAAAGTCAGATACCTGAACATATTTTATTTAACAAGTATTAGCTTGATTTATAATTTTATGTAGACATATGATGGTGATTGCATCTTCATGTGTACCCTTTCCCCAGGTTCCACAAATGTTAGAGATGGTCTTGGCACAGGAGTAGGGGCACTGCTATTGTAAGCTCCCTGCTTATGCAACTCATTTGTGTTTTCAAGTCCTGCTTGATCCTGCTCTTATATATATGTAACCTCCGCTTGATGATGAAATGCTGTTGGACATACCTGATTATAGGGGTGCATGAATTAGAAAATACCCAGTTGAGGGTGGTTCAGGTTGCACAGTCATTTGGTGTGTCTCATAGTCAGTGTATTAGTCCTTGCACTGCTATAAAGATATATCTGAGACCGGGTAATTTATAAGGAAAAGAGGTTTACTTGGCTCAGGATTCTGCAGGCAGTACAGGAAACATAGTGGCTTTTGCTTCTGGGGAGGCCTCAGGAAACTTACAATCATGGCAGGAGGTGAAGGAGAAGCAGGGATGGCTTACATGGCAGGAGCGGGGCCAAGAGGCAGGGGAGGTGCTACACACTTTGAAACAACCAGATCTCACAAGCACTCACTCACCATCATGAGAACAGCACCAAGGGGATAGTGTTAAACCATTTATGAGAAACTTCCCCTGTGACTGAATCACCTCCCTCTAGGCCCCACCTCCAACACTGGTAGTTACAATTTGACATGAGATTTGGGCAGGAACACAGATCCAAACCATATTAGTCAGGTATAGCAAACCTAAAGCTATACGAGAAGAGAGTTATTTTCTGAAGATTATGTGGTTCTGCTTAACATTCAATGAACCTCTGTTAGTTTTTTATTGTTATTGTTGCTATTGTTGTTATCTTAGTCTGCCATTCCTCCAACGAGCAATCAGTTGGCTCCAGGTCACATCAAACACATTTGGGTCTGCAGGGCCCTAAGGGCCAATGGCAGAGATGATTACACTGTAGCCTGAATAAGCAGGAAAATCTTCTCTTGCTTTGGGCCCCTTTCAAAGTTGATCATCTTATAGCTAGTGAACGTGCTAACATTGTACACCCAATTGTGTCATATATTATCTCCAAGAAGACCTACAAAGCATGATATCTCTTTCTTAATGACAGTGCATTCAAGGTGAAACAAGATTGCATTTATCTTTGAGGGAATGTGCTGATATTCTCCAAATGACTGGACTCCTAGAAACATTACTAAGGTGTCAGGCCCCCTAAATTTCATGAGATTTATCTTGGTACTTTAGTGCCTCTAGGATATCTGCTGTTAGCTTCTAACTACATCAGATCATCATTATGTAATTCCTATGGTGGGTCAGCATGATGGCAAATAAGATGGGATATGATAAAGCTCTCTGTTACATCTCTTGCTCTCTGGTCTAACACCTTCATGATCTATTCCCACTCGCATTTTCCAGATCTTTGCTAACATAAATTAACAAAAGCTTGCAAGCCTTTTGGTGTGAAAGCCTACTCCTCTGAAGTTTGACTATCTTACTGACCCAGGGGACATGCAGTGACCTAGTTATAGACCTGGAGGAATAAGGAGTAAGACGGGTGAGGCATGAAGAAAATTGGTATCTTCATTCAAGAAAGGAAGGTCCTATGTGAGTGAGGTTATTACATACTGGTAAGGCAGAACTAGTTTTCCAGATGAGAGTAGGGGCCATGTTTGTAGGTAAGGGAAGCCCTGATCCTCAGGGTCTTATTCTTTCCTAACCAATGTGCTGCCTTTTAACAGAAGAAAATTCAGAAGGCTGAGGATTCAATTTACTTTGAAATCCAGCAACCCACAGGACCAGAATCTGTATCTAATTTTTGACTAGCCAGGCTTTCAGTTCCTGCAGCATCCCCCTATGAAGTGTGGTGAGTGGAATTTTTCTACCTCAGTAAGTACAGGAGAGCCAGACATGGAGGGGAACACAAACTGAAAAAAGTGAAAACAAAAAATGTACATTTCAGTAATTTTTTTTAAGCTCAAGTAAACCAGTTGAAACTACTCCAAACTTTCCCATGAAATAAAGCACACATTTGTTACCAGATAGTATACATCATAATTGCCTCTGCTTTTATTTTCCATGGGAGAAGAATAATCTATCTTTTTTTGTGCCACATCCGTAGGATGCAAAATGAGAACCTGGCATATTGCTTATATAGTGTGAGGAAAGGGAGTGGAGAACATAGAAGAAGCATTTCTCATGAACTGGGGACAAGCAGAGGGATGAGGATAGGGGAACCTGCTCCAGATGGCACAAAATGGGAGGAAAGCTGAGGCTTAGAGAGCTCTGCTTAAATTTCCTCACCAATAAGTGCTATGGCTAGAATCAGCTATAGTTTCACTCTTTCTTTCTTCCCCCTTAAGATTGTGACACTAAAATAAAATCATTGCATATGAGGTGCTTAGCAATGGATCTGACACATTGCAGGTGTGATAACTGCCCCAGGGGGTTGGTAGAGGAAAGAGCCAAGGATAAGACCCAGGTTCCTGGATGGGGCCTGTGATGGTTAATACAGAGTGTCAACTTGATTGGATTGAAGGATGCAAAGTATTGATCCTGGGTGTGTCTGTGAGAGTATTGCCAAAGGAGATTAGCATTTGAGTCAGTGGGCTTGGAAAGGGAGACCCACCCTTAATATAGGTGGGCACAATCTATTCAGCTGCCAGCACTTCCAGAATAAAAGCAGGCAGAAGAATGTGAAAAGACTAGACTTTCCTAGCCTCCCAGACTACGTCTTTCCTCCATGCTGGGTGCTTCCTGCCCTCAAACATCAGACACCAAGTTCTTCAGCTTTGGGACTTGGACTGGCTTAATTGCTCCTCAGCTTGCAGATGGCCTATTGTGGGATTCATCCTGTGAGTTAATACACCTTAATAAACTCATATATATCTTCCATTAGTTCTGTCCCTCTAGAGTACCCTAATACATATTTTGGTACCAGGAGTGGTTCTAGAGGAACAGAATATTAAGGATAGAGTCCTTTCATTGGTTTTGGGGGTTTCTGGAATTGGTTGCTTACTATAATTAGACTCCAAAATGCTAAGGACTCTATTTTCAACAGTATGAAGAACACTGATAGCTCTTGGCATGAACTGTTTGGAGAGTTATGCAAAATAAATGCATTTGACACTCCTGATTCATGCTTCTGAGAGGCAAGGAGTTTAGTGACTCTATACACGATACCTTTGACTATATGTGGAGAACCAAGGAACAAAATTAAGTTGGATAGTTGCTCCTAAGTTCACTGGACAAAGTGACGAAAGAAAATGATGAACTCAGGGATTCTGACTCCCAGCTTAAAAAGAAGATACTGAGCCTCAAATCTGCTAAGATTGCCCTGTGTGAGAGTCTTATCTCCTGTAGAGAAAGAGCTGAAATTGTAGAAAAACAGACACAAGCTCTTATCATACGAGTGGCTGGCCTGAAATGAAAGGTGTGTGCACAGCCTCGCCAGTTGTCTACTGTTAAAATGAAGGCACTGTTTGGAAAAGAATGGGACCCTGCAACTTGGAATGGGGATGTGTGGGAGTTCCCTGATGAAGCTGGGGACACTGAGCTTTTAAACTGTGATGAACCTTTTTTTGCCAGAAGAAACAGCTTCCCATCCCCATTAGTGGCAACATTTCCTCCCAAATCCATGCTGCCATCAGTCTTTCCACCTTTGTCTGAGGAGATAAACCCTGAACTTCCTGAGGCAACAGTGATGGTCTCCCCTGAGGCAGTTGCCAGGCAAGATAATGTTGATTCTCTTCAGAAGCAACCCGCAACACCCCTGTTTGCTTCTAGACCTATAACTACATTAAAGTCCTGGCAGGCCCCTAGAGATGAGGTTCAGAGTGTGACCCATGAGGAGTTGTGCTACATTCGAAAAGAACTGCTTGAGTTCTCTAATTTATATAAGCGGAAATCTGGAGAACAGGTATGGGAATGGATATTAAGGGTATGGAATAATGCTGGAAGGAATATAGAGTTGGATCAGGTTGAATTATTGATTTGGGCCCACTAAGTAGGGATTCTGCATTCATGTTGTAGCTCACGGAGTTAAAAAAGGTTCTAATAGTTTATTTGCTTGGTTTTCTGAAATACGGATTAAAATATGGCCCACTGTGAGGGAGCTGGAAATGTCTGATCTCCCTTGATTTAACGTAGAGGAAGGGATCCAAAGGCTTAGGGAGATTGGGATGCTGAAGTAGATTAGTCACTTTAGACCTACTCATCCCAGCTGGGAGGATCCAGAAGATATACCCTTGACCAGTGCTTTACAAAATAGATTTCTGAGGGCAGCACCTGCATCTTTGAAGAGTCCTGTAATTGCTCTTCTCTGTATGCCAGATCTAACAGTGGGAACCACAGTCACTAAACTACAAAATTTAAATACAGTAGGAATAATTGGACCCTGAGGTGGCAGGGGCCAAATGGTGGCAATCAAGCATCAAAGACAAGGGGGTGGGGGGCATAGCTACTGTAATGGAGACCAGAGGAAAAACAGCAATAAGAATAGTCTGACTTGCAGAGCTCTGGCATTGGCTAATTCATTATGGTGTTCCTAGAAGTGAAATTGATAGGAAGCCTACTGCATTCCTACCTAATTTATATAAGCAGAAAACTTCAAGGTCAAGTGGACAAAAGACTAATTTGAATTATAAAAACAGAGAATCACAGCACCCTCAATCAATTTTCAGACTTGAGCTAGTTTACAGACACAGAACCCCTTGAATAAAGGGGAGGTTGGGTCCCCTTGAGGAAGAGCTCCACTACACTACTGACAATTTATGCTGTTAATCTTTCTCCCATCCTTCCCCAAGGAGACCTCTGGCCTTTTACCAGGGTAACTGTGCATTGGGTAAAGGGAAATAATCAGACATTTGGTGGACTACTGGACATTTGCTCTTAGCTGATGTTGATTCTAGGGAACCCAAAACATCACT
The DNA here is from genome assembly GCF_009828535.3 of Hylobates moloch. Lineage (NCBI taxonomy): Eukaryota > Metazoa > Chordata > Mammalia > Primates > Hylobatidae > Hylobates > Hylobates moloch. Next base: position 97,908,658 of record NW_026652280.1, read on the forward strand.
GTGGTCCTCCAGTTAAAGTAGGGGCTTACGGAGGTGAGGTAATTAATAGAGTTTTAGCTCAGGTCTGACTTACAGTGGGTCCAGTGGGTCCCTGAACTCATCCTGTGGTCATTTCCCCAGTGCCAGGATGCATAATTGGCATAGACATACTTAGCAGCAGGCAGAACCCCCACATTGGCTCCTGGATTGGTAGAGTGAGGCCTATTATGGTGGGAAAAGCCAAATGGAAACCATTAGAGCTAGCTCTACCTGGAAAAATAGTAAATCAAAAACAATATTACGTCCCTGCAGGGATTGTGGAGATTAGTGCCACCATCAAGGACTTGAAAGACGCAGAGGTAGTGATTCCCACCACAACCCTGTTCAACTCTCCTATTTGGCCTGTGCAGAAGACAGATGGATCTTGAAGAATGACAGTGGATTATTGTAAGCTTAACTAAGTGGTGACTCCAATTGCAGCTACTGTACCACCTGTGGTTTCAGTGCTTGAGCAAATTAACATATCTCCTGGTACCTGGTATGCAGCTATTGACTTGGCAAATGCCTTTTTCTCCATTCCTGTCCATAAGGGCCACCAGACACAGTTTGCCTTCAGCTGGCAAGGCCAGCAATATACCTTTGCTGTCCTACTTCAGGGGTATATCAACTCTCCAGCTTTGTGTCATAAACTTATTCGGAGAGATCTTGATTCCTTTTCACTTCTGTAAGATATCACATTGGTCCATTACATTCATGACATTATGCTGGTTGGATCCAGTGAGCAAAAAGTAGCAAATACACTGAACTTATTGGTGAGACATTTGCATGCCAGAGGATGGAAAATAAATTCAACTAAAATTCAAGAACTCTCTACCTCAGTAAAATTTCTAGGGGTCCAGTTGTGTGGGGCCTGTCGAGATATTTCTTCTAAGGTGAAGGATAAGTTGCTTCATTTGGCCCCTCCTGCAACCAAGAAAGAGGCACAATGCCTAGTGGACCTATTTGGATTTTGGAGGCAACACATTCCTCATTTGAGTGTGTTATTCTGGCTCATTTATTGAATGACCCGAAAGGCTGCCAGTTTTGAGTGGGATCCAGAAGAGTAGAAGGCTCTGCAACAGGTCCAGGTTGCTGTGAAAGCAACTCTGCCCCTTGGACCATATGACCCAGCAGATCCAATGGTGCTTGATGTGTCCATGGCAGATAGGGATGCTGTTTGGAGTCTCTGGCAGGATCCCCAAAGGTGAATCACAGCAGAGGCCTCTAGGATTTTGAAGTAAGGCTTTGCCGTCTTCGGCAGATGACTACTCTCCTTTTGAGAGACAGCTCTTGGTCTGTTGCTGGGCTTTGATGGAAACTAAACATTTGACTATGGGTCACCAAGTCATCATGCTACTTGAACCACCTATCTTGAATTGGGTGCTTTCTGACACATGTGGCCATAAAGTGGGTCGTGCACAGCAGCATTCCATCATCAAATGGAAGTGGTATATACATGATTGGGCTGAAGGAGCTCCTGAAGGCACAAGTAAGTTACATGAGGAAGTGGCTCAAATGCCCATGGTCACTCCTGCCACCCTGTCTTCTCTCCTCCAGCCTGCACCAATGGCCTCAAGGGGAGTTCCCTATGATCAATTGACAGAGAAAGAGAAGACTAGGGCCTGATTCACAGATGGTTCTGCACAATATGCAGGCACCACCCAAAAGTGGACAGCTGCAGCACTACAGCCCCCGCTTTCTAGGACATCCCTGAAAGACAATGGTGAAGGGAAATCTTTCCAGTGGGCAAAACTTCAAGCAGTGCACTCTGCATGGAAGGAGAAATGGCCAGATGTGCATGGGCTGTAGCCAATGGTTTGGCTGGATGGTTAGAGACTTGGAAGAGGCATGATTGGAAAATTGGTGACAAAGAAATGTGGGGAAAGGGTATATGAATGGACCTCTCTGAGTGGTCAAAACCTTGAAGATATTTGTATTCCATGTGAGTGCTCACCAAAGGGTGACCTAAGCAGAGGAAGATTGTAATAATCAAGTGGATAGAATGACTTGTTCTATGGACACCACTCAGGGAAAGCCCCAGCCACCTCTGTCATCACCCCATGGGCCCATGAACAAAGTAATAATGGTGGCAGGGATGGAGGTCATACATGGGCTCAGCAACATGGACTTCCATTCACCAAGGCTTACCTGGCTACAGGTACCCAATTTACCAACATCAGAGACCAACATGGAGCCCTCGATATGGCACCATTCCTCAGGATGATCAGCTAGCTACCTGGTGGCAGGTTGATTATATTGGACATCTTCCATCATGGAAAGGGTAAAGGTTTGTTTTCATTGGAATAGGCACTTACTCTGGATATGTGTTTGCCTATCCTGCATGCAATGCTTCTCCCAAGACTGCCATCCATGGACTCACAGAACGCCTTATCCATCATCACGGTATTCCACACAGCATTGCCTCTGTGGCACTTACTTTACAGCTAAAGAAGTGAAGCAGTGGGCTCATGCTCATGGAATTCACTGGTCCTGCCATGTTCCTTATCATCCTGAAGCAGCTGGATTAATAGAATGGTGGAATGGCTTTTTGAAGTCACAATTACAACGCCAACTGGGGGACAATATTTTGCAGGGATGGAGCAAAGTTCTCCAGAAGGTTGTGTATGCTCTGAGTCAGCATCCAATATATGGTATTGTTTCTCCCATAGCCAGGATTCACGGGTCCAGGAATGAAGGGGTGGAAGTGGAAGTGGCACCATTCACCATCACCCCTAGTGACCCACTAGCAAAATTTTTGCTTCCCATTCCCATGACAGTACTTTCTGCTGGCCAAGAAGGAGGAATGCTGTCACCAGGAGACAGAACAATGATTCCATTAAACTGGAAGACTGCCACCTGGACACTTTGGGCTCCTCTTACCTTTAAGTCAACAGGCTAAGAAGGGAGTTATAGTGTTGGCCGGGGTGATTGACCAGACTATCAAGATGAAATCAATCTACTACTTCACAATGGAGGTAAGAAAGAGTATGCATGGAATACAGGAGATCCCTTGGGCTGTCTCTTAGTAGTACCATGCCCTGTGATTAAGGTCAATGGGAAACTACAACACCCCAATCCAGGCAGGACTACAAATGAACTTACAGATAAAACTTCCGTTCTTCCTAGGACAGAGCACCCGGAGGAAGGGGTGGCTGTGGGCACAGCTTCAGCAGACTTTAACACTCCTGCCTGCCAGCTCTGAAGAGAGCAGTGGATCTCCCAGCAGAGCACTTGAGCTCTGCTAAGGGACACACTGCCTCCTCAAGTTGGTCCCTGACCCCCGTGCCTCCTGATGGGAAGACACCTCCCAGCAGGGGTCAACAGACACCTCATACAGGAGAGCTCCAGCTGGCATCTTGTGGGTGCCCCTCTGGGGTGAAGCTTCCAGAGGAAGGAACAGGCAGCAAGCTTTGCTGTTCTGCACCTCTGCTGGTGATACCCAGGAAAATAACATCTGGAGTAGACCTACAGCAAACTCCAGCAGACCTGCAGCAGAGGGTCCTGAGTGTTGGAAGGAAAACTAACAAACAGAAAGGAATAGCATCAACATCAACAAAAAGGACGTCCACATAGAAACCACTTCCGAAGGTCACCAACATCAAAGCCCAAGGCAGATAAATCCATGAAGATGAGGAAAAACCAGCACAAAAAGGCTGAAAATTCCAAAACCCAGACACCTCTTCTCCAAAGGATCACAACTCCTCACCAGCAAGGGAACAAAACTGGACCCAGAATGAGTTTGACGAATTGACAGAAGTAGGCTTCAGAACAGGAGTAATGACAAACTCCTCCAAGCTAAAGGAGCACATGCTAACCCAAAGCAAGGAAGCTAAGAACCTTGAAAAAAGGTTAGAGGAATTGCTAACTAGAGTAACTAGTTTATAGAAGAACATAAATGACCTGATGGAGCTGAAAAACACAGCACGAGAACTTAGTGAAGCATACACAAGTATCAGTAGCTGAATCGATGAAGCAGAAGAAAGGATATCAGAGATTGAAGATCAACTTAATGAAGTAAAGCTTGAAGACAAGCTTAGAGAAAAAAGAATGAAAAGGAATGAACAAAGCCTTCACATGATATGGAACTACGTGAAAAGACCAAACCTATGTTTGATTGATATACCTGAAAGTGATGGAGAGAATGGAACCACGTTGTAAAACACTCTTCAGGATATTATCCAGGAGAATTTTGCCAACCTAGAAAGACAGGCCAACTTTCAAATTCAGGAAATACAGAGAACAACACAAAGATACTCCTTGAGAAGAGCAACCCCAAGACAATAGTCAGATTCACCAAGGTTAAAATGAAGGAAAAAGTGTTAAGGGCAGCCAGAGAGAAAGGTCGAGTTACCCACAAAGGGAAGCCATCAGACTAACAGTGGATCTCTCTGCAGAAAGACTACAAGCCAGAAGAGACTGGGGGCCAATATTCAACATTCTTAAGGAAAAGAATTTTCAACCCAGAATTTCATATCCAGCCAAACAAACTTCATAAGCAAAGGAGAAAGAAAATCCTTTACAGACAAGCAAATGCTGAGAGATTTTTGTCACCACCAGGCCTGCCTTACAAGAGCTCCTGAAGGAAGCACTAAATATGGGAAGGAAAAATAGGCACCAGCCACTGCAAAAACATACCAAATGGTAAAGGCCATCGACTCTATGAAGAAACTAATTGGATAAAGAGTCAAGACCCATCAGTGTGGTGTATTCAGGAGATCCATCTCACGTGCAAAGACACACATAGGCTCAAAATAAAGGGATGGAGGAATGTTTACCAAGCAAAAGGAAGGCAATGAAAAGCAGGGGTTGCAATCCTAGTCTCTGATAAAACAGACTTTAAACCAACAAAGATCAAAAAAGACAAAGAAGGCCATTACATAATGGTAAATGGATCAATTCAACAAGAAGCACTAACTCTGCTAAATATATATGCACCCAATACAGGAGCACCCAGATTCATAAGCCAAGTTCTTAGAGACCTATAAAGAGACTTAGACTCCCACACAATAATAGTGGGAGACTTTAACACTCCACTGTCAATATTAGACAGATCAACGAGACAGAAAATTAACAAGGATATTCAGGACTTGAACTCGGCTCTGGAGCAGGCAGACCAAATAGACATCTACAGAACTCTCTACCTCAAGTCAACAGAATATACATTCTTCTCAGCAACCAATAGCACTTATTCTAAAATCGACCACATAATTGGAAGTAAAATGCTCCTCAGCAAATGCAAAAGAATGGAAATCATAACAAACAGTCTCTCAGACCACAATACAATCAAATTAGAACTCAAGATTAAGAAACTCACTCAAAACCACTCGACTACATGGAAGATGAACAATGTGCTCCTGAATGACTACTGGGTAAATAACGAAATTAAGGCAAAAAAAATAAGTTCTTCAAAACCAATGAGGACAAAGACACAATGTACCAGAATCTCTAGGACACATTCAAAGCAGTGTGTAGAGGGAAATTTATAGCACTAAATGCCCACAGAAGAAAGTAGGAAAGATCTAAAATCGACACCCTAACATCACAATTAAAAGAACTAGAGAAGCAAGAGCAAACAAATTCAAAAGCTAGCAGAAGGCAAGAAAGACACTGTCTCAGTTATAATTTTGCAATGGTGGTTTCATAACTTTAAATCATGACAATTACAGTTTTTATAAATAATCTAGGTAAACATTTAAAATAAAATAATTAGGTAAATGTAATGGGATAAATACTTGTAAACAAACTTGTCATAATTTACAATCTAAGGTTATATTAAATTAAATAATAGGTATTCATAGTTTTGCAACCCCTATGCCAAATTTTGACACCTTATAGTACTTGGCAGGGATAAGTATGAAATTGCTTGATTACTAAATGCAAAACAAAAATGTATGCTGGCAATTCTTAAGACATTTCTAATATTACTTTGTCAATAATTTAAATGCTAGTTTACTGATTAAATATTTTACTTAAGTTGCATAAACTGGAAAATGCATTTGACTACTCTTTTTTCCTGATAAAGTATTTGATTTAAGTGCTTTTGTTTTCCTTCAAGCCAATTAATTAGATCTCCTTTATATATTTTTAGTAGTGAAACAATGTGTACACAACACAAATAAATAGATGTATTAGGCATGCTGATGGAAGTACATTTTATAGATTTATAAAGACCCCCTTTTTTTCTGTCTTAGACTTTCAGATTCTTGATAACCTATTTTACAACCCTAGGCAGTTGTCACCTAAATAGCTTAAATTTGCATATTAAAGGAAACAACTCAGGTGAAAATCAGATAGCAAAATTTACATCATAAGGTACAGAAAGAAAAAGTATGGTGGTGCTAGAGAGAGACACTTTTATTTTTCTTTGAGCCAAATCATACATAAAATTATAGAAACTTATCAAAGAACTGTATAAGTAGACAAACTACATTCTTTCTTAAAAACCTGAGTAGCCTCTGTTGCAATAACTATTTTAGTTAAAAAATCAGATGAAAAGAGAATTCAGTCAATTGAGAAAAAGATGTTTTGCTCAAAATAAAAAAGACAAGGTCTTAGGAAAGAAAAACAAAAACAAAAACATGAAGACCTTTTAAATACAAACATGAACACATACATACATACACACACATCTTGGATGTTGGCATTTTAATTAAAGTGACTTTTAGCCATTGAACTCCTTTAAAAGAAATCTTTTAAAATCTCATTACCATATTTCAGCTATAACAAAATGCTGCTATTTCAGCAGTACAGCCATTGCTCTTTCAATTTGTTCTGGCTGGCAAAAAGGTGGCCTTGTTATGTAACTAAAGCCCCTTTCGTAATCAAAGTCAAAAATCTTTTCTCTTTTTTTTTTTTTTCCTTTTGCTGGCCATTTTCCTCCCCACACATAATTACCTTTTGTGTGTATGTGTGGATCGGGGAGTAATTAACCATTTCAGAGACCTTGTTTCTCATAATTTAGAATTTGCCTTTGCATTTGACCAAGTCAGGATGTGTGTCAGACCCCAAATGTGTTGCTTGTAGACCTAGTTTTTCAGGACTGTTACCCCCTGAAACGGTTCAGTCTACCCATGTTGTGGCTACCTGGTACAGTGTGTCAGGGGCTCAAGGTGCAGGAGGAGTCAGCTCCTTATATGCACCTGCCAGCTGAGATAAGACCCTAAATATTTTCTTCTGAGGGGAAAACCTATTTAGACCCACTGCACAGCTTTCGGAGCATTCCCCCCAGACACACTCGCGTGATTCTCAGTTGCCTTGAGAATTCCTTGAAAGGCTGAGGGGAGCAAGATGCTCTTATTTCTTCAGAGTGGAAGGTTCCACACTCATGAGCTAGAGGGTTTGGAACTGGTCAAATCTGATAAGGGAAAGGACCAAAACACACACACACAAGCCCCAACAAGACAGAAACAAACAATAAAACATTTAAGCAAAACTAAATGATTACACAAATTGTTTGATTTCTAAGTGCTTTAACTGTAAGCATAAATTAACACCAGCTGGTTGTTAATGCTAACTTTAGTCATTTAAAAGGAATTTACAAGACAGAATCAAAAAACAATTTCTTACCAGGTGATGGGTCTCAGGCTGTAGACTGCTCTCTATCATTCTAGAAGCAGGAAACAAACAAAAAAAAAATTAAAAAACCCCTTCATCTTCCCTATTAGAAGTGAGCTCAAACTCCATAAAAAGGTTACCTGACTTCCATGGTAATGGAAGCAGGAAAAACTCGCCTTCCTTGTGTTGAAAGCACTTGTCTTGAAAGTAGAACTCAAAAAAAAAAAAAAAAAAAAGAATTGTACAGCAAAATCAACTTTAGATCTCGACCAAATTTTGGGAGTTCAGGGATTCTCTGGAGGGGGTGCTCTCAGACCTCAGCAAATTGTCCTATTTTTTTGAGCCATAAATAAATCTCCTATCAGTTACTACCAAGCACCGATAGGAGATTTGTCAAAGGTCAGGGGCATCTCCACTCAGAATCCCTCTGTGGTTACCAAAAGGTGAACCCCAAAAATTTTAGACAGGTCTCAGTTAATTTATAAAGTTTCTTTTGCCAAGGTTAAGGATGGATGCCCATGACACAGCCTCAGGAAGTCCTGAGGACATGTGCCCAATGTGGTCAGGGCACAGCTTGGTTTTATACATTTCAGGGAGACATGAGATATAAATCAATATATGTAAGAAGTACATTGATTTCATCCAGAAATACAGGGACAACTCAAAGCAAGCCCCCTCCCCCCGAGGGCTTCCAGGTCACAGGCAGCTGAGGGACAAATGGTTGCATTCTTCTGAGTTTCTGATAAGCCTTTCCAAAGGAGGCAATCAGGATATGTATCTATCTTGGTGAACAGAGGGATGACTCAATAGAATGGGAGGCAGGTTTGCCCTGAGCAGTTTTCAGCTTAAATTGCCCTTTTAGCTTAGTGATGTTGGGAACCCAAGATATTTTCCTTTCACAGTACAATCTAGATGTTTATAAATTAACATGTCAATTGAATCCCCAGTAAAACCTCATAGAAAATAACAGGAAAACATAATAAAAGAAGACCAAGAAATGAAAATGATAGCATGGAAAATAATTGTTGAACACAAAGAAAGTAGCAAGGGAGGAATTAAAAAAATACATAAGATATACAGACAAGAAAATGGTGAATGTAAATCTGATCAATAGTTACAAAAGGTAAGTGAATTAAACATTTCAATAAAGGCAGATAGATTGTTAGAATAAATAAAATAGAGATCCATTTATATGATACCTACTGAGATACAAATAGATGGAAATACGAGGATAGAAAAAATATGCCATTAAGTAGTATCCAAGATAGCTGGAGTGGCTTTACTACTATTATGCAAAAAAGACTGTGATAAAAATGGTTACTAGAGACAAAGAAGTATATCGTATAATGACAATAGGGTCAATCCATCAAGAAGACATAATAATTATAGACATATATGCACCTAACAACAGAGCACTGCAGTATGAGGCAAAAACTGACAGAATTGAAAGTACAAATAAACAATTCAACATAACAGTTGGAGATTTCAGTGTTCCAATTTCAATAATAAACAGAAAATCTAGACAGATGTTCATTAAGGAAACAGAAGACAATTGAACACTATAAACTAATTAGACCTAAACACATCTATTGAACTTCTTCTAACTATTGAGCAGATTATACATTCTTCTCAAATGTACATGAAATATACTTTGGAAAAGACAATATATTCAGTCATAAAACAAGCTTCAATTAATTTAAAAAGCATAAAATTATACAAAGTATGTTTTCCAAAGCCAATAGAATTAAATTGGAAATCAACAGCAGCAGGAAATTCAGAAAAATCACAAATCTGGGAAATATAAAAATGCACTCTTCAGCAAACAAAGAGTCAAAGAATAAATTACAATGGAATCAGAAAATACTTTAAAGTGAAAAATCCTAAAAACACAACATACCAAAACTTATGAGATGTGTTGAAAGCATTACCTAGAAGAAAATTTATAGCCAAAATGTGTATATTAAAAGGAAAGATCTCAAATCGGTAATCTAACCTTGATCCTAGATAAACTAGAAAAAGAACAACAAATAAAACACGAAGTAAATTGATGGAAGAAAATAAGAAAAATCAAATATTCAGTTGTATGGTTATACCATGTTTTCTTTATCTGTATATTAGTTGATGAACAATTTCAATTATTTTTCTCTTCTTGGCTATTATAAATAATGCCATGTTTTGTGTAAACACATTTACAATTTTTTTAGATGCTTTACCTAGGAGTGGAAATTCTGGGTCATATGGCAGCTCTATTACTATCATTTTGAGAAACATTCAAACTGTCTTCCAATGTGGCTGAACCATTTTACATTTCCTCCAGCAATAAATGATGGTTTTATTTTATACCCTTGTTGTTACCCCATGTATTTTACTATAATAATCCTAGTGGGAATGAAGTAGTAGCTCATTTTGGATTTGATTTGTATTTCTCCAATGACTAATGATCTGGTGTATCTTTCTATTACTTTATTGGCCATTTTTGTAAGTCCTTTGATGTCTACTCAACTCCTTTGTCATTAAACACATTGAATTATTTGTCTTTCTACTGGAGGTATAAGTGTTCTTGATGGTTTCTAGATACTAGATTCTTACCAGGTATATGGTAAAATGGACAAATATTCATCCCATTCTCTGGCTCATCATTCGCTTTCTTGATAGCATTCTTTTATGCACAAAAGTTTTTAATTTTGTTGAAGTTTAACTTATCTGTTTTTTCTTTGGTTGTTTGAGGTGTCATATTTCAGAGATCATTGGCTAAGAAATGAATACATTCACCTACCTTAAAGAGATAGTTCTCAGTTTTAGCTTGAATAACTCAGTGTTTAATGCATTTTGAGTTAATTTTTATTTATGGTTCTGGGATAAAGGCTCAGCTTCATTCTTTCACATGTATGGATCCAGTTTTCCCAGCACCGTTCATTGAAAACACTATTCAACACTATTTTTCCCCATTTAATTGTCTGGGCATCCTTGTTGAAAACAAATTTATAGTTGATGTGTGGGTTCATTACCAAACTTTCAATTATATTCCAGTGATTTTTCATCATGTCAGTACTACACTGTCTTGATTCAGCGTTGTAGTAAGATTTGAATCTGTAAAGTGTGAGTCTTCCATTTTTATTCCTCTTTTTCAAAATTTTTGGCTATTCATATGGCATTTCTGTAGTAATTTCTGGACTACTTTGTCAATTCCTACAAAAAAATTCACCTGGACTTTGATAGGGATTGCATTGAGTTGGTAGATGAATTGGGGAACTATTATCATCTTAGCAATATTAAATCTCCTCATTCATGAGCATGTCATGATTTTTCATTTATTTCAGTCCTCTTTTATTTCAACAATATTTTGCATTTATCAGTGCACTTGTCTTGGACTTCTCTTGTTAATTTATTCCTAAGCACTTTTTCTTTTTGATCTTATTGTAATGGTATTGTTTTTTAAATCATCTTTTGATTGCTCATTGCTAGTACAGAATACTATAACTAATTTTTGTGTATTTGTCTTGAATTTTACAACCATACTGAATTTTTTATTAGCTCAAGTTTCTTGTGAATTTCTTTGAATTTTCTATGTATAAGACCATGTCATTTTAAATATAGTTTTAAATCTTCTTTTTTAATCTAAGCACCTTCTAATTGTTTTCTTTTTTATTATTATTATACTTTAAGTTTTAGGGTACATGTGCACAACGTGCAGGTTTGTTACATAGGTATACATGTGCCATGCTGGTTTGTCACACCCATCAACTCATCATTTACATTAGGTATTTCCCCTAATGCTATCCCTTGCCTAGCCCCCAACCCCCAACAAGCCCTGGTGTGTGATGTTCCCCTCTCTGTATCCATGTGTTCTCCTGATTCAACTCCCACTTGTAACTGAGAATATGTGGACTTTGGCTTTCTGTCCTTGTGATAGTTTGCTGAGTATGATGGTTTCCAGCTGCATCCATGTCCCTGCAAAGGACATGAAGTCATCCTTTTTATGGCTGCATAGTATTCCATGGTGTATATGTGCCACATTTTCCTTATCCAGTCTATTATTGATGGACATTTGAGTTGATTCCAAGCATTTGTTATTGTGAATAGTGCCACAATAAACATACCTGTGCATGTGTCTTTATACTAGCATGATTTATAATCCTTTGGGTATATACCAGTAATGGGATCACTGGGTTAAATGGTATTTCTAGGTCTAGATCCTTGAGGAATCACCACACTGTCTTCCACAATGGTTGAACTAATTTACACTCCCACCAACAGTGTAAAAGCATTCGCATTTCTCCACATCCTCTCCAGCATCTGTTTTTTCCAGACTTTATAATGATCACCATTCTAGCTGGTATGAGATGGTATCTCATTGTGGTTTTAATTTGCATTTCTCTGATGACCAGTGATGATGAGCATTTTTTCATTTGTCTGTGTGCTGCATAATGTCTTCTATTGAGAAGTGTCTGTTCATATCCTTTGCCCACTTTTTGATGTGATTGTTTGTTTTTTTCTTGTGAATTTTTTCAAGTTCCTTGTAGATTCTGAATATTAGGCCTTTGTCAGATGCATAGATTGCAAAAATTTTCTCCCATTCTGTAGGTTACATGTTCACTCTGATGATAGTTTCTTTTGCTGTGCAGAAGCTCCTTAGTTTAATTAGATCCCATTTGTCAATTCTGGCTTTCATTGCCATTGCTTTTGGTGTTTTAGTCATAAAGTCTTTGCCCATGCCTATGTCCTGAATGGTATTGCCTAAGTTTTCTTCTAGGGTTTTTATGGTTTTAGGTCTTACATTTAAGTCTTTAATCCATCTTGAGTTAATTTTTGTAAAAAGTGTAAGGAAGGGATCCAGTTTCAGCTTTCTACATACAGCTAGCTGGCTTTCCCAGCACCATTTATTAAATAGGGAATCCTTTCCCCATTTTCTGTTTTTGTCAGCTTTGTCAAAGATCAGATGGTTATAGATGTGTGGTGTTATTTCTGAGGCCTCTGTTCTTTTACATTGGTCTATATATCTGTTTTAGTACCACTACCATGCTGTTTTGGTTACTGTAGCCTTGTAGTATAGTTTGAAGTCAGATAGTGTGATGCCTCCAGCTTTGTTCTTTTTGTTTAGCATTGTCACGGCTATGTGCGCTCTTTTTTTGGTTCCATATGAAATTTAAAGTAGTTGTCTCCAATTCTGTGAAGAAAGTCATTGGTAGCTTGATGGGGATAGCATTGAATCTATAAATTACTTTGGGCAGTATGGCCATTTTCATGATATTGATTCTTCCTCTCCATGAGCATGGAATGTTTTTCCATTTGTTTGTGTCCTCTCTTATTTCCTTGAGCAGTGATTTGTAGTTCTCCTTGAAGAGGTCCTTCACATCCCTTGTAAGTTGGATTGCTAGGTATTTTATTCTCTTTGTAGCAATTGTGAATGGGAGTTCACTCATGATCTGGCTCTCTGTTTGTCTGTTATTGGTGTATAGCAATGCTTGTGATTTTTGCACATTGATTTTGTATCCTGAGACTCTGCTGAAGTTGCTTATCAGCTTAAGGAGATTTGGGGCTGAAATGATGGGGTTTTCTAAATATACAATCATGTCATCTGCAAACAGGGACAATTTGACTTCCTCTTTTCCTAATTGAATACACTTTATTTCTTTCTCTTGCCTGATTGCCCTGGACAGAACTTACAATACTATGTTGAATAGGAGGGGTGAAAGAGGGCATCCTTGTCTTGTGCTGGTTTTCAAAGGGAATGCTTCCAGTTTTTGCCCATTCAGTATGATATTGGCTGTGGGTTTGCCATAAATAGTTCTTATTGTTTTAATATATTGTTTTGGGAAGTCAGGGACCCCTGAACAGAGGGACCTGCTGAAGCCATGACAGAAGAACATAAATTGTGAAGATTTCATGGACATTTATTAGTTCCCCAAATTAATACTTTTGTAATTTCTTATGCCTGTCTTTACTGCAATCTCCGAACATAAATTGTGAAGATTTCATGGACATGTATTGCTTCCCTAATCAATACTCTTGTGATTTCATATGCCTATCATTACTTTAATCTCTTAATCCCATCATCTTTGTAAACTGAGGATGTATGTCGCCTCAGGACCCTGTGATGATTGCATTAACTGCACAAATTTTTCGTAAAGCATGTGTGTTTAAACAATATGAAATCTAGGCACCTTGTAAAAAGAACAGGATAACAGCGATGTTCAGGGAACAAGGGAGATAGCCATTAGGTCTGACTGCCTGGGAGCCAGGCAGAACAGAGCCATATTTCTCTTCTTACAAAAGCAAATAGTAGAAATATCGCTGAATTCTTTTTCTCAGCAAGGAACAGCCCTGAGAAAGAGAATGTGTTCCTAGGGGGAGGTCCCTAAAATGGCCACTCTAGGAATGTCTGTCTTATGTGATTGCAGATAAGGAATGAAATAAGCCCTGGTCTCCTGTAGTGCTCCCAGGCCTATTAGGATGAGGAAATTCCTGTTGAGTAAATTTTAGTCAGACCAGTTGTCTGCTCTCAAACCCTGTCTCCTGATAAGATGTTATCAATGACAGTGCATGCCCAGTGGGACATGAAACTTCATTAGCAATTTTAATTTCGCCCCAGTCCTGTGATCTCGCTCTGCTCCCATTTGCCTTGTGATATTTTATTGCCTTGTGAAGCACGTGATCTCTGTGACCCACACCCTATTCGTACACTCCTTCCCTCTGAAAATCACTAATAAAAACTTGCTGGTTTTGTGGCTGAGGGGCATCACAGAACCTGCCAATATGTGATGTCTCCCCCAGACATCCAGCTTTAAAATTTCTCTCTTTTGTACTCTTTCCCTTTATTTCTCAGACCTACTGACACTTAGGGAAGATAGAAAATCTACGTTGCAATATCAGGGGCTGGTTTCCCCAATAATGTGTGTTCTATCAATACCTAGTTTATTGAGAGTTTTTGGCACAAAGTGCTGTTGAATTTTATTGAAGGCCTTTTCTGCATCTATTGAGATAATCATGGTTTTTGTCCTTGGTTCTGTTTATGTAATGGATTACATTTATTAATTTGCATAAGTTGAACCAGCCTTTCATCCCAGGGATGAAGCCGACTGGATCATGGTGGATACGCTTTTTGATGTGCTGCTGGATTCATTATGCCAGTATTTTATTGAGGATTTTCACATAGATGTTCATCAGGGATATTTGCCTAAAATTTTGGTTTTTTGTTATGTCTCTGCTAGGCTTTGATATCAGGATGATCCTGGCCTCATAAAATGAGTTAGAGAAGATTTCCTCTTTTTCTATTTATTGGAATAGTTACAGAAGAAGTGGTACCAGCTCCCCTTTGTACTGCTGGTAGAATTCAGCTATGAATCCATCTGGTCCTGGACTTTTTTTGGTTGGTAGGCTATTAATTTTTGCCTCAATTTCAGAACCTGTTACTGGTCTATTCTGAGATTCAACTTCTTCTTGGTTTAGTCTTGGGAGGGTGTGTGTGTCAAGGAATTTATCCATTTCTTCTAGACTTTCTAGTTTATTTGCATAGAGGTGTTTGTAGTATTCTCTGATGGTAGTTTGTATTTCTGTGGGATTGGTGGTGATATCCCCTTTATCATTTTTTATTGCATCTATTTGATTCTTCTCTCTTTTCTTCTTTATTAGTCTTGCTAGTGGTCTATCAGTTTTGTTGATCTTTTCAAAAAACCAACTCCTGGATTCATTAATTTTTTGAAGGGTTTTTTGTGTCTCTATTTCCTTCAGTTCTGCTCTGATTTTAGTTATTTCTTGCCTTCTGCCAGCTTTTGAATGTGTTTGCTCTTGCTTTTCTAGTTCTTTCAATTGTGATGTTAGGGTGTCAATTTTGGATCTTTCCTGCTTTCTCTTGTGGGCAGTTAGTGCTATAAATTTCTCTCTACACATTGCTTTAAATGTGTCCCAGAGATTCTGATATGTTGTGTCTTTGTTCTCGTTGGTTTCAAAGAACATCTTTATTTCTGCCTTCATTTCGTTGTGTACCCAGTAGTCATTCAGGACCAGGTTGTTCAGTTTCCATATAGTTGAGTGGTTTTGAGTGAGTTTCTTAATCCTGAATTCTAGTTTGATTGCACTGTGGTCTGAGAGACAGTTTGTTATAATTTCTGTTCTTTTACATTTGCTGAGGAGAGCTTTATTTCCAATTATGTGGTCAATTTTGGAATAGGTGTGGTGTGGTGCTGAAAAAAAATGTATATTCTGTTAATTTGGGGTGGAGAGTTCTGTAGATGTCTATTAGGTCCGCTTGGTGCAGAGCTGAGTTCAATTCCTGGATATCCTTGTTAACTTTCTGTCTCATTGTTCTGTCTAATATTGACAGTGGGGTGTTAAAATCTCCCATTATTATTGTGTGGGAGTCTAAGTCTCTTTGTGGGTTACTCAGGACTTGCTTTATGAATCTGGGTGCTCCTGTATTGGGTGCATATATATTTAGGATAGTTAGCTCTTCTTGTTGAATTGATCCCTTTACCATTATGTAATGGTCTTCTTTGTCTCTTTTGATCTTTGTTGGTTTAAAGTCTATTTTATCAGAGATTAGGATTGCAACCCCTGCCTTTTTTTGTTTTTCATTTGCTTGGTGGGTCTTCCTCCATCCCTTTATTTTGAGCCTATGTGTGTCTCTGCACGTGAAATGGGTTTCCTGAATACAGCACACTGATGGGTCTTGACTCTTTATCCAATTTGCCAGTCTGTGTCTTTCAATTGGAGCATTTAGCCCATTTACATTTAAAGTTAATATTGTTATGTGTGAATCTGATCCTGTCATTATGATGTTAGCTGGTTATTTTGCTCATTAGTTGATGCAGTTTCTTCCTAGCCTCGATGGTCTTTACAATTTGGCATGTTTTTGCAGTGGCTGGTGCCAGTTGTTCCTTTCCATGTTTAGTGCTTCCTTCAGGAGCTCTTTTAGGGCAGGCCTGGTGGTGACAAAATCTCTCAGCATTTGCTTGTCTGTAAAGGATTTTATTTCTCCTTCACTTATGAAGCTTAGTTTGGCTGGATATGAAATCCTGGGTTGAAAATTCTTTTCTTTAAGAATGTTGAATATTGGCCCCCACTCTCTTCTGGCTTGTAGAGTTTCTGCCGAGAGATCAGCTGTTAGTCTGATGGGCTTCCCTTTGTGGGTAACCCGACCTTTCTCTCTGGCCGCCCTTAACATTTTTTCCTTCATTTCAACTTTGGTGAATCTGACAATTATATGTCTTGGAGTTGCTCTTCTCACGAAGTATCTTTGTGGTGTTCTCTGTATTTCCTGAATCTGAATGTTGGCCTGCCTTGCTGGATTGGGGGAATTCTCCTGGATAATATCTTGCAGAGTGTTTTCCAACTTGGTTCCATTCTCCCCGTCATTTTCAGGTACACCAATCAGACGTAGGTTTGGTCTTTTCACATAGTCCCATATTTCTTGGAGGCTTTGTTCGTTTCTTTTTATTCTTTTTTCTCTAAACTTCCCTTCTCGCTTCATTTCATTCATTTCATCTTCCGTCACTGATACCCTTTCTTCCAGTTGATCGCATCAGCTACTGAGGCTTCTGCATTCTTCACGTAGTTCTCGAAACTTGGCTTTCAGCTCCATCAGCTCCTTTAAGCGCTTCTCTTCATTGGTTATTTTAGTTATACATTCATCTAATTTTTTTTCAAAGTTTTTAACTTCTTTGCCATTGGTTTGAATTTCCTCTTGTAGCTTGGAGTAGTTTGATCGTCTGAAGCCTTCTTCTCTCAACTCATCAAAGTCATTCTCCGTCCAGCTTTGTTCCGTTGCTGGTGAGGAACTGCGTTCCTTTGGAGGAGGACAGGCGCTCTGCTTTTTAGAGTTTCCCGTTTTTCTGCTCTGTTTTCTCTCCATCTTTGTAGTTTTTTCTACTTTTGGTCTTCGATGATGGTGATGTACAGATGGGTTTTTGGTATGGGTGTCCTTTCTGTTTTTTAGTTTTCCTTCTAACAGAGAGGACCCTCAGCTGCAGGTCTGTTGGAGTTTGCTAGAGGTCCACTCCAGACCCTGTTTGGCTGGGTGTCAGCAGCGGTGGCTGCAGAACAGCAGATTTTCATGAACTGCAAATTCAGCTATCTGATCATTCCTCTGGAAGTTTTGTCTCAGATGAGTACCCAGCCGAATGAGGTGTCAGTCTGTCCCTACTGGGGGGTGCCTCCCAGTTAGGCTGCTCAGGGATCAGGGACCCACTTTAGGAAGCAGTCTGCCCATTCGCAGATCTCCAGCTGCGTGCTGGGAGAACCACTACTCTCTTCAAAGCTGTCAGACAGGGACATTTAAGTCTGCAGAGGTTAGTGCTGACTTTTTGTTTGTCTGTACCCTGCCCCCAGAGGTGGAGCCTACAGAGGCAGGCAGGCCTCCTTGAGCTGTGGTGGGCTCCACCCTGTTCAAGCTTCCTGGCTGCTTTGTTTACCTAAGCAAGCCTGGGCAATGGCAGGCACCCCTCCCCCAGCCTTACTGCCGCCTTGCAGCTTGATCTCAGACTGCTATGCTAGCAATCAGTGAGACTCCGTGGGCATAGGACCCTCCCAGCCTGGTGCAGGACACAATCTCCTGATGTGCTGTTTTCCAAGCCCATTGGAAAAGTGCAGTATTAGGGTGGAAGTGACCCGATTTTCCAGGTGCCGTCTGTCACCCCTTTCTTTGACTAGGAAAGGGAACTCCCTGACCCCTTGCGCTTTCCGAGTGAGGCAGTGCCTTGCCCTGCTTCGGCTCATGCACGGTGCCCTGCACCGACTGTCCTGCACCCACTGTTTGGCACTCCCTAGTGAGATGGACCCGGTACCTCAGATGGAAATGCAGAAATCACCCGTCTTCTGCGTTGCTCATGCTGGGAGCTGTAGACTGGAGCTGTTCCTATTTGGCCATCTTGGCTCCACCCCTTTTGGGTCTCTTTTCTTCTTTATTAATCTTGCTAGCAGTGTATCCATTTTGTTGATCTTTTCAAAAAACTGGCTCCTGGATTACTTGATTTTCTTTCAAAGGTTTTTCATGTCTCTCCTTCAGTTCTGCTCTGATCTTAGTTATTTCTTGTCTTCTGCAAGCTTTTGAATGTGTTTCCTCTTGCTTCTCTAGTTCTTTTAATTGTGATGTTAGGGTGATGATTTTAGATCTTTCCTGCTTTCTCCTGTGGGCATTTGGTGCTATAAATTTCCCTCTACACACTGCTTTAAATGTTTCCCAGATATTCTGGTACATTGTGTCTTTGTTCTCATTGGTTTCAAAGAACATCTTTATTTCGGCCGTCAGTTTGTTTTTTACCCAATAGTCATTCAGGAGCAGGTTGTTCAGTTTTCATGTAGCTGTGCAGTTTTGAGTGAATTTCTTAATCCTGAGTTCTAATTTGATTGCCCTGTGGCCTGAGACACAGTTTGTTGTGATTTCTGTTCTTTTACATTTGCTGCAGAGTGTTATACTTCCAATTATGTGATCAATTTTAGAATAAGTGTGATGTGGTGCTGAGAAGAATGTACATTCTGTAGATTTGGGGTGGAGAGTTCTGTATTTTCTATTAAGTCCACTTGGTGCAGAGCTGAGTTCAAGTCCTGCATATCCTTGTTAATTTTCTGTCTCATTGATCTGTCTAATATTGACAGTGGGGTGTTAAAGTCTCCCACTATTATTGTGTAGGAGTCTAAGTGTCTTTGTATGTAGCTAAGAACTGGGTTTATGAATCTGGGTGTTCCTGTATTGGGTGCATATATATTTAGGATAGTTAGCTCTTCTTGTTGAATTGATCATTTTACCATTATGTAATGCCTTTCTTTGTCTCTTTTGATCTTTGTTGGTTTAAAGACTGTTTTATCAGAGACTAGGATTGCAACCCCTGCTTTTTTTTTTTTTTTTTTTTTTTGCTGCTTTGCATTTGCTTGGTAGATCTTCCCCCATCCCTTTATTTTGAATTTGTATGTGTCTCTGCATGTGAGATGGGTCTCCTGAATACAGCACAATAATGGGTCTTGACTCTTTATCCAGTTTGCCAGTCTACATCTTTTAATTGGGGTATTTAGCCCTTTTACATTTAAGGTTAATATTACATTTAAGGTTAATAGCCCATATTACATTTAAGGTTATGTGTGACATTGATCATGTCATTATGATTCTACCTGGTTATTTCATCTGTTAATTGATGCAGGTTCTTCATAGTGTCGACAGTCTTTACAATTTGGCATGTTTTTGCAGTGGCTGGTACCAGTTATTCCTTTCCACGTTTACTGCTTCCTTCAGGAGCTCTTGTAAGGCAGGCCTGGTGGTGACAAAATCTCTCAGCATTTGCTTGTCTATAAAGGATTTTATTTCTCCTTCACTTATGATGCTTAGTTTGGCTGGATGTTCAATTCTTGGTTGAAAATTCTCCTCTTTAAGAATGTTGAATATTGGCCCCCACTGTCTTCTGACTTTTAGGGTTCCTGCTGAGAGATCTGCTGTTAGTCTGATGTGCTCCCTTCATGGGTAACCCGACCTTTCTCTCTGGCCGCCCTTAACATTTTTTCCTTCATTTCAAGCTTGACGAATCTGACAATTATGTGCCTTGGGGCTGCTGTTCTCAAGGAGGATCTTTGTGGTGTTCTCTGTATTTCCTGAATTTGAATGTTTGCCTGCCTTGCAAGGTTGGGGAAGCTCTCCTGGATCATATCCTGAAGAGTGTTTTCTAACTTGGTTCCATCCTCCCCATCACTTTCAGGTACACCAATCAAATGTAGATTTGGTCTTTTCACACAGTCTCATATTTCTTGGAGGTTTTGTTTGTTTCTTTTCACTCTTTTTTCTCTAATCTTGTCTTTATGCTTTATTTCATTAATTTGATCTTCAATCACTGATATCATTTCTTCTGTTTGATCAAATCAGCTATTGAAGCTTGTGTATGCTTCAAGAAGTTCTCGTACTGTGCTTTTCAGCTCCATCAGGTCATTTAAGTTCTTCTCTACACTGATTATTCTACTTAGCCATTCATCTAACCTTTTTTTAAGGTTTTTAGCTTCCTTGCGATGGGTTGGAATGTGCTCCTTTAACTCAGAGAAGTTTGTTATTACCGACTTCCTGAAGCCTATTTCTGTCAGCTCATCAAACTCATTCTGCTTCCAGTTTTGTTCCCTTGCTGGTGAGGAGTTGTGATCCTTTGGACGAGAAGTGGCATTCTGGTTTTTGGAATTTTCAGCCTTTCTGCTCTGGTTTTTCCCCATCTTTGTGGTTTTATCTACCTTTTGGTCTTTGATGTTGGTGGCCTACAGATGGGGTTTTCGTGTGGATGTCCTTTTTGTTGATGTTCATGCTATTCCTTTCTGTTTGTTAGTTTTTCTTCTAACAGTCAGGCTCGTCAGCTGCAGGTCTGTTGGAGTTTGCTGGAGGTCCTCTCCAGACCCTGTTTGCAGAGGCTGCAAAACAGCAAATATTGCTGCCTGATCCTTCTTCTTTAAACTTCATCCCAGAGGGGCACCTGCCTACATGAGGTGTCTGTCAGCCCCTACTGGGAGGTGCCTCCCAGTCAGGCTACATGGGGATCAGGGACCAACTTGAGGAGGCAGCCTGTCTGTTATTGGAGCTTGAACGTCATGCTGGGAGAACCACTGCTCTCTTCAGAGCTGAGCTGTCAGGCAGGGACTTTTAAGTCTGCAGAAGCTTTCTGCTGCCTTTTGTTCAGATATGCCCTGCCCACAGATGTGGAATCTAGAGAGGCAGTAGGCCTTGTTGAGTTGTAGTGGGCTCCACCCAGTTCGAGTTTCCCTGTGGCTTTGTTTACATAGTGAGCATAAAACCACCTGCTCAAGCCTCAGCAATGGCAGACACCCTTCCCCCCACCAAGCTCCAGCATCTCAGGTCAATCTCAGACTACTGCAGTAGCAGTGAGCAAGGGTCCGTGGATGTGGGACCCACCGAGCCAGGTATAGGGGAAATCTCCTGGTCTGCCAGTTGTGAAGACTGTGGGAAAAGCACAATATTTGGGAAGGAGTATATAGTTCCTCTAGGTACCATCTCTCATGGCTTCCCTTGGCTAGGAAAGGAAAATCCTCCAACCTCTTGCACTTCCCTGGTGAGGCAATGCCCCGCCCTGCTTCAGCTCACCCTCCATGGGATGCACCCACTGTCCAACTAGTCCCAACGAGATGTACCAGGTACCTCAGTTGGAAATGCAGAAATCACCCATCTTCTGTGTCAATCTCTCTGGGAGCTGCAGACTGGAGCTGTTCCTATATGGCCATCTTGGAAGTGACCCCTAATTGTCTTCTTACTTAATTGTTATGGCTAGAACCCACAATACAATGTTGAATGTTAATGTCACATGTCTTTGAATTTAGGGGGAAAACTTTTCATTTTTCACTATTATGTATGATGTAAGTTGCATGTTTTTCATAAATATCCTTTATTAGGTTGAGGGAATCCTCCTCAATTCCTACTTATTCCATGGTTTTTCTTCATGAAAAGGTGCTGACACCTTTTCATGAAAATATTTGTCAAATATTTTTTTGCCTCTGCTGAAGGGATCATCTATTTCCCAATTTTTATCTACTCATATCTTCTATTAAATTGATTAATTTTTGTATGTTGAACCATTCTGTACACTTGAGATAAATCCCACTTGGTTGTGTTGTATAATCCTTTTTATATATTGGTGGATTTAGTTTGCTAGTATTTTGTTGAGAATTTTTGCATGTAAGAGATATTGGCTTTTGTTTACTTTTGACATTTGTGTGGTTGTGGTATCAGTGTAATTCTAGCTTGATAGAGTGTATTACAAATATCACTTTCTTTTCTATTTTCTGCAAGAATTTGTGAAGGATTCGTCGTTTTTAATTATATATTTGGTGTAGTATCACAGTAAAGCCATTCTGTTTTTACTTTGTGGGAGTATTTTGATGACTAAGTCATGCTCTTAATTGTTACAGGTTTATCTAAATTTTCTATTTCTTCTTGAGTCAGTTTTCATAGTTCATGTCTTTCTAGAAATTTTTCTACTAACAAGTTTATCTAATTTTTGTCATACAATTGTTGTTAGTATCCCTTCATAATTTTTTTTATTTCTGGGAAATATAATTACTACCTTTATTTATAGATTCCTTATTGGTTTAATATTCATTTAATTTCAATGGTATACAAAAACTTTGATTCTACATTGCTGTGTTCTCCTATCCTCGTACTGTTATTCTCATCCAAATTACATCTTTTACCTCGTGTACCCTTTAGCACACTTATATTTTTATGTTAGCTGTTTATTTTAGGTGAGTTAAGAGAAAAAGCTACTATAAATAAAAACACTCATATTGCTGTTTACATTTATCTATTTAATTACCCTTGCTAGTGCTCATTATTTGTTGACATAGCTTCTATTGACTTTCTAGTGTCTTTCAGTTCAGATTGAATGACTCCCTTTGCATTTGTTATATTGCAGGTCTGCTAGTGACGTCTCCATTTTTGTTTCTGTGGGCATGTCTTAACTTCTCCTTGATTTGTGAAGCATAGTTTTGAAGGACAGCAAATTCTTAGTTGTAAGATTTTTTCTGAACACTTTGCATATGTCATCACAGTGCCCGTTGGCATTCTTGGAATTAGCTGTCAATGTTATTGGGGATCCCTTCAATATGCAGCATCACTTTTCTATTTCAGCTTTGAAGATTCTCTGTTTGACTTTGGCTTTTGATCATCTCATTTTGATATGCCTAGGTTTGGATTTTTTTGAATTAATCTTACTTGGGGTTCATAGAACTTTTTGATGGGGTAGTTTAGTGTCTCTCTGTAAAATAAAATTTGAGAGCAAGAATATAGAGTAGGGGATGTTCCACTCATATCCTCCCACAGCAACAAGAATTTGAGAGCCTTCCACAGACAAAAGTACAGTTGTTAGTGTATTGGACTCCAGGTCAAAGGCAGCAAAACCTTAGGAGAGCCCAAGACTGAAGAGAACTGTTTTGAGAGGGTGTTTTCACAACCAGGTAGCAGGCTCACTGTACATGTTCCTGGATACAGACCTGGAAACAACACTTTGCCGCAGTAAATCTGGATATAGCTCTCTTTGGCTTTGGTCCTGCCACCAGAACAATCTGCCAAGGGACCTGAGAGGAGTCATAACCACCCCTGCCTTGGGTGACAGACCTGTTGACTTTGATCTTGACAGTGAACCCTGAAGCAAGGCACTTGGCACCAGCCCCTTCTGTCCTCATTTCCACTGTAACTATTGATTTCATTCTGAAACACAACTTATTCTCACCCAGTTGTGGTCAGAGAGTATTCCTAGCCACCCAGGGGCCCACTGGGAGATATGTCTGTCTGTGCTCATGTTGGTACATCTTCTAACTTTGGACTGATCGCAGATTCTGAAGCAGCCCTGCTTTAGCCCTGCTCAGTCATGGTCCAGGGGCAGTCTTTCCCTACCATGAACATGGTAGGAGGCATGCCCATCTAATCCTCCAGAGGCCTGCTTGCAAATTGTGAACCCTGAAGCAGCCCTGTGACTAGTTCCACCACTCTCAGTAAAAGTACAAGGACAGTCTTGTCAATCCAGGGACCCATCCAGTGATCCAGTAGGAGCACTCCAGGGACTCAGAAAGAGCTACTGTCATCACACTCATGAAAACAGAACCACTATCTGCAGACCCAACTGTGGAACCTTGACACAGTGTAGCCCTAATGAACAAGATTTTAGACAAAGTCCAATGCACTCAAGGACCAGACAGAATCTACAGCCACTTGAGCTGCTGATAACAGTTCCACCAACGATGGACCATATTTGGACCCAGCTGAAGCCACATAACATGTCTCCAACCCCATTGAACTTAGAACCCAGAAGCAATGCTACAAGCCTGGAGACCAAAGAGGAGAAGGTCTTTGTCTTCCAAAACCAGTCTGTAAAAACTGGAAGATGTGTTTGCTTCTTCCAGTCCACAAACACAAATGCAAGGCATATGGACAATCACATATCAGACTATCCAGAAGTCTCCACTTATCTCCTATCTGGCACTTGGTGACTCACACATTCTGCTGCTGCCTTCCTTTAACTCACCAAAACATTACCAGCATTAGGCAGTTGTGTGTAATTAACTTACCAAAATTCCCATGGTTGGGGTTTATGCCCATGTACATGTTTATGCCTTCGCACATGATGGCTAGGATGTCAAAAATGAGGTTAGAGGTCTGGATTTTTAAAACATCCCTGGTGTTTTGCCAGCGTGGAATGTTCATTTGCTGACTCTCTCCAGAGTTCCTGGCTTCTAGCCACAGGGCTGATTTCCTCGCCGAAGGCTCATCTTTTGCATTCTCCTTCCTTACAAATAGTGTTCATAGCCAAGCACTTCTCAAAGAAGTTCATTCTGGAGAGATGTGGGCATAGGGGTGGGGTGCGTATGAGGTTTAATCCCCATTGCCCTGAGGCTGGCCAGCGGATAAGCTGCCCAGATTTTGATTCCACACTAGGAGTTTCCAACTCTAGAATTCATGGACCGCCTTTTGCAACTTCCTCATTACCACATGGGGTAGTCAAAATCAAGCCAATCTTGAATATCCTTTCTCCTGGAAATCTGCAGAGCAGTTCTGGGTGAGAACAGAGGGTGCTCTCAAGGTGATGTGCTTAGGGCCACACAGTGGGATGGGAGAGCGGCTGTGATATCAGTGACGAGTCCTGAGCTTGTGGTCAGGAGTCCAGACCCTGTTGCTTGATTAGCCATGTGACCTTTCACAGGTCGCATAACACCTCTGGGATTTGGGTTCCACATTGATTAAATGGGTTTAATACCCAGGAACCTGACTACCTTGAGGTGGTCTTGGGGTCAGGCCTGCAGCTCCAGCCTTGGGGGTGTTCTGCCTGGGCAGCCATCAGGGGAGACTACTTGAGGAGAAGGAGGTGGTGCCTTGGGGTTAAGAAGATGGTGCTCCTCCCTCAGGCTAATGGGAGGGGGAGTTCTTAAATGTCCTGGAGTATCCAGGTCTGGAGAGAAGAGGACATGACCTGAGCCTCAGCAGGTGGTGGTGAGTTTCAGGCTGCTGAGGCTATGGCAGAGGGAGTGTGAACTTCTCTGCCCCACCCTTTGAAATACCAGGAGCAGAGCTGACACAGGCTGAAAGGAAAATTTAGTTGTGATGCAGCCAACAGCCTGTCAGCTTCTGTAGCGGGGTTCTTCTTACCCTGAGTGTATAGAGAGTTGATGACCCCTAGTGGGAGCTGAGAAACCATATAGCCACCTGCAACAAGTAAATGTTGATATTTGCATTGGAGATGTGGGGAGTTAACACTCTCCACAGGAGATTTGTTCTTTTGCTTACAGCTTCTTACTTAGGCAACTGAGAATTGAAGTTTTTGAAAAATCAAAAAAGAAATTTAACTTATTATGTGAGGTAGGGACAAAGTCACCAAATTCAGGAAGGGCGTAGCCCAGCCTTGCTGTAAGAGGGTGACTTCTGTGCCTGACCATAGGCTGACACTGGTGACCAGGGCCACCTGGGGCAGAGCTGTGAACCCAGGGAAGCAGGTAAGTGTCAGGGGAGGTTGTGGGAGGGAACACCAAGCTGGCTGTGCCCAAGAGAAGGAGGCCTGTCTAATACACTGCCAGGAACATCACAGAATGAGATTATGCCTTTATTTCTTCTGCAATTACTGATTGACTATGTGTGGTACTGTAGGGACTGGGAGGGAAGGAAAGAGCTGAATGGTTTTCTCTAGACTGGTGGGCTGTCTCCCCGGTAGTAACTTGCTGGCCCGTCTCCCCAGTAGTAACTTGCTGGCCTTTCCCTTGAAGGGGGGAAACTGTGAAGGGCTCCTTGATCAAGCTTGTCCTCTTTTCTTACCTCTTCCTCTCTTCTGTTTCCACTGCAGCTGAACAGGCCAGCAGGCAACCTGCCATGGGGTCCTGCTCCAATAACCCGTTCTTCTTCTGGATGACTGGGCTCCTGGTATTCATCAGCCTCCTCCTCAGTGAGTGGCAGGGTCCCTGGGAAGGGAGGGCAATTGGAGAGGGCTGGGCCAGCTGGGCCCTGACCAACAGGTAGGCTCTTCAACTTCTGATGTCTTTGGGCAACAACAGAGAAACCACTCTGTTATGATTTACAAAAGCAACATATTTGGTCAAAGTCCCAAGATGGAAAGAATGAAACGTTTTTTGGTGGTGAGAAGGCTGGGAACCCCAAGCCAGGGCTACCTTGGCTGCACTGAGAGAATCGTCACCCACTGCCTGGGCCTAGGGCTGATCTCCAAGCAAATCATCACAAAAGAGAGGGCCCTTGAACATCTCAATCTTAAAGTCATGTTTGTAATTTGCATTACTGTTCATTTTAAAAGTTAAAAAGAACTAACCTTTGGGTAAAATGTGTATATAGTGGGCACCCTTCACATCTATGTGAGTTGCCTTTTCCTCCGCTGGGAAATGCTGCTCAGACCCTCAGATGAAACCATGTTTATTACAGTATGGTTCTAGGAAAAACCCTGGAAAGAAAGAGTAGGGGCCCATCAATTCAGGAACATGTGAACAAGTCAAAGAGTATCGGTACCGTTGCATATTATGGAGGTTACAAAAACAAATGTTCTAGTTACCTGGAAGGAATGTTCAACTTCCATGAATTAAGATGCATAGATTCCCATCAGCAAGTCTCGGGAAACTGAATACAATACAATCTCGCTTCATAAAAGGAAACACAGTCACCAAAATTTAAGTGTTTATACATCTAAATGTTTCTAAGACTATGCTAAAAATGTGGAAGGAATCAGTAGATTGCCAACATGGGCTACAAGAGGGCATAAAATTGAGGAAGAAAACACACAGAGAGGGAGAAAGTAGAGAATACAGAAAGTTAAGCAAAAAGTGAACCGATAAAAAGACTGTCCTAATATAGGCTGTATATCACAATCATTATTTTATGAACTATTATATGGTTGAATGTATAATAAAATTAAATTTTAAAAAGAGAAGATAATAAGATCTAGTGCATTTTGATGAAAGCTGTTCTTGTTATAATTTTTTGCTTTTATATCCCAGCCACTAATCGGACTTACAGGGAATTATATGAAATCTAATGGATTACAGAGCACTTGTAACACAGGAGGTCTTGAAGGAACAATGAGCTTTGCAATAGGAAGGGGTTAGATCTCCTTTCTATCAACAGCAAAACACAGGCTTTCTCCACTTATACAATGCTCTTTACCTGGAAATATGTCTAACTGGGTAGAGTTTTCTCCACGAGGCACTAGAGTTGGAGGATTACTAAAGAAAGAAAGAAAGACAGAAAGGAAGGAGAGAAAGAAAGAAAGAAAGAAAGAAAGGGAGGGAAGGAAGGAAGAAGGAAGGAGAAAGGAAGGAAGAAGGAAGGAGAAAGAAAGAAAGAGGAAGGGAAAGAAAGAGAAGGAAGGAAGGAAGGAAGGGAAAGAAAGAAAGAAAGAGAAAGAAAGAAAGAAAGAAGAAAGAAAAGGAAGGAAGGAAGGGAGAGAGAATGAAAGAAAGAGAAAGAAAAGAAAGAAAGAAAGAAAGAAAGAAAGAAAGAAAGAAAGAAAGAAAGAAAGAAAGAAAAAAGAAAGAGAGAAAGAAAGATAAAAAAGAAAAGGGAGAGAGGGAAAGAGGGAAGAGGGAGGGAGGGAATGGGGAAGGAAGGAAGTAAGAAAGGAAGGAAGAAGAGTTAGAAGAAGGAAAAGAAAGAAAGAAAGAAAGAAAAAGAAAGAAAGAAGAAAGATGAAAGAAAGAAAAGAAAGAAAGAAAAAGAAAGGAAAAGAAAAAAGAAAAAGGAAGGAAGGAAGGAAGGGTGGAAGGGAGGGAAGGAAGGAAGGAAGGAAGGAAGGAAGGAAGGAAGGAAGGAAGGAAGGAAGGAAGGAAGGAAGGAAGGAAGGAAGGGACAGACTTAGAATTTCTCATTTTTGGGGTAAGAGATCTGTGTTCACAAAAAGAAAGTGATTATCTCAGGGAACCACTGTGAAGGAATGAAATTGAAATTGGCCTGACCTCTGTGGTATGAATGAGACAAGACCCCAGGCAGTGGAGTTTGGTCAGAGGCTGTCCGCGGAAGGAACATTACCATGAAATTGCTCTGGATCCTCTGAGGAATCCTGAAGTTCCACAGTTGGATGAGTTTTTTTTTTTTTCTGTGGTTTCTGCATTGTCCCTGTTCCAGCTCACCATTGACCCAGGGCTAGAGATGGGTGGTGAAATAGTGATGGTGAAGGTGGAAATGAGGAATTTGCTCTCATCATTCTTAAACTCTTACACTCTGGGGGAGGAAAGTGGGCTCCAGGTGTGGCTCTGCCCTGTGTGACCCAGGACAAGTCTACCCCCTAGAGAGCCCCCTCCTCTGTTAAAGCAAGGACTTGGGCAGAATTGCCCCTGAGTCCCCTCCCAGCAGTGAGGTTCTAGGATTCTGTGGCTTCATCAAGGCCTCTACTTTGTCTCTCCCATCCTCTCTTGTCCTATCCTGTTGCTTTATAGGCACTGAGAGCTGGTGAACCTGTTTTGGGCTCCTTCAGAGAGAAAACTCTGGGTGTCCCTGTGGCCTCTTCCTCAGCCCTTGAGAGAGGAAGGGACTTTTCCTCTCTCAGCCTCCTCTACCTGACCCTCTGCTTCTCTGCCTCTGCTCCTGAGAGGGGTCTCAGGGGCCAATGCCCTTAGGCCACCTGCTGAAGGACATTAGTCTGTTCTCTCACTGCTATAAAGAACTACCTGATACTGGGTAATTTATAAAGAAAAAAGGTTGAATTGACTTTCAGTTTTGCAGGTTGTATAGGAGGTATGGCTGTTACAATCATGCCAGAAGGTGAAGGGGAAGGAGGCACATCCTACATGGCAGGAGAAGGAGGAGAGAGCAGGGGCAGTGCTACACACTCTTAAAAACCCATATCTTGTGAGAATTCACTCACTATCATGGGAATAGCATTGAGGAATCCATCCCCATGATCCAATCACCTCACACCAGACCCCCTCTCCAACTTTGGAGATTATATTTTGACACGAGATTTGGGTGGGAACACATCTTTACCACTTTCCTTGCTATAAAGATGTTCTCAGCTTTTCAGTAACATGGTAATTGATGATGATAATGTGTGGACATAGAGCAATGAACTTCCTTTTAATCTTAGGGCTCTGGTAACCAAGTAGGCCCTGGCTAGACCTTGACACCCTGCAGCCACTTATGGCATTGAACTCAGAGATGTTTAAATCCCTAGAACACATCCCTGTACCCAGGAGGGGACCCCTGAGAGGGGTGGCTGCTGGGAAGGAAAGGATAGCAGCCTGGAAGCTGGGAACATCTGGTTCTGATTCCAGGTGAGCTTGGGCAACTAATACTCATCATGATAATGGGAACAGCTAATATTAATAGGACAACTACTGAATACTGTGTTGAAAAATTTTTTCTATTTAAACCCAAAGAAGAGTCCAATGAGGTAAGCATTTTCATTTTTTTTTCATATCACATATGAGACTGCTGAAGCCAGAGAGGTTAAATAACTGTTCAAGTTTACACAGCCAGAAAATGAAGGATCAGGACTTAAGTCTCATGGACTCTAAAGTTCAATCTTTTCACCATTTTGTGACACCAGTAAGCTGTATCACCTGACTCCAAAATAAGTTTTGGGTGGATCTAAGAGTAAATATAAAATTTAAAACCATAAATGCATTTAAAACAAAAGAGAATTTAAAACTCTGTCTTTGAATTGGGGGTACCTTTTACTTAAAGGTTTTAATTAAAACCTCTTTGTTTGAATTGGGGGTTACCTTTTGAAGGAAGATACAAAAAGAATAAGCCATAAAAATGGATACATTTGACTTTATGAAAATAACATTTTGGCATTGCAAACAGTCTGTAGGTGAAGTTGAAAAACAAACTTAAAAATTGTAGTATGTTAGAATAAAGGCGAATGTTCTTAAAATATGTCTAACTCCTATAAACTAATAGAAAAGAAACAAGTATAGATGGACAAAAGACATTAGCAGACAGTTCACAGTTCACAGACAAGGCAGCAAGAATGACATAGTAATCTAAAATGATGATGATGAATCCTGTTTATAGAAGAAATGCCCATTAAAACTACAATGAGATATTTTCCCCTATCAACTTGACAGAGGTCAAAAAGTTTGATCATTAGGTATTGGTGAGAGACCTAAATATTTGGTAGGCATGTAGACAGGAACATTCTTTGGAGATAATAATATCAATCAAAAGTATAAGTACATGTGCCTTTGGTTCATTAGATCCACCCTAATGATTTTCACTGTTATATACACATCCATGTGTGTAAAGGCACAAATATAAGGATATTCATTGCAACATTGTGGTGTTAAGCAACAACTTAAATATCAGAAGCGGAGGAGGATTAGAGCCCCACAAGGAACAGTATGCAGACAGGAGATGGGACACACCCATGTGTAAGGATGCAGAGTGGGCTCCAACAAATGTTGCTTTGAGAAAAGACAAAGAGCAGGACAGTCGCATAGAGTGTGTTGTATACGTGGAGATGCACGTGTGTGTGTTTGAGTGCACAGACTATCTGCATAGTAACACAAGACACTGATAATACTGCCTGCCTCTGGGAGCCAGAACCAGGCAATGGGAGTCAGAGACAGGAGTGACACTTCCTTTTTCAATCTCCTTAATTTCTCCCTCCTTTTAAAAAACCATATGAATATATAATCTGATTAAAATCAAAAAATTAAAAAGCCTGTTAGTGTTACTGAAATGCAACCTTCTCAGCCTTTGCATGGGGATAATAATCTGTAACCTCCCACCTTGAAGGGTTGTCCTGAGAATCATCAGATATTCAGTATTGAAGAAACCGATGAGAGGTAGAAACTGGGAATCAAGTTCATGGGGTATGGGCAACCTCTTTCCCAGACAGGGAAACCTTGGGAGAAATCCAGCTACAGTACTGTGGCAATTCCATGGCAGGTGGGCCCTAATACTGGTAACAATTACAACAACTCAACTGTACAGTTGAGTGCTTTTTAAAAATGTATTATATTTTTAATGCTTGTAGGAGCCCATGAGTACTTGCAATTATTATCTCTATTGTTCATATGTGGGAACTCAAGACTTAGATTAGCAACTTGGTAAAGATCACTCAGCCAGTAAATATGGTGGATCTGGGATTGCACCCAAGTTGTCCCACTCCAGAGCTTGTGCCTCATGTGACTTGCTGGCCAAGGGCCCAGCCCTGACTCTCCAGGAACCCCTGAAAGAGTTAACATGTAATCCTTTGGTGCCACCTGTCTTTGTCCATCTATGTGGCTATAAAGGAATACCTGAGGCTGGGTAATTTATGAAGAGAAGAGGTTTATTTGACTCATGCTTCTTCAGGCTGTACAAGAAGCATGGCATCAGCATCTGCTTCTGTTGAGGGCCTCAGGAAGCTTTCACTAATGGCAGAAGGTGAAATGGAGCAGACATCACATGGCAAGAGAGGGAGCAAGAGAGAAGGGAGGGAGCTGCCAGGCTGTTTTTCACATTCAGTTTTTACAGGAACTAATAGAGCAAGAACTCACTCACTACTACAAGGATGGCACCAAGACACAAGGAAGGCCACCAGGGCCCACCTCCAACACTGGGGATCTAATTTCATCATGCGATTTAGAGGGGACAAAGAGTTAAACTATATCACCACCTTTCCTGAGTTCCTGCATTCGATTCCTAGGACTGTGAGATAACAAGAACTGAGTGGCTGAAACAATGGAAATTTATTGTCACACAGTTCTGGAGACTAGAAACCCAAAATCAAGGTGTTGACAGGGCCACACTACCTTTGAAATCTGCAGGGGTATATTGGTCAGCTATGGATACCATAATGAAATACCATAAACTGGATGGCTTAAACAACAGAAAGTTATTTTCTCCCAGTTCTAGAGACTGGAAATTCATAGTCAAGGCTGGCCAATTAAATTTCTGGTGAGGCCTCTCTTCTGGTTTTGCAGAAGGCTGTCTTCTATGTCCTCACATGAACTTTCTCAGAATACGTGCATGGAGAAAACTCTCGTGCTTTTTGAAGTCTCTTTTTATAAGGACACTAACACTATTGGGTCATGGCCCCACCCTTATGAACTCATTAAACCTTACTTCATTAGAGGCCTCATCTCCAAATACAGTCACACGGGCTGTCAAGGCTTCAACATATGAATCTGGGGGTAACATAAATATTCATTCCATAACAAGAGAACCCTGTCCTTGCCTCTTCTTAGCTTCTGGTGTTTGCTAGCAATTAGTGGTGTTCCTTGTCTTGTAGCTGCATCAGTCCAGTCCTCCCTCTTCATGCACCTTCTCCCTATGTCTCTTTTCATTGTCTTCCCTCTGTGCATGTCAGTGTCTGTGTCTAAATTCCCTCTTTTTATAAGAACACTTGTCATACTGGATTAGAGACCACTCTCATGACCTTATCATAATTGGACTGTATCTGCAAAGATCAGATTTCCAAATAAGGTGCTGGGTTTAGGAATTCAACATATCCTTTACGGGAGACACAATGCAACCCATGCCCCACCTCTCCCTCAAAAACAAGCCCTCCTGACGGGGGGACACTAGAGTCTAATAAATATGTCTGCAGCATCACCTTCCGTGTATCCTGGGGTGCCCGCCTAGAGACTAAATTTGTATTTCTTCTTTGTTTGTAAATATTGAAAGTTGTGTCTGCACCTTGAAAGAGGTATTTCAAAAAATTTCAAGTGTTCTCCCTTGGTTATGAAAGTATAGTATGAGCAGGTCACATTTGGGAGGAAGGAATAAGGAACCAGACCTTTAGGATTTTAAGACACTTAAAAGTGGCTTCCTGTGGGGAGCATGGGGGCGGGTATCACTGTACAGATGTTGGGTGCAGTGTGGGAGCTCATTGTTGGGGAGGGCAGGTGGCCCGAGATTCTGGGTCTGTGAGGTGGCTGCCCTGGGAAGAGGTCGTGTATGTGAGTTGAAAGTGGCTCTCTCCCACGGTTCCTGCATCTTTGGTCCCTTTGGGCTGCTACTCACTATCTGGGGAAGACCTTGGGACATAGGTGGCCAGATGGCCTTTTCCAGAAAGCTTCAGTACCATGACCAACACCCCCTTCAGCAATATTTGATCCTTGGATGGTCATCTTCCTACCCAAGGGGAGATTTAATGAAGGTTCTGAGGGAGTTCAGCTCACCTGCCTGTCCTGTGACACTCTGCCTGCACGTGCATCTACATCTATAATTGGGGTTCAGGGTCCAGTGGTGTTGCAGTCTCACCGATGCACCTTAATATAGAAGTTTCCCATTTGTCCTACCTCCAAGAAAATTAAGAAACATAGGCACAAAGGTGAGGTTGGAGCAAAAGTTTAATACGTGAAAGAAAAAATGTTCTCCGCAGCAGAGAGGGGAGTCTGAGTGGATTGCTGGGTTATATCGCTGAATTCAAAAGCTTTTTACAAGAAACTCCTCTTATCTCTTCAGCAGTTTAAGTAACTTCTTCATCAGTAAGGCTATCTGCACAACTCCCCCTTTTCTATGTAGTTGTGGGTATGTCTCTGGGCAATCCCAAAGTACCACTTCTCTTGTTGTAAAATTGTGGGTTTGTTTTAGGTAAGCCCCGCTTCTCCCTGTGCAAGTTCCCACCATGACTATGCCTGAAAAGGGGAAGAAACTTTTTCCTAGGAGCTTGCTAATAGACAAAGAACAAAAAGTTTCTGTGCTGGGCTCTGTTTGCTTATCTGTCCAGGTGCAGCCTGAGTTTTTTTCCCTACCCCCTCCCAGGTTGTTTTATTTTTGCCTGTTGCTGTGACTTTTCAGGCAAGCTGCTTCTGCAGTGTGAATTTTTTCTCCAATCATTTTTCCTTTCCTTCTCCCTCAGTGGCAATGGCTGCCCCAAACCTTGGCAGTCTCACCCCAGTCTCTCTCTCATACCCCCTCTCCTTGGGACAGTCTTGAGCCCTGTGAATGGCTTTAACTTGGATGGGCTAGGCCACTTTGGTTTACAGTCACCCTCACTTAGTGTGGATTTGTGAACAGGGAGCCTGGTTCAGAGGAGGTGCAACTGCCAATCACAGGAGAGTCCTAGCACTCACTGCAATTGGAAAAGTGGAAATGTATCTGGCTTCTGTGCAAGTGGCAAGATCCACCAGGAGCAGCCTATATTCAGAGGGTATCACCGGTATCCATCCCCCAGCCAGCACATTACTCCAGGACAGGCTAGATTGGACTCCTCTCCATTGAGACTGTAGGAACCCTGAAATACTCAGGATCCTGTGGGTGCATAAAGGCAGGGGATGGAGCTTGGAGGACAGAATGCACTTCTACCCTTTCTGCTACTGACAAATAGGCACCATGTCTCAGGACCTGCTGGGCACTGGCCTTTGTGCCCTGGCTTGTTTAGAGGGCTCTGGCAGCACAGCCTCATCTGGCTCTCCTCAGCAATATTCTGAGGGCCAGGTCAGGTGTCTGTGCTGCACCCCAGGATGTTCTGTGGGAGCGCATAGGCCCCCTCTTGAACTGGGTGTCAGAGGAGTGTGAGATGTGGGAGGAGGAATCGTGGAGGAATTGGAAGTGATAGGAGGAAGCTGGTAGCTGCCCACTTGCTGCCTCTCCTGTATGACCCTAGGCAGAACTGAACAGGGCACTGGCCCACTGATATGATTTGGATGTTTGTCCCCTCCAAATCTCATATGGAAACGTGATTCCCACTGGGTATGAAGGGAGAATCTGGTGGGAGGTGATTGGATCATGGGGGTAGGTCCCTCATTAATGGTTTAGCACCATTCCCTTGGTGCTAGGTGGGTACTTGCTCAGCTAGTTCCCATGAGATCTGGTTCTTTAAAAGTGTGTGGCACCTCCTCTTCTATCTTTTTTTTTCTTTTTGTTAACTTTTATTTTAGCTGCAGGGATACACATGCAAGTTTGTTATATAGTTAAACTCATATCACGGAGGGTTGTTGTACAGATTATTTCTTCACTCAGGTACTAAGCCTACTACCCAATAGTTATTTTTTTTCTGATCCTTTCCCTCCTCCCACCCTTTGCACTCAAGTAGGCCCCAGTGTCTGTTGTTTCCTACTTTGTGTCCATGTGTTCTCATCATTTAGCTCCCACTTATATGTGAGAACGTATGGTATTTAGCTTTCTGGCCTGCATTAGTTTGCTAAGGATGATAGCTTCCAGCTCCACCCGCTTTCCTGCAAAAGACATGATCTCATTCTTTTTCTTTTTAATTTTATTATTATTATACTTTAGGTTTTAGGGTACATGTGCACAATGTGCAGGTTTGTTACATATGTATACATGTGCCATGTTGGTTTGCTGCACCCATTAACTCGTCATTTAGCATTAGGTATATCTCCTAATGCTGTCCCTCCCCCATCCCCCCATCCCACGACAGGCCCCGGAGTGTGATGTTCCCCTTCCTGTGTCCATGTGTTCTCATTGTTCAATTCCCACGTATGAGTGAGAACATGCGGTGTTTGGTTTTTTGTCCTTGCGATAGTTTGCTGAGAATGATGGTTTCCAGTTTCATCTATGTCCCTACAAAGGACATGAACTCATCATTTTTTATGGCTGCATAGTATTCCATGGTGTATATGTGCCACATTTTCTTAATCCAGTCTATCGTTGTTGGACATTTGGGTTGGTTCCAAGTCTTTGCTATTGTGAATGGTGCCGCAATAAACATACGTGTGCATGTGTCTTTATAGCAGCATGATTTATAATCCTTTGGGTATATACCCAGTAATGGGATGGCTGGGTCAAATGGTATTTCTAGTTCTAGATCCCTGAGGAATCATCACACTGACTTCCACAGTGGTTGAACTAGTTTACAGTCCCACCAACAGTGTAAAAGTGTTCCTATTTCTCCTCATCCTCTCCAGCACCTGTTGTTTCCTGACTTGTTAATGATCGCCATTCTAACTGGTGTGAGATGGTATCTCATTGTGGTTTTGATTCGCATTTCTCTGATGGCCAGTGATGATGAGCATTTTTTCATGTGTTTTCTGGGTGCATAAATGTCTTCTTTTGAAAAGTGTCTGTTCCTATCCTTTGCCCACTTTTTGATGGAATTGTTTGTTTTTTTTCTTGTAAAGTTGTTTGAGTTCATTGTAGATTCTGGATATTAGCCCTTTGTCAGATGAGTAGGTTGCAAAAATTTTCTCCCATTTTGTAGGTTGCCTGTTCACTCTCATGGTAGTTTCTTTTGCTGTGCAGAAGCTCTTTAGTTTAATTAGATCCCATTTGTCAATTTTGGCTTTTGTTGCCATTGCTTTTGGTGTTTTAGACATGAAGTCCTTGACCATGCCTATGTCCTGAATGGTATTGCCTAGGTTTTCTTCTAGGGTTTTTATGGTTTTAGGTCTAACGTGTAAGTCTTTAATCCATCTTGAATTAATTTTTGTATAAGATGTAAGGAAGGGATCCACTTTCAGCTTTCTACATATGGCTAGCCAGTTTTCCCAGCACCATTTATTAAATAGGGAATCCTTTCCCCATTGCTTGTTTTTGTCAGGTTTGTCAAACATCAGATGGTTGTAGATATGTGGCATTATTTCTGAGGGCTCTGTTCTGTTCCATTGATCTATGTCTCTGTTGTGGTACCAGTACTATGCTGTTTTGGTTACTGTAGCCTTGTAGTATAGTTTGAAGTCAGGTAGCATGATGCCTCCGGCTTTGTCCTTTATGAACTTTAAAGTAGTTTTTTCCAATTCTGTGAAGAAAGTCATTGGTAGCTTGATGGGGATAGCATTGAATCTATAAAATTACCTTGGGCAGTATGGCCATTTTCATGATATTGATTCTTCCAACCCATGAGCATGGAATGTTCTTCCATTTGTTTGTATCCTCTTTTATTTCATTGAGCAGTGGTTTGTAGTTCTCCTTGAAGAGGTCCTTCACATCCCTTGTAAGTTGGATTCCTAGGTATTTTATTCTCTTTGTAGCAATTGTGAATGGGAGTTCACTCATGATTTAGCTCTCTGTTTGTCTCTTATTGGTGTATAAGAATGCTTGTGATTTTTGTACGTTGATTTTGTATCCTGAGACTTTGCTGAAGTTGCTTATCAGCTTAAGGAGATTTTGGGCTGAGATGATGGGGTTTTCTAGATATATAATCATGTCATCTGCAAACAGGGACAATTTGACTTCCTCTTTTCCTAATTGAATACCCTTTATTTCCTTCTCCTGCCTGATTGCCCTGGCCAGAACTTCCAACACTATGTTGAATAGGAGTGGTGAGAGAGGGCATCCCTGTCTTGTGCCAGTTTTCAAAGGGAATGCTTCCAGTTTTTGCCCATTCAGTATGATATTGGCTGTGGGTTTGTCATAGATAGCTCTTATTATTTTGAGATACATCCCATCAATACCTAATTTATTGAGAGTTTTTAGCAGGAAGGTTGTTGAATTTTGTCAAAGGCCTTTTCTGCATCTATTGAGATAATCATGTGGTTTTTGTCTTTGGTTCTGCTTATATGCTGGATTACATTTATTGATTTGTGTATGTTGAGCCAGCCTTGCATCCCAGGGATGAAGCCCACTTGATCATGGTGGATAAGCTTTTTGATGTGCTGCTGGATTCGGTTTGCCAGTATTTTATTGAGGATTTTTGCATCAATGTTCATCAAGGATATTGGTCTAAAATTCTCTTTTTTCATTGTGTCTCTGCCAGGCTTTAGTATCAGGATGATGCTAGCCTCATAAAATGAGTTAGGGAGGATTCCCTCTTTTTCTATTGATTGGAATAGTTTCAGAAGGAATGGTACCAGCTCCTCCTTGTGCCTCTGGTAGAATTCGGCTGTGAGTCCATCTGGTCCTGGACTTTTTTTGGTTGGTAAGCTATTGATTATTGCCACAATTTCAGAGCCTGTTATTGGTCTATTCAGAGATTCAAATTCTTCCTTGTTTAGTCTTGGGAGGGTGTATGTGTCGAGGAATTTATCCATTTCTTCTAGATTTTCTAGTTTATTTGTGTAGAGGTGTTTGTAGTATTCTCTGATGGTAGTTTGTATTTCTGTGGGATCGGTGCTGATATCCCCTTTATCATTTTTTATTGCGTCTATTTGATTCTTCTCTCTTTTCTTCTTTATTAGTCTTGCTAGCGGTCTATCAATTTTGTTGATCTTTTTGAAAAATCAGCTCCTGGATTC
This sequence comes from Hylobates moloch, assembly GCF_009828535.3. Taxonomy (NCBI): domain Eukaryota; kingdom Metazoa; phylum Chordata; class Mammalia; order Primates; family Hylobatidae; genus Hylobates; species Hylobates moloch. The sequence goes on from NW_026652280.1 coordinate 97,947,247, forward strand.
ATTAATTTTTTGAAGGGTTTTTTGTGTCTCTATTTCCTTCAGTTTTGCTCTGATTTTAGTTATTTCTTGCCTTCTGCTAGCTTTTGAATGTGTTTGCTCTTGCTTTTCTAGTTCTTTTAATTGTGATGTTAGGGTGTCAATTTTGGATCTTTTCTGCTTTCTCTTGTAGGCATTTAGTGCTATAAATTTCCCTCTACACATTGCTTTGAATGTGTCCCAGAGATTCTGGTATGTTGTGTCTTTGTTCTCGTTGGCTTCAAAGAACATCTTTATTTCTGCCTTCATTTTGTTATGTACCCAGTAGTCATTCAGGAGCAGGTTGTTCAGTTTCCATGTAGTTGAGCAGTTTTGAGTGAGTTTCTTAATCTTGAGTTCTAGTTTGATTGCACTGTGGTCTGAGAGACTGTTTTGAATTCCATTCTTTTGCATTTGCTGAGGAGTTTTTTACTTCCAATTATGTGGTCGATTTTAGAATAAGTGCTATATGGTGCTGAGAAAAATGTATATTCTGTTGATTTGGGGTGGAGAGTTTTGTAGATGTCTATTATGTCTGCCTGGTCCAGAGCTGAGTTCAAATCCTGAAAATCCTTGTTAATTTTCTGTCTCATTTATCTGTCTAATACTGACAACGGAGTGATAAAGTCTCCCACTATTATTGTGTGGGAGTCTAAGTCTCTTTGTAGGTCTCTAAGAACTTCCTTTATGAATCTGGGTGCTCTTGTATTGGGTGCGTATATATTTAGGATAGTTAGCTCTTCTTGTTGAATTGATCCATTTACCATTATGTAATGGCCTTCTTTGTCTCTTTTGATCTTTGTTGGTTTAAAGTCTGTTTTATCAGAGACTAGGATTGCAACCCCTGCTTTTTTTTTTATTTCCATTTGCTTGGTAAATATTCCTCCATCCCTTTATTCTGAGCCTATGTGTGTCTTTGCACATGAGATGGGTCTCCTGAATACAGAACACTGATAGGTCTTGGCTCTTTATCCAATTGGCCGGTCTGTGTCTTTTAATTGGGACATTTAGGCTGTTTACATTTAAGGTTAATATTGTTATGTGTTAATTTTATTCTGTCATTAGGATTCTAGTGGTTATTTTGCCCATTAGTTGATGCAGTTTCTTCATAGTGTCAATGGTCTTTACCATTTGGTATGTTTTTGCAGTGGCTGGCACCAGTTTTTCCTTTCCATATTTAGTGCTTCCTTCAGGAGCTCTTGTAAGGCAGGCCTGGTGGTGACAAAATCTCTCAGCATTTGCTTGTCTCTAAAGGATTTTTTTTCTCCATCGCTTACAAAGCTGAATTTGGTTGGATATGCAATTCTGGATTGAAAATTCTTCTCTTTAAGAATGTTGAATATTAGCCCCCACTCTCTTCTGGCTTGTAGGGTTTCTGCAGAGAGATCAGCTGTTAGTCTGATGGGCTTCCCTTTGTGGGTAACCTGACCTTTCTCTCTGGCTGCCCTTAACATTTTTTCCTTCATTTCAACCTTGGTGATCTGACGATTATGTGTCTTGGAGTTGTTCTTCTCAAGGAGTATCTGTGTTGTTCTCTGAATTTGAATGTTGGCCTGTGCTGCTAGATGGGGAAGTTCTCCTGGATAATATCCTGAAGAGTGTTTTCCAACTTGTTTCCATTCTCCCCATCAGCTTCATGTACACCAGTCAAACATAGGTTTGGTCTTTTCATATAGTCCCATATTACTTAAAGGCTTTGTTTGTACCTTTTCATTCTTTTTTCTCTAATCTTGTCCTCATGCTTTATTTCATTAAGTTGATCTTAAAACTCTGATATCTTTTTTTCTCTTGATCAATTCACCTATTGATACTTGTGTATGCTTCACGATGTTCTTGTGCTGTTTTTCAGCTCTATCAAGTCATTTATGTTCTTCTATAAATGGTTTTTCTAGTTAGCAATTCCTCTAACATTTTCTCCATGTTCTTAGCTTCCTTGCATTGGGGTAGTATATGCTCCTTTAGCTTGGAGGAGTTTATTATTACCCACCTTCTGAAGCCTACTTCTGTCAATTTGTCAAATTCATTCTCCATCCAGTTGTGTTCCCTTGCTGGCAAGGAGTTGTGATCCTTTGGACGAGAAGATGCATTCTGGTTTTTGGAATTTTCAGCCTTTTTGCTCTGGTTTTTTCTCATCTTCGTGGATTTATCTATCTTGGGGCTTTGATGTTAGTGACCTTCAGATGGGGATTCTGTGTGGACATCCATTTTGTTGATGTTGATGCTATTCCTTTCTGTTTGTTAGTTTTCCTTCTAACAGTCAGGACCCTCTGCTGCAGGTTTGCTGGAGTTTGCTGGAGGTCCACTCCAGACCCTGTTCTCCTGGGTATCACCAGTGGAAGCTGCAGAACAGCAAAGATTGCTGCCTGTTCCTTCCTCTGGAAGCTTTCTCCCGGGGGCACCCACCAGATGCCAGCTGGAGCTCTCCTGTATGTGGTGTCTGTCGACCCCTGCTGGGAGGTGTCCCCCCAGTCAAGAAGAATGGGGGTCAGGGACCCACCTGGGGAGGCAGTCTGTCCCTCAGCAGAGTTCAGGAACTGTACTGGTAGATCCACAGGTTCCTGCTGGCAGGAACCTTTAAGTCTGCTGAAGCTGGGCCCACAGCTGCCCCTTCCTTCAGGTGCTCTGTCCCAGGGAGATGAGAGTTTTGTCTATAATGCTCTGTCCCAGGGAGATGAGAGTTTTGTCTATAATCCCCTGACTGGGGCTGCTGCCTTTCTTTCAGAGATGCCCTGCCCAGAGAGGAGGAATCTAGAGAGGTAGCCTGGCTACTGCGGCTTTGCCGAGCTGTAGTGGGATCTGCCCAGTTCAAACTTCCCGACAGCTTTGTTTGCACTGTGACGGGAAAACCACCTACTCAAACCTCAGTAATGGCAGATGCCCCTCCCCCTACCAAGCTTGAGCATCCCAGGTCAACTTCAGACTGTTGTGCTGGCAGTGAGAATTTCAAGTCAGTGGTTCTTAGCTTGCTGGACTCCGTGGGGGTGGGATCCACTGAGCTAGACCACTTGGCTCCCTGGCTTCAGCCCCCTTTTCAGGGGAGTGAACCATTCTGTCTCGCCTGTGCCACTGGGGTATAAAAAAAAAATTCCTGCAGCTAGCTCAGTGTCTACCCAAATGGCTGCCAGTTTTGTGCTTGAAATCCAGGGCCCTGGTGGCATAGGCACCCGAGGGAATCTCCTGGTGTGCAGGTTGTGATGACTGTGGGAAAAGCATGGTATTTGGGCCAGATAGCACAGTTCTTCATGGCAGGGTCCTTCACGGATTTCCTTGGTTAGAGGAGGGAGTTCCCCAACCCCTTGTGCTTCCAGCTCACCATCCATGGGCAGGACCCGCTGTCTAACTACTCGCAGTGAGATGAGCCAGGTACCTCAGTTGGAAATGCAGAAATCACCCACCTTCTGCATTGATCTCACTGAGAGCTGCAGAACAGAGCTGTTCCTATTCGGCCATCTTCCTCCCCATCTCTCTTGCCCTTGCTCTGACCATGTGATATGCTGGCTACCCTTTGCCTTCCACCATGACTGTGATCTTTCTGAGGCCCCCACCAGGAGCAGATGCTGGCTCTACACTTCCTGTACAACATGCAGAACTGTGAGCCAATTAGACATATTTTCTTTATAAACTATCTAGTCTTAGATGTTTCTTTATAGCAATGCAAAAATGGACTGACAAAACCACTAACTCACTGATGTGGATCCTGAAGGCCTGTGGTCCTGGCGCTAAGGGGTGCCGAGCCTGGGGTGGGGCCTAGTCCCTTGAGGGAGCTGAAAGGAGGGAGTGAGGCCTGGCCCATAGGAGGGGTTTGGTGAACTGAGTTAGTGTATAACTGGAAACATAAATATTTGAAATGCTTCCACATCTAAGGATTGGCATGAGCTATTTGCTTTCAGTGAGAACCAGGAATGGGTGTAGGACAGCAGAACAGTGCAGGCTGAAAATGGGGAGGAATTTAGTCATTAGAGAGAGCACTGGGTGCCCTGCCACACAGCGACAAACCCAGATGAACCTGGTCCAGATTGGTCCCACCCTGGTCCCCAGGAAGGACAGAGGTCTCTGGGTTCATTGTGGATGTGCCTGATTGACAAGGAAGGGCTCAGAAAGAGGTGGAGCTGAGGCAGCTGTGTCCACTGGTCAGGGCTCTTTGGGAGACAGTGACTGAGGGAGACTGACCAGGGTCCTCATGGGCACTGCATAGGGAAGTGTTCTCTTGGTGGCAGGGACACAGTGTCACCAAACAGTCCATCTGCTCCCCACACTTTCAGCCCCTGGAAGTTAGCAGGGTCTCCTGACTAGTTCTGTCCAGAAAATATGGGTAGAGATTATATCACTTCTGGACGGTGCAGTGAATGCCCCAAGGGGGCCTCTCTTATCTCCTCCCTTCTCTACTGTGGGGATGGAGGAGGATGTGAGGAGGCTGTGGGTTCCATATGGAGCTGCTACAAGGTGTGGAGCCCCCACCCACGAGTGACATGACCCTTCCCTCACTATCCCTTGTGGGACATGTAGTGTGAGTAATATACAAACTCCCCTTGTTCTAAGTCCCTGACTTTTGTAACTGTTGCCACAGGACAACCTGTCTAATTCATGCCCTGTCTTATCCTGCCCTATCCTATCTGGACTAATTCCCTTCCTAGAAGGAAAGGCAAAGGAAAGCAACCTTCATCTTTGCCTTAGTTGTGTATTGTGTGACCTGTAACCCTAGAACTTAGGGCCTTAACACAATATGGGGCATGGTCTCACCATTTATGGAGGTCACAACCCAGGACCTGGGTCCTGTGGCTCATTGTCTCACAGTTTATGGAGGTCAGGATCCAGGTGTGGTTCAGCTGGGTCCTGTGGCTCAAGGTCGCAGAGACTGGAATGAAGGTATTGGTCGAGGCTGCCCTCAGCTCCCTGCCATGTGGGCCTCTCCACAGAGCAGCTCACAATGTGGTAGCGGGCTTCATCAGCCTGAACAGGAGAGAGTAATGGAGACAGAGGGTGAGAGCCAGACAGAAGGGACACTCCATCACTTTTGCTGCATTTGCAAGTAATCAGTGCAGCCCATACTCCAGGGGAGGGCATTACACAGAGGTGTGCACACAGTGGGGAGGCATCCTTGGGAGCCACGTTAGAAGCTGCCTCCTGCAGTTATGCACTTAGCATATGCCAGAAAATGTGCTAGATGCTTTTGATCTAGGGTCTCATTTGATCCTTACTCTCATTATGGGGCAGGTAAGAAAACTGAAGATCGAGAGGTTCAGGAATCTGTTCAAGATCACACTCCACTAGAACCAGGACTTGATTCCAGACTTGATTCAAGTCCATTATGCTAGGCAGCCCTCCCAGAATCAAGGGAGGATTTTTGATGGATTTCTCTGACTCTGAACCAAAGTTCTGTGGTTGTCTCATTTGTTCTTGATGAGGAAATACTCACGTTTCCTATTTCTATGCCCTAGGTGTCTGCAGCACTGCAGCCAACACTTCTGGAGCACATGGCTCCGCGAGGAAGGATTCTGGAGCCCCCATTCATCTGAAGGGCATCCGAGGAGGTTCTGTCTTGTTTAATGCGATCGAGAAGCTCAGAGTAGATGTAGGCGCCGAGCTGGAATGAAGCTCTTTCAGTGTTTTGGGAGAGGAAATGAAAATTCTGAAAAATAGCCATTTTTTCAATAACATTAATCGTCCTATATATGACTAATGTCACTTAATTTGTATAGTAATTTTTTATTGCTGATGTAACAAATTGTCAAAAATTATTGGCTGAAAGCAAGACAAATTTATTATCTCACTGTGCTGTAGGCCAGAGGCCTGACACAAGTGTCCATGAGCTAAAATGAAGGTGGTGGCGAGCTGTGTTCTTTATGGGGACTCCAGGGGAGAACTTGTTTTTTCTCCTTTTTCACCTGCCAGTGGCTGCTGGCGTCCCATGGCTCATAGCCATCTTCCTGTATCTCCTAATAGAACACTGATGTTGGTGTCTGGGGATTCAGAATCATCTCCCTATTTTAAAGTCAGCTGATTAGCAACCTTAATTCCATCTTAATGCCATCAACCTTAATTCCTCTTCTCTAGCAGCCTAACCTATTCCCAGGTTACCAGGATGGGTCCTGGACATTTTGGAGGCCACTGTTCTGCCTGCCACAGTTGGGAATCCCTGTGAATGGAGTCCTCCCAGTCCCCTCTCCTCTCACTCAGCCCCAGCCCAAAGCCAGCCTCAGTCACACAAGCCGCCACAAATCTAACTCTCAAAGCCTCCATCTGTGTAGGAGAAAGTTTACACCACAACACTTCTTAGGGAACCCATTTACCAACTCTTTCTTTCCCTAAAGTTCCTCTCTGCATAGGGAAATATGCTGCCATGGAGAGAGTGGCTTTTGCAGCTTTAGGTCCCACGTGATTTCTCAGGCTGGCCTGTGAATCTGATTCTTCTCTTCTGTCTGCACCACAGGTTCAGTGGCACTTTCTAAGCACACTCAGAGTCATTGTTCCCAGTCACTATCACCGCATCTCCCACAGACGTGTCTACTTTAGGGATCATGGGCCTTTCTCTGGCCTCCCATAGCTGACCTGATGTCCTGCCCCACCAGGGCTATGCAGTCTCAGGCATGGCCTCAGCTGGAGACACAGGGGAGGGACCCTGGTCCAGCACAAGCTTTTCTTCCCCAGACTTCTTCCCCTTCTTTGAAAGACCCTGATATTCTGAAAACACTGCACCCTGGGAAGGTAGAGTCCAGATTTTATTTTCTTTGGGACAGTTTTAAGACATGTTGAATCTAGAGAACCCACATGGAGCTAAACTCAGTGGCTTCCCTTCTTATTTCATTTGCTCCGTATTTAGCTTTGGGCAAATTGTGTTTCATCTGTAGAATACACCCACTTTCCTTATAGGGTGCATGCCATGGCTGCAATGAGAAAATTATTAAAAGTGAGACATGCAATGTTCTCCGCGCATGTGAGATTACCCTCTTTTGTCCCCTTCTGCCCCAGAGCCTGTGCCTCACCCTGAGATCCTGGCAAAGTCACTGTCTATCACACCAGACCTGTGTAACATCACCGTGGAGTGTAGGGCTCCAGGGGCCACAGAGGACCTGAATGTGACTTGGGAGAGCAAGGACCTCCTCAGAGAGCTGGAGCACAGAGAAACACCAGGACCAGCCCCCAACCCCTGGACACTGGCTGTGAACTTGCCCCTGTGCCAGTGCAGCACCCACCTCACCTGTGTGGTCAGCAACCAGGTGGATCAGAAAGCTGCAATCTTAGACCTTAGGAAAGTCTGTGTCCAAGGTGAGTGGTGAGTGTAGCCTGCAGGATAGGAGGGGCTGCCCAAGCTCAGGTAGCACTGGGGTCTGAGGGTTCTGGGCTCTCTTCTCTGCCATGTGCATTAGCACCACCTTCCACGTGCTCACCACACACAGCAGTGTGGGAGTCACATCCACCTTCGTTCTGCCTTTAATCATCTCTCTCATCCATACCCTCCTCGCCACATCCCCACCATGTCCCTGCCGATTCGGACAGCAGCCTTCCAGGAGCTCTCCCACCCCATCCATCCTCCACTGAACATCCAGAGTGGGCTTTGGAAAAAGTGGGTCAAATCGGGTTGTTGTCTGTGTCTTCTGTGTGATCTGGCCTCCAGTTACTCCCCCATGGAATTCGGGGCTCAGATGCTCCTTTGCCCATGTTTCTGGCTTCACCTGTGCACTTCACACCAAACTCCTTTCTTTTATTTCCCAAAGTATGTCCTGCTTTCTGTAAGCTTCTGAGCTTCTGAACATGCTGTTTCTTACCCATCAGCCCTCCCACACCCAGTGGATGACACTTCCTCTTTTATTCCTTTCCAAGCATTCCTCTAAGCTATGACATGCTTTATGAGCACAAGACAGATGCAGTCACACAGGGTCCCACACTTCACAGGATTCCACAATTGGTTAAAATTCTGCTATTCCTTCCTTGAAGTTTTTAATCCTTTTTAATCAAGGGAATTTAAATTTGCATTGCACAGGGCCCTGAAAATGATGTATCTGGTCCTGCCCTCAGGCCCCACCTCCTTAGGGAGCCATCCATGGCACCTCACACTGAGTAGTAATGACCTGTTTATGTCACTGTCTGCCCTGTAGACTGCAATGTCTTGATGTTTTCCTTTGAATCCCTGTGCCAAGCATAGCTCCTGGCAACGTTTGCTCACAAGCAGTATTCACTGAATGAATGATACCCTGTGTGCAGCCTCGTCCTCTCCAACCCTCCCTCCAGGAGCTGCTGGGGGATCTGATGTGTCAGCATCACTTTAAACCGCCTGCCACCTCCTCCCTCACCCCCATCCTGGAGTGTTCAGCACTTAGTGTGACCACAAGGCCTTCGGGGCACAGACTCCTGCCTCTGTCTGACTCCCCTTGCCACGGCTCCTCTCTGCTTTGTCTCTCTCCTGCTACAGTGGGGTGCCGGCAACTCCCAGGGCTGGTGTTTTGACACAAACATTCCCCGAACTTGGTGCTCCTATTTCCTTGAATCCCCCCACCCTGAATATCTGAGAATCTCACACGCCTTCAAGCCTCAGTTTAGCCAGCACCTCCTCTGGGAGGCCCTCCCTGAAGACCTCGTACAAGGTGGAAACCACTATTGCAGCTGCGATCCCTCTGTCTGGAAGTTGGTATTTTCTGTCTTCTTTCCTGTGTGCTGGGCTGCTGTGGACATTGTCTTTTGCATCTCAGCATCCCTGGTACCAAGCAGCAGCTCCTGACCAGTTGAATGAATGGACCTGCCATGCTCCTCCCACTTCAGCTTTGGCACCAGGCTCCTTCCCACTGCTCCACCTGCTTTCTCCCTCTGACTCCTCTTGGCAATGAGTATCTCAAGTTACCTCCTGCCTTAACATTTTCCATTCTCCCCATGTGACAGAAACAGGTTCACACAACACAGTTAGACTGCTCCCAGGCATCCTAGGGGCTGTTGTGGGTATGCTGTTGGTCCTGGGAACTGGGCTGTATCTTTTGAAGACATGTGGGAAGAAGAAGAGGATGATGAATATAGTAAGAGGCAAGTTGAATTTCTCCTTCCCTACCCAGACCCCTCCACTCCCTCACTAGAACCCCAGCTTCCTTTCTCCTGAATTTTTCTTCCAGGGAGTGGACTCTGCAGAAGGATGGTGGGTGTGGCTTTGGCCTTGGGGTTCATGGCAGTGGGGAGGGATATAGGTTTCTATGGCACAGATTCAAGCTTTGATTTTCTCAGGTAGAGAATTGCAGGAGAACCATGGGGTCGATGATGGTGTCAACCAATATGAAGATCTCAGGCAGCAAGTGTTTCCGAAGGGCAAGGACAAGGTAAGGGCTGGGGCACTGACCACCCTGGCAACTCCCAGGTCTCTCTGTCCAGCCTTGGGCTTCTAATTCCAGGACCTGCCATTTCTGACCACACCGCCTGTTTATCTGTATCTGGACAATCAACAGCATTTACTAAGAAAATTTGCATCTGGGTGTGATGTAGTGCTGGGCACTTTAGAGGAATTCATGAACAGTGCATGGCAGTGGGTATTGGCCCTGTGGGTCCCTCCACATTGTTTCTATCCCTCAGCTGATCCAACAACCCTCTGTCTTGTATTCCAGGGCATCAGTGAGCAATATCTGGAAAAAAGGGAGTCTCTCACTCCTATCTACAGTGAGGTTCATTATCATCGTCCAGGCCAGGCCGTTAAGATCATTCGATTGGAGGAAGAAACAGGATCTGGCACTCCCAGGACACCTGCACTCTGAGCCTGAAGCCTGCAGACCCCCGCCTTTCCCAGTGCTGGTTCAGTTCCCGCTACCCCTAGTCTGTGTTACTCTGATCTCATAGCCACAGTTCTACAGTGTACCCATGGCCTGTTCGCATTCTGTGACACCTCCCAAAGATGCACTTACACTTGGGCAAAGATTCTTCCCTTGTCATTGACATTGCTCCTGATCCCTCTCTTTCAGAAGCCTTCCCAAGGGGACCCCGTCTGATTGCACAGGTGGCAAATCCCTACCACCTCTGCCATGTCACTGGTGTGTGTAATTCTGAGGACACAAGCCCAGACATGGGAACTGTGCAGAGGTGTTGAGTGTGCTGCAGAGGAGGGACATAGGACCTGGCTTCTGGATGCTGAGTTGGAGGATATCGTGGGTGGGTAGGAGCCCACAAAGGAACAGGCGGAGGCTTCCTTTGCAGATTTTGTGTAGGGCTCCCTTGGGGGTATTAGGCAGTGTGTGTGTGCATGCATGTTGGTGGTGGAGGGGGGATGTCTAGTGCACATTATACAACTGAACCAAAGCCACCTTTCTTTTCTTCTGTGCTAATCTGAATTTAATCTTCAGCCTCAGCCTGTGGATCCAAACTCAACTTCCTGTAGAGTGGAAAGAGAAATTTTTATCATCTCAAAACCTTCCTAGCCTCTGTGTCTCAGAGAATGACCCTCAGAGGCCACAGTTGGAGGCTGTCTTAGGAAAACAGCCTCAGCTCTTTCCTTGGCCTAGTATAAGGCACTTGGCTGTAAGAACAGAAGTGTGATATCCTTCCACACCCACTTGATGAGGGCTACTTGGGCTCTGATGGGTGAAGCTGTTGAGAAGGTCTGACTCAGCCCTCTCCAACCTCTTCTTATTCTGACCCTTAATACCCCAGTAGCCATGCTGGCCCCAAATCCTAGGTCATTCACTTCTTTGCTCACTTGCATCCCTCTGCCTGAAATGAAAGTTCCTTCTCCCTGTTCCTCACCCTCACTCCCGACTGTTGAAATACTACTGTGCTGCTCAAAGCTCTTCCCAAGATGCTTGTTCCATGGAGCTCTCTGGATCTTAAAGGTTTAAACATGATCTCTCCCACATCTGACTTTTCTGAACACCTTGGACACTATGTACAGTCCCTGCCACAGTTTGTCCTGGGACGGTCATGAGTCTTCCTGCAGGACTAACCTGGGCTCTCTCAGGAGGATGTGGGGCTGTGGGGGAATAAGGCTGAGGAGACAAGTACTTCTTGGTGCAAAGGGTCTGGGCCACCTTGTTCCCATCCCATGGGGTCAGCAGAGGGAGATGCAGCACAGGGGCTACTGACAAACTCTCTGGTGTGGCTCTACCTGGAAACAGGGGTGGACACAATGACCTCCCTTGACTATGCGTGGCCCGAGGTCCTAATTGGAGACTTCCTTACTCCTTTATCCACCTCTTATTGTGAACCTGGCCATTCTTCCACCATGGTATGTGGGTGTTTCTTTCCTCCTGAGGGGTCCTCCGCTTCTTGCAGCCTCTGCCTCTTATTTGAGTCCCAGCTTTTATGCAGAGATGGGCTAACTCTAGTACCATGAGCTGCTGTGGCATGTCTGGTGACCTAGATCCTTGGGCCTCTTAGTTTCCCTCATGGCTCAGGTGAGCTCATTTCCTCATTGCCACCCACAGAAAACAAAGATCTGAACAGAGTCCCTGCTAAGAGATGGAGCACTAGGAAATAGTGCTAGGTGCTTGCTGGATGGTGGGTGCGTGAGGCAGGAACGAGAGGATCCATAGCAGGGCTTCATTTCTGCCATCTTCCCCTTTAGGCTGAGCAGAAGGCCGAGGGTGTGCCAGTCTTTTCACTGGCTTCCCAGGTGACTGCACATTACTGGGTATCAGTGCACATTAGCCCTGGGGCAGCATAAGATGTGATCACCCAACTGACCTTCCCACTGCACCAAAGGCAAGAAAAAACCAAACCAAAAAACAAAAAAGAGGAACAAGGCTTTTGAGGCTGTTTTGAACCAGTTTTTGTCCCAGGCACTTTGCACGCATTATTCAATTCTTCTTTAAATACATTTTTAATTTTAAAATACTAAATGTTTTGGTCTTCTTGTTTATGATTTCTTCCAATGATATCAAACTTAAAAGTCCTCTGCTTTCAAAGAACCCAATAAATTTTTATTTATATTTTCTTCTCTTTAAAACATTACATTATAAATACACATTTTACTCTGATATTCCTTTTAATTGTTTTTTTTGTTTTTTTTGAGACGGAGTCTCGCTCTTTCACCCAGGCTGGAGTGCGGTGGCGCGATCTCCGCTCACTGCAAGCTCCGCCTCCCGGATTCACGCCATTCTCCTGCCTCAGCCTCTCCGAGTAGCTGGGACTACAGGCGCCCGCCACCACGCCCGGCTAATTTTTTGTATTTTTAGTAGAGGCGGGGTTTCACCGTGGTCTCAATCTCCTGACCTCGTGATCCGCCCGCCTCGGCCTCCCAAAGTGCTGGGATTACAAGCGTGAGCCACCGCGCCCGGCCTTAATTGTTATAAGAACCTACTATAGTTGGTATAGGTCAACAGTATTCAAAACTAGTTGGTGGCAGAGCAAAGCCTTAGATCCAACACTGGATGATTCCAAAGCTCCCATCTTTTCCCCTCATGACAATGGTCACTGAAGACCCTTGCTATGGTTTGGATGTTTCATGTTGGAACTTAATCCCCAATGCAAAAGCATGAAGAAGAGGGGGCTTTTAGGAGGTGATTAGGTCCCAAGAATGGGATTGGTACTCATAAAATGGCTTGAGGACAGTGTCGCCCCTTTTGCCCTTCCGTCACTTCAACCATATGAGGGCACAGTGTTCTTCCTTCCACCATGTGAGGACAGTGTTCCTGCCTTGGATCATGTGAAGACATTGTGTTTCCCCCTTCCACCATATAAGGACATGATGTTCCTGCCTTTCACCATGTGAGGACACAGTGTTGCTCCCTTCCACCATGTGAGGACATAGTCTTACCCCCTTTCTCCATATGAGGACATGGTGTTCCCCACTTCCAACATATGAGGACATGGTGTTTCTCCTTCCATTATGTAAGGACATAGTGTTCCCTGCTTCCACTATGTAACGACACAGTATTGCCCCTTCCACCATGTAAGGACAAAGTATTGCCCCTTCCACCATGTGAGGACACAGTGTTCCTGCTTTCCATCATGTGAGGACACAGTATTGCCCCTTCCACCATGTGAGGACAAAGTATTACCTCTTCCACCATGTGAGGACACGGTGTTCCCACTTTCCATCATGTGAGGACACAGTATTGCCTGCTTCCATAATGTGAGGACATGGTGTTCCCACCTTCCATCATGTGAGGACATACTGTTCTCCCCTTCCCCCACTGAGTGCAGTGTTTCCCCCTCTGCTATGTGATGATGTCACAATAAGATGTCATCTATGGAGCTGAAGGTGAGATGAAGAGACCCTGAATCTGCCTTACCAGATCCTGAATCTACTGGTGCCTTGATATTAGACTTCTCAGCCTCCAGACTGTGAGAAATAAATTTCTATTATATACAAATTTCCCAGTGATTTATACATCTAAGGTATTTTATTATAGTAGCCAAATAGACTAAGATACTGTTGGAATCCTGGAGTATTCTGATAGAAGTATCCTCCTGTTGTCAATCTCCCAAGGATCCTGGCCTCCTGATTCAGGTGCCTCAACTCAAGCTAAGCTTCTTGGTGCTGGAACAACTAATGATTGAAAGAGAAATTACCACTTAAGTGGCAGTAGGGCCCTGATTGGGTGGAAGACATGGAATAAAGGACATTGCACTCAAATACAGACAAGACATTCAGAGAAGAGATATTTTCTTCCTTGGTCTTTGTGCAAGTTCCCTCTTGCCCATGTCAGGGATAACAGCATCACATCCTCAAATCACCTTCCGCTGATGATATTATTATTCATAATGTCATTAAGTAGGCTTTTCATAAGTCTCTCATTTACAGTTTCTACAACTCTGTGAGGCATAAACCCCCCATTGTACACATGAAAAAGCCAAAATCCAGAGAAATTAACTACTTCATACAAGTTCTCCTGAGTGTAAATAATGGAGATATGATTTGCATCCACAGAGAGGCATAATTTTGCTCATTTTTGACTCCTTCTTACTCATTTCAGATGCCCAATCAGTCAGTTTGTTCCTTTGGGTTATCTGTCAGCTTCTCATATTCCATCTCCCTCTCAATACTTCATTTCCATTTTTCCACCTTCACCTTCACCATTTTTACATTCCACCAGCAGTGTGGGAGAATATCTCCATATCCTTCCCAACCCTTGCTATTGTCCATTTCTTTGATTATTGCCTTCTGAGTGTGTGTGAACTGATAACTCATTGTGCTTTTGATTTTCATTTCCCAAATGACTAATATTGGTGAACATCTTTCCATGTTGCACATTAACCATTTGTATACCTTTTTTTTTTTGGAAAAGCCCCCTCTGTCTTGAATTCTCTTCTGTCATGCATTGCCCCCACCACTCCATTAAAACTGCTCAGGTCCAGGTCAGCAGGAAACTCCATGTTGCTAAATCCAATGGTCAATGCTCAGTCCTCATCTTCCTTGATGTGTCAGCAGCAATTAACATACCCTTCCTTGAAACTGTCTTCACCTCCAATCACCACTCACCATTCTTTTCCTTCTACTTAGAGGCTGCTCCTTACTTTCCTTACTACTTTCTTTCTTATCTCTCTAACCTCTATATTCTGGAATATCCCCAGGTTTACACCCAGATGATCTGTCTTCATTATCCACTCTCATTTTCTTTCTGAGGTTGTGGCTCTGCACTAATTCCTGGATCCTATGCCAATATAACCTTACAGCAAAAGGGACTTTGCAGACGTCATCAAGTTTAAGGGTCTTGAGATGTGAATTATCCTGGGTTATCTGGGTCAGTTCAGTATAATCACATGAGTCCTAAAAATTGGAAGAAGAAGAAAAGTAAGTCAGGGACATACAAGGTGAAAACTTGTTCCACTGTTTTTGGCCTTGAAGATGGAGTAAGGGGACCTCAAGTCAAGGAAATGCAGTAGGCTCTAGAAGCTAAGAAAGGATCCCAGTTTATATCCAGCAAGAAAACGAGGATCTCAATCTTAAAACCACAAAGAACTACATTTGCCAGAATGAGCAAAAAGGAACATACCCTAACGACACAAGGACTTTTTTCCAATTAGGCTTGTACCAGAATTCTGACCTCCAGTATTGTAAAATAATAAATAGGTTTTGTTCTAAGTGCCTACATTAGTGCTGATTTATTGTGACAAAAACAGAAAACTAACAAAGCTGTCATAGTGTCTCATGGTTTTAAAAACATTGGCTACTCTGTCATTTTCAGCCAGATCCCTCCTATGGATGCCACATTGTGAATATCTAACTTCTTACTTCACAGCTCCACTAGGATGTATAACAGGAATCTCCAGCTTGGTTTTCAAACTCCCCAAACGCGCTTCCCATACAGTCTTCCCATCCCAATAAATGTCATCTCTATTACTCCATTTGTTGCAGCCACAAAATATTGGTGCCATCCTTGACTTTGTTCTTTTTCTCACACCCCACTTTCTATTAGCAAACAATATTTTTTTATTCAATGTATATATTTATGGTATAACTACTTACCATATGACCTTCGTCTCTTACCTGGACTATTGCATAGCCCCACAGTATCCCTGTGCCTATTTCTAGCCTCCTAATATTTAGTCTCAAAATAGTGGCAAGTGATCTTTTCTAAACATCAGTTCCATCATATTATTCCTTAGCTCAGAACTTTCCCGTGGCTCCCACTTTACCTGCAAGGCCCTGCACCATCTGACCTCATATCCCATGCTTTCCTCTTTCCTCAATCTACTCTAAGACACTGGGGTTTTTTCTATTTCCTTCAACAGACCAGGCATGCTCCTGCTTCAAGGCCTTTGATTCTGCCTAGAATTCTCTTCTTCCAGGTGTTTACCTGTCTCATTTCCTGTCCTCTTTCAGGTCTTTTAGGAATGCTCCCTTCTCAGTGGGATCTACCCTGGTCCTTTCCTCCCCATTCCATTTAAAGCTACATCCTCCTCCTGTTTTCCTGCTCCTGCTCCCTTCTCCCTGCTCTACCTTCCTCAACACGACTTATCGCAGGGAAGTGAGGCAGGGTGCATTTTATCCTGGCTGTCCTTTAATGACAAATATGCAAAGAAGACCTCAACAAGTGAGCTACACATTCTAGCCTGCCAAAATCATTATTATGGCCAGGAAACTCCAACACTGATAAGTTAACAATCTTGTCCAAATTCTCATAGTTATTAAGTGGCAGAGCTGGGATTCAAGCATTGGAGTTGGGTCCTATAGCTCTTGCTCTTGACCACCATAACACACTGGCTAAATCAGTTATAGTTTATCCACATACTGGTGTACTATTTAGGTGATTAAAAGGATAAATTACAGTCATAAGCCACTTAGCAACGTTTCAATCAATGATGGACCACATATACAATGGTGGTCCCATAAGACTATAATGAAGCTGGCTGCACACGGCGGCTCATGCCTGCAATCCTAGACTTTGGGAGGCTGAGGTTGGAAGATCACTTCAGCCCAAGAGTTCAAGACCAGCCTGGGCAACATAGGGAGACCATCTCTACAAAAATAATCCAAAAGATTACCTGGGCATGGTAGTAGGTGCCTGTGGTCCCAGCTACTTGGGAGGCTGAGGGGAGAGGATCTCCAGAGCCTGAGAGTTTGAGGCTGTAGTGATCCATGATCATGATACTGCACTGCAGCCTGGTTCTCAGAGTAAGACCTTGTCTCAAAAAAAAAAAAAAATGACAATGGAGCTGAAATAATTCCTATTGTCTAGTGATGCTGTAGTCATTGCAATGTCTTAGCAAAATGCATTAGTCATGTGTTTGTGGCGACGCTGTTGTAAGCAAACCTATTGCACTGCCAGTCATATAAAAGTATAGCACACACAATTGTGTACAGTGCAGAATACTTGATGATTATACTAAAGTGCTATGTGACTGGTTTATGTACTTACTATATTTTTACTGTTATGTTAGAGTATACTCCTACTTATTAAAAATTAACTGTAAAGCAGCCTGAGGCAGGTCCTCCAGAGGTATTCCAGAAGAAGGCATTATGATCCTAGAAGATGACAGCTCCATGCATGCTATTGCCTCTGAAGAACTCTCAGTGGGTCAAGATGTGCAGGTGGATGACAGTGTCATTGATGATCCTGACTCTGTGTTATGAGTATGTTTGTGTCTTAGTTTTTAACAAAAATATTAAAAAGTAAAAAATGTTAACATAGAAAATAGCATATAGAATAAGGATGTACAAAGGAGAAAATATTTTATATAGCTGTATGTTTTTGCATTTTAAGCTGTGTTGTTATCAAAGAATTATAAAGTTAAAGAACTAAAAGTAAAAAAGTTGCAGTAAGCTACAGTTAATTTATTACTGAGAAAAAAATACTTTAAAGTAAATTGAGTGTAGCCTAAGTATGCACTGTTTATAAAGCCTACAATAGTGTACAGTAATGTCTAGGTCTTCACATTCACTCACGACTCACCCACTTCTCAGAGCAACTTCCAGTCCTACAAGCTGCATTCATGGTAAGTGCCTTATACAGGTGTTAGGGACAAACTGCCCCCAAAAAGCTTCTTGAAATGTCTCCGTGCTGCCCTCCCCTCCCCACTCTGCAACTCCTTTCCCTGCCGCCCCACTCTTTCCCCCAAGCCTGTTTACATTTCTAAGCCCTTATCTAGGTGCCAGCAAACTTTGCGGTGAAGCCAGCAAACTTCACTTATCAGACCCTGCTGCTGTAAGCAAACCCCAATTACAAACTATCCGGACCACAAAAGGGGAGGTCGTGGGAAGCATAAACAAACTATACCCTCCTGTAAGTTCCTGCTATCATAAATGTCACCAGATGATATTTGGCAAAATTAACCAGCAAACAACCCCAGGATGCAGCCATACCAAAAAACTCCCTCAAACTCCCTCCCCACTATAAACCCCTCATTCTGTAAGCTTGGCGCTGCCTCCTCTGAGTGTGGTGGAGCAGCCCGGCAGGTTCAGTAAACTTAGTCGCCTGACTTTGGGTCTGTTCTTCCTTTCTCTCAGCTGCCCTTACATCCTGGTGCCTGAAGCCTGGAAGGGGATAGACTCTGGCCGGGACTCACTCTCTCTCTCTCTCTCCCTCCCTCCCCATCACCGCTCTCCTGGCCATTCTCACCTTTCCCGAACCTGCCGAAGACCCAGAGAATCTCCTAGATTCTCCCTTTGCTGGCGACCTCATCCACCATCAAAACCTCCGCCAGGGTGGGTAAAAAGAGACTGTTGCCCTTCCCCCGAACCCGTCCCTCTCTCCGTTTCCGAAAACCCCAGCTCTGGGCCAAGTGCTTCCTCCGGCCTCCGGGCCTCTGGTCCCTCCATTTCAGGAACGCCCGACACAGCGGTTACCTCCTCTATTCCGGGCAAGCCCTCCCGTCGTCCTTGTCACCACCAGCAGTCTCTTATTCCTCTACCACCGCCCCCCACCCCACCACGCTCCATTCGCTATGAGAGCCTCTCAGTCTACTCCTCCTAAAACTACCCAGCTTAGCTGTCTCCTCCGCAATCTCAAGGCTGTCGGCCTCCGTTCAGAAATCCGCCCTAAGAGGCTTATCTTTTACTTCAATACCGCATGGCCTCAATACAAATTAGACCCTGGCTCCCAATGGCCCAAAAATGGCACTTTCAACTCCCACGTGCTCAGAGACTTAGACAACTTTTGCTACCGCAATGGGAAGTGGTCTGAGATTCCTTATGTTCAGGCTTTCTTTACTCTCCTTAGTCATCCTTCCCTCTGCCGATCCTGCTCTACTTTTCAAATTCTCCTCATGCGCTCCAAACCTGACTCGCCCACTGCTCCCCTCAACCCAATAGCCCCGGCCAACAACCCCTCTTCCTTTGACTTGCCGATTTTCCTCCTTCCCAACAGCATCATGATCCTCCACTGGAACAGCATGACCCCCCACTGTATGTCTCTGCTCAGGCTCTCTCTCTCCCCTTCTCTCCAACCATCCTGCCTCCTACTCTGAATCCTCTGCATCTCTGCCTCTCACCTGCTCTTGGGCCCAACATGCTCAGCAACCAGCTCCCTTGCTTCCCCTTCAGGAAGTAGCAGGAGCTAAAGGTATTGTTAAAGTTCCCTTCTCCCTCACTAATCTCTCTCTAATTAACAAAAGACTCAGTTCATTCCCAAAAACCCCAACCTCTTATATTAAAAAGTTTCAGTACCTTACCCAGTCTTATAAACTAACTTAGCATAACCTCTATGTTATCCTCTTTTCCACCCTCACCCCAAAAAACCAGAACCGTTTCCAAACCCTAGCTCAGGCACATACCAATACAATTCGTCACCAAGCTCCTACCCAGCCTACTAGCACAGAGGCAGTCCCCAACCAGGAACCCCAGTGGAATGATCAAACAAGGCCTCTGGGCACTGCCATCAAGACCACACAATTATATATCTGCTTGCAGGGCTCAAAAAGAGTGCCCATAAAGCAGTAAACTACAAAAAAAAACTTTCAGAAATCACCCAAAGTCCTGACAAAAACCCAGCCCTTTTTCTCTCTCGTTTAACTAAAGCCATAAGCCTATATATCAAGCTAGACCCAGCCAGCCCAAAAGGAACCACTATCTTAAACCTTCAGTTCATCTCCCAATCCACCCCCCAATATTTGGCACAAGCTTCAGAAGCTTGACAACGGCCCTCAAACCCCACAACAAAACCTTCTTAATTTAGCCTTCAATGCCTTTTAACAATCACAATGAGGAAAGTAAAAGACAAAAACAGGCAGAGTTTCAAATGCTTGCCTCCGCCATCAGAGGCCCTGCAGGCCCACTGGGCCGTGGCTCTACACGGAAGCCTCCTAATAATCCACCTCCACCTGACTCCTGTTTCAAATGCGGCAATAAAGGCCACTGGCCCAGGCAATGCCCACACCCAGGTAAGCCCACCAGGCCATGCCCCCTTTGCAGAGGACACCACTGGAAGTTGGACTGTGAGCTGCCCCAACAAGGACCACCCCCATCCCTTCCTGAGCTGGCCAAAACCTCCTACTAGGAACTCATTGGCCTTGCCGCTGAAGACTAACGGTCCCCTAGAATGGACACCCTGGCAACTACCATCTCTTCATCCAAGCCAAGGGTAACCCTGATGGTGGCAAGTAGGCCAGTATATTTTTTAATGAATACCAGGGCAACCTATTCTGCTTTACCTAATTTTTCAGGACCCACCCAGTCCTCCCAAGTCTCTGTTGTGGGAAGTGATGGACAAATCTCCAAACCCCAAGCCACCCCTCCACTTTTCTGCTCCCTACACACCTTTTCCTTCACTCACTCTTTCTCAGTACGGCCTTCATATCCAACTCCACTCCTAGGCAAAAACATCCTTTCAAAACTCCACACTACTCTCCACTTCCACGTTCCCCATAGTACCCAACACCCAACACATCCATCCAGACCCCTCTAATATTTCCAACTTTCTTCTACTCCTCCAACCTCTCACCTTAAAACATGCAACCTTTCCTTATTCCCCATCTGTAGTTAACCCCATCCAGTTCCTATCACCAGAGCAGTATTGCATCCCCTAAGCAGCTCTCATAGGCCTAAAGCCTATCATTTCTTGCCTCCTCACCAGTCACCTACTCCACCCAACAGACTGCCCTTTTAATACACCAATTCTACCTGTTAAAAAGCCAGATAAAACTTATTGCTTAGTCCAGGACCTCAGGTTTATTAACCAAGCTTTACTCCCAGTATGTCCAGTAATTCCTAATCCATACACTTTACTTTCCACAATTCCCTCCAATACCACCCATTTTTCTATTCTAAGCCTAAAAGATGCTTTTTTCACAATTCCTTTACACCCTAATTCCCAAAACCTCTTTGCCTTTACATTAAAAAACCCCAACACCCACCTTTCATGTCAGCTTACCTGGTGGGTACTACCTCAAGGTTTCAGAGACAGCCCCCACCTTTTTAGGCAGGCCCTTGCTCACGACCTCTGTACCTTATCCCTAAAAGCATCCACTGTCCTTCAATGTGTTAATAATCTGCTCCTGTGTAGCCCCTCTCAAAAAAACTGCAATGCCCAGACTATCTCTCTCTTTTAAACTTCTTAGCAGAACAGAGGTATTAGGTCTCCCCTAAAAAAACACAAATATACACCCCCTCAGTCACCTACCTAGGCCTAGCCCTTACCCTGCAAACCTGAAGGCTCACAACCCACTGCATATCCCTCCTCCAGTCCCTCCGGCCTCCACAAACTAAACAAGAAATTCTCTCTTTTCTAGGACTAGCAGGATATTTTAGGCTCTAGTTTCCCTCCTTTGCTCTACTTGCCAAACCGTTATACCAAGCTACTAAAGGCCCTCTCCATGAGCCTTTAAACTCTGCATAGCCTATTACCCAACCTTTCTGTCTACTCCAAAAATCTCTCACCTCAGCCCCATCCTCACTCTCCCAGACCTCACCAAACCTTTCTCCCTCTATACCAACGAATGGCATAAAGTTCCACTAGGTGTTCTAACCCGGTCTAAAGGACCCATCCTCCAGGCTGTTGCCTACCTCTCTAAACAGCTTAAAGCCACAGTTCTCAAACAGCCTGCCTGTCTCCAAGCATTGGCAGCAGCTGCTGTCCTCACCTTAAAAACCTAAAACCATCTCTCCATGCCAATCTAACAGTTTATTCAACCCATAACATCAAAAACATGCTAACTCACCACAGTGTACTAAGTTTCATCTCTGCCTCACAGCTTCTCCAACTGTATGCTCTACTCATAAAAACTCTCCAAATCACCGTGCTAACCAGCTCTCATCTAAACCCAGCCATGCTCTTACCTGAAATTTCTACCTCTCAAGACCCTGCACACTTCTGTGTAAACACTGTTCAAACCTTTCTTATACCCTTTCAAAACGTAACAGACCAACCCCTTCTAAATATTTCCTTTACTTAGTTTGTGGACAGCAGCTCCTTAACATTCAGCCAAAATACCACCGTCCACAGTCCTCATAATCTACGAAATCTCCTTTCCTCCCAAGCATTAAGCTCCCTTCTTCCTTCCCGGATTCAATTATTCCATACCCTCTTTATCAAAAATCCTGAATTCAGTCTTGCCAAAAGTGCTCCTCTCAACCCAGCATCCTTACTCCCCATATCCTCTTCCCCTCCTACTCATTCTTGCCCTGACATCCTAGATCACCTACAGCCACACTTTTCAAGCATTTCCTCCGAGCCTCTCACCAACCCCAATGACCAGCTATTTATAAATGGCTCCTCTTCCAGGCCCACTGGCTCCCCCAAAATTGCTGGGTATGTGATTGTTTCCCTTGACTGAGTAACTAAAGCTAAACCCCTACCTCCAGGAACCTCCTTTCAAAAAACAGAACTCATAGCTCTCACCAGAGCCCCAACCCTTTCCAAAGACAAACGAGTGAGTCAACATTTACACAGACTCCAAATATGCATATCACATTTTTCATCCCCATGCTGCCATCTGGCAAGAGAGTGGATTCCTCACTGCCAAAAGGCCCCATATCACAAACAGCCCCCTTATTTACCAACTCCTTCAGGCCACACACCTCCTGACTGAAGCGGGAGTTATACACTGTCAAGGACATCAAACAGGGTCAGATAAAATCTCAAGAGAGAACAAAAAGGCTGATAAGGCAACAAAAGAAGCCTTCCTTTCTTCGGCTCCTGCCTCCCTCCTCCTAATTATCCCTACAGTCCAACCTCAATACTCCCCCACTAAAAAAGGCTTTTTACCACAACAATGAGACTTCCTCCAGGGGGACTGGATAATTAAGGACCAGAAGCTAGTCCTTCCCCAGGGCCAAATGAACAGAATCCTAACATCTCTCCACCAATCTTTCCATATTGGTGCACGTCCCCTGTATCTCCTCCTCCACCCATATTTCTTATCCCCTCACCTATTCACCTCATTAAAAAACATAACTTCAAACTGTCATATATGCTCTGTCACCTCCTCTCAAGGAGCCCTCCACTCCACATCTATTCCTACACACCAGCTAAGAGGAACGCTCCCAAGAAAGAACTGGCAAATAGATTTCACCCATATGCCTGTGAATACATAAAAATAACAAAATAATACATCTTTTTAGCATACACAACCAGTTCTGTCTACCAAGCCAAGGCATACTTTTCCTATGCAGTACCTTAACTTATATTTACCTCCCCTCACAGCCAAAAAAGGAGAACTCTGCCCTTTTCTAAATAAACAATGTTACTTTTATCTTAACCCATCTAGCTTAATACAAAATGCTGTAAAAAAAAAAAAAAAAAAAAAAAGGACCAAGCACACACACACACAAAGTCCCCTGATGGCCAGTGTGGCCCTCCTGGTCCTTTAGTGCCTGGTTTCCATGGCTAATGCCCCTCCTAGACCCAGCCATAACCATTCTTCTTTTTCTAGCATTCAGCCCTTGTCTCTTATGCCTTCTAACCCAGTTTTAACAGGACCGTATCAGAGCCCTCACCCATGGGACAATACAAAATAAGATGCTGTTCCAGGAATACCGATGGCTCCAAGAACAGCAGTCCCTACCATCCAGCCTTCCCCCATAACCGTCGCCCCTTCCCAGCAGGAAGTGGCCAGACAATGGCATCCCTCTTCTATTACCTATTGAAAGCCTAGAATGTTAGGGCCAAACTGCCCTAAAAAAGCTTCTTGAAACCTCTCCGTGCTGCCCGCCCAGCCCCACTCTGCAACTCCTTTCCGTGCCACCACACTCCTTCCCCCAAGCTCTTTACATTTCTAAGCCCTTACCTAAGCGCCCCAGTGAAGCTAGCAAATTCACTTAAGAGGCCCTGCTACTATAAGCAAACCTCAATTACAAACCATATGGAACACACAGGGGGAGGTCGTGGGAAGCATGAACAAACTTTACCCTCCTGTAAGTTTCTGCTATCGTAAATGTCACCAGGTGATATGTAGCAAAATTAACCAGCCATACCAAAAAACTCCCTCAAACCCCTCCCCAGTATAAACCCCTCATTCTGTAAGCTTGGCGCTGCCTCCTCTGAGTGTGGTAGAGCAGCCCGGCAGGTTCAGTAAACTTACTCACCTGACTTTGGGTCTATTCTTCCTTTCTCTCAGCTGCCCTTACAACAGGTGTACCATATTTCATCTTTTATACCATGTTTTTACTGTACCTTTTCCACATTTAGATATTTTTAGATACAAAATTCTTGCCATTATGTTACAATTGCATATAGCATTCAGTACAGTAACATGCTGTACAAGTTTGTGGCCCAGGTGCAATAGGCTACACCATACAGCCTGGGTGGATAGCAGGCTGTACCATCTAGGTTTGGGTAAAAACACTCTACGATGCTCGCACGACAATGAAATTACTTAATGACACATTTCTCAGAACATATTCATGTTACTGAGTGACACATGACTATATTTGTATATATTTAAATGGGAAGACATCAGTGAAATATTAATTGTGGTATGGAACAGCATGTGTCCATGTTTATGTGGGCATGGTCAGGGTTGAGCACTGAAATCTGATCTATATGGAGGCTTCATAAAATTTAAGCTGAAACATACATGGTAAGCAGAGGCTGAGAGTTTGCCTTTTAAGATAATAATCCTCAGAACATAGCCCAGTAAATGTTGGTTGAGTGAAGGAATGAATGATGAGACCCCTCAGGTTATCATTACTTTGGTGTGTTTACCAAGGTTCAGAGTCCAACCCTCAGACTCTAAAACTAAGCCCAGAAACTTTATCTCATCCATTGCTCAGCTCTGGCTTTCCTTGGGGATGCAAAATTTTGCTAACAAATGCCAGGAGACATGGATAGACAAAACTAGAATGCTTGTTTATTAATTTACAGTAAGAAGTATGCTCTTCAACTGGACTGGATATTCCTGTTAGCCTGACAAGTGCATCCTGTTCCCAAAGAAAGGCCACACGGGAAGCTTAGTCCATTTGTGCTGCTATAACAAAATATCTGAGACTGAGTGATTTATAAATAGCAGACATTCATTTGTCATAGTTCTGGAGGCTGGGAAGTCCAAGATCACAAGGCACTGGCAAGATTGGGGTCTGGTGAGGCCACTCTCTGCTTCCAAGATGGGCCCTCATGGCTGCATCCTACAGAGAGAGGGATGCTGTGTCTTCATGTGGGAGTAGGGATAGAAGGGCAAGAGAGTACTCCCTTCAACCTGGAGTCCTTTTATAAGGGTACTAATCCCATGCATCAAGGCAGAGTCCACATAACTTAATCACCTCCCAAAGACCACACCTCTCAATACTGTTGCCCTGGGGATGAAGTTTCAACACAAATTTTGGAGGAGGTACCATCAGAAGCCAAGACATCAGTGTGCTGCTTGGAGATCCAGGAGTCAGGGAAGGTAAGTAGATGCTGCTGGTATGGAATTCACTGGCCTTCTGGAGTCTGAGCCCTCTATTTTCATGGTAGGATTTACCTGATCAGGGCACTGTTTCTCCTGCCAACCTAACAGACCACTTCATTTATCTCTGTCACTCACCTTTCTATGTTCTATTACTTATTAACCCTCTATCGGATGACATATTTTTTCTTTGATCATGTTCATCATGAGATTAAGTCAGCTCACCCAGCTGAGTGAACTAGAATCTCTATACCTCTCCTACGTTTCAGGTATGTGGCGTTTTATTTGATTCACAAACAGCACCACCAATAACAACACCAGAAACCCCAATCCACTATTATCTTCCTCATTTCCAAGTTCTAGCAGAGGGTGTGGAGGAAGTGAACATCTCTTAATGTACCACATAGCACCAGCTGAACCACCAAACTGCACTGATAAACAGACACAATAAGAAAAACTGGACGGGTGAATGGAATTCTATAGCTCTCAAGATTGAAATCTTCACCTAATTGATCATTGAGCCTTTCAGCAAGATCCTCTCATATTTAGGAAAGCAAAACAACAATAACAAGTCTCCAAGAGGATGTAATATATAGTTAATGTCTATTCAAGTTTAAAACAATCATGAAATGACAATTTCTGGAAAATCATACATCACAAAATTGATTTGCATGTGTGTATAAACCTCAAAAAACATCCAGACCGTCTCGTGAAACTGATATATTTTCTCCTTCAACCGCTTAAGGGCCAAGTTTTATTGCCAGTGGATTCCTCCAAACTATTAATGAATAGAGAGTTTTTGTGGTAATAAATATGTTTTAAAACTTGGCAGAAGACAGAAAGCTTTCATTTGTGATTTAGGAAACTTGATAGAGCATAAAAAATAGGAAGTAAAGTCTCATTCGGTGGTCAAGACTGCACGGGCAGCTCTCACTTCCCTTCTTCCACTGGAAACTTTTTCCAGGTGAGCTCAACTCCCAGCTTCCCTAGGATCCCAAGGAGCAGAAGGCCTTTGGCCTGCATCATTCACAGTAGTGAGAGTAAGAGTGGAGTTCCAGTCCCTGTTGGGTCAGACAGAGAGCAGAGAGAGAGAGGCTGCTGGGTGCCTGGGTCCTGGGGCTGCCACATTCCCTGCAGTGGGTTGGCTCAGTGCCAGGCACTCTGCTCACCTGAGGGTTTGGGGCTGGGAATAAGCCTATGTGATTTTGCCAAAGAGAGTTTTCTAGACTCTGCGAATGTGTTGTCGGAAGGCAATTATCCATGGAGTCTTGCTGACTCCTGCACTTATAACACCTGCACCAAGTGACCATCTCTGTGTCCCAAAATTTCCATTTGATGTTCGTAGGACTCTAGAAAGCTGTCCTCTAATGTCATGAGTAAAGTGCTCAGCCCTCTACCTTCCTCTGCTGATACTGGCTTCCCTTTTGAGGTTACTCATTACAAATAGGATTCGATGTCCACTCAAAGGCACTTCAAGAGGGATTCACCAGTCCTGGCATATCTATCCTTTTCCTGTCTTAAATGCCCTGATTTCTCCCTCCCAATCCCCCTCCATAGTTTCCTAGGGCACATGCCAACTTTTACTATCTCTGTGTCTTCCCAGATGGCATAGTCCCAGGAGCTAGGAAGGTTGGATATTATATTTCCTGAACATGGTGAGCAACACCTCACCCTACCCTCAATCTTCTGGGAAAGGGGTGTCTCCATAACTAGAACCTGCCCTTGCTGGACAATTTTTTGAGTTAAACACATTTCCCCCAAGGTCTGAGGTGGCAGTTTTCTGTTCTTCGTGGTTGCTGATCACACAGGTCAGGCTGGCATTGCACTGGCTCAGTGGCAGGCTCACAGCCAGGGTCCCGGGGTTGTAGGCTGGTCCTGGCATCCCTGTCTGGTCCAGCTCTCTGGGGAGGCCCTTGCTCTCTCTCAGGTCACATTTAGGTCCTCTGTGGCTCTTGGAGCCCTGCCCTCTTGGGTAAATTTTCAGCAGTCTGGTGTGATGGATGGTGACCTGGTTGGGACCTGGAAAAGGGGCACAGGCTCTGGGGTAGAATGGGACAGAAGAATTAACGCATTTGTAGAGCACACTCCTCATCCATTATCTCAATACTTTCAGAGCACCTACTGGGCAGGCAGGGCACTTTGCACCCAGAAAAACAGGCTTGGGGAAGTGAAACAGTTTGCCCAAAGTGATACACTGAGAAAGTGCCACAGAACCCCAGATTGAGAGAAGAGACGGCAGCCAAAGTCTCTCAGCTTCCTCCACCACCCATACTCCCTTCTCTTGTCCTGCGCACACATCGTCTGATCCTTCACAACTCTCATACACTTGGAAGGTAAATTCAAACCTCTAGGGAAAATACCTGCCACATACAGAATTTACAAAGGAGTTTCTGAAAACTGGTTTTAAGACCCATAAGCTGTCACCTATACCAATGACATAAATAGGTTAGAATTTGGAGATATGGTGGAAGGTGGAGGGAGTTATGCTGCAAGTCCCCTTCCCACCTCGTGGGTACCCACCCCTCCCTTCGATCCTAGTGAGCGAAGTTCAGTGATACCATTCAGACAGCTTAATATTTCCCATGCAGATCGGGGATGCACTGAACGGTGTCCGATCCATACCTGAGACAGCTAAAGGGGGAGATGCTGCCGAAATAAGCCTATGGTACCAGAGTATTGGCTGTCACTAGGGAAGAAATTGCATTGCCATTGATGAACATATTTTTCATCATCCAGATGGAAGTACTTAACAGAACTTTGTTGAGAGCCAAAAGGAGGAGTAATAGAACCCCAGTAGAGAGATTGTGTAGAAACGGACCAGCTATGGGCTGGGCACGGTGGCTCACGCCTGCAATCCCAGCACTTTGGGAGGCCGAGGTCAGGAGATGGAGACCATCCTGGCTAACACGGTGAAACCCCGTCTCTACTAAAAATACAAAAAATTAGCCAGGTGTGGTGGTGGGTGCCTCTAGTCCCAGCTACTCTGGAGGCTGAGGCAGGAAAATGGCCTGAACCCCAGAGGCGGAGCTTGCAGTGAGCCGTGATCGCGCCACTGCACCCCAGCCTGGGCGGCAGAGCAAGACTCCATCTCAAAAAATAAATAAATAAATAAATAAAAAATAAAAAAAGAAAGAAATGGACCAGCTATGTACCAGGGGTGAAAAAGACAGAAATGCTCGACCCTTGAGTATATTACCTGCAAAGGAATAGATGGCAGATTCCCAGCATGAAAGAGGAGAAGTATCTAAAGAACCTATGAAAATGCCCCATGGGAGAAAGAATCACGCTAATCACTATCGAATCCAGAGGACCAACTGCTTGATGATGACAACAGGATGAGCCAGGGAAGGCTCTTCCTGACTCCTCAACTCCATCCTCTTTTCTGCTCCCCTTTCCTTCCCCATCCCCATGGACTGGGGGAGGGAGTTCCCCCACATTGATATTATCTATAATTAATAAAATACTGCTCTTGCACATTTTGAAAGTCAAAGATGAACACTGAGTTCTGCATTCTCTGTGGTCTCCACCTGAAGCAGTGGCTGCCTGGCCCAAAAGTGTTGGAGGTTTGTGGGCAACAGAAAATTTAAGAATAATAAGGACATTTTGGAAACTCCCAGACAAGAAGGCACTTCAGCTGACTCAGGAAGCCCCTCCTAATGATCTGATGATATAATATGCTCAATAAAAATATAATAAAAATGTTTTGTATAATTTAGTTTCAACAAAACTCCAGTTATGGAGAGCTCCAAGAGAGAATTTTGTGCTAAAGAGATGAATGGAATTTGAAGTTCTGGTGGCTCCAGGAGATATCAGAAGCATGCGTTAGAGGCCCATGTTAAATGACCCTACACAGAGTGATGCCTGGGCTCAGGGTTCCAGCATGTGATAAGAATTGACACCCACACCCATGCACGGTACAGTGCAGGTGTCAGCCCCCTTAGCTGATTTCCCAGGCCAGAAGACAGAAACCTTCCCATCAGAGTTTCATCCCAGTTCCTCATCTGCCTTTCTGCAGCTTCTCTACAAGCACAAGCACAGCCTAGGCACAGTGGAATCAGGCACCTCCAGGAACCACAGAGGTAGGAGGTGCTGCAGCCCCAGTGGTGGAAGCAGGAGGCTTCATTAGCCCCAGACACCTACTCTAGACATGGGCTGCCTGGTTTCCCTAAGGGTCTTTAATCTTTACTTATACACATTGTTTTCTTGGAAGCATCAACTGTGTTCTTTATCTCCTCTTAATATATTCATTGGTCTTTCTCAGATCCTCATTCGACGCTGGCTTTGGGGCGGTTCTCCATCTAAGCTAAATGTATTACAGCTTAGGCACACACCATAGACAAAGATAAAATTGTGTAATAGCTAGAGGTAGAAAAGACAGACCATCTGCAAAGCAATGAAGAGAAAATGATAGCCCAGCAGTAATGTATATTGCATGATATCTTCAGTGGTTTGTAGAAAATAATTGCCAACTTTAAATTGTATACCTGAGTAAACTATCTTCAAAAATGAGGGCAAAACAAAGGTATTTGCAGTCAAATTAAAACTGAGAACATTTATCACCAACAGACAATCACTGAAGGACTATTTTGTGAAGAAGAAAAATGGTCTGGAAGAAAAGGTTGAAAACAAAAGGAATGCTGAGAATAGAAAGTGGTAAACAGAAAGGATACTTGACCACTGGTTGCATGAATTAATAAAAGTTTATAATTGTTGCAGTGAAAAATAGAGAGACATTGGGTAACGATAATATTTAGGACAAGAAGAAAATGAGAAGAGTGAAAGCGCTCTTAGTTCCTTTTCAATTTCTGGAAGTGGGTGGAGATACTGATTTAGAATTTGAATTAGGTATATGTATTAATATATTAAGTCAAATCCTAAATGAAGAGAAATGCAGTGTATAACTTCTACAAAAGCAGAGGAGTAAATAAAGTAAAATTTTAAACTTAACTACATAAAGGAAAGTAGAAAAGACACATAGAGAAAACAGAAAAATAGAAAGATATAATAAGATGAGAGAAATAATGCCATCTGCATCAGCAATCACAACACCTCAAATGGAAAAACATCTCACTAATTAGACAACTGAGATGAACAGATTAGAGAGAAAACTCAATCCAGTCATCCACAATCCAGCTATTTAAATATGGAAATCCAGAGTTTACAGAGACATTATTAGGAAGAAAGGGAATCATACAACAATTCTAACTATACCAGCAATGTGTAAAAATGCTTTCAATAACACATTCTCATAATATATAATGCAAAACTCACAGAATTGCAAGAAGAAAACGACAAATCTATTTTCACAGTAGGCAATCTTAACACGTCTGTTAGTAATTGAAAAAGCATACAGACAAAAATTAGGAAGAAGAGAGAAGATTTGAACAACACAATTGACTGATTTGATTTAATAGATAAATACCAAACTTAATACCCAATAATGAGATAATGCATATTATTTTCAAGTTTACATGGAATATTCGTAAAATTTGACAATATACTGAGGCAAAATCAACTTTCAATAAATATTAAAGAGTTAGTATTATTCTTTTCCAGTTTCAATGCCAGCTGTACAGAAATCAATAGAAAATTATGATGTAAGTCATCATTTTTGGAAGTTATAAAATAATTTTCTAAATAATAATAATAGTGTATGTATAAATTTATGGGATATAGTTGAAATGGTATTTAGAAAATTTTTTTAAACTTAGAAAACAAAAAGGCTACAAACTAATGAGCAAATCATCCACTTCATAAGATTAGAAAGAAAAAAAACTGAGAGAATATGAAAGAAATTGAATATAAGAATAAAAGAGAAAATGAATGCAACTGAAATAAAGATACAGCAGACCTGGTCAACAAAGCCAAATGCTGGCTTCTTAAGAAGACAAAACAATAGACAAAAACCTATCAAGAATGACTACAGAAAAGAAAGAGAAGGCCTACAAACAATACAATTTAGAAATAAAAAACAGAACACGGCAATAAAGACAGCAGAGGTTACAAAAACAATACTAATACTATAAATAACTTAGGCTACTATATTTGAAGACTTTAGTGGATCATTTTCTAGAAAAGTATAACCTATTCAAACAGTCCCAAAAAGAAATAAAAACCACAAAGTGCCATTATTTAAAAATGCACAAGTTACAAGTCTACACCAGGAAGAACAAAATCAAAGCAGACCCAAACAGTTTTAGAAGTAAATTAATTCAATTATTCAGTAGTTTTTACTTAAACATCTATGAGGATAGAGGTAATGTCCATCAAATGATTTCCTTTGTATTTTCCTGGCCACACAGGAAGATTACAGTTTCCCTAGACTCTCCCAAATTTGGTGAACTATGTGATTGAGTTTTGATCAAGGAAATGTGATTGCTTAACGTCCAGGCTGAGACAAAGAAGAGATGCCTGACTTTCCTTGTCCCAGTGGCCTGAAGCAAAGGACTCCCGTGGGGTATTGCCAGGTAATGGAAGGAGCCCATGGGCCAAGTCATGGCTTGATGGTAAGCTGCCAAGGAGAGCTGCTCAATGTGGCAGAAATGATGAGTTGCCACCCCTGAGGACTTGCAGCACAACTGTGTAGTCGGACTAAGGTCCAACGCCACACAAAACCTCCACCAGCTTGGCTCCTAGAGCTACTCCTGGCTTTTTGATCACATGCAACAAGAAAGAACCTCTTTGGATTCCCTTTAGAAGAACGTGGGCTTCAGAATCCTTCACTCCAGAATGATGTGACTCAGAAATGTTGGCTGTGCAGCTGCAGACACCTAGGGCATTTGAAATAGGACAAGGGAGTGTTTTCTTAGTAAGAACAAATGAGAGAACCACAGAACTTTCCTTTTTAAATGAAATCCACCCCTTCTATCCCATTGATTCTAGAAAGGTAGCCGACTGTAGTAAACTGTGTTCAAATTTCAAATTTAAGCCACAGCTTGCTCTTCTGCAAACTGGGGCTGGTAAGGCTTCCCTCACTATGTTGCTGCTCTGGTGAAATATGATAAAGTCCCAAGCATCTAGTGCCATGTCTGGCACCTAGGAAGTGCTGGATCTATGGTTTCTCTTTCTTGGGATCAATGCCCTAAACAGTCCCAGCCAGGGTGCCATCCAGGCTCCCTCACTTCCTCCAGCTGCAGAGTTGTGACTATGAACTGCATCAGGGCCTCGTCTGAGCCCTGACCTGCCCCACAGCCACTACCCTAGGCCTCTGATCAGCCCCAGGGAGCTTGATGAGGTCTCCATCCTCATTCTGTTCATCTCTCAGATCAGTGCTAGACCAGGGGAAGACATCACGGAAGCTACCTCCTCTCTCCTTTCGAAGATGCAGAGTTTGTTTGGTTTGCCATTGCCTGTTAGTGTAACCAGTTTACTGAGTCTGTAAGTTCTTCCTTGTATCTGACCTGCCTCACTCCTGTTTAACTTAAATTTAACAATTCCTTGTCTTCACCGGGGGCAGAGAATTACTTATGCCATGGCTTCAAGGGCAGCACCCTGTCAGATAGGTTCTTCTTACTTATTAATTAATGCAGTCAACCAAGCCTCTACTAGGAGCAAGGCCCTGGGGACATGTCCAGAGGTCAG
The DNA here is from genome assembly GCF_009828535.3 of Hylobates moloch. Taxonomy (NCBI): domain Eukaryota; kingdom Metazoa; phylum Chordata; class Mammalia; order Primates; family Hylobatidae; genus Hylobates; species Hylobates moloch. The sequence continues at coordinate 97,980,007 of NW_026652280.1, forward strand.
ATGTGATCCATACCATGGGGAATCACATTCATATTGGTCAGTAAAGACTCAATATGAGGCCGGGCGCGGTGGCTCACGCTTGTAATCCCAGCACTTTGGGAGGCCGAGGCGGGCGGATCACGAGGTCAGGAGATCGAGACCACGGTGAAACCCTGTCTCTACTAAAAATATAAAAAAATCAGCCGGGCGTGGTGGCGGGCGCCTGTAGTCCCAGCTACTCGGAGAGGCTGAGGCAGGAGAATGGCGTGAACCCGGGAGGCGGAGCTTGCAGTGAGCCGAGATCGCGCCACTGCACTCCAGCCTGGGCGGCAGAGCGAGACTCCGCCTCAAAAAAAAAAAAAAGACTCAATATGAAGCATCCTCATCACAAGGTTTAATCTCACAAAAGCTGTATATAGAACAAATGATACAAAGCAGTTCAAAGGAGAGAGAGGCCACTCTCACTAGTGGAATCAGGAAAGGCTTCATTGTGGAGGTGTCATGTGGGCTCCTCCTCCATGCTGAAGCATCCAGTCCCTTCAGCTCCCCTCAAGGTGAACTGAAGGTGTTGCTTTCAGGACCTACATCACTGGGGTCAGTGCAGTGCCTGTTTCTACCTTTGGCCATGAAGTCAGTGTTCTCCCAAACTCAAGGCCCCTCTGCATCTCTTCCTGCCCTTATCCCATTCCTTCTTTTTGTCCAGTCCAGGAGGTAGTTTTTGTTTGGGAATTGTTTGGTTTGGAAAACTATATAAGTGAGAGGTTTGGGGGAGGAAGAACCTGGAGAGAGAGAATTAGCTGTGTGGCTGGAGACCAGTGACACTGGAGAGTGAGCCAATAGACATTCAATACGGGCAAAATGACAAGGCTTTTAATCTAATCTCAGTGTTCATTTATCCTGTCCAAAGACATACACATGCACACACACCACCTCCAGAGCCTTTGGTAAGAGTTTATATATTCAGCAGCCTGGTGCCAGTAGTATTTTAGGGAGATAAAGGAAGGCAGACCTTGATCTGATCTGAAGCAGCTGTGTGTGTGTGTGTGTGTGTCTGCATGTGTGTGTGTGTGTGTGTGCATGTGTATGTAACATATAAGCGAGCAATGTAGAGTTCAGTGTGATGGAGAGTCAAGAACAAACAGAGATTGAGAGGTGACCATGGGAATATAAGCTCCTAGGAATTCACAAATGTATAGATAAGGCTCTGGACCTCTATAAGACATGGGATGGGTGATCACATATATTTTATTTGAATCCCAAATGACAGGACACTCAAGCTGGGAGTTGGGTTACAAGAGGAATATATTTATTGGATATTTTCTATATCAGTGGGTTTACATGTATTATTTTAATGAATCTACATTATATATTAAATTGAATTCTCAAAATAACCCTATTGACTAACAATTATATATTAAATTGAATTCTCAAAATAACCCTATTGACTAACCATTACATTAACCTTCTAGATAATATATGCTATGGTTTGAATGTGTCCCTCAAAGTTCATGTGTTAGAAACTTAATTCCCACTGTAACAGTGTTGAGAGGTGGGGTCTAATGGGAGGTGTTAGGGCATGAGTGCCCCACCATGAATAAATTAGTTACTAATTATAAAAGAGCTTGAGGTTGAGAGTTCAATCTCTTGCTCTCTCTTGCATGTGCTCACTTGTCCTTCTGCCTTCTGACATTGATGATGCAACAAGAAACTTCTCACCAGATGGAGCCTCTTGATCTTGAACTTCCCAGCCTCCACAACTGTGAGCCAAATACATTCCTATTCCTTATAAATTACCCAGTCTCAGGTATCCTATTGTTGCAGCACCAAACAGACTAAGACAATATAGGATCCTGGCTGTCCAGAGAGATCCCAGTTGTCCAAGTTCATGCCTAGGGTAAGTGGCAAAGGCTTTATAACATCAGCCCAGCCACAGACAGATGCCAGGAGAGAAAGAAAACTTTAGATTCTGAGAAACTCAAGACATGATTGTGAGACTCTGGGTTGAGACAGAATGGCTGTTTTCTGATGTGGGAGGAAATTGCAGCCCTAGGCAGAAGTCTAGGTGTCCAGGTAGAGGAAAGGTTGGAGTAGAAGCTCTGAGTTATGGCCTTTTCCTGACCTCCTTATCTGGATTAAAGAGAAGAGTCACCAGTCCAGCCTGTGAGGTTTGCAGCATGGTAGTCCCACAGCTGGGTTGGGGGAGAGAAGCAGACAGCAGTAGATGTAGACCGACACTTGACCTTTGATATCCATCCTTTCTTTCTTCCTTCCTCCTCTGTAACCCAACTATGTGTTGGTAGAATTTTTTGAATTAAAAAATAATTAAAACATTAGAAAACAATAACAGAATGGTGGATCCTTTCAATGGATCCTTAGAGAATAGTACAAAATTACAGAACAACAGTAGCCATAAATAGAAAAAAAAACAAAATTAAACATATATGTTAAAATATGAAGTGTAGAAAATGGTAGTTTAAGGAAATTTGAAGAAATTTGAAAATTATCTTTTTCATAAAAACAGCAAGAGAGCAAGAGTACCTACTGATTTTATAGAGAACATTTTCAAAACTCTGACGATTAACCAATGACTTGCAGCAACCTGAGAAATGGACATTATGTAGTGTTCTAACTTTCCCTAGTCACAGCATCACTCTGCAACTCCACTGTAGCCTTCAGAAGTAACAGCTCGCTTTCATGATGAAGCCAGAAGTCTAGCATCCACCTGAGGGAGCAGAATGGAGCTGGAGCTCTCTCAAAGGCTCGTTCCCAATGAATTGTTATTATTTCACCTGTCTTGTGGTACCTTGGAAGACCCCACTTCCAAGTATATGTGTGTTTCACCTGACTGAGAGCTCTCCTACTTCTAATAGCCCTTTACCTGTGGGGCACTTGATGAAAGCAATTACAGGCAATTGTTAAACTTTTTGGCTGCCTGAAGCTGAGAATAACTGTTGATGCAAACAATACACTAACCAAATATCTTAACAGGAAAAGTTAAGGAATGAGATGTCCATAGACGGTCATACGCAATTGTGGGGTTGTGTGCATTTTTAGGTCTCTACACCTGCCTAGGAAAAATCTGAGAAGACCCTAACCTCTCATCATCTCTGACCTTGAAGCTCTGCACAAGCAGGAAGTGACACTAAGACAAAGTAGTCAACTTCCTGGCTGAGTGATAAAGTCATGCCCTGTTCACCAAGCCCCTCAGCAATCCCTGGGAGACTTGGTGGTTCCAGGTGTGTGTTTTAAAGGATTTTTACCTTTCCCAAAGAGAGGTCTGACTTCTTCTCTTGGCTTCTGGTAAGCAATCTTTTACTCCTTGGATTGTCACACCTGATAGGAGCATCTGTTTGCCAGGAGCTTTGAGTCATTGGTAGCATGAGTTAAGTATGGTTGATCATACCAGAAAGACCAAAAAATGTGATTTAAGGCAAGAGTTTGAATTATGCAATATCGGTTGACCTCTGGAGTAGCTGGAAGCTGATACCTGTCACCCGGACAATCAATTATCATGCCTACATGATGGAACTCCAACAAAAAGTCTCAGCATTGAGGCCTGAGTGAGCTTCCCTAGTTGGAAATACTCTGAGAGTATCATCACACATCAATGTTTGGAAAGGAATAGTGTCCTGACTCCATGAGAAGAGAACAACTGGAAACTCTGCATTTGGTACTTTTTGTGGTCTGCCTTATGAATTTCTTGCAATGTCTGATTTTAATCTGTACCTTTCCCCATAATCAACCATAACCTTGAGTGCAGTAGCTTCAGTAAGTACTTAGCAATCTTTTAGCAAATTATTGAACCTCAGGGTGATTTGAGAACTGCCTGAACTTGCAGTTGAAGTAAGAGAGGTCTTGGATAGACCTCGACATAAAACCTAACTACACAAAGTTTGTAGCAGGTCCAACTCTCATAGTTTGCATCAGAAGTGAATTGACTAGAATGACCCTGACAGAAAAACGTGTGGTCTGGGAGGAGGAAGAATGAGAGGGTAAGGGATAATGAACCTTTGGTTCCTGCATGGCAACAGGGTTATCTATGGTATGGAGCTGCACCTATGTTATGATTATTTACTAGATGTGAAAGTTGGTAGTAGAATTTAGAAATGATGGATTCAGCTCATAAATTGGAGGCTCACTGGATGCATAAGGAAATGCAAAGTACCAAGAAAAAGGCTAAAAATATAATCTCTTGGTTATTTTCATCTGTAAGAGCTCAAATGAAAGTAAAAGAGAATGTTAGAGTGGATTCTGATATTGAGTGAAGCTGAGATTCTAAGTGGGCCGAGCTATAGTCTGTAGCCTCAGGGCCACTCCTGGTAGGAAAAGTCACAATAAAAGTAAAGTAAAGCACCTGGAGTAGATCTAGTGCTGAGCCAGGCTTAAAGGTCTGAGCTACAGCTGCTAGCCTCGGGGCCACTACCAAATAGAAGAGTTATGCCTGAACAACAGATAATGAGGAGACTTAGAGTAATTTCAGTGAGAATGGGAAAAAGTAATGAGAGAGTTGAGCAGGGTGGAGGGACTCTATCTAGGAGGGTAAAAAATTTAAATGTTTATTAAGATGTGGGAAAAATAGAACTTTAATGGAGCTAAAATAAGGGTCTTAATGCAGCACGTTTGGACATTGGGTAGAGCAATGTGAGTCACTGCTAGTTCTCCAATATTGAAGGGCCTAAACTAATCTGTTTATTCACCCAACTGTACTGAAATTTTAAAAGCCAGAGGGCAAAGATGACAGTAAGAAACCAGCCCTCCAAATGCTGAGGGTGATTGATGTTTTCTCAATTTTCTCACAATAGGGCCCAGGCATCTGGGCTCAACACTGAGTGGGGACTCAAGATTATAGGCACATGACTGTGTAAAATGGCTAGTGGGTGGAGAAGAAAATGTCTGAAACTCCTTAATGCAGATGAAAATCAGAATGTTTAAACAGACTTCATGTGAATTTGTTGCAACTCTTGGAAGAGGCAACAGGAAAGCCTTTCCTTGACTATTCCTATTTTGGTCAACAAGTAGTTCATGCTCTAGGCTTGACAATGTTTAGGTTTACCCTTTCTGTCATGTAGCATTTTTATAGGTTTCTTGGCTATCCCTCCTTCCCTATGTTGAGGATCTGTCACCTACCTTCTCACATGTAATGCACTCTCAGAGTGGCCATTTGTTCTTTCTCTTTTGTCCCTGGTTCTTTGATGCAGCTTGGAGATGCACTGCACAGGTGCCTGACTCACACCTGAGAAACAAAGAGGGAGATGTTGCTGAAACAGCCAATGGCTGCAGAGTCAGGATGGCCAGTGGGGAAACTGCATCCCCATTGAGGAGTCAAATGCACATGCATCAAACTCTCTGAATGGTCTCATTGATGCCCCTCTCACCAGGCTTGAGGTGAGGGGAGGCAACCATGGGTGGAATGGGATTCATGGCATAGCTTTCTCCAAATTAATTCTCTTCCTCTTATCTTCACATCTTAACCTTTTATGCTGTCAATATGAATGAAAGCTTAAGAGTCTTACAATAGTTTCCGGAAACTGCTTTTCAGATTTTGCATGTGGAAGTTATTTCTCAAAAGGTTTCATTGTACCCTCTAAGTGCTTTAGAGTTTGTAAAGGGTCTGAATATAAGTGTGGAGAACAAACAGATATGAATTCAACTGTGTGGTGCGGGCAAGGTGTACAGATGATGGAAAGAGCTGAGAGGCTCAGCTATGTTTCCTTCCCTAAATCTGGAATTTTTTCAGTATATGACTTCGAGCAAACTATTTCACTGCTCCAGGTCTCAGTTTCTTTGGCTGCAAAATGCCCTGTCTGCCTAGCAGGGAGCTCTAAAACTATTGAGATAACAGACGAAGAATGTGCTCTTCAAATGCAATAATAATTATTTTGTTCCCTTCCTTCCCAGATCCTGGCTGAGTCATCATCCATCACAGCAGGCTGGTGCAACATCACAGTGGAGGGCAATGCTCTAGGGACCACAGAGGATCTGAATGTGACCTGGGAGAGCAAAGGCCTCTCCAAGAAGCTGGAACAGAGTGGGGCACCAGGATCAGCCCCCAACCCCTGGACCTTGGTTGTGAGCCTGCCTGAGCCTGAGCCAGTGCAATGCCGGCCTTCTATATGTGGTCAGAAACTTCAAGGACCAGAAAACTGTCACCTTAGATCTTGGAGGAGTCTGTTGAGCTTAACAAATTGCCAGCAAGGTGAGTGTGCCCAACTCTGGAGACACTTCTTTCCCAGGAGACTGGGGATGCTGTGTGTTGGTGCTCACCATCTCCAGGAAACATTCAACCTTCTCAGCATGTATTAGTTCATTCTCACATTGCTGTGAAGAAATACCCAAGTCTGGGTAATTTATAAAGAAAAAAAGTTTAATTGACTTATAGTTCCACATGTCTGGAAAGCCTCAGGAAACTTACAATCACAGTAGAAGACTAAGGAAAAGAAAGACACCTTCTTCACAGGGGGCATGAAGAAGAAGCGCCAAGCAAAGGGGGGACATCCCCTTATAAACCATCAGATTCCATGAGAACTCACTCACTATCATGAGAACAGCATGGGGGTAACTGCCCCTATGATTAAATTACCTCGCACCAGGTCCCTCCCATGACATATGGGGATTATGAAAACTACAATTCAAGATGAGATTTGGGTGGGGACACAGGCAAACCGTATCACAGCCCCTAGGACCATACAAGGTTGGGAGATCCAGAGAAACCACAGTTGGCACAAGTGTCAGGAAACTATGTGGAAGGAGAGAAATCAGGGTTTTCAAACAAGAAAAGAACGGTGATACCAGGCACTTACCCCTGCTCTGCTCTGAATAGCACTTGAAGAGCCATTCAGTGAATGAGGAGTCCTATTTGTAAGGAGTAACCTCCAGTTGGAAACTAGTATCAGAAGAAGATAGAGGGAGGAAGGCTTTGACTCATATTAAAGACAGTTTTCTGTAGTCTGAGTCATCCAAAAAATCAAACAAATAAAAGCTTTGGGACACAGTGAGGTTCCTGTCACTGGTGTAGTGTACTCAGAGGCACAACCACTTGGTAGGGGTGCTAGAAGTGCAGGAGGAAGTAGGACTCCTAGTGAATTTTCTTCCAATGAAACAGAACCAATAGTACACACACACACACACACACACACACACACACACACACATTCTATGTATTAGCTCACGTGATTATGGATGCTTGGTGAGTTCAAAATACGTTGTGGGAGGCCATGAGGCTGGAGAGTCAGGAAATACTTGAAGTTTGAGTCTAAAGGCAGAGTGTGCTAGAAAGCCAGGAAGAGGTGGTGTTGCAGATGAAGTCAGAAGGCAAACTCCTGGAGAAGTTTTCTTGCTCAGGGTTGTCAGCCTTTTGTTCTACCAAGGGCTTCATTTGACTGAATGAGACCTCCCAACATTACGGAGGGCAATCTGTTCTATTCAAAGTCCACTGATTTAAATGTTAACCTCATCCATCCACACAGAAACATCTAGAATAATATTTGACCATAAATCTGGGCACAATGACCCAGAAAATTTGATGGGACTTTATTTCATTTTTTTGTGATTTCTCAGGTTTTCCAAGACATAAAGAAACCTATCTTCTGACAGGCTTTAAAACATATTTGTTAGAACGGAAACTACCAATTCTTTAAAGGTTTGAAGCAATGCACCAGTGATAGGATACTTACATAAGTTTTATACTTTCTGTGTTGTTTTTGTGAGGTAAATCAATTTTAGTGATATATATTTTTCTAGAAATTTGTCATTTCATGATTATTCTTAACTTGAATAGACATTATATATTACATTTTTCTAGAGTTTTGTTGTTTTTATTTTGCTGTCTTAAATATGAAAGGATCTTGCTGAAAGGCTAAGTGATAAATTAGGTGAAGATTCCAACATTGTGAGCTACAGAATCCCATTCACCAGTCCAGTTTTTCTCATTGAGTCTGTTTACCAGTGCAGTTTGGTGGTTCAGCTGGTGGGATGCAGTGTGTTTATGGATGTCCCCTCCCTCCACAACCTCTGCTAGAACTTGGAAGTGAGGGAGATAAAGTGAGTGGGTTTTTTTGTTTCTGGAAAGTAAATATAAAGCCACCTACTTAGATCACAGAATAGGTATGGAGATTCCAGCTCACCACACCAGGGCACAACTCAGTCTCACAGATGAACATGACCAAAGAAACAATATATCGATCTCAGGGTCAGGGTAGGAGGTTAGTAAGAAATGGAGCATGAAGAAAGGTGAATGGCAGAGATAGCTGAAGGAGAATTCCAGGCCCCAGGCAGGTAAATCCTACTATGAAATGGAGAGCTCAGACTCTAGAAAGCTGGTGGAGTCAACACCAGCTGCATCTGCTCACCTGCCCTGACTCACAACTCCCCAAGTAGCCTGTCAATGTCTTGGTTTCCCTTATGGCCTGCCTTTGGGAACAGGACATTCTGGTCAGGCTAATGAGAATTTCTTTCTACCCAGCTGACAAGTATACTTCTTACTGTAAATTAATAAATAAGCAATGTGGTTTTGTCAATCAGTGTCTTATGACATTTGTTAGCAAGATTATGTTTCTCCAAGTTACGTCAGTTCTAGAAAATAGATGAGATACAGCTTCTGGGGATCAGGCTCACAGTCTGAGGCTCAGACTCTCAATCATGGTGAATACATCACAGAAATGTCAATCTGTGGGCTCTCATCATTCATTCTGTCCTTCATTCAACCAACATTTACTGTTCTATGCACAGAGGACACACCAAGGACCACCTTGGAAGACAAACTTCTCCTTGCCAAGAAAGTGACCATTTGAATTTCACAAATACCCCAATAGGCCAGTGTTTTCACTTCTCAATCTTGATTATGTGTCAGAATTACCTTTTGACATTTAAAAAAATTACAGGTGATACCTAGTTTGGGGATAGGGCCCAGGCATTTGTTTTTAAGAGCTCTGCAGGTGGTCTGATGAACAGCCAGGCTTGTGAGACATTCATGGGGATTTCCCATTTGGATCAGTTAGACCACATTTTCCACTTTGCTGGTACTGTTTAGACAGATCCAGAGATGTTTTGGAGTGATTTCAGTAAAGACTGTGAATGGGTCATTTCAACACAATAGGAAGTGAAAGTTAGAATAAACACTTTCACTGGTTTCCAAGATGATCATCTTCCTGTTGTCGTGCATTGACTTAATCTTTCTGAAGCATAACTATGATCCTGTCACTGCCTTTCCCAAAAATTTTAATAGAGGATCTTTTTTTCTAAGTGTTACAGACAGTCTAATGATTCAGAAAAAGAGACAGATCCCAGAAAATAGCCACTGTGGACTGTTTTACAACTTTTAGACTTGCTTTATGCCCAAGAAAACCGATGCAAACATATATTTATAATAACAGGATAATACTATACATGATGTTCCATAGCATACAATATTTCATGGACACATTCCCATTTATATAATTACATATTAAAATGTAATTTATCCTTTTGATTACCTAAACAGTACACTATCATGTGGAAAGACTATAATTGATTTAACCAGTACAATGTAGTGGTGAGGAGCCAGAATTTTAGTCTGAATCCCAGCTCTGTCACTGAATTGAGTCTTGGATGAGTTCATTGACTGATCACTATTCCAGTTTCCTGAGAATAACAATGGTATCTACATACTAGGATGTATAGCTTACTCTTTGAGTCCTCATTGGCCCATTTGTTTTTGGGGTTTTTTGTTTGTTTGTTTTCCATAAGTTATTGGGATACAGGTGACATTTGGTTACATGAGTAAGTTCTTTAGTGGTGATTTGTGAGATTTTGGTGCACCCGTCACCCAAGCAGTCTACACTCATCATATTTGAGGTCTTTTATCCCTCACCCTCCTTCCACTCTTCCAAGTCCCCAAAGTCTATTGTATCATCCTTATGTCTTTGTGTCCTCATAGCTTAGCTCCCACATATCAGTGAGAACATACGATGTTTGGTTTTCCATTCCTGAGTTACTTCACTTAGAATAATAGTCTCCAATCTCATCCAGGTCACTGCAAATGCTGTTAATTCATTCCTTTTTATGGCTGTGTACTATTCCATCATATATATATACCACAGTTTCTTCATCCACTCATTAGTTGATGGGCATTTGGGTTGGTTCCATGATTTTGCAATTGTGAATTGTGCTGCTATAAACATGAGTGTGCAAGTATCTTTTTCAAATAATGACTTATTTTCCTCTGGGTAGATACCCAGTAGTGGGATTGCTGGATCAAGTGGTAATTCTACTTTTAGATCTTTAAGGAATCTCCACACTGTTTTCTATAGTGGCTCTACTAGTTTACATTACCATCAGCAGTGCAGAAGTATTCCCTGTTCACCACATCCATGTCAACATCTACTGTTTTTTGATTTTTCGATTGTCGCCATTCTTGCAGGAGTAAGGTGGGATTGCACTGTGGTTTTGATTTGCATTTCCCTGATCATTAGTGATGTTGAGCATTTTTTCATATGTTTGTTGGCAATTTGTATATCTTCTTTTGAGAATTGTTCATTCATTTCCTTAGCCCACTTTTTGATGGGTTTGTTTGGTTTTTTTCTTACTGATTTGTTTGAGTTCGTTGTAGATTCTGGATAGTAGTCCTTTGTCAGATGTATAGATTGTGAAGATTTTTCTTCCAGTCTATGGGTTGTCTATTTATTCTGCTGACTGTTCCTTTTGTCATGCAAAAGCGCTTTAGTTTAATTAGGTCCCAGCTATTTATCTTTGTTTTTATTGCATTTGCTTTTGGGTTCTTGATCATAAAATCCTTGCCTAAGCCAATGTCTAGAAGGGTTTTTTCAATGTTATCTTCTAGAATTTTTATACTTTCAGGTCTTAGGTGAACAACCCAGACTAAGTATTCCCTGCTTCACATTTCTGTAATAAGTGCTGTGAATGAACGTTCAAGGAGGAGGGAGAAGGGCACCAGGAGGAGGTTGCAGTTTTTAAATAGGGTGGTCAGGGTAGACTCCGCTAAGATAACATTTGTGCAATAACCTGCAGAAAGTCAGGAAACAAGACAAGCAAACACCTGGAGAAAGAGAATTCCAGATAGAAGCAAAGGCCCTGAGGCAGAAACATGCCTTGTCTGCTGAAAGAATAGCAGGGTGGAATAAGGGCAGAGAAGGTGGGAGATCTGGTTGGATGGTGCAGGGCCTTGCAGGTAAAGTGGAAGCCATGGAAGGAATCATGTAGGTTATAGCCATGGGCTAAGGAGTAAGTAATATGGTATAACCTACAGTTTTCTAAGAATTACTCTAGATGCTATTTTGAGAATAAACTTAAGAGGCTAAAAACAAAAGCAAGAAGACTGTGAGGCTACTGCAATACTGCAAGAGAGTGATGATGACTATATGACCCAGCAATTCTATTCCTAGGTATATATCTAAGAGAAATGAAAACAAATAAAACATACATCTACACAAAATGTACACGTACATGAATGTTCATATCAGAGTTATTTATAATAGCCTAAAAGCCTAAAATCAGATACAATCCAGATTCCACCAACTGATCAATGAATAAACAGTTGTAGGCTGGTTGTGTTGGCTCATGCCTGGAATCACAGCATTTTGGGAGGCCAAGGTGAGAAGTTCGCTTGAGCCCAGGAGTTCGAGACCAATCTGGGCAACTTAGTGAGACCTTGACTTTATTCGAAACAATAATAAAAAAATTTTAAAAACAAGTTGTGGTATATCCATACAATAAAATATTAGTCATCCACAAAAAGCAATGAAGTACTGATACATGCTACAACATGAATAAATCTTAAGAATATTAGGATAAGTGAGAGAAGCCAGACACAAAAGGTCACACATTGTATGATTCTGTTTATATGAAGTGTCCATCAAAGGCAAATCCATAGACACGAAAAGTAGATTAATGGTTGCAAGGTGGTGTAGGAGAGGGAAAAGGAAAGTGACCACTAATGGGTATGGGGTTCTTTCGGGGGTGATGAAAATGTTCTGAAATTAAATAGTGCTCATGATTGTACAACCTTGCAAATATACTGCAAAGGACTGCATCGTACCCTTTATATTCATGAATTTATGGTATGTGAATTAGATCTATCTTTATTTATAAAAGAGACAAAGGCAGGAGAGGAGTGGGTTGGAACTGGGAAATATAGATAATTATTTCAAGAAAAATTGCTACAAAATGGTGAAGAAAAATGGGACAGTACTGGAGGGAGTGTGAATTTGTAGTATTATTTTATGTTTTTATGCTAATGAAAATAATTCAATAAAGATTGGGAAAAAAATAAGAATACTGGAAAGAAGAACTTGTAGGGAGATGTCACTGAAGTAGCCAAGTGGAGAGAAAATCTTGTCCAAGAGGAGCACCGGACCTAACGGGAACAAGAACTGTTCATAGTCACAAGGTGAAGGCAGAAGGTGCAGGATCAGATACAGGGTGGTGGATAGGCTTGGCCCTCTCCTGGGAAGGAGAAGCAGGCACCTCAAGCGGCTGAGCAGAGCAGGGACTTCTGGTTGCCTGAGGGTTGAATAGTCAGCCCCGACACACCCCACTTCCTGGAAGAAGAAACAAGGCTCAGCCCTCAGGCTGCCAGGGAGGATCTGCCCCAGAAACTGGTTGGTGAGCACAGCCAGGAGGAAGATGAAGAAAGACCCAGAGAGAGAGAGAGAAGGAAGGGAGCAAGAGCTCTCTGACCTACAGAGATGCTAATCCTGAAGAAGAAGAAAAAACAAGCCAGGCAGGACCTGGTTGTTATCGAGGTGGAGTTAAAAATTCATTTAAATAATATAAAATGTAACTCTCACACATAACAAAGTTTTGTCCACTTTTCTGACACTTCCTTTCTATCATTACAATGGAAAACCAACAGTAGTTTCCTCTCAACTCATGTATGACACCAAAACTCTTCTCCCTGGTGCTGTCTCCACTGTCCCCATGTCTCTGTCTGGAGCCCATAATGGCAGGGACTTTCTTCTCCAGCTCCCTGTGGCAGATGCAGGGACACTCCAGGCTCTCTTATCATCCCTGCTAATGAAGCAGATGTGGCCTCACCTCCCTAGTAAATGTGCCCTTCATGCAGCCAAGACTGCCCTGGCTCAGGGTTCCCAGCCTCCTCAGCACCAAAGGGCCATTTCCAACCAAATAGGCTGCATTTGTAAATCATAACAGAGCGCTCTTTTCTTTTTGTTCCCCAAAGACATCAGAATTTGAACAGCCCACCCAGTGATCAGGACCCAGCTAGCCCAGCCTCACCCAATTGCCCTCCCTTCCCAGGTACCCCACCACTCACTGAAGAGGAGGGAGATGAATCCCAGGAGCTAGGAGGCCCAGCAAGGGGCTGGTCCTCAGAGCAGTAGCCCATGGTAGGCCAGCTGCCGCCTGTTCAGCTGCAGAGGAAACAACAGGAAGGGACAAGGTAAGAAAAGAAGAAAAGCTTGAGCCTAGGAGGCCTTACACAATCTTCCAGGATGGAACTAGCAATATTTGACCAAAAAAAAGGTCAAACTTTGTAAAATATTTGAAGAGGCTTATTCTGAGCCAAATATGAGGACCATGACCCATGACACAGCTCCAGGAGGTCCTGAAGACAATGCCCAAAGTGGTTGGATTACAGATGGATTTCATACATTTTAGGGGAACAGAAGTTACAGGCAGACATCAATCAATACATGTGAGGTACACATTGGTTTGATTCAGAAAGGTGAGACAACTCGAAACAAGGGCTTACAGGTCATGGATGGATTCAAAGATTTTCTGATTGACAATTGGTTGAAAGAGTTAAATTATTATCTGAAGACCTGGAATCAATAGAAAGGAGTATCTGGGTTAAGAAAAGGGGTTGTTGTGACCAAGGTTCTTATTATGTTGAGGAAGTCTCATAGGTGGCCACACTTAGAGGCAATAGATGGCAAATGTTTCCTATTCAGACATTCAAAAGGTGCTAGACTCTCAGCTAAGGTCTTCAGAATCAGCAAAACACCTGGAAAGGGAAGGGGGTTCTCTACAGAATGTAAATTTCCCCACAAAGAACAGCATTGCAGGACCATTTCAAACTACGTCAAAGAAATATATTTCGGAGTAAGCTATTTTTCTTTCAGGGCCTGCTGTCTGTCATTTTGTGATGTTTCTTATTGCTACAAAGAGTCAGTTTTGTCACTCTTAAGATCTGTTTTAATGTTAATGCTGGCTAGTTGTGCCTGAATTCTCAATGGAGAGGAGTACAATGAGGCATATCTGACCCCCCACTTCCTATCATGGCCTAAGCTAGTTTTTCAGGTTTTTTTGGAATCCCCTTGGCTGGGGGGTGGGGGTCTATTTAGTCATTTGGTGGCTTATAATTTTATTTTTGGCTTACGCAAGTTAATTCTTGTTTGACCTCTGGCTAGTAAGTTAGTTCTGTGGCGACAGCCCACCATTTTAAAGAAAGCTCTTTCAGCTTATTCCAGTGCCTGCAGTATATACTCAGTAGGTAACTGTAGAATAAATGTGGAAACAACCTCACTCTGTGGTGTTCCTGGCACTGCACTGAACAGCCCCTCTCCACACGCAGCCCGGTGGTGTTCTCACACACACCTCCCCTGGCTTGCCAGCTTCCCTGTGTTCATAGCTCTGCCAGGTAGCCCTGGTCACCACTGTCAGCCTATGGTCAGGCACAAAAGTCATGCTCTTATAGCAAGGCTCAGCTAGGCCCCTCCTGTTTTCAGTGGTTTTCCTTTGTCCCTACCCCAATTAATGATTTAATTTCCCTTCTCGTTTTCCACAAACTTCAATTGTCAGTTGCCTAAGTAACAAGCTGTGGGCAAAAGAACAAAGGCCTTTGTGGGACGTGTTCACTCCCCCCATACCCAATGCAAATATTGGCATTTATCTTTTGCTGGGAACCAGTATCCAAAGTCCTATAGTCTATCATCCTGGAGGCTTAGCTCCACTCCCACACACTCAGGGCACTACTTACAAACTCATTTTAGGGATATGAGGCTTGAGATACAGAGGGGTTATGCAATGTGTAAAAGGTCACACAGGTAGTCAAGGGGCAGGATCTGGCTTCTCAAGACAAGCTCGAGGCTCACCCCGCAGTCTCACAGCTGCTAGTTCATCTCACTGTGTGACTTCATGTAGGTCACCTGGAGTCCAGTCTGTGCTCTCCCCCAAACTGCTCTGCAACATCTTAGAAGAAATAGCGTTTAATATTGGCTTAATTTCCATCCTATCCTGCCTACTAATAGGTAAATATCTTCCACAGACCATTTGTGCATCCTGGCCACAAACTTTTTCTATTGGAGCAAACTCTGAGCAGCTTACCCATTGGTCACCTTCAAGTGTTATGGGGCCACTCCCACACATGTCACTGCCCCTCTCCTGAGACGTCTCTTTTTGGGGGAACTGTTTGAAATGGAAACCATTTGTGAGAGTAGGAAGGAATAGCATGGAGAGAAGGAACTGGCAATGTAGCATAGTCTGGAAACAGGAAGAGAGAGTCAGCTCCAATATACACTCCACACTGGCAAAAGACCAGGAACTGACAAAAAAAAAAAAAAAATCCAGAAGACTAATCTGTTTTTCAGCATCCCTTCCATTCTGTGCTGAAGCATGTCAACCTAAAAAGAGGAGGCAGAGGCACAACATATTATTGAAAGCCTTTACTTGAGCCAAAGTAAGGACAGTTGCCTGGAAGACTCAGACCCAAGTAACCTTGGACATGTGCTCTGTTCAGCCTTTGTTACAAGCAGCTTTTTAAAGGCAAAAGCGGGGGGACAGGGATGGGCTGATACAAAGTTGCTTTTCAGGAATTCTCCTTGGTTTACAGAAGTAACATTGATCAGTGATTGGTTATACACTGTTTAGCTATAAGGTGTGAGTTATAGTGTCTGGTGTGGCATAGTTAGGTTAATTTATAGCTACTTGTCCCAACAACAAGCAGTTTCAAGAGATGAATACATAGCTCAAGGGGGAGAGAAGGGCATGAATGCTGTCTTAGTTTAATGTTTCTTTGTGCCTGATAATTTAAAAGGACTGGCATTCCTCAGATAAAAGTTTTTTGTTTTTTGTTTTTTTTTTCCTTTCTCAGGCATATCATATGCACTTTCACACACACCAACCACAAGTCCTTCGGTAAGAGTTTACTTCCATAACTTCCTGGTGCTGTTACAGGTAGTTAGAGAGGCATGAGCAGGCAGGAGAGGGCTCTTCTCTGACCAGCTAGGAATGTCAGGTGATGATTCCACAATTATCACACTGTCTCTCTAAAAATGATAATTCGGTAGCCAGGGAGAGACAATCTCCTGATGGTCCACACCAGTTAACATTCAAAGTGTTCATTGAATGCAGGCCCCAAGGAGAAGCAACTTCCTGGGCATGCTTGTTAAGAGAAAAAATGAGGGCAGGATGATATTCCAGGTACGCTCTACCAAAAAAAGGAAGAAAGCCTCAGACATGCATGCATTTAACTCCCTAAACACACTGTGTGTGCTCAGTTGCAAAGCGTAAGGAGAGCACTGCCCATGCAGAAAGCATACCCTAAGGGAAGGGTCAGGGGAAAGAGGTGAGCCTATAAAGTCCCAGGATCGAGGTTAAAGGCCCCTTTTTGCTCCCATTTTCTCTCTTGGACCTTCGGGCACCCACTTGGGTCTCTTCCAAGTGAATTTTCCTTTCTTTCCTGTTCTAAAGCCTTTTTCAATAAACTTCCACTCTTACTCTGAAACTTGCTTCAGTCTCTTTTTCTGCTTTATACCACTCAGTCAAATTCTTTCTTCGGAGGAGGCAAGGACTAAAGTTGCTACCCCACTGCTAACTCCAGGTAACTGGGATCTCTGCCATCACTAACAGTGCTTGCTGGTAATGCTTCGGGGAATTACAGGAAGACAGATCTGGATCTGCAGCAGCAGACTGTGTGTGTGGCAGGGGGGAAGTGCCACACAGGAGAGAAATGTTGATCAAATGTGATAGAGTCTGGGAAGAATAAGAGGTCTGCAGGACTTAGTGACCCTCAGAACCTAAATCCCTGGAATTCAGAGAAATTCTAGGAAAGGCTCTGGACGTCTCTGTAATATGGGATGGGTGGTCACATTTATTTTATTTGAAACCCGAACCATAAGAAGTGCCAGATGAATACTAGGGTACATGAAGAATGTAATTACTGAATATTTGCTATATCCTGTGGCTTTATATGCATTATTTTAATCAATCCACAACATACATCAAATCATTCTCAAAATAACCCTGTTGTCTAAGCATTACACGCACC
Source organism: Hylobates moloch (assembly GCF_009828535.3). Classification (NCBI taxonomy): domain Eukaryota; kingdom Metazoa; phylum Chordata; class Mammalia; order Primates; family Hylobatidae; genus Hylobates; species Hylobates moloch. The sequence goes on from NW_026652280.1 coordinate 97,997,207, forward strand.
ATCTAGGTGGTACAGCATCCTAGATGTCCAGAGAGATTAAATAACTCACTCCAGTACACACCTATGGTAAGTGACAAGGTGCACAGCTGTCAATGAAACCATCCTCACAGCGTTAATAAGAATGACGTGTGGGGTTCCGGGCAGAAATATAGTCACAGTGAAGCATTAATCAGGTGCACTTTGACCTACTTCCTCGTAACTGAAAGTCACGTAGCCCTAGATCCGGACCATTTTCATCCTCATTGTTCCTATAGATAGAATGGCTGGTGTTTGAATCATAAGGCTTTCATTAATAATTAATTAAGGCTTTTTCAGATCCTGATTTCCAGCTGACACCAACTAGTTTTAAGATTTCCAAAGAAGCTGGGTACCACGGCCCACGCCTGTAATCCCAGCAATTCAGAAGGCCAAGGCAGGCAGATCTCTTGAGCTCAGGAGTTTAAGACCAGCCTGGCCATCATGGCAAAACCCCATCTCTACTAAAAATACAAAAATTAGCTGGGTGTAGTGGAGGGCTCCTGTAATCCCAGCTACCTGGGAGGCTGAGGCAGAAGAAGCACTTGAACCCAGTGGGCAGAAGTTGCAGTGAGTTGAGATCGTGCCTCTGCAGTCCAGCCTGGGCAAAGAGTGAGATTCTGTTTCAAAAAAATGCAGAGACACTAAATCAGCATGAGAATGCAGTTTCTTCATCTCCGCATCCCATGACTTCACTCTGCACTGAGAGCAATCAATGAGCTCCGTGCCTTGGCCCATTCCAAAGCCCTTAACTTTTCGGGGAGGTATATTTGAGGTTTGCTCCTGTCTCCTCATTCAGCAGGCTTACAATTAACACTCTTTCTCAGGATGGTCCCTAAATATCTGTTCTTCCTTCTCTCCTCCTCTAGACCCAACTGCTTATTTGCTGATAAATAATACTAATACTAATACTGATATTTAAGTTAAAATACGTTAGAGCAAAAATTTCAGAAAATAAATAATGGGTGATTGCAATGGATTATTAAAGGAGGGGTATACAAATACTGAATAACTTTAGCTTTAATATTAAAAGCTTTATAATTCAACATATATATAGAAATGATGGAGTAAAGAGCCCCAAAAATTCTATCTTCTGAGTGTGTTTCCCTACCTAAGATCTGAGTTCGTCAAAACAAAGACTAATCCTTCAGGCAGCCTCTATCCACTTAGAACCTTGTAAATAAGGTGTGCTGTGCTCCCTCTTAGTTGAAGGAAAGAGTTGGCAACAGGGACACTAATTTAGAAGTTCTAGGGTATCTCCACCTCTAATCTATTGCTCCAGAAATCTGCAGTAAGTTTCCCTTCTCCCTACCTGAGATTCCTCCACTAGGCAGCACCTGGACAGATTAGAACAGTGTGAATAAGGTGTACTCTGCTCTCTCTCAAGTTACCTCTCTCGAGTTCTCTCTCTCAAGTTCAATTTGAGACAGAGAATTGAGAACTGGGATGCCTCCTTCCCAAGACCAAGAGCATACCTATCAAGGGTTGGGGTGAGTTCATAAAAAATTACAATGGAATTCCCTACTAATTTGAATATGGCTTTTTCTTGTTAGGGTCATCATTTGGTTGCTGGAGATCTTTGATTGTTTTTCAATAAAGTTGGCCCCTATTTAAAAAAAAAAAAAAGAAACCCTCTCTTCCATAAAGCAATGAAAAAACTTGCTAACTTTGTAGAGAACTTTTTCAGAATTCTGAAAATTATCCAACAACTTGCAGCAATTCAAGAAAAGTTCTAATCTCAATAAGAACCAAGAGCTTTGTGTTTTATAACTTTCTCCAGTCCCACATCCCACACTCCAACTCCAGTGTAGCCTTGAAATATATCAATGTGTATTCATGGTGAAAAACAGCAGTCTAGTAGCTACTCAAAGGAGCAGAAAAGACTTGAAACTCTTTTAAAGGTTTATTCCCAAAGAAATGTCATTCTTTGATCTCTTAGTGGTTCCCAGGAAGACCCTACTTGCAATGATGTCAGTATTCGATGTATCTTGAAGCTCTCCCACTGCAAAAAGCCCTTTGATTAGAAGACATTTGTTGAAAGCAACTATTAGTCATTGTTTAACTTTGTGGCTGTGTACTGCAATGGATAACAGTAAATGCAAGCAATAGAATAGCCAAAAAGCTTAAAAGGAAAAGCTTTGAATGAGTTGTCCACTTGGGCTTTGAAAAGCTCTCACATATTTCTCAGAATCTAGAAGACCACACACATCCCTTTACTGTGTGCATTGCAGGTACTGTGTTGATGCTTAGTAAAGGCCTCAAAAAGCCCTACACTCTCACCCTGGCTGACTCGGAGGCTCTGTGCAGGCAGGAGGTGCAGACTAAGGAAGATTTGTCAACTACTCAGCTGAGTATTGAAAATATACCCCAACATGTACTTGGTGCCTCTCAGCAATGACTGGTGTCAACAAAAAGAATCAAACTCAGTAAAATATTTGAGGAGATTTATTCTGAGCCAAATATGAGTGACACAGCCCTTGGGAAACACTGAGAACATGTGCCCAAAGTGGCCAGGGCGCAGCTTCATTTTATACATCTTGGGGAGACATGAGACATCAATCAAATACATTTAAGATATACATCGATTTGATTTTAAAAGGCAGGACAACTCAAAGCAGGGACTTCCAGGTTGTAGGTAGATTAAACAATTTTCTGATTGGCAATTGGTTGAAACAGTTATCATCAATAGAAAGGAATGTCTGGGTTAGGATAAGAGGTTGTGGAGACCAAAGTTTTATCACGCAGATGAAATTTCCAGGTAGCAGGCTTTAGAGAGAAGAGATTGTAAATGTTTCTTATCAGACTTAAGGTCTACGTGAATGTTAAATGCTGATAGGCTTTTTCTGAATTCCAAAACAAAGGCGGGCATAATGAGGCCTGTCCGACCCCCACTTCCTGTCATGGCCTGAACCAGTCTTTGAGGTCAAATTTGGAGTGCCCTGGCCTAGAGAAGGAAGTCCATTCAGATGGTTTGTGTTGGTGTAACCACCCAGTGGGTTCACCTTGCCCGCTGCCTACACAGAGCCAATTGATCAAGACAGGAGAATTGCATTGGCAAAAGAGTAATTCACACAGAGCCGGCTGTGCGAGAGGCCAGAATTTTATTATTACTCAAATCAGTCTCCCCAAGCATTCGGGGATCAGAGTTTTTAAGGATAATTTGGCTGGTATGGGCTCAGAAAGTGGGGAGTGCTGATTGGTTGGGTTGAAGATAAAATCATAGGAGGTCAAAGTGAGTTCTTCTTGCTGACTTCTGTTCCTGGGTGGGATTGCAGAACTGGTTGAGCCAGATGATCAGTCTGGGTGGTGTCATCTGCTGCATCAGAATGCAGGGTCTGCAAAATATCTCAAGCACTGATCTTAGGTTTTACAACAGCAATGTTATTCCCAGGAGCAATCTGGGGAGCTTCAGACTCTTGCAGCCAGAGGCTGCATGGCCTCTAAACAAGATTAGATAGCTAATCTTGTAGCTAATTTGTTAGTCCTACAAAGGCAGACTGGTCCCCAGTCCCCAGGCAAAAAGGGGATTTTCAGGAAAGGGCTATTATCCATTTTGTTTCAATTTAAACTATAAACTGAATTCCTTCCTAAGGCTGGTTAGGCCTATACCCAGGAATGAACAAAGACAGTTTAGAGGTTAGAAGGAAGATGGGGTTGGTTAGGTCTGATCTCTTTCACTGACATAATTTCCTCAATTACAATTTTTACAAAGGCGATTTCAGTGGAGGGCTTTGTATTTTATTTTTGGTTTACACTGGGAGAAAAATTGGTTCCAGGTGTGTATAAAAAAAAATTTAACCTTGCCCAAAGTGAAGTCTGGTTTTGCCCTTGGCTGGGAGGTAATCTTTAATTCCTTGGAATGTCATGCCTGATAGGAGTCACTTTGATTCACTGGAGCCCTTGGATCACTAGATCACCTAATAATACGATTTAGGGTGAGTGCTAGCCACACCAGATAGTCTGGCCATGCCAAAAGACCACCAATGTGATTTAGGATGGAAACTTTGGTTCACCTGCTATCAGATGACTTCCAGAATGGCTGAGGTTAACTATGTGGGCAATTAATCATGCCTGCATGATGGAGCCCAAATAATAACTCTGGTCATGGAGACTCAGGTTGCTGATGTGAAAAAAAGCCAAACTCTGTAAAATATTTACAGGGAGACAGAAGTTACGGGCAAAGACATAAATCAATACATGTAAGGTGTATATTGGTTTGGCCTGAATAGATGGAACATCTCAAAGTGGGGAAGCTTATAGGTCATAGGTGGATTTCTGACTGGCAATTGGTGGCAAAAGTTAAGCCTTGACTCAAGAGTTGAAGTCAGCAAAAAGAAATGCTTGAGTTAAGGTAAGGAGGGATTGTGGAAGCCAAGATTCTTGGTATGTAGATGAAACCTCTAAGTAGTAGGCTTCAGAGAGAGTAGATGGTAAATGCCACTTTTTGGACCTTAAAAGATGTCGTGCTCTTAGTTAAACCTCGCCTGTATTGGGAAAAGACCTACAAAAGAAAGGAGTTCTCTACAGAATGCAAATTTCCCTCACAAGAGAAAATTTTGCAGGGCCATTTTAAAGTATGTACTGGGGCAAAAGACTGATTTTCTTCAGGCCCGGCTATCTGTCATGTGAGGCTATACCAGGGTCAGGTTGGAATTTGGTATATTATTGCTATAAAAAGTCTGTTTTGTCAGTTTTATGATCTCTATTTTAATGTCAATGCTGGTCAGTTGTGTCAAAACACTAGAAGCAGGGTGTATAATGCGATGTATCCAACCTCCCTTCCCCTCAGGGCCTGACCTAGTTTTGCAGGTTTCTTTGGAATCCCCTTGGTCAAGTAGGAGTGGGAAGGGTCCATTTAGTCAGTTGAGGAGCTTAGAATACTGTTTTTGAATTACAGTGGCAAACTGCACATAGTGTTCTACATTCATGCCACCCAACATGGCACACACTACAGATACCACTGAGCTGATTTGTTTTTACCTTCTTCAACAAAAGTGGCACCCTCCCAAACAGGATGCACCTTCTCATCTTGAAACCATTAAGCAAGCCATTCATTAACCAAGCAGATCTTTTTTTTTCCTTTTTCTTTTTTTTGAGACAGAATCTCACTCTGTCACCCAGGCTGTAGTATAGTGGTTTGATCTCTGCTCACTGCAACCTCTGCCTCTTGGGCTCAAACAGTCCTTCCATCTCAGCCTCCTGAGTAGCTGGGACCACAGATGTACACCACCACACCTGGCTAATTTTTGTATTTTTGTGTAGAGATGGGATTTTGCCATATTGCCCAGGCTGGTCTCAAACTCCTGGGCTCAAGTCAGTTGCTCTCCTTGGCCTCCCAAAGTGCTGGCATTAAAGGCATGAGTCATTGCACTCAGCCTCCAAACAGATTTTTATTGAACCATAGAGTAGTTCATAGGGCATTTCCAAAGGGGTCCAAGTGGTCATAGGTTCCAAAAGCTCCTCAAGGGTTTCCAAATTTGGCCCCTGCGGAAAAGAACCTATCTGCTCATGAGTACTCATAATGTTACAGTAGGTAGTCAGGCAGACAGAGGCAGGGCAGGAGAGGACTCGCCTAACTAGGAATGTCAGGTGACCATCAGTTATGGTCAGGCGGTTGTTACGTTGTGTCTCCAAAATAATAATTGGTCAAAGCCAGCACCAAAAAAAAACAGTCTCCCAATAGATAGGGAAAACTTTAAAATGGTGATAAGCAGCTTCCCAATAAGATCACAGGAGTTGGGCAAATGGGCTTAAGCATGTGCATTAAGAGGCAAAATGGTGGAGTTTAACTGGTATATGACCTTCTAGGAACATTCAAACTGGTAAAGAAAGAATGCCTCAAGTGAGCACGTGTACAACTCCAGTAAACACACTGTGCATGCGGCCCCTCCCAAATTCTGGCAGGCTACTGGACATGTGGAAAACCCACCCCAAGAGAAGAATCACGGGAGAAGGAATGCAAGAACCCAGGAGCGTGCCAACATATAAAACCCTGAGTCAACAATCAAACTGGGCACTTGGATCTCTTAAGTCACCTGCTTGGCCCTTTTCCAAGTGTACTTTACTTCCTTTCATTCCTGCTCTAAAGTTTTTAATAAACTTTCCCTCCTACTCTAAAATTTGCCATGGTCTTTCACTCTGCCTTATGCCCTGTGGTCAAATTCTTTCTTCTGAGGAGGCAAGAACTGAGGTTGCTGCAGACCCATACAAATTTGCCACTGCTAACAAGGAGAGCTCCATCTCTGGTCTCTCTCTCCTCCCCAGAGGTTGGGATAAGGGTGGAGTTGAAATTGCCAACCCTCTAATCACATGCATGGTTCCTCAAGCAACCAGTCACTATCCTGAAGCTCTGCAGGGACCTGCGAAGAGTCAACACATTAGTATACACTCAGATATGGTCAAAAGGGGCTCGTGTGAATAATAAAGACATCCCTATTCCTCAGAAAATTCTAAGGGTTTGGAAGCACCTGGCAAATTATAAATCTGGGGTTGATCCAAGTGTCCATCTCTGCACAACACTCATGCTGCCTGACACAATCATCAGCCTCTCAGGTGACACCGTTATAAATTCACGCAGCCTAGTCTCAAGCAAACTTTAACACCACTCAGCAATTTTATGTGCATGACAGATATTGAAAGATAATATAAATTAATAATAGTGCTTATTGAATGCTTCCTATGTGCCATGACTCTTCTAAGTATTCTGCAGGTTTTAACTCATTTAATCCTCATAAACACTCTATGAAATAGGTATCATTATCCCCAGTTAGAAAATAGAAAAAGGAGACATAAGAACACCAAGCCATTTGTTCAAGTTCACACAGCTGGGAAATATCAGACCCAGGATTTACATGCAAGTAGTTTGAATCCAGAGCCCACATTTTCATCATTCTACTGATTCCCTCTCACATTCTCCCAAACCTCTCCATATTCTCAGCAAAACATGAACCCATCTTTGCAAAAATTAAATCACTGAGAAAATCATAACAGTAAGGTGAACTAACTCTCCTCTCTATTCCCCTGCAAAACTTGCCTTTCCCTTAACTATTCCTACACTATTGGGCTGAGCTAACTTTTGAAGACATTTTTGGCTACGGTCAGGGATTTCCAATCTTCTGGCTTCCCTGGGCCACTTTGGAAGAAGAATTATCTTGGGCCACACATAAAATATACTAACACTAATGACAGGTCAGGAGCAAAAAAAAAAAAAAAATGTTTTAAGGAAATTTACGAAAATATGTTGGTCTGCATTCAGTGGGGCTTGCAGGGAAGCTAGGAATTATAATAAGCCTTGCCCAAAACTCAACTGCTTTTGTAAAGCTAATGTAAGACCATGAGGCTGAGGGGAGGAGAGGACCCTGAGTCCTGCTAAGGTGCAGGCATAAATGATTCCAGAGGTTATAAGATATGCAGCTTTCCCAATTACTCCTGCAAATAACACCAGTATTGTAGATTGACCTTTTGAGATATCTTTCCAGGTTTTTTGCATGTCTGACAGCCATGGCTCCATCTGGACTGCCAACCCTGCTCCTGTGGCCCCACCCATAAGCAATTAAGCTCTCAGGAGGACAGCTTCCACCCTCTATGATTTTATCTTTGTCCCAACCAATCAGGAACAAGCAGGTGTTACCTGGCCACCACCAACCCTTCATCCAAACTGCCTTTGAAAAACCTCTAACCTATGAGCTTTGAATTAGATGATTTGAGTACAAACTCCATCTCTCATGTGGCATGTCTGGCCTTATGTCTATTAAACTCTTTCTTTACTACAATACTGTGGTCTATCTGTATGCAGCAGGCAGGAAGAAACCCTCCGGAGGTTGTAGCATCTCCATAACCTCACACCTTAACTATCATCCTGTTTCTTGATCTTCCACATCACAGCAATGCCTCTACACTTACTCCAAGACAGTCGCTCCTTGGCCTCCCTCTACCAGCACGCCTCAGAACACCACCAGTAGACCAGCAACCACCCAGGATTTGGCATTGTTGACCCCTTTCTTTTTCTTCTTCTTGAGAACTCTTCCTTGGTTTCCCTGACATCACTGTCTCCTGGATCCCGTTCCTCCTGCTGTTCTCCTCAGGCTCTTCTGCTGCCTCCTCTTTCTCCCCCTTCTCCCTTCCCCTGAATGGTGCTTCTAAGGGCCTATCATAATCCCATTTCTCTCTCTCTCTCTCTCTCTCTCTCTGTCCCTCAGACAGAGGGTCTTGCTCTGGCACTCAGGCTGAAGTTCAGTGGTATGATCATAGCTCACTACAGCCTCAAACACCCAGGCTCCAGTGATCCTCCTGCCTCAGCCTCCCAAGTAATGGGAACTATAGATAGGTACGTGCCACCAAGCTCGGATAGTTTTTTAATTTTTAATTTTGTAGAGACAGGGTCTTGCTATGTTGCCCAGGTTGGCCTCTAACTCCTGGGCTAAAATGATCCTCCCACCTCAGTGTCCCACAGTGCTATGATTGCAACTGTGACCCACTGTGCCCAGCCTTTTTTAATCTTCTCACTGGGACATCCACTTTTCTGCCTTCAGTGATCATCCCCATGCTGCTAATGCCCAAGTCTGTATCTCCAACCCCCATCCTCTGCCTAGCATCAGATTCTGCATTCAGCTCTCTACTAGACATCTCCACTGGAGCCTCAAACTCGGTGTGTCAAATGCTGCGTTTATCTTCATCTTCTAGCCTATTTCTGTGTTCCCATTCTTAGGCAATGGCCCCAACCAGGAACCTGGACCTTGTCCTTGGCTTCTTCCTCTCCCAACCTCCTTGGGCAGATGATAATCCCTGCAACGTGTAAGATCCATTTTAAGCACCTTACATGCAGCAGTTTTATTTTATTGTCACAATCTTAAGGGGGAAGAAAAAAGAGTGGTTCTAGCACTTATTGGTAAGGAAATTTAAGCAGAGGTCTCTAAACCTCAGCTTCCCTCCCATTTTGTGCCATCTGAAGCAGGTTCCCCTATTCTCATCCCTCTCCCTGTCCCCTGTCCATGGGAGATGCTTCTTTTATGTTCTCCACTCCTTCTCATCACACTATATTGCAATGTGCCAGGTACCCTTTTTGTATCCTGTGGACATGACACAGAAGATGATGGATTATTCTTTTCCCACAGGAAATGAAAGCAGAAGCAATTATTACGTATACTGTCTGGTAATAAATGTGTGCTTTATTTCATGGAAAAGGTTGGAATAGTTTCAACTGGTTTATGTGGGCTTAAGAAAAATTACTGAAATGCGCATTTTTTGTTTTCACTTGTTCAGTTTTTATTCCCCTCCATCTCTGACTCGCCTGTGCTCAGTGAGGTAGAAAAGTTTCACTCACCAGAATTCCTAGGGGGAGGCTGCAGGGGCTGGAAGCCTGGACAGTCAAAAATTAGATACAGATTCTGGTCCTGTGGCTTGTTGGATTTCAAAGTAGGTTGAATCCTCAGCCTTCTGAATTTTCTTCTGTTAAAGGCAGCACATTGATTAGGAAAGAATAGGACCCTGAGGATCAGGGCTTCCCTTACCTACAGACATGGCCCCTACTCTCATCTGGAAAACTAGTTCTGCCTTACCAGTCTGTAATAACCTCACTCACCTAGGATCCTCCTTTCTTGAAAGAAGATACCAGTTTTCCTCATGCCTCAACCCTCTTACTCCTTATTCCTCCAGGCCTATAACTAGGTCACTGCATGTCTCCTGGGTCAGTAAGGTAGTCAAACTTCAGAGGAGTAGGCTTTCACACCAAAAGACTTGCCAGTTTTTGTAAATTTATATTAGCAAAGATCTGGAAAATACTAATGGTAATAGATTATGAAGGTATTATACCCGGAAAGGAGAAATATAACAGAGCTTCATTGTATCCCATTCCCTTTGCCATCATGCTGATCTACCATAGGGATTACATTATGAGGATCTGATGATGTAGTGAGAAGCCAATAGCAGATACCTTAGGGGCACAAAAGTACCAAGATAAATCTCATGAAAGTTAGGGGGCCTGACACCTTAGTAATGTTTCTAGGAGTCCAGTCATTTGGAGAATATCAGCACATTCCCTCAAAGATAAATGCAACCTTGCTTCACCTTGAAGGCACTGTCATTAAGAAAGAGACATCATACTTCGTAGGTCGTCTTGTACTTGGAGACAATATACATTGCAACTGAGTGTATTATGTCAGCACGTTCACTAGCTATAAGACAATCAACTTTGAATGGGCCCAAAGCAAGAGAAGATTCTCCTGCTCATTCAGGCTACAATGTAAGCATCTCTGCCATTGGCCCTTATGGCCCTGCAGACCCAAATGTGTTTGAGGTGATCTGGAGCCATCTGATTGCTCCTTGAAAGTATGGCAGACTAAGATAACAACAACAACAATAAAAAACAAACAGAGGTTCATTGAACGTTAAGCAGAACCACATAATCTTCAGAAAATAACTCTCTTCTCGTATAGCTTTAGGTTTGCTATACCTGACTGATATGGTTTGGATCTGTGTCCCCGTCCAAATCTCATGTCAAATTGTAATTACCAGTGTTAGAGGTGGGGCCCGGAGAGAGATGATTGAATCATGTGGGAAGTTTCTCATAAACGGTTTAGCACTATCTTCTCGGTGCTGGTCTCATGATGGTGATTGAGTGCTTGTGAGATCTGGTTGTTTCAAAATGTGTAGCACCTCCCCCTGCCCCTTGGTCCTGCTCCTGCCATGTAAAACGTCCCTGCTTCTCTTTCACCTCCCACCATGATTGTAAGTTTCCTGAGGTCTCCCCAGAACCAAAAGCCACTATGTTTCCTGTACTGCCTGCAGAATCCTGAGCCAAGTAAACCTCTTTTCCTTATAAATTACCCAGTCTCAGATATTTCTTTATAGCAGTGCAAGGACTAATACACTGACCATGAGACACACCAAATGACTGTGCAACCTGAACCACCCTCAACTGGGTATTTTCTAATTCATGCACCCCTATAATCAGGTATGACCAACAGCATTTCATCATCAAGTGGAAGTTACATATATATAAGAGCAGGATCAAGCAGGACTTGAAAACACAAATGAGTTGCATAAGCAGGGAGCTTACAATGACAGTGCCCCTACTCCTGTGCCAAGACCATCTCTAACATTTGTGGAACCCGGGGAAAGGGTACACATGGAGATGCAATCACCATCATATGCCTACATACAAAAAAATTATAAATCAAGCTAATACATGTTGAATAAATTATGTTCAGTTCTCCGATTTTGAAATATTGTCATGTGAGCATAGCAGAATGAGTAAATTCTAAGAAATTATTCATGAAGCTGCAAGGTGGAAATTGGTGTTTACCCAATGGAACCACAAATTCTTGAGAAACTGGAAACTTTCCTGGAAGGAGAATGGAGGTCTGTGGTCAACACTGTTCTTACTTGGGCCTCCTACTTGCTTTACTTGATGGAACAGAATTTCCTGTACACTGGGCTGTTGCTGCTGGGGGAACAGCTACCAGGAAAATCATAGGGCTATGCTGAAGGAAACTTGTTCACAAACAAGAGACACTTTCAGGAAGCAGAGTGCCAATGACAAAGTGACATAAACTAAGAAAGTGTCTACAATGACCAATATTAGAAAACGTATCTGGGTTTACAGAAACAAATGCCTCCTCTTCTGTGAAGTCAATGCCTGGCGGGGGTCTCACAGGTGTTTGGTAATGTCCATAGTCAGAGAGACTCATATGCTGGGTTTCTGACCACACATCAACCAAAAGGAATGAAAGGCCTCTACACAGGTGTTGAGGTTAGAGAGATGTATTCAGTGAGACGCCACAGGGGACAAGGGGCTTGCTAGCTAGACCATGCATTACAGAAGAATCAATAATGAAGTTTTATAAAGAAGCCTGAACTACACAAAAGGGACCTCTAAATTATCGGTCTTGGTGAAGCTATTTGAGAACCATGAAGAGATGGTACAATATGTGTCAAATAGACCAAGCGATTGGGTTGGAATGGGAGTCATCAGTTCTGATTTAGGGATCTGAAGGCAATGTAGATATGTTCAGTCCCTACAGTTAGATTTCTGCAAAGCAATGTTCTTCAGGTGGGGAAATAAAGAACTTCCACCTCTAGCTAGAGAAGAAGCCCAGACCACATGTGTAATAGGTATTGTCATACACATTGTCTACTAATCTTCACACATGCTGAGTGGGGTCAAGGAGTTATCACAGATGTGACCACTCAGATTTTAGTACCTAGCAGTCCTAGTATATGTGGGATGGATTCAGATAAAACAATGCACTGCCTCAATCCTGGGAGTCAGAAATTCCCACATGCTTGATTCAGGCAAGAATCAAACCATTTAAGGAAAGAAAGGTAAAACCGTGTTTGCAAAATTATAACAGTAAGAGAAATCTGACATAGTTGACTCCTTCTTGCTTCTAACTTTCAAGCTGTCCTTGGTCATTCCTAGGCATTGGCCAAGCTAATTTTGGGAGGATTTAGTTTATAGTTTAACCTTAAAGCAAGGATGATAATAGCCCTTCCCAAAACTAAACTGCTTTTGTAAAATTAATGAGAGGTCAAAAGATTAGGATTATGGTGGGGGCTTGAATTCTGCTAGAACATAGGCATAGTTAAATAATAACCAGCCATTGTTCCAGAGGTCACAAGATTTGTAACTTCTCCAATTACTCCTGTAGATAGCATCACTATTGTAGAACCTAAGATTGCTCTTTTGAGATATTTTTCAGACTTTGCATTTTGGCAACTGACTGACTCCACCTGGACTCATGACTCAACTGGTCCTGTGGCCCCCAACCCAGAGCTGGGCTCAGCACATGAGGACTGTTTTCCACACCCCTATGATTGCATCCCCAACCAATCAGTAGCACTCATTCCTTAGTCCTGTACCCACCAAACTATCCTTGAAAAACTTTAACCTCCAAGCCCTCAGAGAGACTGACTTGAGTGATAACCATCTCCCATCTGGCCTGCCTCACCTTAATAAAACTCTGTCTCTGCTGTGATAGCATGGTTTCAGTGAATTAGTTTTGTCTTGGTGGGTAGGAAGAAGCTGTTGTGTGACTACAAAGAGTGCCATGTAGCAGAGGGCACCTGGAGCTAACTCTCACCCAAGGAATTCAAAATTGAAAGTCAGGAAATGAGAAGGGAGTTACAGTGAAGAATAGTTCTAGATTTAGAGGTTAAAGACCTGAGTAGATAAACTATTCTACTCTTCTTGTAAGAGGAAAAGATCCTGGGAGAAGGGCCAATGCAGGCAGGGCACCTGATAAATGATGCTTTCTTCCAGAAAGTAGGAGTATGATACCAGAGTAGTCCCTGACTCTAGAGAAGACATGTGGCAGAAACCCAGCTCTAAATTCAAATGAGACATGTTTTTGTCAAACAATAGTTACACACTTCCCAGCTTGAACCCTCTAGCATCTCCTAATGATAAAGAGAGACCCCTGCCTGACTGGGTTGCAGGGATAAAACCAGATTTGATGAGCTCGTGCCCCCAAAGGAAAGCAGGAGACATAAAAGACCATAGAATTACAGGATTATTGAAAGTATCCAGAGGAATGTTTTGTCTCCACCAGTAGAGAAGGTGGGGAGTGTGATATTACAAAGGACAGAGGAGCCCTGTGTCACAAATATATATTGTACTTTACTTCTCCTTTCTCACCCATGGGTGACAGCATTTGCAAGGAGTTACGAATGTTATTTTGAGAAGACGTAATGAGATGGAGAAAGTTTTATTCGCCAAAATTCCAAAGAGGCTGAGGAAGGCAGATTAGCTTAAGGAAGACATGAGACAAGCAACTGGAGTAGAGAGGCTGTACTTCCCCTCCAAGTGGGCTGTGCCTGGTGCAAAGAGACACTGATCAGGAGAAGTCTCTGAGCCTTGGTCTTCTTAGATGCTAAAGGAGGGTAATTTCGCCTAGTTAAGAAGACTATGTATAAAGCCAGATTCCCAACCCATGTCCCAGGACCTAGTGCTGAGTAGGGGCTTCCATTGTCTTGGCCCTTCCTGCCTCACTGTCCTTCCCAGCCTCACAGGTACTATATGGTGTATGAGGCTGAACTGAGATCATACATGCAACATCTCCAATGTAGAGCTTGCTTACAACAGATGCTCAACTCGTGCTTATTCCTCTCTTTCCTTCTAACCAAGTCCTTTTCATCTTCTCAGCTCAAGAAACCTTCTCAGTTAGCCAACCAACATTGCTTACCTAGAGCAGTAATTGTCACCACCTTAGAGTTGGTTTTGCTGTATGCAAGATGTATATTGGGGATGTTGAAAGAATCCTTCTCAAACTCTTCTAAAAAATTGAAGAGGTGAGAACCCTTCCAAAACTCTTTTTAGAAGTCCAGCTCCATTCAGAGCCAGACAAAGACACTACAAGAAAAGAAAATTACCGGCCAATATCACTGATAAAGATAGATGCAAAAAAATCTAGAAATACTAGCACATTGAATACAACACAATATTAAAAGGATCATACCCCACAATCAATTGTGATTTATCCCTGAGATACAAGACTGTTTCAACATATGTGAATCTATAAACATGACACACCACGTTAGCAGAATGAAGGACAAAAATTATATGATCATCTCGATAGATGTAGAAAAAGCACTGGACAAAATTCAACATATTTTCATGATTAAAAAAGAAACCTCTCAGCAAATTATGTATACAAGGATTGTGCCTCAACATAATAAAGACTATGTATTACAATCCCACAGCTAATATCATACTTAGTGATATAAAGCTGAGAGCTTTCCTCTAAAGTTTGAAATGAAGGGATTTCCACTCTCACAACATCTATTTAATATAGTACTGGAAGTCCTAGCCAGAGAATTTAAAGAAGAAAAATAAATAAAAGACATCCAAATTGAAAGAAAGAAGTAAAATTGTCTCTGTTTGCAGATGACATGATCTTATACATAGAAGGCCCTAAAGATTCCAAAAAGAATTCTTAGAACTGATAAAAAAAATTCAGTAAAGTTGCAGGATATAAAATCAACATATTAGTGTATGTTTCCATACACTAATAACAAACTATCCAAAAAAGAAATTATGAAAACAATCCTATTTATGATCACTCCAAAAAGGCATAAAATTCTTAGGAATAAACTTAAGGAGGTTAGAAGACTGTACACTAAAAATTATAAAACTACTGAAAAACTTGAAGACATAAGTAAATGGAAAGGTATCAGTGTTTATGGATTGGAAGAATTCATATTGTTAAAATGTTTATTCTACAGAAAACAGTCTACATATTTAATGCAATCTATATCAAAATTCCAATGACATTTTTCACAGAAATAAAAAAACCAATCTTAACATTTTTATGGAATCACAAAGAACCCTGAACAGTCAAAGCAATCTTCAGCAAAAAGAACAAAGCTGGATGCATGATACTACTTGATCTCAAAATATACTAGAAAGCTATAGTAACCAAAACAGCATGGTACTAGCCAAAAACAGACACGTAGACCAATGGAACAGAACGGAGAGGCCAGAAGTAAGTCCACGCATTTACAGTGATTTTTGACATCAGTGCCAAGGACATACACTGGGGAAAGAACAGTATTTTCAATAAATGGTTTTGGGAAAACTTGATATCTACCTGCGGAAGAATGAATGGAACTCTTATCTCACACCATGTACAAAAATCAACTCAAAATGGATTAAAGACTTAAAATGTAAGACTTGAAACTATAAAGTTACTAGAAGAAATTATAAGAGAAAAAGTCTATAATATTGGTCTTGGCAATGATTTTTTTGGATATGAGCCCAAAAGCACAGAAAACAAAAGCAAAAATGAACAAATGGGACTATATAAAGCTAAGAAGTTTCTTCACCACCAAGAAAACAATTAGCACAGTGAAGAGACAACTTATGGAATGGGAGAAAATATTTGCAAATCATACATCCAATTGGGGTTAATATCCAAAATATGTAAGAAATGCAATAGCAAGAAAACAAATAATTCAATTTTAAAATGGACAAAGGATCTGAATAGACAGTTATCAAAAGAAGATACGCAAATGCCCAACAGGTATATGAAAAATGCTCAACATCATTAATTATCAGCGCAATGCAAATTTACAGCCACAATGAGCTGCCATCTAACACCTGTTAGAACGGCTACTATAAAAAATTTGAAAGATAACAAGTATTGGTGAGGATGTGGAGAAAGAGGAACCCTCGTACACTCTTGCTGGTAATTTAAATTAGTACAGCCATTACGGAAAACAGTATGGAGGTTCCTCAAAAAAATTATAAACAAAACTCTATATGATCCAGCAATCCCACTTCTGGTATATATCTAAAGGAACTGAAATCAGTATGTTGAAGAGATACTTGCCCTCTCATGTTCAATGGAGGATTATTCACAATAACCAAGATATGGAATCAACCTAAGTATTCAGCAGTAGATGAATGGACAAATAAAATCTGAAGGGGGTGTATGTGTGTGTGTGTGTACACACAGTGGAATGCTATTCAGCCTTAAAACACAAACAATTCCTGTCTTAAGTGACAACATGGATGAAACTGGAGAACATTATGTTATTGAAATAAGCCAAGCAGAGAAAGATAAATACTGCATGAACTCACTTATATGTGGAATCTAAAAAAGTCAAACTCATAGAAATTGAGAGTAGATGGGTCGTTGCCAGGGGCTGGGGGGTTGGGGTGGGGGTATAAGGAATACTGGTCAAAGGGTACAAAAATTCACTTAGGATGAGTAAGTTCAGGAGATCTATTGTACAACATGATGACTATAGTTAATAATAACGTATTGTATACTTGAGAATAAGGAGAATAGATCTTGAACATTCTCACAACAGAAAATAATAAGTGTATGAAGTGATGAATATGTTAATTAACTTAAGTATTTTCACAATGTATACGTATATGAAAACATCATGTTGAACACTGTAAATATATAAAATTTTTATCTGTTACTGTATCTTAATTAAAATAAATACAATAGAGGTACTAAAAAAATTGAGTATGTTTCAACCCAGGCTTCATCCATTAGAAGCTTCTTAAAGATACAGTGTCTAGTCCCACCCCAGAAATTATGATTTGATTGTGTCTCTGTTGGGCCTTAGGTATTGGAGTTTTTAAACAGCTCTTCTGGTACTGCTAAAGTGCATCCAGGGTTGAAATTTATGATTTAGTCGCGTTTCACTAGGTTCTTGCTACTCAAAGTGTGGTCCAAGAACCAGCAGCATTAGCCTCCTTTAGTAGCTTATTGGCAATGCAGATTCTCAGGCCCCACCCAGACCTATTGCATCAAAATACGCATTTTAGCAAGATCCCAGGTGACTCCTAAGCATTGTAAATGTTGAGCAGTGTTACTCTAGGCACTGTGCTCTAGGTGTTCTGCTGGGTTTCCATTTCTTCCTGTTACTGAGGCCCCTTAGCTGTGTTTATTTTTCAATTGCTTACCCATCATTCCATTTACCCTCAGTAGTCAAGAGACCCTGTGAGGGTCTCTTAAGCATCAGCAAGCCAGCTGTGATAAGAGCTATGGCAGCCTCCACTCCTGGAGCCCACGTGGTACCAACTGCATGCACTGGAAGAACACACTCTCCTGTCACCCCAGCAGTGAGCCTCCCAACTTCATGGATTGGACTCAGCCTGGTGCATCTGTGTAGTCCGACAATTCCTCTGAGCCATGAGATGATAAGCCTCAGGGCTGGAGCATGGATCTGGAAAAGGAAGAAGATGAAGACACAGAGGCGGGTGCTAGAGAGATCCTGAGGGGAGTGCTCAGCTTGGGGTCCTGGGGAAGGAGAAGTGCAGGGGGGAGACCCCAGAAAAAGTGAGCAGACTGAGAATGACAGTGGGCAGATAGAGGCTCACTGACCTCTCCTGTGAATCACCCCTGGCAGAAGGCTAGGGGAGCAATGCTGAGAGTAGGAGGTGTGTGAATGACCAGAAATAAAGGGTGGCAGGTGTTAGGGACTGAGCAGAAAGCTATGGTGCCCTTACACAGGCCTGATAAGGAGTCACCTCATTTCCACATGTCCTCATTGAGCATCTGCTGTGCACAGGTGGATCCACTCTCCTGCCAGTGGTGCCAGGCTCAGCAGCTGCTCCCCAGGCCCTTCCCACATGGAACATTGCTGACCTGCAGACTAGTGAGATTGACAGCCACCACCCTTCCTATGTGGAGATCAGCCTCCTGAGGCTCCCTACGGTGAGCATAACAAAATGAAATCAGGGCAACTGGCATATGCTTAGAGGCCAGGAGTCCTTGGAGGCCCAGGATACTTTGCCCCACAGTCGGGCTCTGGGTCCAATCCTTTCCTTGGACAATATGGTTGCACACCTGGGTATCCAAAGCATGTTAAGAGCTGCAAGATAAGTGACTTGCACGTACAATACATTTGTAATCTCATCAGCGCCTCTCTGCCACACAGTGAGGAGCAATAGCAGAGGAGGGGATGGGGTACTGAGGCTCCCTGAGGTGAGAGACTCACCAAAGGGCCCACCTCTTGGCAGTGGGGAATACGGCCAAGAACCCTGGAGGGGCTCACCATCCACAGGAAGAAACTCAGGCCACAGAAGAGGTGAGTGTAAATGATCAGGTGTCTGGTAGGACTGAATTGTCTGTGCAGGACCCAAAGGAAGTAAAAGTAGAGGGCCTGGCAGGGCCTGGAGGCAGGGCAGACACAAGAATCCAAGGGCATCAGAAAAGGCCAACTTTCTCCCTCCCTTTTCCAGTGCCTCCCATCTTCCCTACTCCAGAGCTTACCACGAATGCCCCTGCAGGTATAAAGGCTTTGGCCCCACTGATAAAATGCCCTGGGAGAGCATCTCATATGGCCACTGACCCTTCATTGGAATTTGGTGCTATGGTCCCCCATGGAGTAATTCTGCCTAGGGGGAGGCCTGGAAGAGCCAGAGGAACAGAGGGCACTGAAAGGGCTTCCCAGAAGCAGTGGCTCCCAGACAAGTGTGCATCAGAATCATCCGGAGGGCCTGGTAAGACAAAGACTGCTGGACCCACCCACGGTGTTTCTGACTCAGTGGGTTAAGAGTAGACCCGAAAATTCCCATTTCTACCAAATCCCCAGGTGATGCTGACCCTCCTGGTCTCATAGTTTGAGAATCGCTAGGCTAAACAGCAAGCAAGGCAGACAAGCAGAGTTTAGGCGAACCTGACTCCTTGTTCAGCCTGGACTTTCAGGCAGAGCCAGTGGCTGGGTCCTCTCCTCTTTCATCCTTTGACTTCTCTAAAGAGGGAGTAACTAGATCGTTGAGGCACAGAGCATCAGAACCTTAGAAATCCCCTAATTGGTTGCAGTCATTTATGGTGGGGGAAAGGGGGGTCCAGAAGGAACCCTGGGGCTTACCCAGAGAACCACGACAAGCACGAGGCAGGACGGGGCCTCCTCACTCCCAATCCAGTTCTCTGTTCACTGTCCCCACCTGCCTCAGTGCCTGTCACATTGTGCCTCCCCAACTCGGCCCTTCTGATTTATGTCCTCATCTGTCTTGGGCCTCAGGGAACTCAGAACATAACTCTTTGGAACACAAGCCCCACTACCCCCAATTAGAGAAACACAGAGGTGGGGGAGGGGTGTGATTTTAACACAAGGGAGCAGAGTATGGGTCTGAGATAGAGAAATGAATCAAGTGACGTTCGACCCAGATACTCAGTCCTATTCTGAAGCCCCCTGCTACCTCAGTCCCTGTCCTGGAGGAGCTCCCAGGCTGCTGGAGAAAATGAATACTTCCTAGGATACAGGGAGAGGAGCACAGAGGTGGGAGTGGCATGAAGATACAGTGCCAGGAGAGATGGATGTGTGACCCAGCTCTGATCCTGACTTCTTGTTCAACCTTAGAAAGTTTCCTTCACCTCCCTGGGTCTCAGTTTCCTCTTTTGTATAATATGGATTAAAATAATAGTACCTTACATTTAGCTTGTGCTTTGTAGTTTTTCAAAGCAACTTTTCAATGACAGTAGTCACAGCAATTTACAACTTTGTCCAAGAAATATTTATGGAATTCCTACTGTGTTCCTAGAATTGTTCTCATCTAGGTTACAGAGGTCCAGATCAAAAAATACAAAAGAATAAGAATCCTTTCCCCGTAGAATATACATTCTAATGCAGGTAGAGATGGGGTAGAGAGAATGACAAAAAGAAATACGAAGTGTTAGAGAATGACAAGTGCTCAAGAGAAAATAAGGCAGGGAAGGGAAATAAGGAACATGATGGGGGTGTAACTTTAACTAAGGTTGTCTGTCAGGGAAAGCCTCACTGAGAAAAGAAAGCTTGGATGAGATGAGGGCGTGAATAATGTGGAGATTTGTGTGGTGGGAGAAGAATAGCGTCCTGGGCAGAGGACAGAACAAGTGCAAAGACTCTACAGAGTGTACGAAGCTTGAGAGGGGTCTCAGTTGAAGCTATATTATGGGGAGATATCAAGCTTGATAGCCAGAACTAGCTGGTTGAGGACAACAAGCACAGGAAGAGAGGTAGCCTGGCTTCTTCCTCTACATAATTCTTAGAAGCTGACCAAGCCCCCTCCTCAATCCCACCAGAATTGCAGAAGGACATGGAGAAGAGAAGCTGCCATGCACAGAGCCCCATGCTGGCTCCAGCAGTCCACACTGTGTATGACAAGATCTGGACAAGCCCAGAGCTCCAGGGTGTGCCTAGACCATGAAGACACAGGGGCAATGAGGGGACTTGGTAAGATCTTCCCACACCACCCTTCACCCCAGGGTCCTCAGACATCCTTCCTTAATGTGGAGCTGAGACCAGAGCCCCAGGTCTTCCTGCCTCATCCCACGGAGACAGCAAGGCAGCATGAGCCACTCCCATGGGTTCCCCCACAGGTAGGAACAGTAACTCTTACTCAAACATCAAAGTATGAAAGGTGAACTCTTTAGTGATCAGCCAGACTGATCACTTTTGTTGACCTGTGACCCACTTAATCCCTGTTAGTGGAACACCCATGGTCAGGCAGGACCTGTATCGGGACGGTCAAGGAATAGTGTTAATTTCCCAGTATATGGAGGGTCCTGGGGCTTTTGAGAAAGATGAGTCTTGGGTGAAGAATCTTTAGGATGTCACAACCCAGCCCAAAACACTACCCCAAAATAGAGAGGTGTGGCCCTTGACTTTGGGAAAGCATGAGGCCTGCAGATACAAGATTAAGGGTCAGCTGCAGTGTGGAAGTGAGTGGTGGAAAGGGAAGAAAATGTTTCTCAAGCTCTATCACCCACCAGGCTTAATTCTAAGCACAGGACATGTATCATCTCAAGATTTCTCAAAATTCAAGTAATTCACAGACCATCTTACTTTTATTATGTAACATATGCCTACAGTACATAAGTCAAAAGGCATCTCCTATTGAAATTACGATCTTGTATCAAGTTTATTGCTGTTGTACATATGGTCTTGTTTCCACATGCATAACATATTAAGCCACATACTAAAGTCTACCATTTTAATCATTTGTCATTTCATCCACTTGAATTTCTGATTAAATAACCATATTATCAATAAATAATTACAATTTTTGCTCTTTCTTTCTGATTTTCATTCCTCATTTCTTTCTCTTATGTAATTACATTGGTTAATAACTCCAAAACCATGCTAAATAATAATGATGATAAAATATACCTTTGTTTTGTTCCTAACTTTAACACAAATACTTCCAGTGTCTCCCCACTAAGCATGATATTGGTTTGGGGTTAAGTCATATATATTTTATCATGTTAAGAAAGTATGGAGGGAACAGCTAAGATGGCCAGATAGAAACAGCTCTGCTCTGTGGCTTCCATGGAGAAGGATGAAAATAGCGAGTGAATTCTGCGTTTTCAGTTGAGGTATCAAAGTTCTCTCATTGGGACTGACTAGGTGGTTGGTGTGACCCATGGAGAGCAAGGAAAAGCAGGGTGGAGTGAGGGCCCATCCAGGAGCTGATAGGGCAAAGGGAGCTCCCTTTCCCAGACAAGGGAGGCAATGAGGGATTGTGCTATCCTTTCCTGAAAACCAAGCTTTTCCCAAGGATCCCTGCAACTCACAGATCGGGAGGTCCCCTCGTGAGCCCATGGCACCAGGGCCTTGGGTCCCAAGCACAGAGCTGTGCAGACTCATGGCAGCTACTCAGGTAGGTGGCCACATGAGCAGGCACTGAGACACAGACGCATACTCTGGCTCTGGGAACTCCAGTGAAGTAGGGGATCCATCCACTCCTGCGGGAAGGGGTCTAAAGCCAGGGAGCCAAGCGGCCTCACTCTCATGAAACCCCACAAGCTAAAACCCACTGGCTTGAAATTACTGCAGCAGTCTGGACACTACCTAAAAAGACCAAGTTCCCAGTGGGAGGGATGGCTCCCATCACTAAAGCTCCAGTCAGCCATTTTCCCCTGCCGCTGGTGCCAGTGAGACTGGGTGGTTTGAACTGGGAGCAATTCCCCACAGTGCAGCACAGCAACTGGGTCAGCTCCCGGCCAGACTACTTCTTTAGGAAGGACCCTGATCCACTTCTCCTCACTGGACACGGCCTCTGTGTGGGAGTTTCTGCATCCCCAGCCAGGGGTTTATGAACACAACTGTGATATCCCTGAGGGGAGCCCCTAGAAGGAATGGCTGTGGTATAATGGATCAGTGGTCTTAGTCTTTTCTGCCTGCTGGCTCTGGAGAGTCAGGGCAGCCCAGATGGGGGGAAATTCCTCCCAGTGCAGCACACCCACTCCAACAAGGGGCAGCCAGACTGCTTATTTAAGTGTCTCTGATCCTGCTCCTCCTGACTGGGTGAGACCTCCCAACAGGATTCTCCAGACACCGCACACAGGAGTGCTCCTGTGGGCATCAGTTCGGTGCCCCTCTGTAACACAGAGGAAGGAGCAAGCGGCCATCTTTGTTAGTCTGCAGCCTCTTCTGGTGATACCTCCAGGGGCGGGATGGACCCAGGTGAATATGGTCTGAACTAGACCCCCAGCAAACTGCAGCAGCCGTATAGAAGAAGGGCCTGACTGCTAAAAGAAAAATAAACAGAAAGCAACAGCAACAACAACATCAACAAAAAAGACCGCACAAAAACCCCATCCAAAGGTCAGCAGCCTCAAAGATCAAAGGCAGATAAACTCATGAAGATGAGAAAAAAATCAATGCAATAGTGCTGAAAATTTTAAAAGCCAGAGTGTCTCTTCTCCTCCAAATGATCACAACACATCTCCAGCAAGGGCACAGAACAGGGCTGAGGATGAGATGGATGAATTGACAGAAGTAGGTTTTAGAAGATGGATAATAATGAACTTCTGAGCTAAAGAAGTATGTTCTAATTCATTGCAAATAAACTAAGAACCATGATAAAACACTACAGGAGCTGTTAACCAGAATAACCAGTTTAGAGAGGAACTTAAATGGCCTGATGGAGCTGAAAAACACAACACAAGAACTTCACCATGCAAGCACAAGTCTCAATAGCCAAACAGACCAAGCAGAAGAAAGGATATCAAAGCTTGAAGACTGTCTTGCTGAAATAAGGCAGGCAGACAAAATTAGAGAAAAAAGAATGAAAAGGAATGAACAGAATCTCTGAGAACTATGGGATTATGTTAAAAAATCAAACCTACATCTGATAGGGATACCTGACAGAGAAGTAGAGAACGGAACCAAGTTGGAAAACACATTTTAGGATATCATCCAGGAGAACTGTCCCAACCTAGCAAGACAGGCCAACATTCAAATTCAGAAAATTCAGACAACCCCAGTAAGATACTCCACAAGAAGATCAACTCCAAGAAACATAATCAGCAGATTCTCCAAGGTCGAAATGAAGGAAAAAATGTTAAGGGCAGCCAGAGAGAAAGGCCAGGTCACTTATAAAAGGAAGCCCATCAGACTAACAGCAGACCTCTCGGTGGAAACTCTACAAGCCAGAAGAGATTGGGGGCCAATATTCAATATTCTTTAAAAAAAAAAAAAAGAATTTTCAACCTAGAATTTCATATCAAGCTAAACTAAGTTTCATGTAATGAAAATGTACAACACTTGATTAATTTAAAGCCTTTATTTACTAGTTCAGTACAGTTAACCTTATTCTTAACCAAAAGGCTGCCAGGTAACAACTAATAGATCTGTAAAATTGTTTTTTTTTAACCTGAAAAAAATTAACCTTTCAGCATTATTGAAATCTCCAATCAATGCATATTATCCACTTATTAGTAGAATCATAGAACAAAAAAGTTATTCCCTGGGTGTTTGCTACCATAGTGAGTATTTACTGAGTTACTGCTAATCAACTATTGCAAGTGGTTACCACAAAAATAGAATCCCATACCTCTGCTTGAAAGTCAGATATGTTCCTGACAGCTATGGAGCAGGGACTTTTGGATTTGACACGCCTGTTTTAGAGGTGCTGTAGGACAGAAGTGAGCCAATTTGCCAGGCACCAAGTCAGAAAATGATCAACTCATCAAAATTATCAAAGCCATCCATTTACCCAAAATTCTGTCTTCTAACTATGAATAAAGCTTAAAGCAATTGTTATTGTACAGGATGGTTTAAACAGCTTTTAAAGATTTCTGTGTCATTTCAGTTGACAGGTTTTCATTGTTTCTTCCTAAGAGCACCTTAAGCACTTTGATTTTTCTCTACCCAGCTCCCTGCTAAGAGAAAGAAAGACAAGTTAGTTCATAAGAAGCTGGAGTTGCTGATTCCTGAAAGTGGAGAACTGAGGGGCAGAGGGAGGAGGAGACTGACAGAGAGGAGGTGGGGTGAATGGCAGCCAGAGAAGATGTCTAAAGCCAGAACATTTTCTTCTCAAAGGTCTTATAACGTATCTGATTCAAATCATTCTAAACTTTATCAATTATTGACAGAAATAAATATTTTATAAATTTAGCAAATGGGTCAGTCAGTGATTTGCTCATTCATGAAATGGATTCTCTGGTAAACTGTCTTTCAGCAAATTGGTTTTAGATGAGTTGACCTTTGGGCAAATTGATGTGAGCCTTACAGCTTAATGGATAAGAAATTTGGCTTTGGGGCCAAGCTGTCTGTGTTACAATCCTAACTCCACTTTCTGGCTGTGCAGACTCTTGAACAGGCACTTAGCCTCCCAGTGCCTCAGTGTCTTTATCTATGAAAATGGGAGTAACTAGAATGCCTTCCAGCATAGAGCTGTTGAACAAGACAATGAGTTAATACACTGACAGTACTTAGAATGGTGCTGGCATTTGCAAGTGCTCAAAGCAGCCCTGAGTAAACTTTTTCTTACAAACTTTTGTAAGAAATAGGTGGGCCAGACTAGTGTCACATGCCCACCTCATCCCTGATACCAGGTATCTCTTCTTGACACCTGAACCCGTAAGGGTTCTATCAGTAAGAAGGGGAATGCCATTGGGGGAAGAAATTGATGGTATTGATTACTATATTTTCTCCTCTCCATATCTTTTATCTCTTTTTTGGGGACACTAGTTACCCATATATTTGATCTCCCTCATCAGTCCATAGTGTTAAAAGCAATAGAAAAATGGACTAAGATACCCTCCTTCCTCTTATCAGGATGTAGCTCTTAACATAATACCTGAAACTAGGTAATTTGTAGAGAAGAGAAATTTATCTTCTTACAGTTATGGAGGCTTGGAAGTCCAAGGTCAAGGGGGCACACTGGGTGAGAGCCTTCTTGCTGGTGGGGATCCTGTGTCGTGTCCTGAGGTGGCACAGGCTATCACATGGCAAATCTTGGGGCAGCAGCATCACTTGGCAAAGGATTTGCTATGAGGGTAAAGACAAGAAGGACATCCAGCTATGAAGCTGGGAGAGTGCTGGGGCTTTAAATACCCTAGGAAGGAAGGGGAGCCTTAGTCTAAGAGGCCTGAGTGTGAGCTACTAGTGTACTTGCTGAGGCCCCTCTTCCTCTTATAAAGCCATCAGTTCCACTCCCATGATCATCCATTAATCCATTAACCCATCATAAAAGAAAACTTTGGACAAATTACGTTTAACAGAATTTAACTGAGCAAAGAACCATTGACAATTAGATAGTCCCCAGAACCAGAATAGGTTCAGAGCTGCTCTGGGGCTGCTAGATGATTGGATAATATTTATGGACCAAAAAAGGAAAGTGATAGACAGGGAGGTACAGAAACAGCTGGATTGTTTAAGCTGTAACCTATCGTGCTCAAATAAGCAGCTTAATGCCTACTTGTATGAACACAGTTTGAGGAGTTGACCATCTGTGATTGGCCAAAACTCTGTGATTGGTACAAGAGTAGGTTCTAGTTTGTTTACACAGCCAGCTAGGTTACATTTCACCACGTGTGGAGAAACCTTTCCGCCGAACCTAAAATATGTAAGGAGAAAGCTTTAGGCTAAACTTACTTTAACACCCCTTAATCCACTGATCCATGAATGGACTAATCCATTCATGAGGGCAGCATTCTCATGACCCAATCACCTATTAAATGTTCCACCTTTTAATACTGCCACATTGGGGATTAAGTTTCAACACATGAAATTTGTGGGACAATTAAAACCAAAGCAGAGGGTGGAGAGAAAATCTGGCCCCACGCTGCCCTCAGGCTTCTGCCTCTGAATGTGGCTGTGTGAGAATGTGGTGCTTTGAACTGTGAGAACCATCTCAGAGCAGAGGTTAAGGGAAGCCAGAGGCTGACCAGGGCCCTGGATCCCTGAGTGCTGATCCAAACCCAGCCATAGCTCAAGTGATTTGGCCTCAGCCTCCAGAGTAGCTGAGACTACAGGCGCACACCACCATGCTCAGCTAATTTTTATTTAATTTAATTTATTTATTTATTTAGTAGAGACAAGGTCTCACTATGTTGCCCAGACTGGCCTCAAATTCCTAATCTTAAGTAATTCTCCTGCCATGGCCTCCTAAAGTGCTGGAATTGCAGGTATAAGCCACTGTGCCCAGCCTGTTTTCTTACTTGTAATATCTTTTCTATATGTGTGGTTATGTCCCAGTTCTCATTCCTAATGTCATTTACTTATGATTTTGATTTTTTAGTCAGACGTATCAATATTTTTTCTTTTCATTAGTCTTTTTTAAGAAATCAACTTTTCATTTTGCTGATCGAATACTTCTTTTTTATTATTATCTATGTGTATATGTGAGGAATATGTTTGAGTGCAATTAACATAAAACATGATTTTAAAAGGCTTAAGCAAGTAGGGGTTTATTTTTTTCCCACAAGAAGTCGAGAGAGAGCATCTGCTGGCGTTGGCTGAGCTGCTCAGCCCTGTGGTCGGGGACCCAAGCTCGCTCCGTCTTGCTGCTCTGCTGTCCTGGGCACACAGACACTTATCCTCATGCTTGTGGCCTCGGAGTCTCAAGATGGCTGTTGCCCTTACTTCATTGATCAGAACTCCAACTTCAAGAAAGACTGAGAAACTGAGGATTTAACCTTCCCGACTCCACCATAGATAAATGCAAGGACAGAGCAGGGACCGGACATGAGTGTGGAGTGAGCTACCTAGCAGATGGGCCACCTGGCCATTAATGTCTATTCTTACTTGTATTACAGCCTCCCCTATAGTCTGTTTAGGTCTATCCAGCATAGTAAAATAATTCACCATAGTGGTAGTGGATTTGGTCATTTATCATTGTATTTCCAGTAGCTTTTTTGTTTGTCTCTGTTTTGTTTTGCTTTGTGACATTTATATTAAATACATTTCCAAACCATGTTGTTAGGTACATAATAAGATCAAATATTTCTCTTTGGCCCACTTAATGTTTTTTTAATCCCAAATTTTGTTTGGTCTGTAGTGACTAGTGCCACACTTAGAATCTTTGCTGACATTTTTCTAGTCTATCATTTTCTATCTCTCTCTTTTGAATCATTCTTTGTCATCAGATAATGCATATGGCACACACTGGGTTTATCTAATCCACAAGTCTTGGCCTTTTAGTAGGGAAATATAATGCATTCAAATGTATTTCAGTTTCTTTCATGTGTGGACCTACTCCTGGCATCTTATTTAATGTTTTCTATTTAATATACTTATTTTTTCCTTGTGTTTTGTTATATTAATAGAGTTTTCTTCTATCTAAACTTCTCCAGCAGTTTAGAAGTTATACAATCTTGTACTTTTATCCTACTAGTTAACTAAAAGAAATTTTTACTTTAGCATTTAAAGATAATCAGTTTTTTTTTTCTCTGAACAAAACAAGAACTTTGAGATGTTTTTAGACTGTGTTTTCAACCCATCCATATTGCAGTCACTGCATATATAGATATAGCTATAGGTAGATATGTAGATATAGATAATCATATATATTTATTATCTATATTGAACCATAAGTTTCACTTATTTCTTTGATTATTGCTATATCTTATTTCTTCCTTGTTCTTGAATTCATTAAAATTTTTTTTCTGAACATCTTTGAGTTTCCTTTAGACAGGTGATTAACTTTGTAATTATTAGCATGTTTTAAAGTGTCTTTGTTTTACCCTTTTAGTTAAATGCTTGCTGGGAAGGGTATACATTCCAGGTTTAAATCTCCCACAGTGGTCTTGGAAAACCTCTGAGTAGGGAAATTTGAATAGCCAAGGAGGCCTGGGAGGCGCGATGAGGGGCCAGGGCAGCCTGGGGAAAGTCCAGGAAGTGATGCTTACCTTGCTCCTTAGAGTAGATGGGTGGTGAGGTGCTCCGGGTCCCCTCTCTGAGTAGGAAGGGCCTCAACCATCTGCCCCTGGGCTGAGAGTCAGAACCCCTGGGCCAGGACGATTGGTTCCTTCCCCAGGCTTACGTTTAGAGAATGGGCAGCCTCACGTTGCTGCTTCACATAGGTGAGAGTGGGTGAGATACTCAGGTGAGCCTCCAATCCTGAAGCTCCATTTCTCTTTTTCCTTTCTTGCCCCAGAACCCATACCTAATCCCCAAATTCTGATTAATTAATCATCCAATACATCAGGTTGGTGCCATATCAGCCTGGAGTGTGGGCCTCCAGGGGCCACAGAGAACCTAACTGTGACCTGGCTGAGCAAGGTCCTCCCAAGGAAGCTGGAGCAGAGAGGGACACTTGTGCCAGCCCCCAACTTCAGGAAGCTAAGCTTGAGCCTTCCTCCGACCCAGCTGAATGGTCACCTCACCTGTGTAGTGAGCAACCCTGCAGACCAGAATGCAACCTTTGAACTAGAAAGCATCTGTCCTTAGAGGGGTGTGATCTCCCAGGAAGAGTGATGGAAATGGAATGGCAGATAATGGGGTAGGGGAGGCCGGGCGTGGTGGCTCACGCTTATAATCCCAGCACTTTGGGAGGCGAGGTGGGCGGATCACGAGGTCAGGAGATTGAGACCACGGTGAAACCTCATCTCTACTAAAAATACAAAAAATTAGCCGGGTGTGGTGGCGGGCGCCTGTAGTCCCAGCTACTCAGAGAGGCTGAGGCAGGAGAATGGCGTGAACCCGGGAGGCAGAGCTTGCAGTGAGCCGAGATTGAGCCACTGCACTCCAGCCTGGGTGAAAAAGCGAGACTCCGTCTCAAAAAAAAAAAAAAAAAAAAAGAGAATGTGGTAGGGGCAAGACTGGGAGGACTCAGGAAAGTGATGGAACTGAGGAACACTAAGGCTGTTAATGTGCAATCAGAAGGTCTCCACCTCAGTGAACAACCATATCCTTGTTACAGTCTTCAAAACTGCAAGTCCAGAAGTTGGGCCAATATTTGGGGATGGCCACATTGTACGAGACATAAATGTGGGACTGGCACTTGGACACCCTGTTTCCAGCATCAAAGAGCCTGGGAAGCTGGATTGCTCATCAGAATCCAAGCAGGGGAGGATGACTTGAGGAGTGAGGCCTGATAAACCCTCAGGACACCCCCCAACCCTGGAGTGCTTTCCTCCCCAGACACAGATTCCCTCCCTGGATGGGCTGGACATGCATGGTCCATGCAGGCTGATGGACGTCTATCGTTTTTTTTCTGCATGCCAGACATCCCCTTTCTGCAGATGATTACCACCTCTGAGTACATAATCCACGGTCAGCTTCCTATGAGAAGGATGAACACCTGTGGTCACTACTGCCATTTATCATGCTTCCCTGTCAGCCTAAGGGCTCGCCCATAGAAGGGACTATACAGGGTGGGTCAGGGAGAGGGGGCTCTTACAAAGGAGCTGCATCCTCAGGCCCTGGTTTCATAAAATATCAACCTTCTTCCCTTCCCAGGACCACACAGCAGGAACACCTGGTTTGAAAAAGGAGTTATGGTCACCAATCTGCACACGAATGTTCCACAATGCTCTCCTGAGCTCCTCCTGCTCATTTGGCTACTGTCTTCTGAACAGTCTCTACTTTGTCATTTCTTTAGTCACTCCCCCACTCAGCACTTAACTCATATACTTGCACTGAGTGCCTACCATGTGCTGGGGATGGCAGCAGGGGAGTGAAAAATCAAACAAGCCCCTGCCCTCAAGGAACTTACAGTACAGAAGAGCCTGACTGGCTCCTCTGCATAATTCTTAGAAGCTGACCAAGCCCACTCCTCAACCCCACCAGAATTGTAGAACGACATGGAGAAGAGAAGCTGCCATGCACAGAGCCCCATGCTGGCTCCAGCAGTCCACACTGTGTATGACAAGATCTGGACAAGCCCAGAGCTCCGGGGCATGCCTAGACCGTGAAGACACTGGGGCAATGAGGGGACTTGGTAAGATCTTTCCCATGCCACCCTTTACCCTAGGGTCCTCAGACATCCTTCCTTAATGTGGAGCTGAGACCAGAGCCCCAGGTCTTCCTATCTCATCCCACAGAGACAGCAAGGCAGCATGACCTGCTCCCGTGGCTTCTCCCACAGGTATAAATATTGACTCATTCAAACATCAAAGTATGAAAGGTGAATGCTTCGGTGATCAGGCAGACTTCTGACCTCCTACCTGTGACCCACTTAATCCCTGTTAGGGAACACCCATGGTCAGGCAGAACCTATATCCGGATGGTCAAGGAACAGAGATAATTTCCCAGGGTCCTGGGGGGTCCTGAGAAAAATAAGCCTTGGATGGAGGACTTTTAGGAGGTCGCAGCCCAGCCCAACACACTACCCAAGAATAGAGAGGTGTGGCCCTTGACTATGGGAAAGCATAAGGTCTGCAGATACAAGATTAAGGGTCAGCTGCAGTGTGGAGGTGAGTGGTGGAAAGGGAAGGAAACTTTTCTCGAGCTCAACCACCTACCAGGCTTAATTCTAAGCACAGGCATGTGTCTCTCATCCTTCCTCAAGCTCCTTAAAAATAATATAGTACATTTATGTTGTTTTTAGTTTTTAAATAACAACATGAAGGCGAGACTGGTTGGCAGCTAATGAGCAAACCAGAGAGTCCTGGAATCTCAGAGAGACATGGAAGAGGTGGCTTGGAAAGACAGTGCCAGACTCTGGACCAACCACATCAGAATCTCTGGGGTGGTGCCCAGGGAACAGTTTTCCTTTAAGGACCCAGGGGAGCCCAGTGTGCCCAATGCACAGCTAAGTTTGAGAGTCACTGACCTAGAATACACAAATAGGGGCGTGGCAGGGATTGGAGCTGTCTGCCCAGAGGAACCCGCAGGGATTCTGAGCTCAGAGAGGCCAGGTGGGATGCAGGGTTGGGTGAGAAGTGGGGCTGAGGCAGGGAGCTTTGTGGGAGGTCCATGTATGATGTAGTCAACCCCCACCCACCACCAGCTCCAGACACCAACCTTCCAGAAGCCAGGCGTTTCCTCCTCAGACACCAACAACGGAGGGCTCTTCAAACACAAAAAGGAAAAATCCCTGAATGTACAGTGGAGAGAACTTGGACAGCTGGTGTGGGTAATGGAGACTCAGGAAAGCCTCCCTCATTGTTTAAATTTTCTTCTTCTTAATTATTATGGGTACATAATAGGTGTATGTATTTATGAGGTACATGGGATGTTTGGATCCAGGCATACAATGTGTAATCATTACATTCGTGTAATTGGGGCATCCATCTCTTCTACACTATTGGTGGAAATGTAAATTAGTACAGCCACTATGGAGAACAGTGTGGAGATTCCTCAGAAAAATGAAAAGCAGAACGACCATATGATCCAACAATCCCACTTCTGGGTACATATCCAGACGAAATGAAATCAGTATGTTGAGAGATATCTGCAATGCCCATGTTTACGGCAGCGCTATTCACAATAGCTAGGATTTAGAATCAACTCTTCATTCTGACATTTAGGGGATCCCCAGCATAACCGCCAGCTCCCTACCCTGCTCCCTAAAGTGGAGCCTGACAGAACAACCTGGCTCTATTTAGACATAAGAGGACGACCAAAGATCACCAGACAGGTGAGAAAAACTGGCAGTCAGGAACAATTCCACTTCCAGAGCTGAGTAGAAGGGGTGTGGGGGTAATGAGATTGAGCCGAGTGCCTCTTGGAATAGCAGGAGGGCACTGGATGATATTTCAAATTGAAAACTTCTGAAACAGCCTTAAAAGTATTACCTAAAAACAGAGCAATAATCATAGAAAAACTAAAGGCAGAAATAATAACAGAAGCGGTTGCCTCTGGGGAGAGAAACTGGGACCAGCAGGAGACTGAGAATTTTCAGTATGTTTTTAAAAACCACATACATGTATGACTTTGTGTGTATATATATGTGGTTTTAAAAACATACTGAAAATTCATATATATAATCATATATATATGATTACATATGTACATAATCATATATATATGATTACATATGTACATAATCATATATATATATGATTACATATGTACATAATCATATATATGATTACATATGTACATATTTTAAAAGAAGAAATCAGACTGTAAGGCAGCACTCGTCAAACTTGAATGTGTATACAATTCACTTGGCAATTTTCTAAAAAATGCAATTCTGATTTAGTCATTCGGACTAAACCAATCCTCTGCCAGGGGCTAAGATTCTGCATTTATTATAAGGTCCTGGATGACGCCGATGCCGCTGGTGTGAGGACCACACTCTGAGTAGCAAGGCTGTAAATGTTGCTAAATGCCAGGCTGAGACATCTAGAATACATTCTGTGGATAACTGGAAATCGCTTACTTTGTTTGAACAGGGGTGAGGCAGGATCAGAGGATGCTTTAGGTGGTTTGTTCAGTGCAGCCTGGCTTTTTGGGAGATGCTTGAGCCATAGGATCAGACAGGAGACACTGTAACAATCCAGGCAAGAGATGAGGGACTAAGTGAGGGCAGCAATGGAGGCAGAGGTGAGGGGACAGAGAATGAGATGTTGCTGCAGCAGAATCACCCGCCAGAGGATTGGTTATGAGGGTAAAGGCAAGGAGGACATCCAGCTATCAAGATGAGAGGGTTCTGGGCCTTTAACAATTCTAGGGGGAAAGGGGATGGTTAGTCTAAGGGGCCTGGGTGTGAGGTGCCTTTGAGACCACCAATGGTTGGAAATGCAGCGCAAGAGTTCAAAAGAGGTGGAAATAAGTGGGGAAGTGACCCAAAGGCAGGAACTATTCATCATTAACAAACAAACACTGAAGAACGTCTCCTGCTAGGAGCACACCCAGGGCCTGCATCTGTCATGGGCTTCAGCCATGGGGTTACACTGAGTCCATTTGGGCCACCTCTTTCCTCCCCCACCCCATGCCTTCTGTCTCCATTCTCCAGTCCTAACACGACATTTCCAAGCCCAAGGCCTGAGGTTGACCAGAAGAGCCAGGACAATTCTGGTCCCTCCAGAGAAGGGCTCCAGGACGTTGGAACAGACCTCATTCTCAAGGAGGTGGTGACCTTCCTCTGTGGCCGGGGCTCAGAGCTGCACCTTACATACACCAACCACCACAAAGGATCAGGATGAGGCCGAGCAGCAGGGGAGATGGGAACACTCCATCGGGTAACCTTCATCTCAACTCAACAAAACTGACTGAGCAGAGATAAAATACTCCATATACGCACAGTCTCAGGAGACTCACAGAGGACCCATGGGTGGATCACACTTCATTGAACTTTTTAGGTCTTTTGCTTGTAGGGTTTTTTTAAAAATTGTAATATAGATCATATATATGATCTGCTGGCGTGTCTTATTTTATATAATATCAAAAGACAAAGCCTCACTGTTTTGTGTGAAACAATTGGAGACCATCCGTATTTTGTGAAGGTGGGTAGCCTGAGACTATTCTAATGGGGAGGGGATCTCAAAGGTGGGTGATGGAAGGTGCTGTACTCAGGTCACTGAACTGGGCCCCTGTGCCCATGGCAATGAGACAGGAGCTTTCCCTGAACTAAGTTCCACGGGGTGAGGCTGGGAAGAGTCTGACCCATGGACACATTGGGGCACGTCACCTGTGAGGGGCACATGGGTATCATTATGATCACCTTCTCATTTTACAGATGAGGAAACTGAGGTTCCAAAGAGATGCACTGGTAAAGCCAAGGTGTGGAAAGTGAGTAACTGGCAGAGCCAGGCCTAGGATCAGGTCCCCGGCCTCTCAAACCAATGGTCTTTCCAAATTCAAGTCCCTTCTCAGTGAAGTGAGTCTCTCACACTACGATGGCTTCAGACCTTGAGGAGCCACACCAAGGGAGAGGGAGGCCAGGCCTGTCCCAGGCAGCATCTCACCTCCCTCACACCACCCCCAGGAAGAGGAACCACATCCAGAGATGTGGCTGCATCTCTACACTCTGTGAGTCACAAACAGGCCTGCACTGCCTCGCGTCCAGCCCAGCCCTGCACACATGCTGGTCTGAGAAACCTCAGCTGTTCTCGCAGCCTGAGAAATAAGGCTCAGGCCTGTGCTAAGGCCCAGCTCCCAGCCAGGGCTCCTGCCTGGCCTCAGTGTGTCAGTGACATTCACACTCAACCACAGCAGACAGGCGCCTTTCCTTTATTATGGAAAGGCCTTCCTTTATTACGACAGTTCCCTCTGGGTTCTTGGTTCCCAGCATCTCTCTTTTGTCCAGCAGGGAAGGACAGACCACATCATCCGATACAACCTCCAAATCACCAGGCACAGGCCACAGCTGCTCCACCCCCCAGGGAAACCTGTGGTCTCTGCAATCCCACCTGCAGCCCCCAGAATGTGTCCACAGACCTTTGAGGGCCCTCTCAAGGGGGCACAGAGGAAAGGGAGAGCCCAGCAGGAGCCATTCATTAGGAAAACAATGCCCCATTTATGGGGATCAGCCCCATCCCTTACAGACCTCAGAAGGACACCAGTCAGCCTCCAGCCTGCCCACCTGCACCCATTCCC
This sequence comes from Hylobates moloch, assembly GCF_009828535.3. Lineage (NCBI taxonomy): Eukaryota > Metazoa > Chordata > Mammalia > Primates > Hylobatidae > Hylobates > Hylobates moloch. The sequence goes on from NW_026652280.1 coordinate 98,032,379, forward strand.
TGAGTAAGACCCTTCCCTGCCATCCCTTGTCAAATTGCTGCCCCTTCCGCATGCAGCTCAGGTAGCCCTGGGGAGTCAGCCCTGACCTGTCCCAGGTGAATTAGGTGCTCTGGGTTCTCCCAGCACTCTTAGCAAGTCGTCAATCATCTGTGATGTAACCAGGTACTATGGTTCTGCCCACCCCCTGCTGATGCAAGACCAGGCCCCATGAAGAGGTGAGGCGGGGAGGCCCTCACTCTCAGTATATTAGCCAGCTCAGCTCTGGCTGCCATGGCAAAGAACACACACCGGGAAGCTTAAACAACATAAATTTATTTTCTCACACTTCTGGAAGCTAGAAGAACAAGGTTAAGGTGCTGCAGCGTGGGTTCTTCTGAGGCCTCTCTCTTTGGCTAGCATACAGCTGTCTTCCCCCTGCGTCTTAACCTAGTCTTCCTGTGCACCTGCCTAATCTCCCAATCTCCTGTTCTTATAAGGACACCAGGTGTATTGAATTAGAACCCACCCATTTGACTTCAGTTTACCTTCCTCATGTCTTTAAAGGCCCCATCTCAAATACAGTCACATTCAGAGGTACTGGGGGTTAGAATTTCCATCCCCAGTTGAATTCTGCAGGGACACAGTTCAGCCCGAAACCCTGAGACTCATGCTGGCGCAGAGCAGGCACCTGAGCGTGGGGGTTGTGCTGCCCCACCCCAGTCCCAACCCTGCCTGTAAACATCCTGGGGGCATCAGGAGTATGCAGGAACAAGACAAGCAGCTTCCAGCTAAGCTACAGGTGGCAGCCTCACTGTTGCCAAGAAACACATACTTACTGAGCACACCTGAGCCTGTTCCTTCCTGCCCAGTCACCGTCTGCTGCTGTCACTGAGCCACTAGGTGGCTTCACAGACAGCACAATCTTAGCCATCTTGTTTTCTAGGGGAAGCACATCAGATGCAGGTTGAACTTCTCAAATGCAGTTATTTGCCCTCGGCAACAAAAAATAAGAGAGAGGGAAAAAATATCCATTTAAATGTGTGGCAATTCTACTCAGATCCCAAAGTAAGTATGACATAGGAGCCACAAATCCATGGGCGCCCCTGGTCCATCTCTCTGCTCTCACCTGCCTCTCAGGTGTGTGCCTCCTGCTACCTGGTGGGCAGTGGTCAGCAGGTAGCAGTTTAACCACTGGCTCCACAGGAGGAAAAAGCCCTGGTGTCTAGTGTTTCCAATTTCCATGGTGTAAATATTCCCACTCTGTCCAATTTCAAACTACCAACATCATGACTGTGAACATAGGGTTGGGAGGAGATGCACAAAACCAGCTCACAAGTCGGCTTGCAGCCCCTCAACACCAGCCAACCATTTCATCGGGAAGAAAACACAGCCTCTTCCCAAGCAGAAGGAGAAACTTGCTGAGGGATGGAATGTCGGTCTCCAGGAGAGCAGCACTGTAGGGGATCCACACGGGAGATTGTAACTGTAATTGATTTCCACCTCAGACCCCAATTCTTCCTATCAATCACCAAAGCTAAGGCTTGGTTACTCCTCACCCAGCCTCCTCCTTCACTACTAGGCTGTCCCAGCCTAAACTCACATGGGGTCCCCCCTGTCCACTTCCCCACAAGACTGTATAGTCTGAGGGCACAGAAAGGCTTTTCCTTTGGGAGCCCAGCATGCTGGGAGGCAGGACTTGGAATCCAGCTGGACATTGATTCCATTCCTGCTTCTACCGCTAAGCTCTGTCATCCAGCAGATCCTCAATGGCCTCATCTGGGAAATGAGATAATACCTTCTCTGCAGGGTTGCTGGGAGGACTAAATAGACAGAAGGAAGCCCCATACACAGCACAACACACAACAGGGCAACTCCTACTCCCTCCCTTCCCCCATTCTTCCCAGGAGAGACAGGGCTGAGCCATAGTCGGGCAATGTCGCCACTTAGTGGCTGTGCTCAGAATTGCCCAAAAGACCAACAGTTCCTGGATTTGAGGAAAACGGGGAAAGCACTTAGAGAAGAGGTGTTGGGATTCTGGTGAGAATCAAGTCCATGTTTTCTGAGAGGCCACTCACTATTATAAAGAAAGATTGGACACTGGCCTCTGAAATCCCAGGTTTAGGTCCCAGCTTTGCCTAATATTACCTGTTTAACCCTAACCAACTTATGTAACTTCTCTAAACCTCAGTTTCCTCATATGTAAAATGGGAGAAATAACGTCTACATTATTAGATAAACATTCAGTGTTTTTTGCCTTTTATTGCTCTTGACCCCTCCTCCAGCCCCCTCTCCCTATCTTGATAAATATCACTGTCACAGGATCTTTGGGGTGTTGCTTTTTCTGTGGGGTGTTGCTTTTTCTGGCTGGAAACCTCTGTGGTCAGTGGCGCCTTTGTCTGAGGGCTTGTCTTGCATCCAGGAAGAATGAGGTATGCAGACAAGTGGAGGGTGAGCAATAGGAAGAGGAGCTTTATTAAGTGTTAGAACAGCTCAGAGACCTCAGAGACCAGCAGTGGGTAGCTCTTCTCTGTAAGCAGGTCGTCCGGACAAGTGCTCAGCTCTCAGCAGAGAGGGTACCTCCTGGTCTGCAGTTGGTCCTCCCGATCTGCAGCTCTCAGCAAAGAGGAGGCCCTGCAAAGAGTAGCTGGTCATCTAGTTGTCTCTCCGTCCTCGCCTCTCCATCCTCTTCTCTACTCTGGCTGAGCCCTGAGCTTTTATGGGCCTCAGAGGGAAGGAAGTGCATGCCAATTGGCCCATGGAGAGCCATGGGAAGCCCAGACAAGGCACCCCTAGTCCCCACTCTGGTCAGTGGGACTGGCAACCCAGCTGCCAGCCTTCAGGCCTTCCCTGTCCTGAAAGTGGGGCCTCACTCAGACCTGCCTCTTCCTGCCTAGGAGCCTGTCTACCTCCTGCAGCCACCCATGGCACCTAGGCCACTGGTGCCAAGGAGGCCTCAGGCCAATGCCTAGCTGTCCATCTCAGCCTCCCTCCCCTGCTCCTTGGCACCCAAAGTCTGGGGGGGATGAAGGCAGCAGGGGGTCAGGGCATCAGCACTGCCCCAGCATGCACCCTGTGGAGCTGCTCCAAGATCAGAGCGGCGCCAGGAAGCCGGAGACGACAGGCTAGAGAGGAGAGCACCATGATGCCCAGGCCCATAGCCACAACCTGGGCTGTTGCAGCTGGCCTGGGGAGCTCCCACCCTGCAGATTCCGGAGGGGCAGGACTCCCACCTGTCCCTGGCTCTGCAGAGTGCAGCAACCCCCTACCCCCACCCCAGTGCCCCTTCTCTGCGTTTCCCCACAGCTGAGGCAGGCTAGGTGCAGGTGGCACAGTGGCCCAGAACAACCCCACACAAATGAACCCCACGCTGGCCAGTCCCGCGAGTCCCGGCTGCGCCTTTGGCCGGTGTTCCTGGGCTCCCAGGTCACTGCAGGGAGCCAGATCCAGCCTGCAGCCAAGGCTCCCGGCCTGGGAGCTCGTCCTGCCCGGCTTGCGAAAGTGGAGATGGCACAATCAGCTGCCTTGGGGACATGGGGCACAGGCGACCCGCTGACGTCACCGCTGCTCCCGCAGCCGCTCCTACTGCGCTGTGCAGCCTGGGGCAGGGCTCAGGCCTTCGCCAGGCCTGGGCTGGCATGCAGGGCAGGGGTGACATCGCCGCAAGTTCCCCCTGCGGCCCCAGCGCTCAGTGTGACCTGGGGCTCCCCTTCGTCCTGCTTGAGACCCTGCCGGGGGTGCTTTCAGGAGCGGACTGCGAGCCCGGGACCTGGCGGCCGGGAGCACCTAGCTCGGCGGTCACCCAGACGCGGGGTGGATCCTGGGGACGCAACCTCAGGTGCCCTGCGCGCTGAATCTCCAGCTCAGGAGGCGCAGGAACCTGGCGCCGTCAGCAGGGTGGGCGAGGCGGCCGCCTCGCTGGCCAGGTCCGGGAAGTGGGCACCCCTCCCGCTTTCAGCCCCGGGCCCCTTTAGTGCGGCCACCACTCCGCGATTCGTGCCGGCCCCGTGCTCAGTGCACAAGTGCGGCACAGCCCTGGGCCCAGCTCCGCCTCGGGGTCCCTCCGTGCCCCACTGTGCAGCTCCCCCCGCCGGCGGGTGGTTTGACCCCGCCCGGCCCAGCCGCAGCAGCTCCCAGGGGCGGGCTCCAGGGCGGCAGGCCCCGGGGACCCTTTGCCTCGGCGTCCACACCCAAAGACCCACCGCGCCCGCACCCCACCGCAGCGGGGGCCCTGGCAGAGACCGCTTTGGACCGCCCGCCGCTGCCATCATCCCCTTACCGGTTCCTGACTCCCTCAGTAGTTACGCCTGGGACCGGACCACATCTTCTCAATCCTATTTTCAGGAGCACTGACGACTTCCCCTAAAATCACCCTAAGAGATATTCTCGAAATCCTCAGTACTTCGAGTCCAAAAATAGAAAACATTTTATTACATTCATAACTGTATATATAATTATATTATTGTATATATACACAATATAATATATTATATATTATATAACATATATAATACTCTGTTATATATGTTATATAACTATATATATACTGTTATTATACAGTATATTTAACATTATATAATACATAATGTTATATAATGTTAAAATAAAAGACACCGCTGTCTGGGGACAGGCACCTAACCAGCAACCCAGACACCCCATTCCCATTAACAAAGTCTCTTCCCAACCACAAGGGCTCTTGCTGGACACAGACTCCGAGATGGTCAGGGTGAGGGACTGTTTCTCCCACATTCAGGAACATCCCGAGGCTCCGTGACCCCGGCTGGAAACATCTCCCTTGTGGGCAGATGCCTGTGACCCTGCCCCGAGGACACGGGCGCCCACCAACCTCGCTTCCGCGCTGACCAGCACCTTCCAAGTATCAAGCCCTCCCTAGATGAGCCTTAGTCAGCTGGTCTAGGAAAGCCGGGGCTTTAGAACTACACAGAATTGGGCCTGAATCTCATTTTCCACTTATTACCTGAGTGACCAGGGACAGATTGCTGAACTTGCCTGAGCCTGTGAGCTCATCACAGTGGTGCACAAGCACCCACTTCAGGGAGTGTCTGCGTTGAGTAAGTGAGGCCCTGTGCGTGCCCAGTGAGGTCCCCGGCAGATGCTCAGCCAATGCTCCTATTTCATTCTGAACCCGGCATCTAGGAGATGCTTGCTTTACGAAGGTGCTGGCTTTACCACCAGACCAGAGTCCAGGGCGCCCCCTCGTGGCTCTGCATTTTCCAATGTTTCTTTCGAAATAAAACTGTCCTTGGGGAAAGGTGAGTCCTGAGGAGTGATACCCACGAATTCCTCAGCCAACTCACTTCTACGTTTTAAAATATGAGCCACTTAAACCCATTTACAATATAGAAAAATGTAAATATAGTTTTAACACACTTGCCCGCCCCCGGCACAAACACAGTGATTCTTCACTTACCAGAAAGAAATAGCATTAAACATGTGCAAATGGATAAGCAGAGTAAATTATACACTTGAGGACCAAATCGCTCACAAAAACAAGAAAAGCAATTAATTCACACATGCAGTAGAATAAACCATGGGGTAACTGAATGTTTGCCCCAGGGTCGCAGTCTCTGGGGTGGAGTTCAAATGCACAGCATGATGTCAAGTACCTCACCAACCAAAATATCAATCAGAGATAAGACCAGGTTAATAATGAGGCAGAGGCCCCTCCCTCCTGGCTGGGATTTGTTTAGAGAGCGCAGCCCTGTTCTTGCCAGGACCCTCACTTGAGGGGGCCAGCTCCCTTGAGGAGTAGATGCATTCTCTTCCACTGGCCATCAGAGTTGGTGGGACCCCGCAAATGATGTTGGCTACTATTGCCAAACTCCTCAAAACCTCCCCACACAGGAGATGGAAGAACCTCTCCCATACAGAGGTGGCCGTCCCCTGGGCTGAACACTTCCATCTACGGAGACCCTGACCTGGAGGGAGAGCTGGCCTCTGCCTATCCCACCCATGTAAACACTCTGCTGTCTGCCCACCTCTTCTTTCCCCGGGACCTTCTGCCCAGGGAATGTGCAGAGGAAAAGAGGGCAGTCCACTGTCCCCATTCTCTGTAGGGTGGGCAGACCCAGGAGGACCTGTTTATCAGAATCTAAGCAATAGAGCGGCATCCTCACCCCAATTATCTACTGCTAATTGCTCTGCCTATATTTGGATGTTCCTATATTTGGGCTTAAATTAGTTTCGACCCATCTCCTAAAGCAATCACCACCAAAAGCCAAACTCTACTCTTCTAACATGTGTAGGTGTCCAATAGGCCCTGTGGCCTCAGATCTGCTATAGGTGTTTCCTGGGCAGGTGCTCCCTGGCTTATTTCAGGCAAATGACATTTATTAAGCACTTACTATGTGCCAGGGGCTGAGGCTACACACTTGATATGCATCCCATGAATCCTCAAACAACTCTATTAGGTAGGCATGATCAGTATATCCATTTTACAGATGAGAAAATGAGGCTTAGAGAAGCAAAGTGACTTATCCAAGCTTCCAGGCAGACAAATAACAGAAAGGATTCAAATCCAAATCAATCTGGCCCCAAAGCACTTGTTCTTGTCCTACATTTGCAATACAATCTGGATTGTTTTTATCAACGGGCCTTTACAATAACATCTGTACTAGGACAACTATTACTGAGCTTGTCCAGTAGCAAACAACAAACCCTCCCTATGTTTTCCTTGCGGAATACTTCAACTTGCTCATATTTTGGGGACCCAGATGACATTTCCTTTAGCAGACTTATTTTAACTACCTTCATTCCCTTCTAAAGATGTTTGTGATGAATTTCTGACCCATCTGTGACCTTGAAGTCTGTTCATGTCCAGCAAAGCAGGCAAATGATAAGACTTTATGGACTTAGGTGGAATCTGTGTCTGTAGATGAGAAATCACTGTCTGCATTCCTAATGCTTGAAAATAAGGACACCTCTTCCCCAGATCTTGGTTTCTAAAGCAATTCCTCAGTAAACCAAACTAGAGCTCCTGGGAGAAAAGGCTGCTTCTAGAACTGAAGCAGGAAATATACAAGATGGGCCTGGAGCATCTTGGAGAGTCCAAGTAAGAAAGTGCTCAAAAAAAAAAGGCATACAGTAATGAGGCTGTGTCAAAAGAACACAAATGGCCAAACTAGAACAATCTGAGCTACAAAATAAATATAGTGGCTTTGGATTATAGCCCAAAGTATAAAATATATATCAATGAGTTTATACTGATACAAATAAATGATTGATTGAACAAAGAAATAAATAAATGAAAACAAGGAGAATGATTGAATAAATAAATAAATGGGAAACAAGTAAATAGATAAAAATTCTTCCGTGCAGAAAATTCCAAGTAATGTGTGAAGACATTCCACTCTCGAGGAGGTAAAGTTTAACTCCCCACTCTTTAAGTCTGGGCTGCACACAGTGGCTTCTTTTCAAAGAGAACAGTATGGAAGAGGGGAAAAAGGAGTCACTTTACAGTGGATGAAACTCGACAAGCTTTACCTTTGTCAAGATAGTCGAGGTCAGCCTCAATAGTGATGTCATGATGACAGCATGCGCCCTCAAACGATGGGATGAAAATGGCACTTTACCTCTGTCATCCTCCTCCCCAAAACCCAAATTCCAAGTCTCATTATGAGAGAAACATCAGGCAAATCCCAATTGAGGAACATTCTTCAAAACACCTGACCAGTACCCCTCACGAATGTCAGCGAAAACAAGGAAAGTCTGAGCAGCTGTCACAGCCCAGAGGAGCCTAAACAGGTGGGTAGGATGGGATCTGGGAACAGAAAAGGACATCGCGTAAAAATTAAGGACGTCTGAAGAAAGTATGGACTTGAGTTCATAAGAATGTATCCATATCAGTTCATTAATTGTAACAGATGTTAATAGAATAAGATGTTGATAAAAGGTGAAACTAGGTGTGGAGTCTGTGGGACTCTGTACTATCTGCCCAATGTTTCTGTAAATGAAAAACTTTTATAAAATGTAAAGTTTATTTTATTTAAACTGCTGCCACTCCTGAGCCCATGTTCTTTCTTGTTACCACAGCTCCTGTCAGATACTCAGACATGTCCAGACATCATTTCCACAGAGGCCGGCCAGGTCTGCGTGTGAGGCTTCTCCCCTCTCTTACCTAGGAATGTTAGGTCCCAAACAGAAACCCTGTTCCCACTGCTGACTCTACGAAAGCAGAACTGAAAACTGATTGGGCTCTGTTCAGAGTCCCGGTTCATGGGGGCTGACTCCACATCCATTCCTGAGATACTCACTGAGCACTGCCTGTGTGCCAAGCACAGCACTAGGTACTGGGGACTCGGATGAGTGCAGCGTGCATGCTCCTTCCTGCCCATGCCATGTGCGGTCGAGTGGAGGAGAGGCATTAAACAAGGAAATGCCAAAATTCCTGTCTATCATGAGAAATACAGAGAAGGGAAAGCGCAGATACTGGCAGAGGAGGAGGCATAAGGATCAGGGACGCCCTCTCTGAGGAAGGAGAATGACGCTGAAGCCACAGAATTTGCTGGCCACTGGGAGGTCCCCATGAGCTCCCCCAGCTGACTCCAGCGGGCTGCTCTCAGATGTCACCCTGCTGGACCCTCAGCAAGCTCGGGCACAACGCATCACTCCATTCCTCAAGAAAAACTCTCTTTACTTGGCTCCTAGGATGCCAGACTCACCTGACTTTCCTCCTGTGTCACTGATTGCTCCTTCTCAGTCTTGTCTTCCCACCCTCTAACCATTCCAGCACCCGGGCCCTGCTCTCAGGACTCCCCTGCCTACGCTCGCCTTCCCGCAAGCCCACACTCATATGCCCAAATGCCTGCACAGTTCCCCTTGGAGGCCTCAGTGCATCTCAAAGTCTCGCTCCAACCTGCTCCTTCCCCAGCACTCCCCATCTCGGTAAACAGCACCGTCATCCCCCCAGTACTCAGGCCACAATCCTTGGGGTCGCTCTGGACTCCTCGTCCTCTCATTCTCCACATCCAACCCGACAGCAAATCCTGTCAACTCTCCAGAATGTGTCATGAATTAGCCCACCTCTCACCACTTCCACTCTAGGCCAAGCCACCAGTGTCTCATCCTGGATTCCCGCTGGGCCTCCTCAGCTGCCTTCCTGGCTCCAGCCTGGATGCCATGCAGTGGGTTCAACACGCGCCAAAAGTGTGGGCCTTTAAATCAATGTCACACTATCCTCCTCTGCTGCTCACAATCCTCTGTCAACACTCCCGTCCCACTGAGAATTAAAATCCATGTCCTTGGCCGGGCATGGCGGCTCATGCCTGTAATCCCAGCACTTTGGGAGGCGGAGGTGGGTGGAGTTCGAGACCAGCCTGGCCAACATGGTGAAACCCCGTCTCAACTAAAAATACAAAAATTAGCCAGGCACAGTGGCGTGTGCCTGTAGTCCCAGGTACCAGGGAGGCTGAGGCAGGAGAATTGCTTGATCCCAGGAGGCAGAGGTTGCAGTGAGCTGAGACTGCGCCACTGAACTCCAGCCTGGGTGACAGGGAGAGGCTCCATCTCAAAAAAAAAAAAAAAAAAAAAAAAAAATCCATGTCCTTACCTTGTTCCAGGACCAACAAGATATGATCCCAGGCCTCTCTCCCACCTCAGCTCTCCCGCTTCCCAGACCCCACCACAGTCAGGCCCAGGCCGTTCTCCCACCTCAGCTATCTCAGTTCCCTGATCCTAATACAGGAAGGCCCAGGCCACTCTCCCACCTCAGTTCAAGGTCCGCTTCATCACTGACTCCAGCCATGGGGACCTTGTGACTGCTTCTGCAGCACTTCAGCCCAGCGTTAGCTGAAGGCGTCTGCACTTGCCCTTTCCTCTGCCTGGAAGGCTCTTCCTGCTCACTGAAATGGTTCTCACACTCGACTCAGGCCTAAAATGCTCCCTCTCCAAAGAGGCTTTCCCTGAGCATCCACGGAAAAGAGCCGCCCTCCTGCCTCCCTCTGCTGCTTCATCTCCACCCACTGGCCACCACCTGACCTTCTCTCTCTACTTGGGCATTTGTTCATTTCCAGTGTCCTCCTGAAATGCAAGCTCTGTGAGAGCTGGGTATTTGTCTTGTTCACTTCTGTATCCCTAGCAGCAAGAACAATAGTAAGCTCCCAATAGCAGGCTTCAGTTTGGGGATTGCCTAGCAGTTGAAAGCATGGATGCTGGAGCTGGACTACCTGGCTTCTAATCGCAACTGTGCCACCTCCTAGATTCAGAACGCTGCACAAATTACCAAGAGATGTTTCAATTTCCTCATCTGTAAAATGGAGATAATTATAATATATGAAAGAGATGGTGGCATGTTAAATTAGTAATCGGATATAAGGCACCTTAGAATGGTGTCTGGCCTACAATAAAAATGCTAAATAATTTTAGCTGTTTGTAGAATTGTAGACTATAAATACTATTGATTTAAACCAAAAATGTCACATATCTATATTAGTCGGATGGAGGATAAAGGAGGGAAGACACGTGAGAGAGGAAAATCCTCATTTATCGTAATGAAAAGTCAATAGTTAGTGCCTAAAATTGAACTGAAGATAGTAACATCAGCACATTATTGAGAAACTTGGAGGTAAAGGCCGCAGTTGAAAGTGACGGTCATTGGAGAGCCAGTCTAGATGTAGAGAAGGAAGGGCAAGGGATTGCTGTTTTGCACCATTTTTCCTTTTTAAAAATGTACAACTACTGCACAATACAAATAAAATAAGGAAAGAAAAGCTGCTTCATATGTACAATTTAAAAAACCATATACCTTTTGTGGCAAGTATGTGGTCTTATTGCACTCTAATTCCAAAGTGGAGGTAGGGGGAAAGGTTTTCCAGAAAGGGCTATCATGGGGGAAAGGTACAGGGTGGGTGTAGGCTCCTGGGCATGGTCTGAGGGAGGAAACTTCCCCTGAGCCCTGAGCTGCAGCCTGAGGACTTGCCTGCTGCTGAAGATTAAATGTGGAAGGTAAGGATAAAGCAGTCAAGGCCCCAAGAAGGAACCAGGGCACCTGGGGCTCCAGACATTGGTGGGAATAAAAACAACGACAACAGCAACAGCTTGATGGAGAACAGGAACACAACTGCCCAAACTTCACAAATGTACTTGGGGCTCCACCATGCCTAAAGCTGAGTGTCAGACATCAACCAATGCTCTCTGACAAATCAGGCACTGATTTAACTGATTTGCTTTTCCTCCCGAAACTTTGTTGCTTTCCTATAGGAAATCCCACCCTTGCCCTCATCCTGAGAGATGGCCTTTGCTGGAGCTGCTTTCCCTCCCAGGTGTGTGTAAAGAACGAATCGCTTTGTTTTACATGAGTTTGTTCTCATTTGTTCACGGCAACTGGAAAGGTATATGGTGTCTGCATGGGGTGGAATGGAGTTTGGTCTTTACCCCATGTCACAGTCAGCAGAGAAGATGAGGTGCATCCACAGAGATGGGGATTAATTAGCTAAATGGAATTAAGCTACAAAATTGTCTTAATTGTTTCCTTTGACTTCACAGTGACTGAGCATTGTAAAAGATTCAAATAACATAAAATATTACATTATATAAACTAAAAAGAAGCAAACCTTGAGGAATTCCTCACCTCTGAGTGAGCCACTGTTGGTAATCTGTCATGTAGTATAGATTTTATTCTGTGCTTATCTGTCTACCTATCTATACACTTTTACAAAAATTAAATCATACCATGCATTGCTGTTCAGTTTTTTCCAGTAACAAATATCTTGGACATGTTAACTCGATGCTACATCTAGGGTTACTCATACAGCTAAACAATGACATTCTTTCAGGAGAAAGAGAACCCAGATTCTAGTGGGGGAGCGGAGATATCTGGGCCTCGATGGAGAAATGCCAGCTGCCTATTCCTGTCTCCTCCCCCTCTTCCTCCTCCTTCTCTCCTCCTCCTCTTCTTCCTCCTCGTCTTTCTTCTTCTTCTTCCCACGTTTCTTCCAGAGGTACAGCCCAGCTCCCAGGATCAACAGCACAAATGCAATGACTCCAAGAATATCTCACAGAAGGAGAGCCATGTCCAGTCTACATGAACCTGTTCCCCCAGACAGAGATTGAAAAAGGCTAAGGCAGGAAATAACTTGACATACCCGTTGCCAAGAGGAGACAGAGGGAGAAAGCAGGTGGAGCAGTGGCAAGGAGACTAGTGCAGAAGCTGCAGAGGGAGGAGCATGGCAAGTCCATTCATTGAACTGGTTAGGAGCTGTTGCTTGGTGCCAGGAATGCTGAGATGCACAAGATGATGTCCACAGCAGCCCAGCACACAGGAAGGAAGACAGAAAATATGAACTGCCAGACAGAGGCATCGCAGCTGCAATAGAGGTTTATACCTTGTACAAGGTCATCAGGGAGGGCCTCCCAGAGGAGGTGCTGGCTAAACTGAGGCTTGAGGCGGGAGTAAGAGTTTCTCAGATATTCAGGGTGGGGCATTCCAGGAAGAAGGAGCACCACATTTAGGAAATTGCTGTGTCAAAACACCAGCCCTGGGAGTTGCCGGCACCACACTGCAGCAGGAGAGGAACAAGGCAGGGAGGAGCCATGGCAAGGAGAGTCAGAGGGGGCAGGAGTCTGTGCCCAGAGGGCCTTGTTGTCACACTAAGTGCTGAACACTCCAGGATGAAGGACAGGGGAGGAGGTAACGGGTGGTTTAAAGGGATGCTGACACATCAGAGCTCCCCAGCAGCTCCTGGAGGAAAGGTTAGAGAAGATGTGACTGCACCAGGGTACCAAGTAATTCATTCATCCAATGAACACCGATTGTGAGCAAACTTTGCCAGAAGCTGTACTTGGCACAGGGATTCAAAGGAAAACATGATGGTGGCCTCTGCCTGAGGGCATTGCAGTCTACAGGGCAAAGACATAACCCCACCACTACTACTCAGGGTGGGGTGCCATGGACGCTCCCTAAAAGATTGCCGCCTAAGTGCAGGACTGGATACATAACTGAAAAGGCCCTATGCAGAATGAAAATAGGAAGCCATTGTTCAAACTTATTAACAGAACTTTAAACCAAACATGGGTCCTTTACGTGGTCTTCATCCCATGAAGCAGAAGTGAAGGACACAGGACTTGGGATGGCTAATACAGAAAAGCCAGCATGTGCAGAAGCCCAGAAGCTTGCAACAGCAGGATACATTCAGAGAACTACAGCAAGCAGTTTGGTGTGAAGTGAGCAGATGAGGCTAGCAACATGGACAGAGGTGCATCTAAGCTCTGAATCATACAGAGAGTGGCTGGAATCAGGTTCCCACAGATGACACAGACCATGGCACAAGCCGTCCTGCTTTTCCCAAAGCCCACTCTGGATGCCCAGTGGAGGATGGATGAGGTGGGAGAGCTCCTGGAAGGCTGCTGCCTTTACCAACAAGGACACGGTGGGGTTGTGGGGAGGAGTGCATCGGTGGGAGAGATGGTTAAGGGCAGAAGCAAGGTGGATGTGACTCCCACACTGCTGTGTGTGGTGAGCAGGTGGAAGGTGGTGCTAATGCACATGGTGGAGAATAGAGCCCAGAACCATTAAACCCCAGTGCTGCTTGAGCTCGGAAGCCCCTCCTATCCTGCAGGCTACACTCACCACTCACCTTGACACAGGCTTCCCCAAGGTAAAGTCACATCTTTCTGATCCACCTGGTTGCTGACCACACAGGTGAGATTGCTGTTCTGCTGGCTCAGGGGCAGGTTCACAGCCAGGGTCCAGGGGTTGGGGGCTGGTCCTGGTGTTTCTCTGTGCTCCAGCTCTCCGAGGAGGTCCTCGCTCTCCCAAGTCACATTCAGGTCCTCTGTGGCTCCTGGAGCCCTACACTCCACGGTGATGTTACACGAGCCTGGTATGATAGACAGTGACTCGGTCAGGATCTCAGGATGAGGCACAGGCTCTGGGGAAGAAGGAGACAGAAGAAAGAAACCTCACATTTGTGGAGAACACTGCACATCACACTTTCTTGTCATTTTCTCATTAAAGCCATGGCATGCTCCCTATAGGAAAAGCGGGTGTGGGTGTATTCTACAGATAATACACAATTTGCTCAAGGCCAAATACTGAGCAAATGACAAGGGAAGCCACTGAGTTCAGCTCCATGTTGGTTTCTGAGATTGAATAGGTCTTAAACTGTCCCAAAGAAAATAAAAGCTGGACTCCACCCTCTCAGGGCCTCTTTTTTTTTTTTTTTTTTTAATTAGGGTCTTTCCAGGAAAGAAAAAGTCTGGGATATAAGGGCTTATTCTGGCCCAGGTTCCTTCACTTGCATCCCCAGCTGAGGCCAAGCTGGGGACCACACAACCCTTGAGGGACAGGACATCAGGTCAGCTCTGGGAGGCCAGAGAAAGGCCCATGCTCCCAAAAGTGGACATGTCTGTGGGAGATGCAGTGGTCATGACTGGAAAAAATGATTCTGAATGTGGTTAGAAAGTGCCACTGGATCTGGGAGCCATGGCTCATGCCTGTAATCCCAGCACTTTGGGAGGCCGTGGCAGGCGAATTGCTTGAGCTTAGGAGTTTGAAACCAGCCTGGACAGCACGGTAAAACCCCGTCTCTAGAAAAAATACAAAAATGAGCCGGGCGTGGTGGTGCTCGCCTGTAATCCCAGCTACTTGTGGGGGCAGAGGTGGTATGATCGCTTGAGCCAGAAAGTTGAAACTGCAGTGAGCTGTGTTTATGCCACTGTGTTCCAACCTTCCAGCCTGGGTGACAAAGTAAGGCCCTGTCTCAAGACCAACAACAACAACAACAAAAGAACATGCCACTGAACCTGTGGTGCAGACAGAAGAGAAGAATCTGATTCACAGGCCAGCCTGAGAAATCACGGGGACCTAAAGCTGCAAAAGCCACTCTCTCCATGGCAGGATATTTCCCTATGCAGAGAGGAACTTTAGGGAAAGAAAGAGTTGGCTAAATTAGTTTCCTAAAAAGTGTTGTGGTGTAAACTTTCTCCTACACAGATGGAGGCTTTGAGAGCTAGATTTGTGGCAGCTTGTGTGACTGAGTCTGACCTCAGGCTGGGGCTGAGTGAGAGGAGAGGGGACTGGGAGGACTCCATTCACAGGGATTCCCAACTGTGGTAGGCAGAACAGTGGCCTCCAAAATGTCCAGGACCCATCCTGGTAACCTGGAAATAGGTTAGGCTACGAGGCAAGGGGAATTAAGGTCCCAGATGGAATTAAAGTTGCTAATCAGCTGACCTTAAAATAGGGAGATGATTCTGAATTCCCAAACACTAACATCAGTGTTCTATTAGGAGATACAGGAAGATGGCCATGAGCCATGGGACGCCAGCAGCCACTAGCAGGTGAAAAACGCAAGAAAATGGCTTCTCCCCGGAGCTCTGAGAAAGAACACAGCCCTGCTACCACCTTCATTTTAGCTCATGGATACTTGTGTCACATCTCTAGCCTACAGCACGGTGAGATAATAAATTTGTGTTGCTTTCAGCCAACAATTTTTGGTAGTTTGTTACATCAGCGATAAAAAACTACTATACAAATTAATGTTAATCATATATAGGATGATTAATATTATTGGAAAAATTGCCATTTTGCTGAATTTCCATTTCCTCTCCCAAAACACTGAAGAGATTTTCTTCCTGGTGTGAATCTCAGCTCTGCTCTGTACCTCTGGGGACCTCATGTGCCTTATTTTAGTGGAGAAAATGGAGTCTGAAGGCTGGTGTCTGAATGGAACCCTGCATGGGGCCTATGTGACACTCTAGGGACAAAAAAAGCAGGTAAGCCAGAGGATGGGGGAGGGAGGGGTGTCACTCACCATAGACAGTGAGGTAGAAAACCTGGCCAGATAATTGTCCCCCAGTTAAGCAGATCATGGCCATGTACTGCCCACTGTCTTCAGGGGCCAGGTTCTCAATCCTCAGAGACAACACGCTGGGCACATGGACCCTCTGCTTGAACTTGGCCTCAAGGCCGACCCAGGTTGGAGAGTCGGCCCCCCTGTGGACTCACAGCACCTGTGTATGATTTGACAGCGTGCCCAAAGTCCATACAACCTCCTCCAGCTCGGTGCCTACATCTACTCTGAGCCTCTCAATCACATTCAACAAGACGGAACCTCCTCGGATCCCGTTCAGATGAATGTGGGCTCCAGAATCCTTCACTGCAGGGCCATGTGCTCCAGAAGTGTTGGCTGCTGTGCTGCAGACACCTAGGGCGTGGAAACAGGAAACATGAGTATTTCCTCAGCAAGAACAAATGAGAGAACCACAGAACTTTTTATTTTAATAAAATTTATCCAATATACTCCCTTGATTTTAGGAATAAAGCTAGTAGAACAAATCTGAAGCAATTCTGAGATCAAGTCCTGGTTCTTGTGGAGCGTAATGTTTAAGTATTTTGTACAATTTTGGTATAAGAATGGACACTAAACATAAGTGTTCTGGCCAGACGTGGTGGCTCAGGCCTGTAATCCCAGCACTTTAAGAGGCTGAGGCAGGTGGATCGCCTGAGGTCAGGAGTTCGAGACCAGGCTGGCCAACATGGTGAAACACCGTCTCTACTAAAAATACAAAAATTAGCCAGGCATGGTGGTGTGTGCCTGTGATCCCAGCTACTCAGGAGGCTGAGGCAGGAGAATTGCTTGAACCAAGGAGGCAGAGGTTGCAGTGAGCCAAGATCTTGCCACTGCACTCCAGCCTGGGCAACAAGCAAGACTCCATCTCAAAAATAATAATAATAATGATAACAGTGTTCTATTTAATCTGAAGCTCAAAGAAACAGCCATTTTTTCCACCGGGAGAAATGTAGCCATTCATTAGACTTGCTGGGAGATAACACTCCAGTCTCCTGTATGGCACTTTCCTAAGAGATTTTCAGGAATAATTCTGGCCAAAACAGTGTTTGTCTTACTTCTTGCAGCATTGCCTGGAACCAGTGAAAAAGAAATTAGTGTTTTCTGCTGAGCAGACAGAAACTGAAAAGGTCTGGCTGAGGATTGTATTAGTGGCTTCTAAATGCCACAGCTGCAGCAGGCCTTCCTGAGTGAAGGCTGACCCCCAAGACCCCTCTCAGGAGCAGAGGCAGAGAAAGCAGAGGGTCAAATGGAGGGGGCTGAGAGAGGAGGAGTCCCTTCCTCCCTTGAGGGCTGAGAAAGTGGCCACAGGGACACCCAGGGTCTTCTCTCTGAAGAAGCCTGAAACAGGCTCACTGGCTGTGAGTGCCCATCAGGCCACAGGATAGGACAGGATAGGGAGACAGAGCAGAGACCTTGATAGAGCCACAGGACTCGCCAAATCCCAGAACCTCACTGCTGAGAGGGCACTCAGGGATGATCTGTCCAAACTCCTGCTTTTATTACAGAGTAGGGGCTCTCTAGGGGGTAGACCTGTCCTGAGTCACACAGGGCAGAGCCACACCTGGAGCCCACTTTCCTCCCCCAGCCCAGGGCCTCCCCTGCAGGACGCTGCCCATGAGCTCTTCCACCCTCCCCTGCCCTCCCCGGAGCTCAGCTGCACTGTCGTCTGAGCCCACGAGGACCTGAGCAGCTGCCGGGGTCTCCACCGCAACTGCCCTCTCCTGAAAAGGGGAAGCAGCTACTTTCAGTGGCTGAGCAGAGCAGGGACTTCTGGCTAGCAGAGGGTTAAACAGGCAGCCTGGAGAGACCCCACTTCCTGGACGAGGGAACTGGAACCAGAAAGAGAGGAGGCTCAGCCCTCAGGCTGCCAGGGAGGATCTGCCCCAGAAGGTGGATGATGAGCATAGCCGGGAGGAAGATGAAGACTCAGAGAGGGAAGGAAGGCAGCAGGAGCTCTCTGATCTACAAAGTTGCTAAACCTGAGGAAGAAAAAACAAGCCAGGGAGCAGGTGGTAATTTACAAGGTGGAGTTAAACATTCATGTAAACTGTATAAAATTTTAAATCCTATCATCAGCATAAAAGATTGCTCATTTTTATCCAGGCATGGTAGTGCACACCTGTAGTCCTAGCTACTTGTGGGGCTGAGGCTGGAGGATCACTTGAGCCCAGGAGGTCGAGGCTGCAGTGAGCCAAGATCACACCACTGCACTCCAGCCTGGGAGACAAAGTGAGACCCTGTCTCAAAAAAGAAAAAAAAAAAAAAAAAAATATATATATATATATATAGTCCATTTGTCTGACATAGCTCCCATCAGCACACTCACAAACCAACAATTCATGTTTGATGCCCAAACTGCACTTCTTGGTGCCATCTCCACTGTCTCATGTCTCTGTCTGGAGCCCCTAATGCAGAGATACTTTCTCCTCCAGCTCCCTGCTGGCAGACACGGCGTGGGCATTCAGTAAATCTTGTAATTGTTATGGTCAGGGGCTCCCCAGAAGTCGAGGACCACTCTCACCTGCAGCTGCCTCTGTCTCTGGGAAATTATATGTGAGCTGAGCCACCCTCAGGCTCCCTCCTTCCCTTCCACACTTCCCCATCCAAACACATGTTCAGGAAGGGTGTAAGAGTTTAAGAATGATGAGGACAAATTCCTCATTTCCACCTACATCATCACTACTTCACCACCATCTCTCTCCCTGGGTCAAGGGTGAACTGGAACAAGGACTATCCAGAAACCAAAGGAAAAATGCATCCAGTTATGGAACTTCAGGATTCCTGGAAGGACGCAGAGCAATTTCACAATGATGTTCTTTCTGCGGACAGCCTCTGACCAAATTCCACTGCAAGAGGTCTTGTCTCATTCAGTACCACACCACTGGGACAACCAATTTCATTCTTTCCCAGTAATTCCCTGAGAGAATCACTTTCTTTGTCTGGACACAGATCTCCTACCCCTAAAATGAGAAATTCTAAGTCCTTTCCTTCTTTCTCTCCCTCCCTTCCTTCCTTCCATTCTTTCTTTATTTTTCTTTGTTTCTTCAGGAATCTTCCACCCCCATGCCTACATGGAAAACTCTATACAACTGAACATATTTCCAGGTAAATAACACTGTAGAAGTGGAGACGCCTATATTTTGCTGACAACAGAAGGTTAACTATGTAAAGAGGACGTAAGCCCTATTTCTAAGCCCATTGTTTTTTCAAGACATCCTGTTTTACAAATGCTCTCTAATCTGCTCAATTTCATATAATTCCCTGCAAGTTCAAGTATTGGCTGGAATATTAAAACAAAAAAATTATAACCATAAAACTTTCACAAAAATTCATCTTTACTATGTCTTATTTTGTCATTAATTTTGACCTAATTTCATTGTACATACAAACATATAATCTTCAATAGAGTCATGAATGTGATATACAGCCTAGACTAGGACAGTCTTTCTTTCAGTTTCCTTTTTTTGCTTAATGCCCTGTGTTCTCTGCTTTCTCTCCCTCCATTTCCCCTGCCCAAATTCATGCTCTGTTGTAGCCCATGTTAGCAATCTACTGATTCCTTCCACATTGCCAATATAGTCTTAAAAACATGTGACCGTAAAGATGTAAACCCTTAAATTTTGGAAGATGCTTTTCCTTTTATAAAGTAAGGATTTCATTGTGTTTCATTTCCTGAACTTGCTGCTAGGATTCCATACCTCATACTTCAAAAAAATTTAAAACTCCTTCCAGGAAACTGGACTATTTCTTTTTGTAAGCCTCCATAATACTCCATGGTACAGATACTCCTCAGTTTGGTCAATCATTCATGAATTGATGGGCACCTCCTCTTTTTTCCAGGGTTGTTCCCTACAACAGTGCTGTGATAAACATGGTTTCACCTGCGGCCTCCAAGACCTGAGCAGCATTTCAGGGTGGAGGGAAAGGCAACTCTCAGGGACAATAAAGGGATCCTCCTGTGCTATTCATTTTAGGCAAAGATAAATGCTGGTTAATATTTTAAATGAAAACTATTTGGCCAGGCGCAGTGGCTCACACCTGTAATCCCAGGACTTTGGGAGGCTGAGGCAGGCGGATCACGAGGTTGGGAGATCAAGACCATCCTGGCCAACATGGTGAAACCCTGTCTCTACTAAAAATACAAAAAAAAAAATTAGCTGGGTGTGGTGGCACGCACCTGTAGACCCAGCTACTCAGGAGGCTAAGGCAGGAGAATCTCTTGAACCCAGGAGGCGGAGGTTGCAGTGAGCCAAGATCGCGCCACTGCACTCTAGCCTGGAGAGAGAGCGAGACTCCATCTCAAAAAAAAAAAAAAAAAAAAAAAGAAAAGAAAAGAAAACTATTGCAAATTACACAAACAATTTTAAGATAAACTTGAGACCTCCAAGTGTCCTCTCCTTTGTGATGACCTGTGAGCCCCAAGCCCAGGCAGGGGAGTTCATGTTCACTCTCCTTTTTCAGTGGAGAAGCCCAGGACAGAGGAGCTTCTTCCAGTTCAGACACCAGGGTTCTAGTTCTGCCCCTCCTCCACAGGACAGCTGCATAGACTGTCAGAACACCTCTGAGTTCCTGGCTGGGAGTGTATTGTTCCCATCCTCTCTTCCCCAGGAGACAGGTAGTTTGTCTGTCTCCATCCCTCTTTCCAGGCAGGCAGTTTGTCTGTCTCCATCCCTCTTTCCAGGCAGTATCAGGCCGCCCTGCTAATGCAGCAGAAGCAGCCCCACCTCCCTGGTAAAGTTTCCCTCAATACTGCCAAGACTGCCCTAGCTCAGGGTTCCCAGCCTTCTCACCACCAAAAGGACTTTTTGTTATTTCCATCCTGGGGCTCCAACCAAATATGCTGCATTTGTAAATCATAACAGAGTGGTTTTCTCTTTTTGTTGCCCAAAGACATCGGAACCTGAACAGCCCACCCAGTGGTCAGACCCGGCTAGCCCAGCCCCACCCAACTGCCCTCCCTCCCAACTGCACTCACTGAGGAGGAGACTGACGAATCCCAGGAGCCCTGAGTCCCAGCACAGGGACTGGTCCCGGAGCAGGGCCCCATGGCAGGCTGCCTGCTGCTTGTTCAGCTGCAGAAGAAACATAGGAAGAAACAAAGGCAAGAGGGAAGGACAAGTTTGAGCACAGGAGCCCTTCCCCACTTTAAGGGTGGGGCTAGCAAGTTACTACTGGGGAGACAGCCACCAGTCTAGAGAAAGCCATTCAGCTCTTTCATCCCCTCCCAGTCCCTACAGTACCACACACACTCAATAAGTAATTGCAGAAGAACTAAAAGTACAACCTCACTCTGTGATGTTCCTGGCAGTGTGTCAGACTGTCCCGTCCCTGCAGGCACAGCCAGCTTGGTGTTCTCACATATACCCTCCCCTGATGCTTACTGTGGGTTCACAGCTCTGCCCCAGGCGGCCCTGGTGACCAGTGTCAGCCTATGATCAGGCACAGAAGTCACCCTCTTACAGAAAGGCTGGGCTATGCCACTCCTGAGTTCAGTGGCTTTCCTTTGTCCCTGCCTTATTTAGTAAATTAAATTTCTTTTTTTTTATTTTTATTTTTTTGAGACAGGGTCTCACTTTGTCACCCAGACTGGAGTGCAGCAGCGCAACCTTGGCTCATTGCAGCCTCAACCTCCTGGGCCCATCGATCCTCCCCCCTCAGCCCCACCAAGTAACTGAGGCACCACCACTCCCAGCTAATTTCTGTGGAGACGGGGTTTTGCCATGTGGCCCAGGCTGGTCTTGAACTCCTGAGCTCAAGCAATCCACCTTTCTTGGCCTTCCAAAGTGCTGGGATCACAGGCATGAGCCACCGTGCCCAGGCAGATTTCTGTTTTGATTTTCCAAAATCTTCAACTGTCAATTGCCTAAGTAAGAAGCTATGGGCAAAAGAACAAAGTTCTCGTGGATAGTGTAAACTCCCCACATCCCCATTGCAAATCCTGGCATTCACCTTTTGCTGGTGGCCATATGGTTTCTCAGTTCCCACTAGTGCTAGTCACCTTTCTATACACTCAGGGTAAGGACAGACCCCCACAAAAGCTGACAGTCTACAGAAAGCCATTCAGCCATGGCTGGATTGAACCATGACTTTCCCTGTAAGTTCCTCCCAGCCCTGCTCCTGCAGGACAGAAAGCTGCATACTCCCTCTGCCACAGCCTCAGCTGCCTTAAACTCTCCACCTCCTGCTAAGCCACTTCTCTCCAGACCTAGATACACCATAACATCTGTGAGTTCCCCCTTCCATTACCCTGGGGGAACAGTATTATCTTCCTAACCCCAAGGCACCTCCTCCTTTCCCCACGTGGTCTTCTTCAATGGCTGCACAGGCAGAACACCCCCAAGGCTGGAGCTGCAGGCCTGACCCCATGACCACCTCAAGGTACGTTTCTGGGTATTAAATCCATTTAACGGATGTGAAACCCACACCTCAGAGGGGTTATGAACCTGTGAAAGGTCACACATCTAATCAAGGAACAGGGTCTGGACTTCTGACCACAAGCTCAGGACTCATCGCTGACATCACAGCCACTCTCCCATCCCACTGTGTGTCCCCAAGCACGTCACCTTGAGTGCACTCTGTGCTCTCACCTAGAACTGCTCCACAGATTCCCAGGAGAGAAGATATTCAAGACTGGCTTGATTCTCACTACCCTACCTGGTAATGGGGAAGTTACTGCAAAAGGCAGTCCACGAGTTCTAGAGTTAGAATCTCCTTCTTATGTGGAATCAAAATCTGAGCAGTTCATCTGCGCTCGCCCTCAGGATCTCAGGGTGATGGGGACCAAGGCTGGCTGGGCTGCTCCCTCAGAGAACTAATTAGAGGAAGGGTCACTGAGTCACCCAGCCCAGAGGGCATCACAGGCAGGAGGGTGGTCCTGTGTCACGACTCGGGCTGTGGAAGGAGGCAGATATGAAAGTGACAGCAAAGAGGGGAAGCCTGTCTATGGCCAGTGAGATCTGATGCCTCCCTGAGATAGACCCAGAGCTGCAGTGAAGTCAATGACCAAGCACCTTCTTGGATCCACTAGGTTTTTTCTTGGATCCCCTAGGTTTTTTCTTGGAAACCAGGGCAGAACAGAGCCAAGACAGCAGGTGTGGGTGCAGGTGTGAAGGGTTAGACTGGGAGGGAAAGAAAGTGGGGGACTACGAGACAGTAAAGTTGGACATTTTCAGAAGCATAGGGAGGCTTCATTGTGTCAAGCGCTGGCCAGGGCTCAAACCAAGCTTGGGCAGATCTCTGAGGGCAAACTGGCACATTTCCTAAACAGGCTCATCCAACACCCATTATGCCCCTGACCTAGGATGCCTTCCTGTACTGCAGGAGATGAAAAGCTCAAAACTACGTTTTTCAGACACATTTCAGCTGAGGTCCCACAGGTCATTTCACATACACAGAACTTTTACTGAGACTGAGTTACATGGGGGTGGAGGCAAGCTGCAGGCCATGTTTTGGGCAAGGAAGGCTGGCAGCAATGGCATGGTCACAACCAGCAGCTCCTGACCTCACTCTGTTGCCCAGGCTGGAGTGCAATGATGCAACCTCAGCTCACTGTAACCTCTGCCTCCCGGGTTCAAGCAATTCACCTGCCTCAGTCTCCCAAGTAGCTGGGATTACAGGTGCCCACCAGCAGGCCCAGCTAATTTTTGTATTTTTAGTAGAGACGGGGTTTCACCATGTTAGTCAGGCTAGTCTCGAACTCCTGACTTCAGGTGACCCATCTGCCTCAGCATCCCAAGGTGCTGGGATAATGGGCATGAGCCATCACGCCCAGCCCTGACCTTGCAGTTTTCTTTCTGTCCACGGCACAGGTGGCAGCTCTCTCCACAGCCCAATTCTGCATTGTGGCTCTGGATACCATTTCTGGAATCTCTGGCATGAGTTTGTTTCTTTAATTCTAACAAAAAATCATGGAACTAAAATGTATGTTTTCATAACACATTTTCTCCTAAAGAAAAAAGCTAAAGAAGATGCTGTCATCTGCCACTAAAAGATCTAATGAAAACCGGCCAATATGAAATTCTCTATCTGATCTGTGTTGGTATGAAGGCCATAAGGAACTAATATATCTTTTGTAACTTATTTACTATAACAAAAAAGAGAAAATGTCAAAAGCCTCACCATTCTTTGTGAGACAATTGGAAACCACCTTCACTTTGTGAAGCTGAGCAGCCAGAGAAAAATATTCTGGGGGTCAGGGCCCCCCAAAGGCAGCAGATGAGAGGTCCTATGCTTAGGTCACTGAACTGGGCCCCTGTGCCCATGGCAATGAGACAGGTGCCTGCCTTGAACTAAGTTCCACGGGGTGAGGCTGGGAGGAGTCTGACCCGTGGACACATTGGGGCTCGTCACCTGTGAGGGGCACATGGGTATCATTATGATCACCTTCTCATTTTACAGATGAAGAAACTGAGGTTCCAAAGAGATGAACTGGTAAACCCAAGGTGTGGAAAGTGAGTAACTGGCAGAGCCAGGCCTAGGACCAGGTCCCTGGCCTCCCAAACCAATGGTCTTTCCTAATTCAAGTCCCCTCTCAGTGAAGTGAGTCTCCCACACTAGGATGGCTTCAGACCTTGAAGAACCACACCAAGGGAGAGGGAAGCCAGGCCTGTCCCAGGCAGCATCTCACCTCCCTCACATCACCCCCAGGAAGAGGAACCAAGGCCTGTGCCTGTATCTCCAGAGCCTCTGGGCCCCAAGGCAGCCCTGGACCAACCACAGCCACTTCCCTCTACACTCTGCCAGTCACAAACAGGCCTGCACTGCCTCACGCTCAGCACAGCCCTGCACACATGCTGGCCTGAGAAGCCTCGGTGGTCTCACTGGGGACCCTCACACTCTAAGGTGGAGGTGGCCAGCCCTGCCCTTCTTCCTTGGGGCTTATGGTCTCATTTCACAACGTGTTTTCATCCTAGTCTTCGCCACCTCAATCATGCCAACTACGTTACCTTTTGAACTTGGGAAAGGCCCCACTGATGGAGACACAGCTCAGGCCTAAGGTAGGGCCAGCTCCCGCCCAACATCAGTGTGTTGGTGACATTTGCACTCCAACCACAGCAGACAGGTGCTTTTCTGCATGACTTCCTTTATCTCAAGAGCTCCTTCTCGGTTCTTGGTTTCCAGAATCTCTCTTTCGTCCAGCAGAGGAGGAGGATAGGCCACGTCACCCAATCCAACCTCCAAACCCACCAGGGACTCAGGCCACAGCTGCTCCACCCCCCAGGGAAGCCTGTGGTCTCTGCAGATCCCAACTGCAACCCCAGAATGTGCCCACAGACCTTTGAGCCCCCTCTCGATGGGGCACAGAGGGGAGGGAGAGCCCAGCAGAAGCTGTTCATTGGGAAGACAACTCCTCATTTAGAGGGGTTAGCCCCATTCCTTATGGACAACAGAAGGATGCCCCGTCAGCCTCCCGCCTGCCCACCTGCACCCAGTGCCTGAGTAAGAGCCTTCCCTGCCATCCCCTATCAAACATCTGCTGTCCCTTCCACATGCAGCTCACATGGCCCCGGGGAGCCGTCCCTAACCTGCCCCAGGTGAATTAGGTGCTCTGGGCTCTCCCAGCACTCTTAGCTGTTGTCCATGGAGACCCTGAGGGTGTCATGTATGCTCTGGAACAAGACAAGCAGCTTCCATGTAGGCTACAGGCGGCAGCCTGGACTGCTTGTCATGCAGCACATATTTACTGAGCACACCTGAGCCTGGCACTGGAGGAGACTTCCCTTCCTGTCCAGTCACCACCTGCTGCTGTCACTGAGCTCCTAGGTGGTTTCAAAGAGAGCACAGCCTCACCCAGCAACTCCCCTTCTGACAGACATCTCGGCCCACAAGGGGCCCACGTTCTGTGGCAAAATGAAGGAGAGCTCCTCTCCCTTAAATGTTATCAGGTGGCCCTGAGCAGCCAGGTGTGCACTGTTGTTCCATCGCTGACACAGCAGCCCACCCTGGCTGTGTGGTGCCCACCTCCTTAGGCGCCAGCAGGGCTCCAGCTCAGGGCTGGCCCCAAGACACACTCCAGCGTCAGCCATCTTGCTTGCCAGGGGAGGCGCCTCAAATGCAGGTTGAACTTCTCAAATGCAGTTATTTGCCCTCAGCAAAAAAATATGAGAGGTGGAAAAATATCCATTTAAATGTACAGCAATTCTACTCAGAACCCAAAGTGAGTATGACATGGGAGCCACAAATCCATGGCGCCCCTGGTCCATCTCTCTGCTCTCACCTGCCTCTCAGATGTGCACCTTCTGCTGCCTGGTAGGCAGTGGTGAGCAGGTGGCAGTTTAACCACTGGCTCCACAGGAGGAAAAAGCCCTGGTTTCTAGTAATTGCCAATTTCCATGGTGTAAATATTCCCACTCTTTCTAATTCCAACCACCAACATCGTGACTATGAACACAGATTTGTGAGGAGATGCACAAAACCAGCTCACAAGCCGGCTCCAGCTGGCTCCAGCACACACTGTCTGTGGGTGGATCTAATAATTAAATATGCAGGACACATTTTTCACATAGCATGGCCCCGCAACACCAGCCAACCATTTCATCGGGAAGAAAACACAGCCTCTTCCCAAGCAGAAGGAGAAACTTGCTGAGGGATGGAATGTCGGTCTCCAGGAGAGCAGCGCTCTAGGAGATCCACACAGGAGATTGTAACTGTAATTGATTTCCACCTCAGAACCCAATTCTTCCCATCAATCACCAAAGCTAAGGCTTGGTTACTCCTCACCCAGCCTCCTCCCTCACTGCTAGGCTGTCCCAGCCTAAAATTCACGTGGGGTCCCCACTGTCCACTTCCCCACAAGACTGTGTAGTCTGAGGGCACAGAAAGGCTTTTCCTTTGGGAGCCCAGCATACTGGGAGACAGGACTTGGAATCCAGCTGGACGTTGATTCCATTCCTGCTTCTACCACTAAGCTCTGTCATCCAGCAGATCCTCAATGGCCTCATCTGGAAAATGAGATAATACCTCCTCTGCAGGGTTGCTGGGAGGACTAAATAGGTAGAAGAAAGCCCCATACACAGCACAACACACAACAGGGCAACTCCGACTCCCTCCCCTCCCCTCCGCTATTCTTCCCCGGAGAAACAGGGCTGAGCCATAGTCGGGCAATGTCGCCACTTAGTGGCTGTGCTCAGAATTGCCCAAAAGACCAACAGTTCCTGGATTTGAGGAAAACAGGGAAAGCACTTAGAGAAGAGGTGTTGAGTTTCTGAGAAGCCATTTGGCATTATGGAAAGTGACTGGGCACTGGCATCCGGAAAACCAGGTTCAGGTCCCAGCCTTGCCAAATATTAGCTGTTTGATCCTAATCAAATTATGTAACTTCTCTAAGCATCAGTTTCATCATGTGTAAAATGGGGACGATAATTTTAACCTCAGATTAATGCTCGGAAAGCGTTTGTTGCCCTTATCTTGCTCCTGATGCTCTTCCAGCCCTCTCTCCCCATCCTGATAAACATCACCTTCCTGGTTCCTGACCCCCTTCATTAGCTCCCCAGGGCCACAGCTTCTCATCCCTGTTTTCAGGAGCACTAATTCCCCCAAGACACTTTACCTCTCAGAGAAAGATTTTGAAAGTCCACCATCTTATCCTCATTACTTCAGGCTCAAAAACTTTACATTCTTACAAAATTTAATAATTCCTAGTGACACATTCGTGGTGACAAAATTAAGTCCAGATTATATACAAAGCAGAATGCCAAGTCCCTCATTTACAATAAAAGTCACCCATCTCTGGGGACAGGTACCAAGCCAGAGACACTCTCTTCCGATTAACAAAGTCTCTTCCCAACCACAGACTCCGAGATGGTCAGGGTGAGAGACTGTTTCTCCCACATTCAGGAGAATCCCGAGATCCCTAACCCCGGCTGCAAACACCTCCCTGGTTGGCAGATGCCTGTGACCCTCGTCCCGAGGACACGCGCCCACCAGCCTCACTTCCACACTGACCAGCACCTTCCAGGTATCAAGCCCTCCCCACATGGCCCGAGCCTTAGTCAGCTGGCCTGGGAAAGCCTTAGTCAGCTGGCCTGGGAAAGCCCAGGCTTTAAAACTGCACAGAATTGGGTCTGAATCTTATTTCCCACTTATTACCTTAGTGACCCGGGACAGATTGCTGAACTTGCCTGAGCCTATGAGCTCATCACAATGGGGCACAAGCACCCACTTCAGGGAGTGTCTGCGTTTAGTAAGTGAGGCCCTGTGCGTCCCCAGTGAGGTCCCCAGCAGATGTTCAGCCAATGCTCCTATTTCATTCCGAACCCCGCATCTAGGAGATCCTTCCTCCTTTATGAAGGTGCTGGCTTTACCACCAGGCCAGAGTCCAGGGCGCCCCCTCGTGGCTCTGCGTTTTCCAAATTTTATTTCAAAATAAAATTATTGGCCGGCTCGGTGGCTCACACCTGTAATTCCAGCACTTTAGGAGGCAGAGGCGGGATGACTGCTTGAGGCCAGGAGTTCAAGACCAGCCTGGGAAACATAGCAAGACCTTGTCCTTCCTAAAATTTTTAAATTAAAAAAAAAACCTCTCCTTGAAGATAGGAGACACCTGAGGAGAGATACCCCCACTAATTCCTCAGCCAACTCACTTTTGTATTTTAAAATATGAGCCACTAAAACCCATTTACAATGAAAGAAAAATGTAAATGTATATCTACAAGGCATTTTTCCCTCCATAAACTCGGTAGATTCTTCACTCATCAGAATGAAATGTCATTAAACCTAAGCAAATGGATAAGCAGAATAAATTATATATTTCTATCTAAAAGACTGGAACAAACAGGTCCATTTATCAGAATCTAAGCAATAGAGTGGCATCCCCACCCCAATCTAGGAAAAATATCTACTGCTAATTGCTCTCCCTGGGTGTTCCTGTATTTGGGCTTAAATTAGTTTTGAGCCATCTCCTAAAGCAGTCTCCACCAAAAGCCGAAATCTGTTCTTCTAATATAATATGTGCAGGTGTCCAACAGGCCTTATGGGCCTCAGACATCTGCTTAGATGTTTCCTGCCTAGGGGCCCCCTGCCATATATCAGAGAGTTGATATTTATTAAGCACTTACCATGTGCCAGGGGCTGAGGCTACACACTTGATATGCATCTCATGAATCCTCAAACAACTCTATTATTTTGCTGCTTCTTTTTTCTTTTACAAACCCTTGTGTCAAGGGCTGACTTTCTATAGATCACAGCAAAGGAGCTGCTCTGCTATGTACAAAACCCCAAACATTATGATCATTATGTCTACTTTACAGGTGAGAACGTGAGGTTTAGAGAAGCAGTGATTTGTCCAAAGTCCTAGGCAGATAAATAACAGTGAGGATTCAAACCTAGGTCAGTCTGGCCCCAAAGCACTTGTTCTTGTCCTACACTCCCAATACAATCTTGATTGCTTTTCTCAACGCACCTTTACAATAACATCTGTGCTAGGACAACTATTACTGAGCTTGTCCAGTAGCAAACAACAGACTCTATGTTTTCTTTGCTGAATTCACTAACTTTTTCATATTTTGGGAGGACCAAATAACATTTCCTTCAGTGGCTGTTACTTCAGCCATTCTCATTCCCTTCTAAAGATGTTTGTGATGAATTTCTGACCCATCTGTGCCCTTAAAGTCTGCTCATGTCCAACAAAGCAGGCAAATGGTAAGACCTTATGGACTTAGGTGGCATCTGTGTCTGTAGATGGGAAATCCCTCTCTCCACTCCTACTGCTCGAAGACAAGCACACTTTGTGTCTAGATCTTGGTTTCTAAAGCCAATCCCTGCAAAAAGAACTAGTCCTTTTTGGAGAAACAGCTGATTGTTGATTCTGGGACTGAAACAAAATATACAATGTGAGCTCAGAGCGTCTTGTAGTGCCAGAACCAGAACATAAGGAAGTGCTGAACAACAACAAAAAGACACAACAGGAGCCTGCTACAGAGCAGCCAATGGCCAAAATGGGAAACTATTTGAGCCACAAAATAAAGTAGTATTGATTAATAACCCAAAATATAAAATAAATATCAATGAGTTCATACTGATATCAATGCATAATTGAATGAATCAATAATTAGACAAGAAGAAACAATCCCCTGTGGAGAATAATTCCAAACCTTATGAAGATACTCTGCCCTCAAGAAGGCGACACCTAACTCTCACTCCTGCAGTGTGGGCTCCATGAAGTGATTTTTTCCAAGGCATACAATATGGAAAGGAAGGGGAAAGGGTAAATTGACAGTGGATGAACCTGCCAAACATGATCTTTGACAGGTGATCAACATCAACATAAGATTAAGTCCTGTTGATAGTATGTACTGTGATAAAACATGATGAAAATGGTGTTTCTTCTGTGGTCTTCCTCCCAAAAACCAAGACCCAAAATCCAAGTCTCATCATGAGAGAAACATCAGGCAAATCCCAATTGACGAACATTCTTCAAAACACCTGACCAGTACCCCTCACGAATGTCAGCGAAAACAAGGAAAGTCTGAGTAGCTGTCACAGCCCAGAGGAGCCTACAGAGATGTGTAGGATGGGATCTGGGAACAGAAAAGGACATCGCGTAAAAACTATGGACTTGAGTTCATAAGAATGTATCCATATCAGTTCATTAATTGTAACAGATGTTAATAGCATAAGATGTTGATAAAAGGTGAAACTAGGCGTGGAGTCTGTGGGACTCTCGGTACTATCTGCCTAATTTTTCTGTAATGTTAAACTTTTATACAATATAAAGGTTATTTTATTTAAAGTGCTGCCACTCCTAGGCCCATGTTCCTTCTTGTTACCACAGTTCGTGACAGATACTCAGGCATGTCCAGACATCATTTCCACAGAGGCCGGCCGGGTCTGTGTGTGAGGCTTCTCCCCTCTCTTACCCAGGAACTCTCGTTCCAAATAAAAGCCTGTTCCCACTGCTGACTCTACAAAAGCAGAACCGAAAACTGATTGGGCTCTGTTTGGAGTCTCGGTTCACGGGGGCTGACTCCACATCCATTCCTGAGATACTCACCGAGCACAGCCTCTGTGCCAGGCACAGCCAGGGGACCAGGATGAGTGTGGAGTGAGTGCTCCTGCCTACACCTTGTGCGGTCAAGTGTGGGAGAGGCATTAAACAAGGAAACGGGGAAGGGCCAAGGAAGTTCTCTGGGCCGTCTTTCCAAAGGCCCTAATTCCATCCATGAGGCTCTGCCCTCATGACCTAATCACATCCCAAAATTGCCTCCAAGAGCCATCTCATCAGGGATTAGGTTTCAACCTATGAAAGAAGGGAGAATACAAACACTCGGTCTACAGCAATCAGCAAACTTTCAATTCTCTTATATATTAAATGGCCATTTGTATTTCTTGAGTCTTCAGTCTTTCCCCATTTTTCTAGGGCGCTGTTAATCTTTTCCTTATTCATTTGTAAGAGCTTTGGTATATTAGAAATTAGCTGTCTGCCCTATGTGTTCAGAACACTCTTTTCTTTGTTTATTCCTTCCTCATCCCCCATCAGGGGCTTTGAATGGCTCTAGCAAGCCGACTTTGAGTTTAGGGTGGGCCAGGTGATGACGATGTGTGGGAAGGACATGCATCAGGTGGCACAGTGCCTCCGTCTTAAGCATCTACTTCTCCCCAGGGACTAGCAGGACCCTGTCACTTTTGTGGTGCTCAGCTGTATGGGGAACTGTATGGGGAAGCCACATTTTGCAGAAGGACAGCAAGCAGTGGTCAGGGAATCTGTGCAGTGAGGCAGGGGGGCTGTTGGCCCACAAGACAGGCACGTGTCACAGCTTCAAGAGGAGGAGGCTCCTATGAAGTATCTTGCCCTGGAATGTGCAGCATTGTCTGCACAGCTGCTGGGAGCCTCTGACTACTGTGCCATTGAGGCCAGCTTCAGGCCTTTCCCAATTGAAGGTCCCCCTGAACACTTAATGACCAGAGGGCAGTAGCAGATCTACCTGCTGGGCAACCCACAGGGTGGGATGGTCTGTTCAGATAGAAGCCAGGGCTCTTTATAAAGAACTGAGGCTTGTCCCAAGGGCAAGAATGGCTGCACTGAGATGCTATTAGGCAGGGGGGAGGCCATGGGTCCCATCTAACCCAGAGACAAAAGAAACTGAGGCAAGCAAGTGCTTCTGGGACCCCAGTCCATTGAAGTCACGATGGGAGACAGATACCACAGTACAGCAAAGAGGTGGAAAGAGCCCTGTTTGGTTGCTTTGTTTTGTTTGGCCTTAAGGACAAGACCTCTCACACCAGCTCCGTTAGAAGCCCCCAAGCTGCAGCCAAGCTCCTGCAGTGCCACGCCTGCCCACACACTTTGAAGATTCCTGGGGGTTCAGTTCCAGCCATGGCTCTCACCTTTTTATTTTCTGGAGGGCAATTCTTCCAGAATATGTTTTAGGGAATTTGAAGAGTTATTGCCAAGGGGGGTTTCAGTGATGCTAATCAGTTTCCTGGTCGTCTACTCCATGCCACTGTCTGCTGGCATCATGTCAGAGGAAAGAACCTCAGCTCTAATGACTTGAAAAATATTGCCACTAGCCTGCAGGAATCAGTGGTTAAAGTGGAATCTGGGCAACATCAGAGGCCTCTGTGTAGCAGACCCTGGAGTCCCCTAATGCTAAATCCACACCAGTTAGCAGGTGTTTCTCATGAGGTTGGATGTGTTCCATGGCCTTGTGTGGTCAAGGTAATCATACCTTCCAGGAGATTTCTTTCAAATGTAATTTCTCAGAGTGGTAGAGATGATGCTGACCGGTATCCCCACCTATACACACTTGTCATAGTCTAACACCCCAGAAGAACAACATCAGACACTTTGAAATGAAAGCAGTTTATGAAGTCCATCTTGAAGGGCCACTTAAAAGGTATCTGACACTTTTCCTGTGAATAAAACCATTTCTGGTGGGAAAAAGCCCTGGTACCCTTCATATCTGTGGTACCTGGGGTAGACTGCAGCTTCCCTGGATCCAGGCAGGCAAATATTTTTACAATCAAAATCTCTATGTATATATTGAAGGCTGCTGCTTATAGGAAAAAGTATGGTAGGGGATGCAGGGTGTGTGGGAGGAACAGAGGTAGAGGATGAGGATGCGGGATGGAGAGGCCTCAAGGAAGTTGTCTTCTCTCCACACAGGTCTCTCTTGATTTGCTCTAAACCTCACCCAGGCTGAACACACCTGAGAACGGTGAGCGGGTCCACCCCACAGGCTCACTCCTGCTAGCAATGCCCACCTGAGTCAGGCTGAGGCCAAAGGGCATGAAACCCAGTGTCCACCCACAGTGTCTACTCTGGATCCAGTTACTTTGTCTTTCATTTCGTGAAAGCATTTTGCAACTTTAGGTTATAAATCTTTCATTAATCTCAACAGACCTTTGTAGGTGGTAATGGAATAGAACTTTTTTAAAAAATTTAAAGAATAAAAAAATTTAATGGACTTGCTAGCACAGTTTTAGATTTACAGAAAAATTGTGAAGTTTCTCAATTAATATATCATTATGGTACATTCATCAGAATTAATGAACCAATATTGATACATTACTATTAACTAAAGCCCATACTTTACCCAGATGTCCTTAGTTTTAATCTAATGTCCTGTTTCTGTTCTAGGATCCCAGTCAGGATGCCATATTACATTTAGTCTCTCGAGGCTCCCTTAGCGGTGACAGTTTCTCAGACTTTCCTGGTTTTTGGGTTTTTGATCACCTTGACAGTTTTGAGGAGTACTGGTCAGGTCTTTCAGAAACTGTCCCTCAGTTGGGATTTGTCTGATGTTGCTCTCATGATTGGACTATGGTATGGGTTTTTTAAAGACAACAGAGATGTAGTGCCATTTTATCACATAATGTCAAGGGTACACACTAGATTTGGTAAAATGCAGTCATTTCTATTAATCGTAAAAAAAAAAAGAGAGAGAGAGACAGAGAGAGGTTATCCTTGAGGAGAGGGGCCATGAGAAACAAGAGGGAAGGGAAATTTTATTGCAGCAAGTGAACATGTGTCCGATTTTATTTTATTTATTTTTATTTTTTTTTAGACAGGGTCTCGCTCTGCCACCCAAGCTGGAGTGTAGTAGCTCAGTCTCGCTCACTGCAGCCTCGACTTCTCAGATTCAAGAGATCCTCCCACCTCAGCCCCTTACGTAGCTGGGACCACAGGTGTGCACCGCTATGCCTGTCTAATTTTTTTGTATTTTTGTAGAGACAGGGTTTCACCATGTTGCCCAGGCTGGTCTTAAACTCCTGAGTTCAAGCAATCCACCCACCTCGGCCTCCCAAATTGCTAGGATTACAGGCGTGAGCCAACACGCCTGGACCATGTCTGAATTTTATAATCATATGTGTATTACATGATTTTTGTCATCAGGAGTTATCAGCCAGAGATACTTGGCACAATTTGTTTTCTTTGTGTCATTAATTTTTTGAGATTTAAACTAATAAATGTTAGATTATTTTTTAAATGGCTATTATTTGTTGAGGCTTGTTCAGGTCCATGCTGTTACTAACCTCCTTGGGCTTGGAAGAGATCTGAGGAACAGAGAGATTAGCTGACTTACCCAAGGTCATACAGCCAGCTAGGGGAAGCCAAGATTCTAAAACCAGGAGGCAGCCGCCAGGCAAAAAGTCCGTCCAGGTTCAAAAGTGCCACACGTCCACCACCTCAGGCTGAGAGGCAGGGACGGCCACGCCCACTTTACAGAAAAGAAAACCAGCTCCGAGGGTTGCGGAAGTGAGGGTGGAAACGGTGCCGGAGACAAAACTAAGGGAGCCGGCTTTGCTGTTGGCTTGGGCATCCTTTCTCAGTCCTTCAAAGAGGGCCCCGCACCCGGAGACTGAAAATCCTCCCCAGGGCTGGACATTTTCCCTGAATGAGCCTCTCAGACCCAGGAAAACACCTGTCTTGCATCCTCCCTCCCCTAGGCAATCGGCCCCCACTTCCCAGAGTCTGTCCCGGGGGTAAGGGTGAGCACAGTTGCCCCCTTCTCCTCTTTGAGGCTGTTTTACCTCAAGAACTCAAATCTGAGGCACAGACCCCCTCAAGGGGACCCCACTCCCCACACCAGTGATAATCCACTCACTCCTAGCCCAAAATAATTCTCACCCAGCCCAATCTCAGACGTGAACCTCGGGAGCACCACCCTAATCCTGAGCCTAGACCCCTCCTCCATCGGAATCCCACCGGTGATTCTCACCTGAACCCATTCCGCCCTGGAAATTGGCTCCTGATCACTGAATTCAGGGTCACATGTTTACACCGGGACGGCTGCCTCAGCCTTCCACCTGCCACCCGCTCCCAGTTTCTCTGGCTCTAACCGCTCCTATCCGCCCTGTGGTCACTCCAAAGAGAAAGGGAGAGACTCCACTACCCCTCAGCACTGCTGCACCCCCTGCCCAAACCTCCCTCAAAGCCACCTCCAATTCTGCTCCTGGCAGCACCTGCGCACTAGTGCCACCTGGTGGCTGAAGACCAAACTGCCGCTAGGAATTTCCTGCAAAGAGGCCTTCGGCCATCAGGTCAGCAAAGGACCAACGTGTGATGAGCGCCTACTGTGTGCCAGCACCGCTAGGATGCAAAGACCGAGATGCAGAGTCGTTGCCCTTGAAAAGACCCCGGGGGCTAGTGGGAACGTGGAAGCAGAAATGTCAGTGCCAGGTGTAAGTGCTACAGTACAGAGGCCCTTAAGAAGCATTTTCTTTTGTCAGGGAGTGACAGCAGCCCATGGGAAAACCGAAATAATAAAGCAGGAAGGCATCTTGGAGGAGGAGAGCAGGATCACCTGCAGGGAGCAGGTGCAGCCCACAGGTCACCAGGAGGGGAAGGGGCTGCAGGAATGGGAAAGAATGTAGCTCAGGGGCCCTGAGGTCCAGGTTTCTGCCCCAGTGGAGGCTAAGGCACAGGTAAACTGGAGGGGCCGATCCCACGGGTGTGAGTGAACACTCCTGAGTCTGCATCTGAGTGTCCTGAGGGCTGTTGGAGGCTGGCCAAAGCAACGGCCTTGGAATTATTCTAAAAAGAAAAAGAGCAGGCCGGAAGTGGTGGCACATGCCTGTAATCCCAACACTTTGGGAGGCTGAGGTGGGTGGATTACCTGAGGTCGGGAGTTTGAGACTAGCCTGGCCAACATGGTGAAACCCCATCTCTACTAAAAATACAAAAATTAGCAGGGCACGATGGCACATGCCTGTAATCCCAGCTACTCCAGAGGCTGAGGCAGGAGAATTGCTTGAGCCCGGGAACAGAGGTTGAAATGAGCCGAGATCACACCACTGCACTTCAGCCTGGCCAACAGAGTGAGACTCTGTCTCAAGAAAGCAAAAAAAAAAGAAAAAGAGCAGAATGAGCTTCTCATACATTAAAAATTTACCAGTAGCATAACAGTCTGGTGGGGGAAGGACAAAAGGGAATTGGACGAGCCCATGGCCTGAGGTTGTCCCCAGATCCACCTTCATAATGTTGGTGGTCTCAGCCCAGGAGATGGAAGCAAACAGGATTGAGGAGGGGAGAACTGACTCCCACCACCACCCCCTTCCATTTTGCATGATTCAGTGTCCAGAGGGTCGCTGTGGGTCGGGGAGGGCTGCTGGGCCCCATGGCAGGCACTAGGAGACTGATGTTTGGCAGCAGGAGCCGATGGAAAGGGTGAGAGCAGAATGCAGTAGCAGCAGGTTTCTGGTAGAGAATCCACTCTGAAACCCAAAAATAAAACTCTAAGCCCCCAACCAACTGATGGATTCCCCCCTCAGCCAAGGGCATTCCAAAGTAAACCTGAAAATCTAGTTCAGGCCATGATGGGAAGAGGTGGGGTTAGACATGCCTCATTATACCCTCCTCCCTTTGGAATTCAGGCACAGCTGACCAGCATTAACATTCAAACAGAGATCTTA
The DNA here is from genome assembly GCF_009828535.3 of Hylobates moloch. Taxonomy (NCBI): domain Eukaryota; kingdom Metazoa; phylum Chordata; class Mammalia; order Primates; family Hylobatidae; genus Hylobates; species Hylobates moloch. The sequence goes on from NW_026652280.1 coordinate 98,069,014, forward strand.
AGACTGATAAAACAGATTCTATGTAGCAATAAGACACCAAATTCCAACCTGACTCCAGTATAGCATCATGAGACAGATAGCAGGCCTTGAAAGAAACTGAAATATTTTACCCCAAAATATATTTCTTTGACATATTTTGAAATGGCCCTGTAATGCTGTCTCTTGTGGGGAAAATTCCCATTCTGTAGAGAGTCCTCTTCCCTCTCCAGGTCTTTTCCCTGATCCAGGAGCGAATTAACTAAGAGTCTGGCGCCTTTTTAGGTTTGATAAGAGCTCTGATGCCTGCTCCGTGGAGGCTTCATCTGCATGATAAAACCTTGGTCTCCACAATCCCTTGTCTTAATCCAGACATTTCTTTCTATTGATTCCAGGTCTTTAAATAATAACTCTTTCAACCACTTGCCAATCAGAAAATCTTTGACTCTACCTATGACCTGGAAGCCCCCGCTTCAAGTTGTCCTACCTTTCTGGACAGAACCAGTATACATCTCAAACGCATTGATTGATGTCTTATGTCTTCCTAAAACATATAAAACCAAGCTGTAGCCCAATCACCTTGGGCACTGGTCTCAGGATCTCCTGGGGCTGTGTCACAGGCCACAGTCCTCATATTTGGCTCAGAACAAATCTCTTCCAATGTTTTGCAGAGTTTGATTCTTTTCATTGACAACTCAGAGCAAGATGAAGCCAGGAAGGAGGGGCATGGAGAAGAGAGGTGCACCCCGACACAGGGAGGCACAGCCACAGCCAAGCATACTGTGGTTAAGGCCAGCCAGGATCCAGGGATGGGGACAGAAGCCCAGTGTCACAGATCAGATCTGCAGGATGAAAATACAAATGAGCACAAAACTAACACCTCCCCTCCCACCACAACTTTGGACACCATCGGGCTAGGGGCAGGGACTGTAGCCTCCATAGGAAACGAAGTCCCTGAGGCCAAGGACGATCATTTCAACTTTGTGTCTTAGGCTTCCTACTGGCCCTTCAGGTAGCAGGTGCCAAGTAAACATTTGCAGGGGGGTGATACGACACAGCACCCTAAGGCTTTAAGGGTGGAAGCCTGTAGAATTGAGACAATTCTCCTCTGGAAACCAAGCTCACCAGAGGATGACACAGCCCCTCAAACAAGAAAAATTCTTCCCACAGGACATCGCTGCAGACAAGGGGCTGAGCTTACTTTTCTCTCAGAAAGAATTCCAGGTTCCGGTACGTCTTCAGAGGCTTCTGCCTGCTTGGAACTCTGCTCCCGGCCTTCTGACCACCCAGGTCCCAGAGGTCCCGACATCTGCTGGGCTGTCACAGAGAAGGTTCCTCCCGCCACTCCAACCTAAGCTTGTCAGCACCTTCCCTGGCACCTGCCCCAACACATGGAGACCGAGAACCTAGTGCAGGATCAGGACTGGGGACAGGGACTGAAGGCCGCGTGTCCTGATGTTTCCCTCAAACCCAAGTGCACAGACTGATCCACAGATGCAGCAAACATGTTGCCCGTCTCCAGCACTCCTAGGGAGCCAGGAGCAGAACTGGGAGCAAATGGCTCTGGAACTCAATCTGGGGTTCATGGACACACTCAACTTGTATTAGGGCTTCTTCCTTCTCCTGGGAGAGTCTGTACCCACAAACAACTTTCCATGAGATACTCAGCTCTATTCCCCAGGCCCGAGCACTTAAAATGCCCCCAGGTCCCTTGTGCTGGGCAGGTGGTTCTCCCAGACACCTTATTAGTTGCTGACACTGAACTCGAACTCTTGGAGTCAGTGATCTGTCTGTCCCTTTGCCGGGTAGTTGCCATCCTAAACATGACTGGATTTCTCCAGTGGACAAATAGTCAGTGATATGTATAGATAATTCAGAAAATTGAAATACAGCTAGTTAAACTTTTGAGAAAATGTTCTAGCTTACCAGTAGTCATAGAAATACAATTTACATTTGATGCAACATTGTCAATAATGTGTGTCAAGAACTGTAAGAATATGCATATGATATGCCTCAGTTACCCTCACTGCAAATAAATCCTAAGGAAGAAAACAAAAATACTGGAAATGCAAGGCTCAAAAGTTATCCATCCCTTTTTTTTTTTTTTTTTTTTTTTGACAGTCTCGCTCTGTCCCCCAGGCTAGAGTGCAGTGGCGCGATCTCGGCTCACTGCAAGCTCAGCCTCCCGGGTTCACGCCATTTTCCTGCCTCAGCCTCCCGACTAGCTGGGACTACAGGACCCCGACACCAACCCGGCTAATTTTGTGTATTTCTAGTAGAGACGGGGTTTCACCATGCTAGCCAGGATGGTCTCGATCTCCTGACCTCGTGATCCACCCACCTCGGCTTCCCAAAGTGCTGGGATTACAGGCATGAGCCACCGCGCCCGGCCCATTGTATTTTTAAAAGACCTTTTTAAATGTGAAAAATAACACACAGAAAAGGCTTAACACACTTACAGGCTACTTTCACCGTTGGCCGTGTAAGAAAGGAGAGCAACCTGGGAACAGGGTCCCTCCTCTGGAACCTAGCCCACTGTCTGTGCGTCCAGCAAATCACCAAGGCCCAGCCAAGCCTTTCCATGGCATGATGACATGAGCACGGTCACAGTCCTCTTTTCTTCTTACCAACCTGTCTTGGTAAGCCTCCCCAATAAAGCCTGTTCCTTAGTCCATATAAATTTTCAGGAATTGTTCCTGAACCTGAGACACAACAGCCGTCTTCACAAAAAGACCCATCTTGCAAAATGGCACAAGACAGAGAAAATGAGCATCGGAGACAAACGGTGATTTTTTTAAAAGAGCAGAGCATGAAAGAAAGAGGGGATTAATGCGCCAAGGCTGTTTCTCAGGCCCCCGTCTTGCCCATCATTGCCCCTGCCCAAGCCAGGCAGCTTCCATGCCTCTCACCCCTACATCTCCCATCCCTGGACAGCTCACCTGGGCTCATCTTCTTTCCAAAATTTAAAAAAAAAAAAAAAGCCTGAGTATTCATCTTCCTGTGAAGTACATATTAAACAGTTCCCATTTGTTTGTACAGACAGACGGACTGAAATTTGAAGCAGCCATTGTCTCTGCTACAAAGGGCCTCTGCAGAATGAGGGGTGGGAGGCACAGGAGCGGGCACAGCCTGGGTCGGCTTTTTCTTGTCCCTGAAAGCAAATCATGAGGAGCCCTTGCAGGAGTGGCTGAGCTGTGTACACAGGAGAGAGGATGAAACACTGACTGGAGCCCTGTCCTCAGCAGCCCGAGAAGACAGGATTGGGATACCAGGTTGGGGGCAAGAAGTGGTGGAAGCAGGAAGGGAAGCCAGTCAGTACTGGGTATGGGAGCGGGAGGAGCCTGCTTCAGGGATGGAGATGGGCCCTCCTCCATAGGGGAGAGGAAAGAATGAAATATGTAGTAAGTGCCCACCACTTACTGGACACTGTGTTAGGGGCTTATACACATGATCACTAATAATCCCTGTGACTCGGTGATTCAACCCCTAACTTCACTGGCAGAATGCACCTGCACCCCAGGACTTGTGGAAAAGGCTCCCGTAACGTTGAGTGAAAGAAACTGGAGACAAAAGAACACAAACACTTGATTGCATGTATGTGTGAATCCCAAACACATGCAAAGCCAAATCATCGTGTTCATGATGTGTGCCAAAGGGGTCAAACTCTAAACAAAAACAAGCAGCGGTTCTCTCAGGGCAGAGGCAGGGAGGCCTCATGATTGGCAAGAGACACAGAGTGCCTCGAGGGGCTGGTGGTATCCATCTTGTGAGGTGGTGGTACTTCTGTTGGGCATTTGCTTTATGAGAATTCATTAAACTTTACATTTGTTTTATTATGTACTTTTCTGTGTGTTATTTTTCACATTTAAAAAGGTCTTTTAAAAGTGCCTTGTGTTTCCAATATTTTTGTTTTCTTCCTTAGGATTTATTCACAGTGAGCGTAACTGAGGCACATCGTATGCATATTCTTACAGTTCTTGGTACACATTATTGACAGTGTTGCATCAAGTGTAATTTGTATTTCCATGACTACTGGTAAGTTAGAACATTTTCTCAAAAGTTCAACTAGTTGTATTTCAATTTTGTGAATTATCTGTACATACCATTGACTATTTGTCCATTGGAGAAATCCAGTCACGTTTAGGATGGCAACTGCTCAGCACTTTTGAAAGGACAGAAGGATCCACAGAGAGGAAGATACTAAAGACACTCAGAGGTCGGTGCTAACAGAGGTATCAGCAAGGCCCCCTTCTGGAGTGTGAGAGGCAATGAGCTAGTGTCCCTTCCCTCTCTGCAGCCACAGAGCTGCGTGGGTCCTGCATCCACTGAAGCCACTCAAGGAGTGGGCCCTGGGGAAGCAGAGTGAGCAGACCTCACACGTGCCTGGAAGGAGCAGCTCCAGGAGGCAGCAAACCAAAGTGGAAAAAGAGCAACTGGGACCCAGCAGGGGGATGGGAAAAGCACACTGAGGGGTGTAGACAATACCCTCAGGCAGGGTTGGGAAAGGGGCACTCCAGCTGGGGCAGGAAGGAGCTTTGGAGACGGGGATGTGGGAGTTGCAGGGGGCCGCTGAAAGAACCATGAACAAATAGGAACTGTGTGGGATGGGGAAAACATCGGGCATGTTTGAGACTAGTCTGGAGACACTGGAAGAAACCACGACGGCTTTGAATGCCATGCTCGGGAGTTAAGCCTCATCTTGTAAGTCAGCATTTCCCAAAGTATCTGATGAGTCAGAACACTAATTTAGCAGGAGCTCAGCTTAAAAAGAAAAAGAAAAGAAAGGAAGGAATGTGGAAATGCAGAACTCTGTGGACATACATATTGCAAAACACCATATTAAAGAATTTAAGCTGATTTTCCTACTGGACTAGAGACTATGAATATTTCAGAAAGGATCTGGTCTGTATCATTTTCCAAATTTATCTGACCTTTCCTCTCTCCTCCTTTCTCAAGAAGTATCTCTCAGAATTGATGGTCCATGGATCAGGCTGAGAATGTCTCAGTAAACTGGGTGCCAGTCTGTTGATACAGCAAAGGACAGAAGCCAGCTATATTCTGCTCTCCTCTACACGCCCTCACTTTCTTCTCACTTGCCCTACCTCATCAGCAATGTGGTCACTTCCAATCAAACCCCATTTGTGTCACAGTAGTGCAATCATACCTACACGCTAACTATGAGCTATTAGGGTGGGCCTGTCTGTCTCCAGCCCAGATCCTCTTCAGTGATATACTCATTCCCTCCACATATAACTAATGAGCTCCTACTATGTGTCAGCCACTGTTCCAGGTGCCTAGAATATATCTATAAAGGAAGTCTACAAGACTCCCTGCCCTGATCATCCTATTAGAAGGAGAAAAGAACTTCACTGTAATCATAATAAATAAGGAAGATGGGCATGGTGGCTCAAACCTGTAATCCCAGCACTTCAGGAGGCAGAGGCAGGAGGATTGCTTGAGCCCACGTGTTTGAGACCAGCCTGGGCAGCATAGCAAAACCTCATATCTAAAAGAATTAACAAATAAGGAAATGATACAGTATGTTAGAATGTGACAAGGGCTCTGGAAAAGGTACATGGTGGTGAGGTTCTGGACCTGGAGCCAGGGGTGGCTTCAATTTTACATCAAATGGTCAGAACAGTCTCCATGAAGAAGGAGAGTAGGGAAAAAACTGGAAGGAAGTAAACGAGGGCCAAGCAGGCATCTGAGGACTAGCTTCCCAGGCAGAGAAATCAGCCTATGTAAAGGTCCTCTGGCAGGACATGCTGGTGTGTTCCAGGAACAGGAGGCCAGTGTGGCTGAAGCAGATGTGAGCACAGGCAAGGCGGAAGGAAATTCCGATACCAGAGAGGTCATGTAAACCATCAGCTCCTTCCTGACCTAGAACCTCCAGATGCCAGAGCCAGAAGGGCCTTGGAGATGGCATGATAACCTACCACTCGCTGGACAGATAAGAAAATGAGATGGGCAGGGTAGAGGAACTTCCCCCAAGGAGCACCAGAATAGAAAAGGGCTCCTGGACAGTCCTTCTTAAATCCAACTCTTGCTAAAGCGGATATTGCCTGGACTCTGTGCAGGGCTGTCCTCCTCCTTCCTCTGGACTCTACTAATACCACCCCCAAGTGTCCAGGAAAGACAGCCCCCGTGACCCCAACAGCCAGCCTGGGCGACCCAGCATGCGGTGGCTGTCGCTACAACACTTACCACCAGGGGGCGCTGGCCCTTTGCACAGCTTCTCCCTCCGCACAGCTTCTCCCTCCCCAGAAACTCCCGGTCCTCGGCTCTGGAGTGCTTGCTGCCCCCACCGGACTCGGACCCTGACTCCACCCCACCGGGTGTTTCCCACCCGTGCTTGCCCCCTTTTGCCTCAGTTTCTCTCTCTTCCCTCTGCCCTGAGTATGGAGCGGGAGAGCCCGGCCCCCAAGAAGAGCCCTGAAAAAGGGACCCCAGCCTAGGTCTGAGGGACAGAGGAAGGACAGGGGACGGGAAAGGTGACCCGGGGGCAGGGTGGGCGGGGTGTGGAATGTGCAGAGTCACCAGTGTTGTCTGCCCGTCCTCCCTGGAGGCTGGCTTTTGCTCGTTCCCTGTTGTGTTGGCTGCTGAGGGGTCCCCAGGGGCCCATTTGGAGCCTGTGAACAGGGCAACCAGGGGTAAGGGCAGAGGAGAGACTCAGCGAGGAGATAGAGAAGCTCGTGTTGACTGTGAAGCCTTTGCTGGGCCAGAGCCCCTGGAAAAGGAGGCCGTTCCTCCACCACCCCATTCATAGAATTTATCACTTTCCCCCAGCAACGGCCCCAGGGAAGGGCAAACTGAGGCACCAGTGAAGACCAGCTTCCAGCCACCCGCCTTTCCCGCCCCTGTATGTCTCGAAATGAGACCACGGGTGCATTGTGCCCCAAACCCGCTCTTCTCCGGAGCCACAGCTGGGGTTCCCCAGAGGGCGGGAGAGGGTGGTGCTGCTGCAGGCCCCTTATCAGCCCTGAGGATGCAGAAACTGTGAAGCCAGCCACGCCCACCTGCACACATGCCCAGCTCAGGAGAGGGAGACAGTCCCGAGAGCCCCCGCCCCACCATTCAACAGGGTTCAGGGACAGGAAAAGCCAGGCCTGGGGAAGTGGGCAGGGGCCTTGGCACAGCAGCTCCTTCACCACACTGCCCTCCAGCTCTCACCCTCCTCCCCCTCTTTTCCCGGCCCCTGACCTGCTCTCCAGGCCCAGAGACCTAAACCCCGAATCCCGATAAGTAGAGGTCAATGGTAGTCCCCAGCTGACCAGGGAAACCAGCTCCACCCCTGAACTTTGGTCTTGTCAGGAGCTGGACAGAGGCCAAGAGTAAGGTTTCCCCTCTCCAAGTCAGACTTCCTTCTGGCTGTAGGCTGGGGAAATCCCAGAAGCTGAGCTGCCCTGCCCCCAAGGACAGGGCTGCCCAGGCCAGGGCAGGAGTGCTGCTGTGCCCTCCTGCAGGCAGAGGTGGGTAGCGGTGGAGGGCAGGGCTGAGGGGCCTCAAGGGAAGAGCTGGGGCTGTGGCCACCAAGGAGGAGGGGCTGGGAGGTGGGGGAGGGGGCTGGGGGATACCAGGGGATGAGACAGGGGAGCCAGAAGCCCAAGAGAGCATTCACCCTCTCCATTCTTCCTGAGTATCAGGGTTTTATCGCTATCAGTCAGCTCAGGGGAGAGGGTAAGGGCTGGGGGCAGAGAAAAGGGAGAGGGGTGGTGGGAGACAGGGAAGGCTGCTGATTTGTCTGTCAGGAACAGAATGGGCCCTGCCAGCCCAGAAGGAAGGGACCCTGATGGGGCCGAGGTGAAGGAGGAGACAGGTGGCCCGGCCCACTGTCCCCACACACAGCTGGGAGGTGGCAGTGCTCTCCTCCCACAGCCTGAGGGCGTGGGAAGGAGGGAAATGGATGAACAAGGGGCTGGGAGTGTGAGGTGTCCACATGGCACAGAGATAAGAAGGCAGCTGAGCTATGGAGCCATCCTGGGCATTAGAATAGTTATTCTTGTCCTCGTTTCCCTAGAGATCTCATCACAGGCCCCTTCGCAGCAGCTGTGACTACTCCTCTTCCAGCACTCCTGCTGATGGATTAGGGGACCATGCCCAGAATCCCAGCCGAGGGCAGGAAGCCCCATCTTCCCTGCAGTGAGCAAGCCCCACCCTCATTCTCATCCGTTCCTGTGCTGCTAATGCTCCCTTCCTGGCCAAAGCCAAGCTTCCTTCTCTTCCTCCTCCAAGAAGCTCTCCGAGACTGACCCTCTCCGCAACTCACTCCAGGGCTCCTCATCCTCACCACCATAACCAAATACTCTTTGTGTTCTGGGCATTGATAGGTGGCTGTGTAAGTGTTCTAAGCACTGTGGTTTCCTGGGTGTGGCTCAGGTCTCTCCCATTAGGAGCAACTCCAGGGCAGGGACCCGAATGTCAGGTCACAAGCCAGCACACAGGCCAGGGTGGGGAACTGCCAGGTGGATGTTTACAGTACAGAATCCTGATTACATGGCCCTCATATCTCCATCAAAACCTGTCTGGATCTGAACTTTGCATGACCCCTCCCCCCACTTTCTTCTCAAACCCAGGCCATCTGCTTCTCCCAGCTTCCCATTCTCTGCCAACTGTTCTACCATTTTCCTGTCACCCAGACTTGAAACCTTGCAGACATCTTTGACTCTTTACTCTGACACATCAGATACAGGCTCATATCAAGCCCTGCCTTTGCCGGGGCTCTGACCCCAATCACCTCATTTCATTTCAAGTCAACAAACATTTCCCAGCACCTTCCAGGGGCTGGCTGATGTCAGGTGCTGGTACACAAAAGATGAGTAAGACACCAGCCTTGCCCCAGAAGGACTCATCAGAGCGTAAGTCAGGCCATAACAAGCACTATTCTAGAAGCGCAGAGGGCTCTGACAACCAGAGGGATGGATTTCAATTTGAAGGCTGAAGAAGGAAAGCTGGATTGTTTCTGTTTCTCCTTTGTGGAAGGAATGGAGCTGTGGCTCTCTGGGGACTGGCTGGGTGGCCTTGGACAAGTTCCTCAACCTCTGAGCCTTTGTTTCCTCAACAACAATATGGGAATGATAAAAAAAAAAAAAAAAAAAAAAATCCTTGCTGCATTTGGGGAGGATTGGCGATCATAATACCTAAAATTTATTAGCTCTCATTATGTACCAATGCCTGTCCTAAGTGTTTTATATGTATAGTGTCATTTAATCCTTTCAACAACCCCCACAATGGAGGTGACATTATCATCCTTATTTTCAGATGAAGAAACTGAGGTTCAGAGAGGTCAAACACATTGCCCAAGCTAGCTCACCTAATAAGGATTGGAGCCAGGATTTAATGCAAGATAGTTGTTTTATAATCTGATCCTACTCACCGGTGGAATTTTATCTGCAAAATAACTGTAAATAGCTAACTTTTTTTAACATACTTTGTGCCTGGCTCTATGTTGATTGCTTTACTTGCATTTAATCCTTCCCTGAATGGCAAATACTATTATATTGTGAGGAAATTGAGGATCGGAGAGGTTAAGTAATGTGAAAGTTTGGGCGGCTAGTTCTCTGCAGAGCCAGACTTAAACCTGAGTCTATCTGACTCCAGAGTTCTCTCTTTTGCCCAGCATCCACCCTCAGCTCAGCCCATCTAGTCACCTCCCAGACCCATGCAATCACCCTGTGTTCTGCCTTCTTGCTTTGTTAACACTCCCACCCACTCTACACACCACCTCTGAACTGTCCCATCCCCCTTTCCAATTCCTACCCACTGCTCAAGACCCAGCTGAAATACCACCTTCTCACAAAGCACTGCCTGCATGCTGTTCAAGCCAGCCCTGGCTTCTCTTCCTTCAGACAGCCCTCAGCAAGTGACATATATTTTGGCACTTTGTCATATTTAATTGACAGTGTAATTAAATATTATTTGGCTTTGTCTTCTAATTATTTAATGTTTAGGAATCTCGTGTCCCCAATCAGAGTGCAAAAAATTTGAGGGCAAGAACCTTGACTTTCCCTTTACTTATTTTGCCTCCTTCTCTCAACACTTAGCAGAGTGCTAGCACACAGTCACCTTAGATAAATAGAGACTTAAAGGGCATTACAGAGCCAGGAATTCCCAGATTATTAATCATGCTCATATCTTATTATATGGATGCATATCTATACAATATATTACCCTGAATTCAGCATAAACGTGAGCTGAAGGCAGTTCCCTGCTGGGCTTCTGGGACTGAGGGTCCTTTGTAGACAGATCGGCCAAAGGGCTGCTGTGCCCACCCCTCCCCACTGGCAGTACCCATTCCTTGGCCTTCCTTCCTTCCTATCCTCTGTATAGGAGAGTGCTGAGAGATTTACCAGTAGGAAGGAGAGGGGAGCCAGTAGTGGGGCTGGGGCATAAGGGGCTGCTGACAGCACTGAGCCCAGTGTGTCTGACCCTCCCGCATCTCTGCAGTGACCTACACAATCAGGCCCAGCCTCATGTGCTAGCAACCCATACAGTCATACAAGGTCCTGCACTCAGACCTGTACTTACTGCCTTCATCTTGAAATTCTTAATAATTTTTGAACAAAGGGCCACAGATTTTTATTTTGCACTAGGCCCCACACATAACGTAACTGGCCCTGCATACATCCACAAAGCCAAAGCCCACATAGATTACAGTGAAAACACAGCCTGATGTTGAACAGCCTGGGCTCCCTCTTGGCTCTGCCACTTATGATTGATGAGGGATTTGTGGGGCAAGTTACCAAATCTCTCAACCTGCTCCCAGCTCTGTCTCAGTCTCACCGATTCCTCATCTATAAAGTGCAGGCCCCCTTTTAGTGCTTCCAGGAGGGTCAAAAGAGAAATGTAGAGAAAGAGCTTCGTGCAGTGCCTAGCACTCCACAGATGGTGGCTACTATGAGTGCTACGGTGATCACTGCTGAGACAGGAGATACAGATGGGAGTTAGGAATGTAAATGGAACTGGGAAGAGCTAGAGGCTTAGTCTTGAGACCAAAGGACTCTTACTGGAGGTCCAGAGATCCACAGAAATAAACAGGCCTAAAGAGTGCAGGCCTCCCTTTATTATTAAACACTCTTTCCCTCCCTCTAATTTCCTAATCATACCTCTCCTGCCTCCTCAGCTAGGGCCTGTGCTGTATCTCAGGCAATTTTCTTATCATGTCTTGAACATGAACATTGCTTGTCTCTGCTTCTGAAACTTTGCACAGAGCATTTCCTCCTAGAATATCCTTCCTTACTCTTCCTTCCCAGCTCATGCCTATCACCTCCTTTGTGAGACCACCTTTGGCTAGTACCTTCTCTACCCCATCTCTCCTTGATTCTGGAGCAGCATTATACTGCAGTTGATCGGATCCTGCTTAGAGGGAGCAGATGCCATATCTCCATCTAGAAGGTAAATGCCTGAGGACAGACAACTGAACCCTTTGAAATTCTGCCCGCCACATCAGTACGCCTCTCTCCGAAGCATGAGCTGTGTTCAAGCCCACGTCTCCATGTTTAGTTTCCATCTTCATCAAAGATAATGGAACACACCTGCCCTTTCTCACCTTCTCAAAATGACAGAAGGTTACCACTCTGAGAAGAAGGTTGAACTTCTGAGAATTGGAGTTCCAGAGAACTGCAAGATAATCACTATTTATAAGTACTTCTGTCTTTGGAAACATGGGTGAAGGAAACACCACAATGCAATAGAAAAATCCCTCAGAAAAAGAGCCAGGAGAGCAGGCATCTGAATTCCAGCTCCTGAGCAAGGAACTTCTCCAAATTCAGTTTTTCTGAGTTTGGTTCTGAGTTTTGAGGATAGTGCCTATCACCCCAGGCTGTGTGTATGGCTGGCCCCTCCAAGATACCTGGGGCAGAGATTTTTTTTTTTTTCCACTTATGATTGAAGGAAAATGGAGCTCTGGTTCTAAGCAAAACTGTCAAGTTCTGGAAACTGTTCTGCAGTCCTCTTTTCAATTCTTTCATCCCAGATCCCTTCTACCCCCTTCCATTACAGTGGGAGGAGGCCCCCCAAATATTTTCCTAAATTTTTTCATTTAAACATGAAATAATTTGAAGGGTAGAATCCATTCTTATAGGAGTGAGGTAAGTTTTAGTCAATTGCCTTTCCCAGGTCAGTTGAGCGTTGGGTCTTTCACTGGTAACAATGATGTGATTGATTGTACTCCTCATTCCAATAATTATCTCTGAAAATATTTTGATGGAGATCATGGGGAGCCCTTTTTATCCCCGAAGTTCCCTTGTACCCACTCAAAAAACTGTAAATAAACCTTACTTTGTCATTTTGCTCTGTTATCTATAGCTACATAATAAACTGCCCCAAAATTTAGCTGCCTAAAACAGGAACCAGTTTATTGTAAATTATGATTTGGTAGGTCAGGAATTTGGACAAGGCTCAGCTGGGTGATTCTTCTGCTCCACGAGGCATTGACTGGACTAACACAGTGGTATTCAGCTGGTGGCTCAGCTGGGCTGGACAGCCCAAGATGGCTTTGCTTATATGTCTTCCACCTTGCCTAAAGTGGCAAGAGGCTGGACTCAGCTGGGTACTTTCCCCTTTCCATGTAGTCTCGGGGTCTGTGTATGTGCTTTCCCTAGTAGAGAAATCAAACTTCTTAGCAGCTGAAGAGAATTACAAGAGAGCAAGGTGGGAGCTGCAAATCCTCTTAAAGTCTAGCCTCAGAACTCATACAATGTCACTTCTGCTGTATTCTACTGGCCAAAGCAGTCAGAGGCCAGCCAAAATTCAGGAGAAGGGGATATAGATCCCACCTCTCAAGGGAGGCATGTCAAAGAATTTATGCCATCTTTAACCTACCACACAAGGTAACTTGTTGGGGATTCAGAAGGAAAGATGTATGAAAGAGAAAGGAGAATACCTGGGGTAATGAAGACTAGAGTTTCTTGATGTGATGGTTGAAGTTTCAGACTTGGCTGAGGTCACTAAAGAAGGTAGTGAACACCTCAGTCTCCCAAGGTATCTCTCCTTTCCACATCCCAGACCTAACTTGCCCTGGTCAGAACCCAGAAATTACCCTCAATGGATAATCCAAAATCTAGCCTGTTGTCTAGAACCCATTCTACCCAAACACCTAACCCTCTTCTGAGATCCTCTTCTCTCCATCTCCAAACAACTTCCATCTTCTCCTTTTGTCTGAAGGAATCCAGATCCTTCTCCTGTAAGCCTTACTATCTCCCATGACTGGTGTCTCTAACCAATATGGTCACCTTCCATTTAAGGGGCACTTATTTTGTACCAGGGTCTGTGCTAAGTGCTTTATATGCATTATTACATTGACTCCTTGCCAGAAAGTATTACTCTTATTTTACAGAAGAGGAAACTGAGACCCAGAGAGGTATGCAACACACCCAAGCTCAAGTGGTCCAATTCAAAAGTCCAAGCTTTAAGCATGATGCTATACATCTTCTCATGTAATTATCTACTATGATTTAAATGAACTACTCATGTTCTTATGCCTGGGCCTTATATCCTAGGCTCCCACAAGCAGTGTTGGGGAGCTGAAAGCCCCTCAAAATGCTGTCAAGGACTTCTTTAGATTGCAGGGGAAGGGAGGAGGAAACTCAGGGACGCTAAATCCTTAAAAGAGGGAACGCAAGAAATCTCTGTCGAAAACTTATAGTCAAGATTTTTGTCTTAATTTATGTCATGATGTGTGGGTGGTGGTGAGGATAGATCTGTCCATGATATCATAGAAAACTGGTTACAGAGAGATAAAAGAGATAATTCAACAGGAAGGATTAAAACTGAATAGTTCATTTGGCAGTATAAAAGCACCGTAGTCACACCCGCTTAACTGTAAGTTAAGCTCTGACAACCTCAATTCTGTGGAATGCAGCACCAAATCCGGAAGTGAAAAAGGCCTTTAAGCACCAAAAATAACTGACACAAATTGAACCAAAGCCAGGTCCTTAGGCCTCCACACGGAGCCTTACTGGGTTACATTGGAAAAAATATTTAAGAAGTTTGGCCTCTGGCTTCCCAGCCCATGGCCCTTGAAGAGCAAAGTGGGGTGTGAGTGAAAAGCCTTCTAGAGAAGGAAGCATTTTGAGAACAAAGAGACAGCAAACAACCTCAAAGATTTGCTTTAGGAGCAAAGGACAATAGGACTCAAAAGTAGACAAGCATTGTGTTATATGTCACTTCATCTTAGAAAAACTATCCTAACATCTCATTGTATGGTGCCTGGTGCTTTAGCAAGCCCTTTCCCACACAGTGAAACAGGCAGCCAAGGAAGAAATAAATACTCAGAGAGCCTTAGTGACTTTTTCATGACCATACAGATTAGCGAGTGGCAAAGCTGGGAATAAACCCAGATTGCATGATGTCTAATGCAAGCTCCTTTCCTCTACACCATGATTTTGCCCTTTCCTCTACACCATCATGCCTCCCTTTTTCATAATGATGACCATGAGTCATCAAGAAAAGGTTAGTTTACGTCTAGTAAACTCTGTGGAAGAAAACAAGGAAGTGGATAGTACATTTTTGTAAAGTTTTCATTAAAAATTATAAAAATAGTGTGGCATTCAGGATAAAGTTCAGCTTTCTGTTCTCAGCTACATTATAAATTATAGCCCTTTACCTTTTAATTGCCATACAGCACAATAATATTGATATGCAACATCTTTAAAATATGCCTTGTGAATTTTCTAATATCGGTCACTCCTCTCTCTATTCTACTGCCTTGATTCTGTTCCCTCCTCTCTCTCCTGAATGCTCATAAAAGTTCTGGTTAGAATCCTGCCTCCAATTTTGACCCCTTAAATTTATCTTCCATTCACATAATTCTGACCAAGCCAATAGGGAAAAAGTCACAGCTTCACAGCAGCAACTGAGGCCTCACTCCACTATCCAGCTCCTGCCAATCTTTGCAGCCTCATTTCTTGCCACTTTTGGCTCCACACTTGAAATCCTACAGCACCCAAAGGCTTGTAACTAAGTTTCTGTCATGTATCTGGTGTTCTCCGCTCTTGTTATTATCCCCTCCGCCTGAAATGCCCTTTGTCCAGTTCTTTATTTGATTAATTGCTGAACATCTTTAAAGACCCAAGCTTAATAGTCATCTAGACATCTCTTCTTGGTGTCCCTGCGATACCGCAATGTCTCTATCCTTGCTTGTATCAATTAGGATGCTTGTGGTTGTGAGTAACAGAACTCCCACACCTAAACCAACTGAAACAATAGGGACTTATTGTCTCTTCCCAAGAAGTCTGAAAGTACATGATTCCAGGGTTGGCTTAGTGATATCAGGGTTCTAAGTCAGCACCTCTGCAATTCTCTCAGCCCTTCTGCAGGATGGCTGCAGCCGTTCCAAACTTACATGACAACATCTAAAACCAGGAAAGGTATATTCGCTTGCTAAAGCTGCCATAACAAAGTACCATAGAGTGGGTGACTTAAGTAACAGGAATTTTATTTCCTCACAATACTGGAAGCTAGAAGTCCAAGATCAAAGTATTGGTAGGATTGGCTCTTTTGGACACCTCTCTCCTTGGCTTATAGATGGCCTCTTCTCACTGTGTCCTGACGTGGACTTCCCTCTGTTGAATGTCCGTATTCTAATGTCTTCTTCCTATGAGAACACCAGTCATACTGGATTAGGGTCCACCCTAATGGCCTTATTTTAACCTCATTACCTCTTTAAAGACCTTATTTCCAAATACAGTCACATTCTGAGGTCCTGGGAGTTAGGACTTGAACATATGAATTCTAAGAGAATATGATTCAGCCCATAACAGAAGGAGATTCGGGGATAGGAGTTCCTCTCTGTTTTCAGGTGAAAAATCTTGGCTAAAATCCTTCCAGTAGACTGACCAGGATTTGGTAACCTGCCCTTTTCCTGGTTACAAGGAAAGATACGAAAGCATTCTCACTTTTATAATGGGAAGAGGGCTCTGGAAGCCAGAAAGGGTTGGGAATGACTACTGGGTAGGTTATCAGACCATTGCACTCTGCTCCCACATTGAGTCACAGTTGTCTGCTTATGGGTCTACCTCTCCCATTAGCTCTTTGAAGTGGAGACCAGTGTTTCAATCATCTGTGTACCCCCAGAAAAGCACTGTGCCTGGTTCATAGTAGGTGCGCAACCAGTATCTGTTAAAGGAATGCACAGATAGAATTTAATGAACTAGATGAATCTGTTTGTGTTATATTTGATTACATTAAACTCGGTCCATATGTTTACTCTGTTCATATGTTTGGCCTGCATAACAGATGAACACCTTTAATATTTAACTTTATTTAAAGCTATGGGGTTCACACCTTAAATGATTGCAGGGAGTATTGCTAATAGAACTGTTATTACAATAAGAGGAGACCAAATTCTGTAAGCTTTGTCTCCCCAAAATCTGGCATGATGAATGGCACACAGCAGCTGCTGTATGAATTTTTGTGGAATGAATAAATAATGGATGAATTAATAATTAAAATGTTTTTTAAATGCTTTGAAAAATATAATTATACAAATCTAAGGAGTTACTGCATTTTCTAGAAAAACATCTTTCAGAACTGGGCAGCCCTTCTGTTCTGTTGGTACTAGCAAAGGTGGTATGTCAGCAAGTATTTATAGCACCAAGCCATTTCTATTCTAACAAAGAATAATTTTGGCTGGGCACAGTGGCTCACACCTATAATCCCAACACTTTAGGATGCCAAGGAGGGGGTACTGTTTGAGCCCAGAAGTTTAAGACCAGCGTGAACAACATAGTGAGATCTCGTTTCTACAAAAAAAAAAGAAATATATATATATATATATCCAGGTGTAGTTGTAGTGGTGCATGCCCGTAGTCCCAACTACTCAGAAGGCTGAGGTCGGAAGATGGCTTAAGCTCAGAACGTCAAGGCTGCAGTGAGCTGAGATCATGCTACTGAGCTCCAGCTTGGGCAACAGAGTGGGACCTTGTTGCAAAAAAAAAAAAAAAAATGATCTTAGTGAACTTGGCCAATAGGCCCATAATGCTCCGTTATGCTGGAGCAATTTCAACTGAGAAATAGAGATACACGAGTAACTACAAGATTGAACTGTTTGAAATGGTATTTGATTTCAGTTCTGTGGAATTGCAGGAAGCAAATCACAAATTCACACAAAGCACTGCTGGATTCTAGTATGAGTCACTTTTGCTCCACGAAACCCCACATATCTGACCTTCCATGTTCTACAGAATAGGGAAGAACCAAGCACCTAACTAATGAGTGTCACTGGTTGTGAGGGCAAGTAACTGAGTTGGTTGTTCCCCAAATTCTGGCTACCCTCCTAATGTTAGAGAGTCTTATGATTTGCATTGAATTCCCACTTTTCTCTTCGCATCAAGTTGAGAGGACTCAGGCAGGTAAGGTGCGAATTACATGGAGTAAATGAGAAGCAAGGGAGGCAAAAAAATCAGAGTTACCACAAGTAACTGGGTTCCCAGCAGCAGTGTGTTTTGGCACCATAAGACAAACTGTGTAACTGAGAGTTGAGTCTTCTCTGGCCTTATTTCAGACCCAAGAGACCCATGCCTCCCATACACAGTTCAAGTAACGAGGTTCAATTAAAGCACTCAGGTTCAATGTGTGTTTCAGGGCTTCAGGGACAGTCTCAGGGCAAAATATTTTCCACATGGAACTTAAGAGAAACTAGTGCTGTTCTGGACCAGACTGGCATGCAGGGGCAGGAGAAGACTTGGTCTGCAACCAACATCTGCATAATGGAGAAGCTGGACAAGATGGCACTTGTGTGTGTTTGTGCTTCTGCAGGGCCTGTTCTCTGTGCCCCAGGTGCTTTCCTAAGTGCCAGGGGAAGGAGGTGCATGCTAGGGTGTTTTCCTCACAAGTTTTGAGTTTTTCTTCTTTCCTTAAAGTATTGGCAGCCCAAATTTTTGCTATGAAATCAAGACCTGTTGCTATCACGATGGTGAGTTTTTAAAACTTGTGCCAAAGAACCCGGTCCTCACACATTACTGCAAGCACATTAGCCAAGCCCATTACAATAATCTATTGTTGAGAGAAATATATCCTGGCAATACATGTATCTAGAAGTTCCGCCTTCTGAATTGATGCCAAAATATGATAGATTCCCAGTTCCTTATGATTTCCAACTACTGTACATGAACTCCCACTCCCCTCTCCCCACTGCCAACATAATGACTAGCTTACTTTGATGTTCTCTGCTTTCCACAGTGGCTTTAACTCTCTGCCAGAGTTTCATGCACTAAGCACTCTGCTATTTGGAATCTCATTACCTGCAACACTAGTGACTGGCATCCCACAGATCAAAGGCACAATAATTCATGAGACACTGCACCATCCTGCAGTGACTTATGAAACATTCTGAAAATATTTGATTGCGTTTGGGTTAATTTAACACTGGTGTTTTAATGTATTCCACAGAAGTTGTTTTCATGCTTGCTCCAAGTAGTCTATCAAATTATACAATAATACATTCTAATAAATTAAGATGATATAGACGGGCTGGAATGAATAACAGAGAAAACTAACAAAATAAAATTGACAGGAATTAACGTAATTGATGTAAAGTCTTGCATTTAGGTTTAAAAACTACTTAACAGAAGAGACCTGGGTTAACAGTCCTTATAAGAAAGCCATGAGGAGTTTGACTATCAACTCAGCAGTGTACTATGATCTCTGAAACAGTCAATCTTATCCAAGGCCATCTTAAAAAAAAAAAAAATGCCCAGATTAAGGAGGGAAGAGTTTCACTCTATTCTTTGCTAGTCAGAGCAGGTCTGTGGAGGATTGCGTTTGGCTACGGAAGCCACATTAGAAGAGGAAAGGAACTAAGGATGAGGATGTTTCTTCTGGCAACTCTGGCATAATACCTGTCTTCAAATAGTTGATGGGTTGTCACATGGAAGAAACATTAAATTTAATTACATTAAATTTAATCACAGCACCACATCAGGAGTCATGTGTAGAGTCCACGGAACACATTTCAGCTCCATATAAGAAAGAACTTTCTACAGATTAGGTTGATCTAAGCATTGAACTTGGTTGAAATCCAAGAGAGGCAAAGAAGACTTCTGGGCCATGCTAATTTCGATTATTTGCCTGAGTGGTAGGTACTGAAATGTTTTATTATTTTCCTTCAACTGATCCATATACATTTTTATATACTCTTTGTAGGTATATTTTATGATGAAAAACATTGACTAGCTTGCTGGGCAAAGTAATGACATCATCATTAGGCTTCGAGGAAAGGCTGGTGGCAACTGCATGAGAGGATGAGATAGATGACCTCTGACATTCGCTCCATCTTTAAGATTCTACAAGTCCATAAATACATGGGTAATTATTAAAGCAAAGTTATTCTAAGATATTCTTAAAGTGACAGTCTTAATTAACTTGATTTGAAGCCTCACTCCATTACTGGCATTTGTTAGACTATGATCCCTATGTCTCTAGTACAGTGATTATCATTTTTATTGGTCACTATATATATAATGATAGGCACAGCCTCTGCCCTCTTAGGATGACAAATGATATGGACAGTCATAAAGAAAACACATTGAGAGCTGGATATGAACAGTGAATAAATACAAAAGAAAGCAAAAAGGTTTATGTGGTAAACAGGTTAAGGTTTCTGGTATTATAAGTGTGGGGAACAAATGCCAGGCCTTGGAAAACACACCCTAGATAGGTTAAGACCAGAAGAAGCTAGCTCTCTGCTCCAATTAACTTAGCAGGCTTCCTGGAATAAGCAAGCCTTCAGAAATACATAGATTCTGGTAGTCACATTTGGTCAGGGGAATCTTTCTCCTGGGCTGCCAGCGGGAAGGCAGGGGTGGGGGTGGGGGGGTCAGCAAAATAGCTTAAATGGTCATTTCCTCATGTTAATCCTGTCTCCCATTCTGTTCCTTCGTGATCTCTCACTACACTCTCCTTTGCACTGATTTGAGAGAGGGGAACAAACACCTGAAAAAGGGAAATGAGAGGAAGGGGTATTTGTGGACTGTGATGGACGTGGAATTGGGGAGAATCCTTGAGTCCCCAAGTCAGTGCTAAATAAACAGCCAGACTCTCTGCTCCTTCTGGTTGAGCTGTAACTTTGGGCAAAGTTACTTCTGCTTTGGACTCATTTAACCTTTAGTCTGGGGATCCCCAATCACGTTACTGACATTAATTCCTCTATCCTCACAACAACCTTGAGTTGATGGGAAAAATAAACCACAACACAAAATCTTATGAGCTACTGGAGTCCACTGTGGTAAAATGCAAATAATAAAGTTTTCTTTCTTACAAGAATTTATCTTCACTTTACTGAAGGGGAAACTGAGTCACAAAGGGTGAGAATAAATCAATTTCATATTTGCCCTTCACTCTTTTACTTCATCAATAATGTTTTAATGTTTTACTATTTTTCCTTCTGGAAATCCTTATTATGGTCATTTTCTGGATGGGGAAACTGAAGCACAGAGTAATTACTATGTATCACCTCAAGCTAGGCCTCATAAAATAGTGCCTAGATAAGAAACTCCTCCAGAACCTAAATTCTAAAAAAGAATTTTGCCCTGAGAATTAGATTCCTACCCAAATCTAAAACATTAAATCCCCATTCAAAGCTTGCGAAATTAGGTGAAAATCGCTGTAAAATTTGAATTGTTGATACTAAAGAATAGTGCGAGGTCTGGGATGGCAGCAAGTGTAATCAGCATCCTTGAGCTTTGTAAACGGTTTCAGAGTTTACAAGTGCTCCACAGCTGCTATTCATTTATGTCCTTATCAGGGACATCAATAGCGTCCCCTTTTAGAGACGAGAAGGCTGGACCTCAGAGGTCAGTGGCTTGTCAGAGAATAGAGTTAGCAAAGGACAGAACTAGGACTGAAACTCAGGTCTTCTGAATCCAAGTTTAGTGAAAACAAACTGGGAGAAAGAGGTCACCAGCTTTTCACTGGGAGGCTTAGTGGAGACTGAGGGAGGAGACAGAAGCTCATCAGCATCAGCCCATCAGCATACACGATAGCAGAGAAGGAAATTATCATCATTAGACATCTCAAATGATGACAGGGAACTGCTCTGGGCAGTGTGGGGACCTACTGACTGTGGCTGTAACCCCTGAGGGCCTGCAATCTAAGACAAACCCACTAGGAAGAACAAACACTTCTGTGACATACGGATGGTAGAATAAGACAGTCATCTATTACAAGAGTAGAGAGGAAAGCATTTACATCATATACATGTCCAGGTTAGTTTAGAGTGTGGAGAATATAAATGAAAATGTGGGCAATAAAGAAGCACAAGCCAGGGAAGAAACGCACACACTCACACACAACAATCCAGAAAAGGTTTTCCCGAAGAAAAATACTTTTAGAAATTATTTCCTTTCTCTTTTTTTTAATTTAAGAAGCAGTGAAATGGCTGTGCTGTGGTGACAGTGGAACTGAGAGCATTAGATTTAGAACAGAAACTTATTCTAGACACATGGAACAATTGTAAAGATGGGTGGGAAGGGGGTAGGAAGGTAATGTCAGTGGACAAAGACAGCTTTGAGCAAGTGGAAATTCAAGAGAGATTACAACCTGTCTTGACTTTTATGCTAAGTGTCTTAAGTGTTTCCACCCCCACGCTTTTCAGAAAGCTCATGCTCTCCCTATTTCAGAAACATGAAAAATCTCCACGTTTTGAAAACCTGTTTGCAGCAGACGGAGAAGGCAGCAGTGCCATGGTGAAGGAAACGGTGGATAGTGACCTTGGGTATGCTGGGCCAGAAGTCTCTAGCCATCCTAATGTCCCCAGATCCTACCACCACAGGAGAGGATCCCAGCCACAACTCATTTATTCAGACCCACTAATTATTAGGGAATTTCCAGTTTCCTTCATCAAACCCAAATTCACCTCGAGTTTCAGGCCAGTGATTAGATTCTTAATGTAAAAACTTAATGCTGAGTTCTGCTGGAATATAAACATTTCTCAATATATCAATTTAGACTCCAGCCAAGAAGAGAGACTTGTTTATCTCTGTTAATTGTGTTTACTCAAGACATCCTTTGTAAGGTTAATTAGAGAAGCAGCAGCAGAGAACCCTAGGAGTCTGGCTTGAGTAAAAATATGCAGAAAGAGTCCCTATACTCTGACTCCTGGCCCTTTGTAGAGCACAGGATCCTTGGAGTCAACCGTGCTGGCTCTAACCATGACCATTTGAGCTATGAGCCAAAGATGAGCAATTTCAGACTTGCAGAAGAAACTACTCATTCCCGATCACCCTGGTTTCTGAGTTGTAACAATTACTAAGATTTGCATGGGTGGTATGAGAAATTGAGGATTCTCATAAGAATGATTCTTATGATTATTATCTTTGCCAACATTTTTCATCTGCCATATTTAAAATATACCATTCTCTGTTCTAACCACTCTACATGTATTAACACATCTAATAACAATCACGAGTAGATACTATAGGTATTATGTCCACATAGATGAGGAACTGACACAGAGAAGTTAAGTCACTTAACTAAGGTCACAAAGCTAGTAGATGAAGGCACAAGGACTTAATTTCCATTTAGCTAAACCTCAATATTTTAAAGGAATGTTCTAGCAAACATCTGATCTCTACATGTACGTTGCTGTTCTAGGTACTATGCACAAGATGCAAAGAATATATAGACAGTTCCTACAAAGAGCTAATGAACTAGTTGCAGGTATCAGTAACCCTCTCTATGGTGTTTAAGTTCTGCTCCTTATTTTGTTCACCTACAGAGTAGGAAGTTCTAACTAGAAAAGATACAACAATGTTATCTTTTTAAAAAAACAGGTAAGTAATTTTAGGCCAGAGGGAGCCAATTTACTCGTTATCAAAAGCTAGACAATGATTAGTAGCACATTCAAAACTGGAAGCAATTTTTGTAACAACTAATATTTCCAAGTCCCATGTGGCAGAGAGGGTGCAAAGGTCTTACTAGAGCAGAGGTACAAAACAAAGTTTTGATCCATTTGATCAAAATCGATCTTCAATTCTCCTTCAATCCCATGGCTCTTCTTCACCTCCCCCACGCTCGTATTTATTCTAAATTCTTTAACCTTTACTGATCCTCACTCCTCCCTTTCTTCTGCCTCTCGAGTGAAACTATGCCTGGACACCACTGATTTACAGGGGTGGGACTGCAGATAAAGCTGAACTGCTTGAGATTCTTTACCCTTAAGGAGACTTTAAAGGAAGAAAAAATCATGCTTTGGACAGATATTTGTAATTGCCCGAGCAGGAACAAAAGGTAAAACAAAAAGGGGACACGCGTTTTAATGACTTAGGGAGAGGACTTGCAAGCTGCTTAGACTGGGACAAATTAATACTAAATGCAGTGGGGTGGGAACTAGCGGGGAAGCGGTCATGCCCCCCAGTCTTCCCAGGGAGGAAATGCCAAAGCGACGTGCTTCAGAGAAAGCTTTGCGGTTTCTTTCATACGTATATGAAAAGGCCCTTTCTTAAAGGATAGGGTGACTGCGTCTGAAGTCTGCGGGTCCCGTCATTGTGAGGGATCCCCTCACAAAGGGGATGTGAGGGATCCCCTCTCTGGGAGGTCGCAGGGCCCTTTTCTGGAGAAAGACGGGCCGCCTCTCTGTTGTGTGGGAGAGACTATTTCCCGGCGCCTGGGCCTTCCTGTGGGGTCTGCGAGGTCCCCTCCCCCGGGAGGTGGGACCCCGGGGCAGCGCCTCGCCCCGCAAAGTCCGTTCTGCCTCACGGCGCAGGACTGGCGGGGGAAGCGTGTAGCAGCCCAGCACCCCCTCGCGCCGCGTCACCCCTAGGCGTCTGGAGGACCCTGGCCCAGCAGCGGGCCGGGCCAGCAGCCCGCCACGAGCGTGCGTAACGTGCCCCCGCAGCGTGACGCACGGGCCGTGCAGGGGCGGATGCGCTGGATGCGCGCCGGGAGGAGCGCGCAGGGGGCGGAGTGCGGGCGGAAGTCGGCGTCCGCTGAAAGGAGAAAGGAAAGGGAGACGCTGCTGGGTGCGGCGAGGTGAGGCTGGGAACCGGCGGGAGGGCGCCTCCTCCTCCCCCGCCCTCTCTGCTGAGGATGGAAGTGACGAAAGCAGCCGAGGAGGTCACTTCCTGCTGGGGTGGATGAGGAGGAGCCGGAGACGCCGCGGAGGAGACCGGACCGAAGACGGACCGTGCCGGGAAGAGGTGAGTCCCGGCCTCGCCTCGGCCGCCGGGGCGTCTGGGTCGGATCCGGGACGCTGGCGGGGACGGCGTCCCTGGGATCGGGGCCGGCTGCCGGGCCGCGTACCCACCCAACTGGGCCTCACCCAGTGCGGGGGGCGGGGGAGGGTGGGAGCCCGTGTCTGTCTGAGGGGCAACAGGGACCCAAGGCAGCGTTCATGCGGTGGCCCCGCGCAGCCCTGAGGCCACGGTTAAGGGAAGCCCCACTCGGGAGGTGAATGGCAAGGAGGTTCTGGGGGCTGTGGAAGCCAGGACCCGGAGCTGCTGCGGGAAACCCGCAGCGCCAGACTGTGCATGCCTCACTCTTCGGGGAGTGGTCGCGATCAGAGGAAGGGCAGGGGTCCTGTGGTTTGCAGAGTTGAGATGAGTGGCCCTACTTGGATGAAGTGTCCTTGCAGTGAATATGCGAAAGGCGTGCAGAGGCGCCTCAGGGCTCCTGGGAAAGGGACTTTTATGGGGAAAACTGGAGAGCTGGAGTGTCAAGAAAGGGCTTCCTTGTCAGGTTATCGTTGCAACGGGATTTGGACCCCAGGGTCGTGATGGTTGGAGGGAGTTCTATGGCAGGGTGAAAGGCCTCACGATCTGACAGCGCATCCTAGAGTTAAGAGTCCAGGGCAGCTTCCTGGAGCAGTGGGGGAATTCGTGTTTTTCCTCCCTCATTGTCACTAAGATGGAAGAGGAAGCTCCTGCCTCAGCCCCGGTGCCTTGTTATTGTGTATCTCGTGTGTGTGTGTGTGTGTGTGTGTGTTTTCCCTGTCTGTCTTCTCCTTCCTTTGGGGTGTTTATCTTGTCCTCGGCAGCTAGTAGTTTTGTAGACTGACACTTGCTGGTTTCCTTAATGTGTTTGGTGAGAAAAAATATTCAAAAGATCTAGAGGAATCCTAGGTTAAGTGAAATTTCCAAGATAAGGAATTTGTCCCTACCCGGGGGCCACTTAGGCATTCTCTCCAGATTCCTGCTAATGTGGATGCTAAGGGCCTGTCATCCACTCTGGGGAACAGCGAGAGTAGATCTGCCCTCCCTCCATGTCCCTCTGGCAGTTTCACCCCTCCCTCCTTTTTGCTAAGTGATTGACACAAAGCTCCTTGCTGGGACGAACAGGAAATTTATTGAGGAACTGTAAATCTGGATGGAATGAATTCAAATCGCAGCAAGACTCCCTCCACTCACTGGCCAGAAGGGCTTCAGAAATGCCTGCTTTTCACCCCTTCCTGTTAAATGGAGAAAATGTATAATTTTTCTCAAAAAATTTTTGGGAGTTTGTGTGTGTTTTTTGTATAGAGTAAGTGTACATATGACGTGTTTACTTCCTGTATCCCAGGGTATTTTTCAAGGGGGAGGGAGCAGTTTGTGGCTGGGAAGAATCTTCCTTCTCCTATCTCACATAATTCAGTAAAATAAATCAAAATCAGATGTTCATTCTTGAGTGAGAATCAGATGGATTTGGGGTTTTTTCACCCTTTAAACTGGTACATCTTGGTGAACTCAGGCTTGTGTATCTTGGCATGTGGGCTTGTCTAGTAATAGAACACAAACTGACTTGTTTTGGCTGCGTTTTTGGACCCATTTCACTGTACCTTCCTTTTTTATTTTTATTTTTTTACATTTGAAGGGGGTTGGTCAGGAGGAGGAAAGCAAATATTAAAGACAGTGTTTACACTTTGTGGTTTAAAGTCAGGTGAGAGATAATTACGGCTTTTGAAGCTGATGACCTGAGGCCCATCATTTGATAACTTGGGGAGTAGCAGTTTGGAGGTGACATGTTTGAAAGAAAGAGAGTTGCATACGGAAAGAAGAACAGGGAAAAGGAAGTTTGGGGAGAGACTGCAGAAAACTTTTGAGAGGATACTAAATAAATAGCATCTTAAAGTAATTGTGTGGCTTGTGTCTCTCAGCAGGCGGGTGAAAATGAAAGCCGGCTGTAGCATCGTGGAAAAGCCAGAAGGAGGTGGAGGTGAGCAGAAGTTAATCATTTCTGATGTACCTGGAAGGTCCCTCAGTGGTTCCTGTCCTCTCCACTTGAGCTCTGTTCACAAATGTCAGACCATGACTGACAGCCTCTTGGCTAGGTGGATACTGGCAGGACAGTTGAAGGCTTGTTTCCTATGGATGTATATTTAACATGTCTGGTCACCACACCCATATCCCAAGCTTTAGAGTCCCTTTGCTGTCAGAGACACAGTTCCAACCTTAGGGAAAAGGAGTTTTCAGCTGTATTTTCCTGAAACATTAGTTTATCTTTCCTGTTTGTTCCCTTTAGCACTTTCATGTCCTCATAGAAAGTAGATGTATTTAGTAATGTATGAAAAGGTAAGATTAGGACATCTGGTTGCTACTGCCCAGCTCTTATCAGATTTGATGATTGCCACAAGGATAGGTGACTTCTCTGTGCTTTCCTCTCCTCATTGTGGTTAGGCCCAGCTGACTGAGAGTACTTACAGCATGTTTTCAAAGCACTCTAGATTCTGAGCAGTGGAATGTGCAGTTGGGGTTGCTGGTATGTATGTACCTAGCTCTTAACTAGCTTAATCTTGACCTTCTCACATGAAAGGGTATCAGTTTCCTGATTGGGCCTACAAAACAGAGTCATCCCCAGGCTCCCGGCAGATCCAGCTGTGGCACTTCATCCTGGAGCTGCTGCAGAAGGAAGAGTTCCGCCATGTCATCGCCTGGCAGCAGGGAGAGTATGGGGAATTTGTCATCAAGGATCCAGATGAGGTGGCCCGCCTCTGGGGCCGCAGGAAATGCAAACCACAGATGAATTATGACAAGCTGAGCCGGGCCCTCAGGTAAGGGAAAGGATTCCCAAATCTGTGTTAACAGATTGGAAGGAGACTAAGCTGTTTGGTGAGTGCTAGATAAAAAGAGTATCAGGTAATAAAAGACTACACTATCTTAGTGAATAATGTGTCACTTTAAAGTGGGAGTAGAAGAGCTGTTGAATGTGAGTAGCATAGGCACAGGAGGAGAAAAGGCATATCTTTGGTTATACGTAGGAGGGGATTCCAATGTGGCTGGCACTGGATCCTGACAGACAGCTGATTCTGCTCTGTAGTGGGCGAGAGTATATGGTGAAACATGGATTGGAGTTCATTTATAATCCAAAGGATTAGTTTAGACTTCTCTATTAGAATCTGTTAGAATTTCTTTGGGCTCCCCTGGAAGAAACTTAGAAAAGGATGAAGCAAGTCACAGGAGGAAGATTCGATGATACTGACCTATCTATTCAGGAACTGTGTCTGTGAGCTCAGGTTGTCCATAGCCTGCTGCAATATGTCTAAAGATTGATCACTATAAGTTTTCTCAGGTTCTTTTTTCTCCTTGTCGGTCTTACATTTCATAGTCTGTTAGCCTTCAAGGGGCTAGAAGGTAGTTTATGCCCTCTGCTACTGCATAGATGTAAGACTAAAGATTCCAGATAATTGAAGTCCTCCTGACCTGAAATGTAAACTCTGTGCAGTGGCTTTGCTGTATTCTTTCACATCCCTTTGAGTCTTTGAAGGTGAGGCGGGCCACACTAGCTGTTGTTTTCCAGATCAGGGCCTGCCATTGTTTGACTTGCCACCATAAAACTGTTCTACATTCCTTTGTCTGTCTTTTGAGCTTAGGCCTCCAGACTAACCACATCAAGTCTCCCTAGTGACTTGTCCGTCCCCACCTGGGCAAGACCAAAAAGAAAAACTAAGCAGTTAGTGACATGCAATGCAACTGGAAGGAACTGGACTATAGAATCGAAATTGTGGAGAGATGGAGAAGAAAATGTTTGGGGCTAGGGTAGGTGTTCAGAATCTTAAAGTGAAGTTGTCTTTGTAAACCTCTAGGCAAAAACTGGAGCTGAGTTGAAAACTGAGTAAGAAAATTAAGCTCTTAGGTCTCCTAGGTCTACCTGGAGGGCCAGGCTGCGAAAGATTGGTAGTGATTTTTGTAAGTAATACTTAGAGCAAGAATTATTGGTCTCAGTGGCTACCTAAGTGTATTGAAAGCTGTCAGTAGCTACAAGACAAATGGACATGTATTCCTGTTTTTACAGATACTATTACAACAAGAGGATCCTTCATAAAACAAAAGGGAAAAGATTTACCTATAAATTTAACTTCAACAAGCTGGTGATGCCCAACTACCCATTCATCAACATTCGGTCAAGTGGTAAGATACAAACTCTTTTGGCAGGGAATTAATTTTGAGTTGAAAAAAATTTTTAAAAATCCAAATCTAAGACATGGCATGTTTAGGAAGATTTTAGAAACACTAAAATAATGTGATCCTTTGATTGCCTCAATGTTCTCGCTCAAGTCATCTCACTCATAAAGAGAATTATAGGCTATGCAGTATCAAGATAGATTTCTTTGGTTTATTTGGTTGGTTCCCTTTTCTGCATATTGTTTGTAATCTCCTAGATACTATTACACTATCTTGTTTGGGAATGATGTTTCATAGGTTTGTGATGATCTTTACGTTCAGAACTCAGTTTTAACACCCAGCCCAGTGGTTCTTTCATAGATGGGAACCTGTTTCTACAAACACTTCCGATTTTCTGTGAAACTACCAAGCTCTCCCTTATCAAGTGAATATCATCAAAACCACAGCATCCTTGATCAGAGAAGGGGGAGGTTCACATGTTTGCAGTGAAAAGCAGTGTCTTTGATCTGCAACAGCAAATCCTCAGAGAACAAGATTCTGGGGTTACTTGACCTTCTCTCCTGTTAAGTGCAGTAGGGCTTCCCCTCTTGACTTTCCTGGTTATAGCTTTCCATCACAGCTCTCCACGTTCTCTCTTGATGTTGAAAGCAGTCTCTCAAAAGACTTTGTTGTTGTGTGGTTTTTTGTTTGTGATTTTTTTTCCGTATGCAAATCATATTCCTGCCCAAGAAAATACAGTAGTTCCCCTTATCTGAGCAGTATATGTTCTAAGACCCCTAGTAGATTCTCAAACCACAGATAGTACCAAACTCCATTCATATATATGATGTTTTTTCTTCCCTTAACCCCACTCATATGTATCTGTGATAAAGTTTAATTTATAAATTAGGCACAGTAAGAGATTAATGACAATAATAAAATAGAAAAATTATAACAATATGCTGTAATAAACTTAATGTGGTCTTTCTCAAAATATCTTTGTGTACTGTACAGACCTATTTTCAGACCTCTGTGGGTAACTAAAACAGTGGAAAGCAAAACCTCAGATAAGAAAGGACTACTGTAGATTGTATTTAACTGTTTTCTGACCAGTCCATCAGTAAGTACTCTGTCATTGTGGCCTTGTATGCTAAGGCAAAGAATGCTGATCATGCAGTAGTACAACTTCTCAGAAAAGCTGGAAGAAACCTGAAAAATTAGTGGGGGTGTGGCTGAGAGAGCATAATGTTGAGATCCATTGCAGATATGTAATTACTACACAACAAGTTAGGGCAGTTTTAGCTTGACTCTGCTATCATTACAGTTTCATCTCAACTTCTGTAACCACTCCCTCCTGTCCCTGGGGCATGCATTTAAAAAAAAAAAAAAGTGGTATTGGAATGCATCTCTCTAATTACAACCTGTTTTCTTTCCTTGTGCCTGAGGGAGAGGCGTTAGGAAATCAGACCTGTTCTAGCCACTCAAATCTTGCTTCCTCTATTTCTCACTCTTGCCCCTTCCTCGTATGCCTAGAGGAATTGGGAATCTAGATGTATATACCAACAATTTTAAAGAATTTGTTGGTTTTCATACCCCTTCACCCCACTCCCAAAAAAATGTCATTCGTCTTGTTCTTCTGTCTTTGACCCATTTTTATCTATTGAAAATCCAGAACTTCAGCCACTTGGACAACCTAGAATGGGGCATTCATAAGCCCTGGGAAGTAATGTGGTTTTCCAGGTCAAGGAAACCTGGATCCTCACTCTGTGAAGAATCTGATCTAGAACCCAAACAGTAGTGGCCCAGCACACCTGTTCTGCCTGAAGGCGATTGAACCAACATTGATCTTTAACCCAAGCTCAAGATCCTAATCAAAAAGCCACAAGGGGCTGGGCCAGGTGGCTCATGCCTATAATCCCAACACTTTGGGAGGCCAAGGCCGGCGGATCACTTGAGGTCAGGAGTTCAAGACCAGCCTGGCCAACATGGAGAAACCCCCATCTCTACTAAAAATACAAAAAATACAGGTGGCAGTCACCTGTAGTCCCAGCTACTCAGGAGGCCAAGGCAGGAGAATCACTTGAACCCGGGAGGCAGAGTTCGCAGTGAGCTGAGATCACGCCACTACACTCCAGCCTGGGCGACAGCGAGACTCAGTCTCAATAAAGCACAAGGAAAGCAAAACTGTACATTTCTTTTAGTACATCTATCTCTGCTACCTGGTTGCTCACATCCTAAATATGGACAACTCCAAAGAACTAGTGTCATTAGTTTATAAAGAACTTTTGACCAGAAAGGCCAAATGTGGTTTAAGATTAACTTTATGATAACAAAGGAATGTAACATTTATTGAACATCTACTTTATGGA
Source organism: Hylobates moloch (assembly GCF_009828535.3). Classification (NCBI taxonomy): domain Eukaryota; kingdom Metazoa; phylum Chordata; class Mammalia; order Primates; family Hylobatidae; genus Hylobates; species Hylobates moloch. The sequence goes on from NW_026652280.1 coordinate 98,099,645, forward strand.
GGTACTTTTGCTTAGTAGTTTTGTGAATTACGTTATTCAACTCTTCAGCCCAGTAAAGTGAATGTCTTGATATCCACATTTTACAAATGATAAAATTAGGAAAACGACAGCAAAGTTAAAGACTGATCAGGGTAGGTTGAATAGTTATCTATTGAACAGTTTCTCGGGAAACAATTCCTGAGAGATTGAGCTATTGAAATCTAGCCCTTATTTAATAGATCATACATTCCTCCTCTAGATTGTGATTCATTTGTTCAACAGATAATGGGAGTTCTTTACCTCAAGGAACTTACAGTTTAGCAGGAGAGATAAGATATGCCGGGTTTAATACAATGTGAAATGTGATAAGTACTCTAAATAGAGCTGTGTGGATTTAGATCCTGGAGGCCATTGAGATCATGTCTACAAGGTGGGTTGATACAGTTGGGGTATTCTGGTCTATGTATTTTATCATGAAAAGCATCCTGCATAATACATTATTAAAATATTTTCTTATATTTGCATAGGAAACATTGGAAAGATACAGAAGATACTGTCAGGATGGGGGCAGGACAGACCAGTTCAGGGATGGACTTGATACCTCTCAGTCTATGCCTCTGTACTCCCACCAACCCCAGTTTTTTTATTTTTATTTGGGAAAACTCCAAACCTACAGGAATACTGGAAAAAGGACAGTAAACACCCATATATCCTTTATCTAGATTCACTAATGGTTAATATTGTAGCCACATTTGCTTTATCTCTTTCTATTTATATATACTTTTTAAATCTTTTGAGATTAAGTTGCAGACATCATGACATTTCGTCCCTGTGTACTTCAGCTTGTATTTCCCAGGAACAAGGACATTCTCCTCCATAACAACAATAACATTACCACACCCAGGATGTTTACCATTGATATAATTCTATTATCTAATACATAGTCCATATTGGAATGATAGTTGTCTTTTTAAGGTTTAAATTTTGTACCATGATTAATAAAAAAATTATTTAACAATGACATGCAATTTGCTATGCTTGGTACTATTCTAAGGGCTTTGCAAATGTTAACTCTTAATCCTCATAACAATAGGCCCTGTTCTGACCTATTTTACAGGTAAGGAAACTGAGGCACAGAGAGGTAAGCTATCCAGAGGCACATAACTAGTAAGTGGTAGGACCGAGATTGGAACCTAGGCAAGGACCATATGAATTCCATTTTGCCAGAGGGGGTCAAAGATTCCAGTGTGCTTCTTGTACTAGGCTACAAGGTAGAAGGTGCCAGAACTGAGATTCAGACCCAGTTTTTTCAACCCCAGTACTTGAATTTCATGGTGACTTCATGGAGGTGGGCTTCTAAAGCAATGGTATTCAAACTTTCTTTTTTAGCAGCAAACTTTTTTTCTAAGCAAGATCTTAGGTTTGATATCTCAACATATAAAAGTAGGGCTACTCCAGTTAATCAGATATAAGGGTTCCAGGATGCTAGAAGCAATGCTTCCCAGTATTGCTTCTAGTCTCACCTCCCATTATTCCACCTAAATACATTAGGAAAATACTGCTTATTATGTTTCCTTTACAGTATACCTTAACGTATGTAAAGACTGAGATATCCTCCAGTTTATTTATTTATTTTTGTTCTAATAAAAAACTAGATTTTGGGCCAGCACAGTGGCTCACGCCTGTAATCCCAGCACTTTGGGAGGCGGAGGTGGGTGGATCACGAGGTCAGGTGTTCGAGACCAGCCTGGCCAATATGGTGAAACCCCGTCTCTACTAAAAATACAAAAATCAGCCAGTCATGGTGGTGTGCACCTGTAGTCCCAGCTACTTGAGAGGCTGAGGCAGAAGAATTGCTTGAACCTGGGAGGCAGAGGTTGCAGTGAGCCGAGATCGTGCCACTGCACTCCAGCCTGGGCGACAGCGAGATTCTGTCTCCAAAAAAAAAAAAAAAAAAAAAAAAAAAACGAAACTAGATTTAACCAAGCATTTCTAAATTGCTTAGGAGACAAGACCTTTCCCTGCACATTATACTTCATTCTTCTGAATACATAGAAGTGGCTTTTTGCTTTTGAGTAGATGTACTCTTAATTAAAAGTCAAGATCCAAAAGAATCAAAAAGGGTAGAATTGTAGCCACTGTAATAAGCTAGTAGAAGAATACATTTGGCCTGGGACCCTCTTGGCTCTACCCAAATCATTTGCAAGGTCATCCATCTGTTCTTCCTAATTTTAAGATTAAATCAGTGGCTTTATTTTTTTTTTCAATCTGTGATTTTGTTTTTAATTATCGTAAGCCTTACAATCTTGCATAATTTTTAAATTTGTTTATATTTCCTCTACTTACTTCCTTCCTTTTAAATTGCCAAAAGCACCATTTCCAATCACAAATACACAGCAGTTCTACAGTGTTATGTTTCTGAATGGCTGTTTAAAGACAATCCCAAATTATAACTTAGTCTGAATTAGATGGTAAAGAATTCAAGAGTGAAGTTTAACTTGCTACTATTTTTAAAGCATCTGATGCTATAGATCACCTATAAAATGTGAGAAGTGTTAAATCTTTATTTGATATTATACATAAACCCACTAAAATGCCTTTCAATAAGTAAAAGGAATCACTTTAGATACAGAGAATTCTAATTAGATTGGCTATTATTGTTAAGGCCAAAAATATAAAAAGTAGACATTGCTACCTTATCTTCAGCCCTTGCCTTTAAGAGGCAAATGAACATAAAACACTGGTGAATCTTGCTTGGTTCTGAGACAGTGAAGGAATTTCCCCAGTATTTAAATATATTCACATAACCAGTTATATAAATCTAAATATAAAACCATTCTCCAATAAGTTTTAAGATGGCATTCATCATCTTTGTGAAAAGTTGAACATTACTAATGAAGTCCAGTCATATATTTAGAAGGGGTAAACAGTGATAGATAGCATTTACTAAATCGGAATTACCATTAAAATTCCAAAAGCCAAACATATTCATCTAACCTCAAGTCGGTCTTAATTAAATCAGGACTGCCCAACAAAAATCTGTCAGTCGTTCATGATCTGGATTCTGGCTTATGAGATCTGTTAAATTATGGTACACATAAAAAAGTCATGAGGCATTTCTGTTTTGCAATAAATAAGGCAGTGTCCAATTATTATCCATTAGTAGCTTTTTTGAGATAAGCTATCAAGTCTGCCCTTTTCTGCCTTAATGTCGGCAAAGATCATTTTTGTTCCAGGGATATACTTCTTGGGATTCTCCAAATACTCCATCAGTATCCTCTCCCCAGGTAATGCCTTTGTTCTTATTGGCATCTGTGTAAAAGAATCCAGTGGCCTGACCTGTCTTCCACCCAAAGAGACATGGAGATTAGACCCAGTCTCGTGCTTGCCTCCCTTTTCCACAGTGTGGCACTGGGCACACTTCTGAACACAAATCTTCTTGCCTTTCTCAACATCACCCGTATTTAATTCTCTCTTTCATCACTGGCACTATGAAGGCTCCTGCTCGGAAGCCGGACGTCCTGCTCTCTAAATCAGTGGCTTAAAAAAAAAAAAAAAAAGTCCTGCAGAACAGTTTTCTGTGGAACATTAGTTTGGGAAATGAGGCTCTGGCATAGTGTTACTCAGTCACATGTACCTAGAAAGCTACAGTCTTACAAATACCAGCAGACTCCAGAGTCTGCTAGACCAAGAGGAGAAGGCATCAGCTGATTGGGAGCAATTCATAACCATACCATATCTGCGTACCTTTTTTGTTTCCACTCCTAGATCACTATACTGTCACTTAAAATTTTGTTTTTTTCTATTTTTTTCTCCTCCCTTTTTCCTTCTTCCTTATTCACCTTTGCCTCAGAACCCTGCTGACATTATTATAGAAGCTGCTGACACCTCCCAGGAACCCACAGGTCCCTGAGACTTCAGATAGCATACCTTTTTCATGTCTTATCAGGAGGACCACTGGGGGAAGTTGAGAACTGTGAGCCACTAAAGTTGACGGGCTGGGCGCAGTGGCTCACACCTGTAATCCCAGCACTTTGGGAGGCTGAAGCAAGTGTATCGTTTGAGGCCAGGAGTTCGAGATCAGCCTGGCCAACATGGTGAAACCCGGTCTCTACTAAAAATAACAAAAATTAGCCCAGGCATGGTAGCACACGCCTGTAATCCTAGCTACTCCAGAAGCTGAGGCACGAGAATCACTTGAACCCAGGAGGCGGAGGTTGCATTGAGCCAAGATGGTGCCACTGCACTCCAGCCTGAGCAACAGAGTGGAACCCTGTCTCAAAAAAAAAAAAAAAAAAAAGTTGACATAAATAGCACAGTGTATGTTATCACTTAGAGCTTTACATTACATTTTAGTAAGCAAACTTGGAAGAAGGAATAGTAGGTCCTGGATTTTCTCCCAGCCTCCTTAATGTTTGAAAGCAGTTTGGAAATGGAGATCATTCAGTAGAATTTGTTAGAGGAATATAGATTTGGAGAGATGGAAAAATATTTGAATCTCTGTGAAGCAGTGATTGTATATCAAGAATGATAAAACACTTGGCAATAAGAACTTAACAAATGTGTAGCCTTTTTAAAAATTAAACTGTTTTTACTAAAACATGTTTGGTGTATGTGAGGTATAGGGTCTTTGAGTTTTTAATGCATTACTTTCCATGCGTGTCATTTCCAGTTTTGTTGATTTGTTTTTTGGTTTGGTTTGTTTGCTTTTTATATGCAGCCAAGCGGTGCATCCAGGAATGGGGCCTTGGCCCAAGCAGAGCTTCTCTGGAGGTGCAGTCAGCCAGAGCAGCTCTGCCCCTCCCCACAGTCAGCCAGGGCAGCTCTGTCACTCCCCACGGTCAGCCAGGGCAGCTCTTCCCCTCCCCACAGTCAGCCAGAGCAGCTCTGCCCCTCCCCACATCCCATCTCGAAATATATTTGTATTCCAACAAGGAAAAATGGGATAGCATGTGGGTAGTCTAGGCAGTGAGTAAACATCAGATGTCCTCTTGTATCTATATGTTGTTATTATTTTCTATCTTAAATGTTCTCGAATGTTTATATTTCAGTAAACCTCTACCTCGTCACACACACACACGAATATATATATATGGGCAAAATTATGGAAATAAGAAAAGACTATTTGCAGAGCCAAAAATTGAAACAGGTAATATATACACAATATTTAGAGTTGCAGAGGAGAAGGCTCTTGTACCCATTCATTCATTCCACTTAATATTTATTGTGTACAGGAAGTACACAACTGTTAAGCCCTGAACTGCGAGGTGTACAGTTGTGAACAATAGGAAGTCCCTGCCATGTGGAATTTAGGTTGTAGAATATGGATAAGCAATTACAATGTTTTTGACAGTAAGGAGTACTGTGAAGACAGTAAAGAGCCTAGAGAAGGATGACAAATTGAGTAGAAGCAGCTGAGCAGTAGTTACTAGGAAGTTGGAGAACTATGGGATTCAGTCCAGTTGGAATGATTGTTTCCTGTTACTACTAAATATTTTGCACTTAGTTAGCATAAGTGATGATAACGAATGAGCAGTCCTCTGATGCAGGCTTTTGTATTTTCCACCATCACAGGTGTGGTTCCTCAGAGTGCGCCACCAGTGCCAACAGCCTCTTCCCGGTTCCATTTCCCACCTCTGGACACCCATTCTCCAACCAGTGATATGCAGCCGGGACGGTTCTCTGCTAGCTCCCTAACTGCTTCTGGCCAGGAGTCCAGTAATGGTACTGATAGAAAGACTGAGCTTTCAGAGCTGGAGGATGGCTCAGCTGCTGACTGGCGCCGGGGTGTGGATCCCATGTCCTCCAGGAATGCCGTTGGTGGAGGAGGGATTGGCCATCAGAAACGCAAGCCTGACATAATGCTTCCTCTGTTTGCTAGGCCAGGGATGTACCCTGACCCCCACAGTCCCTTCGCCGTTTCTCCAATCCCTGGCCGAGGAGGTGTCCTTAATGTCCCCATTTCACCAGCCCTCTCCCTGACTCCCACCATCTTCTCCTATAGCCCATCACCAGGCCTGAGCCCTTTCACCAGCAGCAGCTGCTTCTCCTTCAACCCTGAGGAAATGAAACACTACCTTCATTCTCAAGCTTGTTCTGTGTTCAACTACCATCTGAGTCCTCGGACTTTTCCCCGTTACCCGGGGCTCATGGTTCCACCACTGCAGTGCCAAATGCATCCTGAGGAGTCAACTCAGTTCTCCATCAAGCTGCAGCCCCCACCAGTTGGGCGGAAGAACCGGGAGAGGGTTGAGAGCAGCGAGGAGTCAGCACCAGTCACCACGCCCACCATGGCTTCTATTGCCCCAAGAATCAAGGTGGAACCTGCCTCTGAAAAGGATCCTGAGAGCCTCAGGCAGTCGGCACAAGAGAAGGAGGAGCACACTCAAGAAGAGGGCACTGTGCCAAGCAGGACCATTGAAGAGGAAAAAGGCACCATCTTTGCCCGTCCTGCTGCACCACCCATCTGGCCCTCTGTGCCCATTAGCACCCCAAGTGAAGAACCTCTGGAGGTGACTGAAGACAGTGAGGACAGGCCTGGCAAAGAGCCCAGTGCACCTGAGAAGAAAGAAGATGCCCTGATGCCCCCCAAGCTTCGGTTGAAGCGGCGCTGGAATGATGACCCTGAAGCCCGAGAGCTGAGCAAGAGTGGCAAGTTTCTCTGGAATGGGTCAGGACCCCAGGGCTTGGCAACAGCAGCTGCTGATGCTTAGAACTGGAAGTGGATTAGGAGCTGTTTATACTATAATCAAATACATACATGTATTTATGTAGCAAGATTTCAGGGTGGGGGGGAGGGAGTTAAACTGGTTTGATCATTCTAGGGGCATAGACTTGTATTTTTATGTTTTGGGGATGGGATGGGGTTATCTTCTGTTGTAAATTAGGTGGGATATGAACACACTTATTTTCCTGGTGAGTAGGACACAGGGAGGGTATTGAACTCAAAGGAGAGGGAGCCTCTATTTCTTGTTGAGGCTTATACTTTCTGGCAAGGAAACTCCCAAAGGGCCAAGATACTTTTTGGTCCCATGATAGTTCAGGTTCCAGACTTCTTTCTTTTCTATTGTATTTATATGTGGAAAGCCATTAATGAATTTATTTTGCTCCGAGAGATATACATAAAAGGGAAAACGGCATGGTTGGGAGGTTGAGCAGTAAGAGACCATTAATACTAAGTATTTTGCCTGAAATGCTTCTTTATAATTATTTCAGGGAAGGAATAAGATAATCTCAGACTTACTGGGGTGGGGCTTGGGGAATGTTTGGATGTTGCTCTTTTTCTTCCCTTCTTTTTTGGTTGATGTTGTTTGGCATTTTTTTCTTTTCCTTTTTAAAGAAAATGTTTTCAGGAAACATGAACAAACATACTGCCAATTATAGTGGGGCTGGGAAGGCACAGGAGCTGGCGACCTCTCAGCTGCATAGTTGAGACGGCAAACCCTGCTGTGAGCTTCTCAGACTTTTCACCTACTTCACCTATTAAGAAGCCATGAGGAGTTGTAAACTCTTGTTCAGGGAAGAAAAGAGGGCAGGAGGAAGTAACCCAATGCCTTTAAATACAAAACAAATGAAGAACAAAATACTCATTTTTCCTTTTCTGTTGTGGGTTTGGGGAGCCAAACCAAAGTGTGACTGTGAGCACGTTCACCAAGAGGCATGACAACATTATTGAAGAGGTCTTTCCATTATGTCTGGTTCTCTTATTTTCTTAAGTCAAGCCTTAACTATGAACATACTTTAAGATGATACGGGTCTGTCACCATAAACCTGTAAAAGGGCATGGACAGCTTTTCAGATAATCCAGGAATGTTAAGACATGGCTAAGTTTCTAGCTGATATTTAGTCATTCCCTCTTGATATTGTTGGGATGGGTAGCCAAAAGGCAGGCTTGTGGGAGTTAAGAGCCGATGATACCTGGAAACGTGGAAGGTAGCTGGGGGTACAAGTGGATGTTTGTTGAGACTGAAGGAAGAGGTGGAAAGAAGACACAGAAGGCAACCAGATGCCAAAAGGCCTGGCGTGAATGAAAGAGTTGGTGTCTGTCCTGTTGTGGTGTTCCCATTCTTGCCATACCCATTTGCCCAGATTGTTCTGATTCTCATGTTCAATTGACTATCCCACATGAGACTCCAGTTTATAGGCAGTGAGGAATTGTTTCTTCCTGGGAAATTTCCTTCCAACAACTTCAGAGGAATGGGAAAGTATTAATCTTACGTGAAGCAAAAGAGCCTGGATTAGGGGCAGAGAGAAAGAAGCAGCAGCCCACCTTCTGTGTGTGTGCACATGTGCCTATGTTGTGTACGTCGGTACCTGACTGTGGCTCAGATCTGCGTCACAGCAGGGAGAGAAGAAATCACTCCATATCTGATGAGAGGAAGGGTGGCACAGAGATGGTGTCTCCAATTAGAGACATTTCCGACTCCACCTTAGCCTAAGCAAACTTTATATACTGAGTAATATTTGAAGGTTGTCTTTTAATGGTGGGGGGTGTTTTTTCCTTTTTAAACTACAGTGCTTGCACAAGAGAGGGAGGGACTCAGAAAAGGTTAGGGCAGGTGAGGGAGACAGTAGATGGCCTAGGATGACTTGAGTCCATCATATTATTGCTTGGCAGGTGTCCTCCCCCATGTTTGATTCAAATTCCATGAGTGACCTACCTTTCCCCAGGAATGGGAGTGAGAGGGTGGTCGCCAGCAACTCAGTCTGCACAGGGCTCCCCATTCAGGCTGCCTTTGGTGGTTGTGCTTTTGTAAGTTTCTTTCTCTGCACTTCGACTTACCTCTGAATCAGAAAGCAAGCCCAGCAGGTGAATGAGGGATGTCTGCTTGGCATTGCCCAATCTAACCAGGGAGGCTGGCTGGCCACCCACTGTCCACTAGAGGGGAGAGCCAGCAGGTGTTGGTATGAACTCAGGAATAGAAACATGAGGCCTTTTTAAATAAGAGGGAGAAGAATCCATGATGCATACCTGTAACCCCCTAGAACCCAAGTGCCAGAATTAATTCCTAGATGCTGCTTCTGTTTGAACAAAACGTCACTGCTTTTACACTTGAAAAAAACACACTCGAAAAATGTTCAACTCCATGAAAATATTTTTTGGCTTTAAGAAATTGTTTGGTGTTTAACTGTTTCCTTTGATTGCCATTCCACCAGTAAATTGTTGGTTGATTTGCACTGCACTCTGGGGTTGGGGTTGGGAGGGGAGGGTCCTTATACAGAGGGGTTGCTCAGGAAGTGGGCCAGGGAATGTGGAGGTCGTTGACATTGCCTGGGACAAAAGAGTGGGAGATAGTTTTTCCCCCCTCAGCCCACTCCTGGTAGCAACTGTCGCCAGCCTGGTACAAAGTCAGTCCTTTCTCTTCTGTGAGCATCTCATCACTGTCCAGCAGCAGGTGGAAAAAGGGGGACAACAACCAGACCTGTTTTTTCTCCCCCATTTTTTCCAAATTTTGCTGTGCCAAATGTTTAAAATTTTACAAATATAAATCTATTGAAATTTCATTAATCAAGAGCTTCTTTGTGTAAAATTTGCTTTTTTAGCTATAGAAAAAGAAAACAGTAAATATCTCTTAATGGCATCCAGCCTTGCTGAGCTCACCGTTTTTCCTGAAGAAGGGGTAGGAGTGAAATATTTAATATAAACATTTCACCAAGTCCCTTCACCCTAATTTTGAAGCTGCATTAAACCCAACTCACTAACACAGGGAATGATTGCACCCTAGTCCTCTAGGGGCCAAGAAACTTTCAGAAGCATTAAAAAAATAGTTGAAGTATATCACTTCTCACCAAGTGGGTAGAGTCAGTTGGCTGTTTGTCCCTTGTTTTTTATTTATTCCATAATTATGTTTGTGCTTTTTGTTTTGTAAACAGTAATGAAACTTACATTTTTACTTTGTTTAGAAAACTTTGATTCAATCTTTCAAGAACTGCTCCATTCTTGGTTTCTTCTTAGGGGGAAAAAAGTTACCAGTTAATTTTTTTTGAGATATTTAAGCATTCTTTGAGTTATAGAATTGTGATGCAGGGATTTGTGAATGAGACATTTACATGTGAAAGGTGACTTCACTAGTTACCTGCTTAAGCAGAGTAAAGTGTGTATATGTACATAAAATGTAAGTAATCTTAACTCCATTGTGCAGTGCCTTTTAGATGTTCCGCTTTCTATAAAGTCTTCAAATTTTTGCATATATATTATATATATATGATGTAATGTTATAGAAATATATGTATAATATACATATTTTTTCCAGGGGTATCTGATAGCTCTGTATTTTGTTATGGAAGTTGAAAGAAGTATTTTACCTCAGAAATTAAATAAAAAAATACTTTTAAGTAATGTTTGCTGAGAGTTGGTTTTGTTGTTCATCATACACTGTGCTGGGGTGGTCATGCCAGAGAATTTGTCAAGTCCGTCCTCGCTCACCCACCCTCATGCATTGTTATTCCTATTGTACAGGTACCAACCAACATAGTAAGGAAATAGGTCTCTTAACAGTTCTGGAGATTTTCCATTTTCTTGAGTGAATGGCTTCTACCAGTTAACACTAACTGAAGCCAGAGACCCAAGTTAGGTGGAAATTTCTATCTCAAGATTATTGTGAGGATTCTTTAAGAGTACATGTCAAAGCCAGACACAAAAGACCACACATTGCCTGATTCCTTTTACATGAAGTGTCCAGAATAGGCAAATCTGTAGAGACTGAACACAGATTAGTGGTTACCAGGGAAAAGTGGGGAGTAACCATTAACAGGTCAGATTACCTTTTTAGGGTGATGAAAATGTTCAGGACTTAGTAGTGATAGTTGGACAACTATTTGAATATAACAAAAACTACTGAATGACAACCACTCTGAAAGGGTGAATTTTATGGCATGTAAATTATATCTCAGTAAAGGTGGTTTCATTGGGTGTTTTGGTGTTTAAGTACAAAACACCTTTTTTAAGGGCAAACCAGTACTAAGGAAACAGTATTTCCCAGTAGATGACAAGAATCCAGAGGGGTAGGAGCGGATAATGGTGGAGTACTGAATATCATATAACATACTTTAAGAAAAACGGAGCCAGACAGTAATCTCATTTCACCCGTGGGAGATGGGCAAAGTGACTTTCTGGAGGTCCCAATATGCCAGGTGTTCAATTTGGCCTCTATTAAAGGACGCTGTGAGTAGGGAATTGAGTGGTGAGGTATGTGGCTGAAGAGGCCGACTGGGATGGATTACGAAGGGTTACATTTTATTCTAGCAATGGCCATCCCTGGTATTTCACAAAATAGCGGGCTGAGCCAGGGAGGACCGTCGAAGGACATTGCCCTGAGAAACTGTAACTACCCTGTCAGTATCTCTGCTCAAAAAGACAACTCATTTAGGTAAGAAAAAGGAAAAGTGATGGGCTGACTGGTCGACGCCCTGAAGTAACCAAGTCAAGAAAATGGGTATGGGCTTGGATGAGACCCTCCAGCTGGGAGAGCCTCTTGCTTCTCTCCCCTCCTCATTGCTGAAAGCAAAAGGAGACTTGTTTAGGAATGAACTTGCACAAGTTTTGAGACCAGAATCCCAGACATCTGGTTCTGCCTGCCTAAGTTGGCCACTCAGTGCTTAGAATTGGATGGTGATTATTTGAATTCTGAGCAAAGAAAGAAGAGTGATAGCATGTGGAAAAGAAGTAAGGAAAGAGATGAGGCCTGGAGGGTGAGGACAAAGGGGAAAGGTAAGCCTCAGAGCCCTTCATGGTGAGTTAGGGAATAACCAACTCACCATGATTTCCCTGTTAACAGTCTTTAGCAGGGGCCCTTCATAACCTGGCCCCTGATTTCCCTTCCAGCCTCACCCTTCACCACACACCCATGCGGACACACTCTCTCCCACACTACACAAAGCCTAAGCCGTGCCCAGAACAGCCAATGCGAATACAGCAGTTGCCCTGTGCCAGGACCGACTTGTATCAACTCATTTAAGCCTCATGACAACCCTTTGAGGTAGGAGCTGTGTTTATTGCCATTTTATTATGGGCACACTGAGTATCAGAGGAGCTAACTGGCTTGCCCAGAATTCACGCCCCAGTTCCTGTGCTCATAACCACTCTGCTGCAAGGCCTCTCTGCCATGCTGACAAACTGCCCATCAGCTCTGTCCCTTCTGCCTGGAACATCCTTCTTTCCCCCACTTCACCAGACAATTACATCTTACCTAATGCAGCATTCAACTCAGATGCCATCGCCTCCATGGCCTTTCCTGGAAGGTCAGGGGGCACTCCTGCGTGTCCTGTCACAGCCCTCACCATACTGTGTTGTCATTGCCTGCTTGTCTGGCTTTTCACAGAACAGTCAAGAAGCCCCAGGCCAGCGCAGGGTTCAATTCAGCAGCCTTTCTCCGGTGCCTAGCACACTGCCTGGAGCCTGAGGATGCTTGACAAATGTTTAACAAGTGAATAACAAGAGACATATGAGGAAGGTGTGACTGTTGGAATAGAAGATGCAGGTTTGGAATAAGGATGGGCAAAGGGATGAGGGGAGAGTGACATGGGTATAGTGTCAAGCTCCCAGCCCCAGTGTAGGGGCCGCCTGCCCAAGGAGCTGTGCCTTGAGGCCCCTGTTCGATCACAGCCTTCTTCCACCCTCCTGGCCCCTGCGTCTACCATGGCTCCCCGCCTCTGCTCTATCTTCAGCCTCTCTCCTCCCCTCTATCTGCAACTGTACTCCCTCCCCGCTTCCTTCAACCCTGCCTCCCCTCAGGATACACACAGGATATATTTGTGGGGTATTGATCTACTCGAGCAGAATGTGCAAGAGAAAAATGAAATTATAGAGAACCCTCCCACTAAGGGTGCTCCCTGGCCTCCCAGTTTCCAAGACACCTATAATCCTGAAGAGCCCCACCTGGGCTTTCCCTTCCTGCTCCCTCCCTAGGATTCAGGCAGACTCACTAATTCCAGCTTCACTCACCCACCTCCTGTTCCCACCCCCAAAAACAAAGAAAAAGAAAGAGGATGAGCAGGAGGACAGCAGGAAACCCCAAGGAGGCCTGCTGTTTCCCACGTGTCCCTGTGCCTCTCCTCTCCCGGGATGGCTGTGCTGCCTCCCTGGAGAACGGAGAGGCTCTGGAACTGGCTCGAATCCCATAGTCCCACCCCTGCCACTTACTGCCTATGAGGCCTCACGTGGGCTATAGAACCTCTCGGTGCCTGAGTTTCCCTATGTTTTAGGGCTGTTTCAAGGATTAAATGATGCACATAAAGCATTTAGTGAAGTGACCACAATGTTTAAGTGAGGTCCCATCCCATCATCATGGTTATTTTACTCTCTATGGCTTTGTGCCCTCACATTGGCTTTTTTTTGGTACCACCATCCCTGTCTGACAGATGAGACAAGTGAGGCCCGGAGCGGGTGGCCTATCCTAATGATTCAAACCGAGGTCTCCTGACTCCAGATCACATACTTTCTCCACTGCCTTGAATCTCTGAGGCGAGGGTGAAGACAGTTCTAAGCAGAGCCTAAGAATCAGACATGCAGAATAGGAAGAGGAGGGGGAAGGCCCAACCTTAAGTGTTTCTCCAGGTGTCAGGCCACGTGTCCCAGTCTGGAGTGTTGAGACCCTGGCAAGAACGCAGCAGGAGGGGGAACAAGCACCTGTGAGCAGGCCTAGGGGAGGGGCCCTTCAGCTCTGGTCAAACAGGCTCCAGGGGGACTGACAGAGGAAGGAGAAAGTCTTCCTGGAATGCAGGTGAGCCCACCTGGCTCCCCCATGACTGACAGTGGAAGCTGGGCCCGGGTTGATACAGAGGTGGGGCGGAATTGGGGGTGGGGAGTCCCCCTCACTGTCTCCAGACCCCTGGCTCTAGTATCTGGGATCTGGTCTAGAGACAATGGAGAGTGGGCCGTAAGCCCTGCAGAGGCAGCCAAAACAAGAAGTGAAAGTCTGGGACCCGGCAGCAGCAGGCCTTTCTAGCTTGTCTCAGTTCTATCAGATTGTCAACTCCATCCCACCTTCAACCCAAAGCCTGATCTAGGAGACAGTCCAAGCCTTACAACCTGGGTCCCAAAGAGCTAAAGGCCAGTGAGGGGGGAAGCCACTGGCCTCTCACCTGGAGTCCTGCAGGGCATCACCAGGGAGGGGAGGATGGAAGGACCCCTCTCTCCAGGAGGCAGAGGTCAGCACCAGATTCCGGCTGCAGGGGAGGGACCCTCTGTTACAGAGAGTCATTAAGCCTGCCTTCTGTTTTTTCCCAGGTTCCCTCAAAGAGCAGCACAAACAGATGATGGCAGGGAGGGCGGTCAATCTGGTGAGTGTTCTGGAATTTAAGTGTCTTCTTTCTATCACTTTTGCCCCCTCCGTAACTAACTGGAAGGAAATGAAGGGGAAACTGAGGTATGTAGGCGTCAATCTATCTTCAGAATAAAACAGGTATTGGAAGGTTTGTTTTTATTCTCCCACTTGTAGCCCAGCTGGAAAAAGTCTTCACCTGCACATGTTGAAAAATGCTGCCTCTCTGCTAACCAACTCCTCCTACCCTCATGAACATCTATATGTTCTTGTCACTTAACTTGTGTTAACTAACTTGATCCACAAAATCACCTTCTGTGGAGAGTACTATTATTATGCCCATTTTCCAGATGAGGAAAACAAAGGTCAATGAGGTTAAGTGAATTGCCCAAGATCAACACAGCTAGTGAGTAACCCAGCCAGGACTCACCCAGTGTTTCTGACTCCAAAGTTCATGTCTTTTCTCAAATACCTCTCTGCTTCTCAGTGGTGATACAGACAGCTGGAAGGAGGGGTCGGGGATTGAGCTGCTTTAAAGAGGCCCTTGATTTCTCTAAGGAACTTTGTGGAATCATTGCCGGTTTGAGCTCCCCTGGAACAACCTCAAGGCCCAGAGACGGAGACTCATACATATGTTCAGGCAGTCATTCATTACACGAAACAAACATTTGCTGAAGGGCTGCTGGATGCCAGGCTGTGGCTGGGAGACATGGGAGGTCCCTGCTCCCTGGGGCCAAGCAAGCCAATATAATGAACTGAAATACAAGGCAGGCTGTGGCCAGGTGATGATAGTCATTCATTCATTCATCCAACGTTTCCGAGTGCCTGCTGGATGCCAGGCCCAGTTCTGTACTCATAAAGTCAAATCAACATACTCCTGACCAGCCAGGAGCTTCCAGTCCAGCAGTGACGGAGGACAGGAGTAAATCGGGGGCTGTGATTCTACCCCAGCAGTGACAGAGGACAGGAGTAAATCGGGGGCTGTGATCCTACTTTGTGCTCTTTCCACATGCCAAAGCCTTGCTTTTCATCTCCAAGCAAGCTGTCACTTTTCTGGTCGCCAAATAATTTTGGGTACTCACTTCGGCCCGCAGGAACTCAGGTGTTCCCACAATACTGGGGAAGTTGTCCTTCTCCCCCAGTCCCCTTCTGGAAAAGCCACAGCCCCAAGATTCCCTTCTAAACACCAGCAGTCCCCAGATGGGCAAGTGCCCTTCACTGTGGGGACTGTCGCCTTTGCATCAGCAGGAACCAGGGGCTTCCTCCCAGCTTCCCGCCCCCACAGCCCAGCTCAGCCCATGCCTAGCATGTCATCAATGCTTCATAAATGGCGTGATAGGTTGTATTACCAATAACAGGGTGAAATAAGAGGGGCAGCTGTCTCTCCAGTCAGGTCTGGCTGATGGGGGAAGACTTGGTCCCTGCAAACCTAGTTCTTTTCCTGGTGTAGGGAGTGAGACCACCTCCCAACACCTGCCCCCAGGACACAGATGTGGGCAGCTGGCTCTCCAGCTGGCTTGAGCTGCAGCCCCAGTGTGTGTGTTGGGGGATGGAGCAGGAGTGGAGGGCATCAATTCAGTGGGGCTGTTGAGAGAGTGGGATCAGTTTGGGAAGGAAGAAGAGGGACATGAGTGAGGGGAGTTGAGGTGGGAGTTGAGTAGGGGTGCCAGTCTGAGCACAGGTTGGGGGCTGGGAGGAGCAGGGGGGGACCTTGGGGGATAGGAGTGCAGAGGCTGAGGTGGAAGGCAGACCTAGAGATGAATTCCTAAAGGAGGGGGCTGGAGCAAGTGGAGGAGGGACAGCAGCTGGGGTGGGCAGGGGAGCAGGGCTGAGAGCAGGGAGCACCCACCCCCAGCCTCCTGCCCATGGTATTGATCTGCTAGATTACTCAATTTCACCCATATTGATCAGGTAATTGCTTTATCTCGGTTCTCATTTGAGCTCTGCATTCTCCTGGCTTCCCCTTCTCTCTCTCTTGTTATTTCCTATCAACCTGACACAGGGCTCCTTAACTCAGAATATATATAAAGTTTGGTTAGCCTGCCCTGGGTTGGTGTTTGGGGAAGGGGAAGGGGGTGGGAGGGAGGCAGAGACCTGCCTCCCCTCAGAGCCCCTGAGTTATCCTCTTCCAAGAAATCCTTCCTGGCTCCAGATAGTGGAAATGTCTGCCCATTCCAGCTTCTCAGAAGTCCAGAAAAGAACAGGGGAAATAGAATCCCGGGGTGACCCCAAACCGAGAGGCCTAGAGCTTCTTCTCACCATGCACAGATCCTGCGCCCCAGCTCCCATGCCTGGCTGTTACCCAGCCCTCACGAAGCATGAAGAGCGTCCATCCCTCTTGCTGCTCTTTTGGGGCCCCTGGAACTAAGCACCATGCCTGTTGGGTTCTGCCTGTCTGCAGCCCTGCGCATGTGTCCTTCCCACCCAGCTCCCTCACTCTCCCATCCCTTACCACTCTCCAAGAGCCCCCAACCCCTAGTGCTCAGGCCACACACCTGGCCTCCACCTGGAGGAAGGAGGACTAGGGAAGGGGACTCGGCCCTTCCTCCAGGCCCCCCCAATCCAAAGAAGGAGATGCAGTTCCTCCAGGAAGCTCATCATCTGAGAAGCGATAACTCCTGGCTCCCTGAAACCCCCAGTCTGAGAGAAGAGACAAGACCCCATCTGAGGACCAGCCAAGAGCACTACACAGAAGATAAAGGGGGAGGGCTCCAAGGGATAGTCAACAGTGTGGGATCCTGGACAAGATTCAGTTCTCTCACCGTCTTCCAGAACGCAGCCCTGGACCAGCTCACAGACCAGCAGCACAGAGAGGCAGGGAGTGCGTACTGAAATTGTCATTCTCAAAGGATACCACACTGAGACCAGGGCAGCCAGTGCCCCAGCCCAGGTGAAGCTCCTCAAGGCCAAGGGGACGGGCCCACCTGGAGCCACGTTCCTCCTCCTAGCACACACTCTGGGTCTCTGGCACTCTGCAATTCCCTGTCCAAATGACGGGAGCCCCATTCAGGAGTGCACGAGCCTCTGCCCTGGGCGCATCCTCCTGAGTGGAGGCAGTGTTGTTTCCACTCCCACACAGATGTCCGCAAATGTCAGGAGCAGGCCAGGCCACACAGATTGTTAGTACTGGAGCTCTGTCTTCAAAACTTCTACTGAGAACTCAGTTTATAAAACGGATTTTTAAAACCTTGTGTGACCTCCAAAGTTTAAATATTCATGGCTATGACAACCCCTCAAACTCCTCAAAGGCTCCAAAGGGCAGTGGCAGGGCAATTTGAAAGGCGCTGCCTTGAGACAAAACAGCAAGGGACAGCAGAGGCTGGAGGCCCCTCCGCTGGAGCCGGTTTGTGTCTGACTTTCCAGAGGCTTCTGCAGGAATGAGAGTTGCAGGTGCTCACCTGTGAGGCCCAGTGCAGGAGACCCCAGGGAAGACAGGAGCAGGAAGGATTAGAGGGATGTGGCTGAGAGAAGGCACAGGCAGAGAACTAAAAAGGCCCCTTTGTCATTCACTCCCGGAGAAGAGGATGGCTAGAGCACTCAGGAGCAGGGGGCAAAGCTATGAGTTTAGTCAAGACACATTTCTTGAGGGGCCATTATGTGTCAGGCACTGAGACGGGATTGGGAATTCCATGGTAAACATGACGGAGAAGGCTCCAACCTTCCTGTTGGAGTTCAGAGACTCTGGGAGACCATAAATAAGTTCTCTCTCCCCAAAGCCTCCTGACCTCCATGACCATCACCCAGGGCCATCCAGGGCCCAGTCTATCGTCTTTGAGGAAGGTGGCCCACCAAGCAGAGAGAGGGAAGGACACAAAGCCAGACACCCTCACGCTGTGCACTGAGGGAGTCCCATCTCTGAGCCGTGCTCTCATCCCCATCCAGTGAGGAGACAGAGAGAGCAGCGTGGGGTGTGCAAGAGGGTGGGAGCCCCACAGGTGCTCTGTCTGGGTGCACCCCACCAGCCATGGGCAGGCAGGCATGAGCCGTGAGCAGCCACATGCAGGCAAGCACCCTGTCTGCTGCTGTGCCCTGCAGAGCCCAGCACAACTTCCCTCTAGAGTTTTGCAGGG
Organism: Hylobates moloch; assembly: GCF_009828535.3. Lineage (NCBI taxonomy): Eukaryota > Metazoa > Chordata > Mammalia > Primates > Hylobatidae > Hylobates > Hylobates moloch. The sequence continues at coordinate 98,117,955 of NW_026652280.1, forward strand.
CGGGGGACAACCCATCTCTTTTCCTTCCTGTGTTAGTTTCCAGAGTTCCCCTCTGTGCCCTGGGGAAGTTCCCCCTTTGATCTAACTATCATTCATCCTGCTGCTCTCACAGCCTTTTTTTTCCTAGTTCCTCTTCCATTCAAATATCTCAACCTTTCCATCTACTCCTTCGACTCTCCTCACCCTACTAGTCTTCCATCCTTCCTTCCCTGACACCCGCACTGCCATTCACTTGGCCTTCTCACGTCCATGCCTGGAAGGAGGGGGAACAATTGCCCTGTTTTTCTGGGACTGTTCCAGTTTTAGCACTGAAAGTACTGCATCTGGGGAACCTGCCAATCCCAGGCAAAGCAGGATGGTGGAGCACCCCACCTGGAAGGTAGGACATTATCTGAGGTCCAGCTCAAGGGGCCAGGTTGGGGCAGGGTTTTGGTGCCAGTACTGAGAGGCCAGCAGCATTTTCCCACAAGTACAAGGGACAAAGACAGTCACAACCCCCACCACACACACAGAGAGAGACACCCCCACACAGTCTCTGAAACAAAGCACAGCCCACACACCCAGAGTAGACACCCCCAGAAACATGGGCTCACACACTCAGATTCACACACAGCAAGCCCAGGTTCACACACCCACCTTCTCAGCGATAGGTGTGCATGGACACAGGCACACACAGCCCACCAACACACAATGGAAACACAAAAACTGACACAAACACCTATGCACAAAAATACATGGTTGCAGAGACAGCCAGCCACAGAACACACAAATCCTGAGACACACAGACGCACACCTGCTAACAGATACAGACAGACACGCATTCAGACTCCCACACAGAGGCACACATGGAGAGACGTCTTTCTATAGACCCAGGAGTACAAAGAAGCCTTCACCTGCACCCACAGGGTGAGCTGATTAACAAATTCCAGAGCTTTTCCCTGTTCTGCCTTGGAAATAGCCCCAGGGTTTGGGAGGTGGCCCCTAGCTCCTCCTTACCCCTAGAAAGAAGGAAGAACTGGGCCTGGGACTCACGGGACCAGGTAGCAAGAACCCCCACCCTGCCAGGTGCCAGGGCTGGGGACGGTTCTGAGCGCAGCCTCTCTGGAGTTCGGGTCAGGGGTGGGAAGCTCTCACTCCCTCTCGTGGGGTCAGGCTGGCGGGGGTGGAGAAGTGTGAGTGAAATGGGTTTATTACTGGGAGTCTGTTGCCTCGATTGGTATCGATCCCCACATGTCACCTTCCATTGCCGCTAATGGGACATGAAGAGTCTCCACCGACACCACAGCCACCGGCTCCGCACACTCACACACTGCCTCCTCCCCTGCCCTCCCCCAGCCCCTTCGTCCCTCCGGATGCAGCATTCCAGGGCTGCCTCAGCCAGGCCTCCTGCCGCCCTCTCTGGTCCCTCTCCTCTTCCCTCGGCCTCATCACTTCCTTCTAATCTTCCCCCTCTCCTTCTTCTTTGTCTCCTTAAATCAGATTTCTTCCTCCTTCCCAGTGCTTACCTGGCGCCTCCTTTCCTGTCCTCTTTCTGGCCACCTGGGGCCTTGTCCCTCCCTGCAGGAGTGCCGCTGTTCCCTCCCCTCCCTCTGAGTTCAGTCTCAGTCACCACTTTGGCCCCTGCCTTTGGCCTCTGCCCCTCTAATGGGGGTGCATTGGGCCCATCAGGATGGCAGAGAATGAGCCCTCTTTCTCCAACAGCCAGCAAGGAGTGCTTATGAGTGGGTATTCTTCTTCCGACATGATTGGACTGGCCAGACAGACCTTCCTGGAATCAGCCAGGCCCCCTGCCATGACCCCGGGCCAGATCCCTGGCTGAAGGGCAAGGAGCCAGTGGAGGAGAAGAGATGAGCCTGTTTTCCTGGCTTCTTCCTATTCCTCAGGAGGGCAATGGCACCATCTTGTCATCTCCACCACTCCGCCCTGTGCAGCTCCTTGAGAAACACTCCCCAAGGTCTGATCCCATCCCTGTGTCCTCTGGTGCTGCCCATTTTAATGTTATATGGTTACAAAGGCACAGTGAGGCCTGAGAGAACCCATTCGGGGTGGTGAGGTCTTGATACAAAGTCAGTAGACTCTGAATTTAGTCACTTGTGCTGGTTGTTACTCAAGTATGAAAAAAGCGTCACTAACTAGAACAGGAAAAGTCTACTTGAAGCTCATATAGCATATCCTTTGGCTTCCTCCTATGAGAGGACCCTTCCTGCCTGAGTTCATACCATTAATCTCTAGGGGCTGGCAGGAGAGCTGAGGAGAGGAGGCTGTTCCCATTCCCTCACTGGCCTCCCTCGGCCCAAGTGGTTGCTGACAGACACCCAGAGCCAGCTCTAAGCACCAAAGCAAGAAGGGCTGCCTCCTGCCAGGTTCCTGTCCCCAGACAGAGACAGCTCCACCCCCACCCATTTGGCCCAACCCCACTATTGTTCACCGTGTCAGGGAGTTTAGGGAGCTGGACAGTTAATGGAAATGAAGCTGGGGGGCTCATGCCTGTAATTCCAGCACTTTGGGAGGCCAAGGCGGGTGGATCACTTCAGCTCAGGAGTTTGAGACCAGCCTGGGCAACATGGTGAAACCCATGTCTACCAAAAATACAAAAATTAGCTGGGCATGGTGGTGCATGCCTGTAGTCCCAGCTACTTGGGATGCTGAGATAGGAGGATCACTTAAGCCCAGGAGGCGAACGTAGCAGTGAGCTGAGATTGCACCACAGCACTCCAGCCTGGGTAACACAGTGAGACCCCACCTCAAAAAAAAAAAAATAAAATGTGTTGAGGCTGCCTATTGTGAGTCCAGGCAATTGGGCTGGCTAGAGTTGGGGTGCTGATTGAGGCATGGGGTACCTTTTGGTTTATTCACTTCCCAATCATGACAGAGCAACCCCCATATCCAGGCACTGTGCTACACACTAGGATGCACGCAGAAAGCTTCATAATCTAGAACAGTCTTGGTTGGGTCAGGAGATCCTCCACCCACTGCCATTTGCCATTTCCTCCACCCACTGCTAGGGAGCTAAGCCATCTGCTTATATTTAGAGGATGAAGCAGAGGAGGCTCAGCTTGCCATTCTAGCAGCCAAGGTCTGAGCCAAGCGCCTAGCGTCCACGCCCGGCTTAGTCTACAAGGGCCAACCACTAAAGTGTGAGTTGGACAGAAAGTAGGGAGCAGGCAGGGAGAACTGTCTTCATCCAGCTTCCTAGAAGATGAGAGGAAGCAGGTAGGGACAGTGGAAGGAGCAGCAGAAGAGAAGAGTGAAAACCCCACTCAGAAGCAACTCCCGAGGCCGCGGGTGGTGGCGCACACCTGTAATCTTAACTACTTGGAGGGCTGAAGGCAGGGGGATCACTTGAGGCCAGAAGTTTGAGACCCCATCTCTACAAAAAAAAAGGACTTGAAGATAGCCTTGTGGGAGACTTTGCTGGGAGCTGGAATGGTCGCAGGAAGTGGGACCCCCGCAATAGCCTGGAGCCTCCTTGTCTGGAGGTCTCTCGGATATTACCCCCTAGGAAAGCCTACAGAGGCAAGAGGAGGTCCGAATGATCCCGGGAGTCTAGTGCCTGGGTCTAGGCTCCTGTTCCCCCACTTCAGTTCTGCTTTGACCCCCTCGTTGGCAAGGCCTTCCTGAAGAGGAGGGGCAGAGCCGTTCTTCCTAATGGAGTCCTCCTTGGCCTTGGCATCTTCTGCAGCTAACTCAAATGATCCTGAAACTCTTCAGTGAAGAAGAGAGGATGGGGTGGAGGTGAGCAAGGGGCAGGATAAGCTTTCCAGATGAGGAAGTACCAGTGACACCTAAGAGAAATGCCCAGGTTACTGCATCTTGGCTCTAACTTCAGTCTTTCTTGCCATAGATCTCTGTCCTTTGTGGAGCTCAAGTCTGTCTCGTCCTTGCTAATATCGCCCCCACCCACCCATCCAGCTCCCTGGAACAGTGTTCTGTGTCATTCCTCCCTGTAGCCCCTTTCCTCTTTGTCCTAGTGGGCCTGGATCCCAGTCCTCCCTGCCTCGCCCTGACCAGGACCCTCTCTCCGTGGCCCCCAGCTCCTGTCTCCTCCATCAATCAGCCTCTCTCTCACCTTTCCATCATGTTAGCTTCGGTTGATTTAACCAGAAAACAACCCCCAGAATTTAATTCCATGGCCCTCCATTCCCATCTCGATCAGCTCATGGTTGGGAGGGGCTGTGTAATGAGGAGGGTAGAGGGTAGGGGGAAACTTGGTATCTCAGAGTCAGGGGGAAAAAAAAAAAAAAGAAAATCATATTGATTCTCCCAATGACATCCATCAATCTTCTCCCCAATGGTGAGTGGGGAGATTGGACACAGGACCGACAGGCTCCAGGGTCACTTGATCCCCAGGACTTTAACGACAGAGGCCCTGGTCTTCAGTATCCTCCCTCCTCCAGTTTCCCTGGAAAAGCCTCTCCTGAGGTCAGTTACCCATGTCCTCCGTCCCCTCCCAGGACATTCTGGATTCCTACCCCTTCTCTTGTTTCTAGTATTTCCTTAGCAGGCTATCTGATGCCCCTGTCGTCACTTTCTCCTGCCTGGTTTATCCCTTAGTTGGAAGTTCTTTCTGCTGTCTAACTTCAAGTCATATTAATTTTTTTTAAAAAAGGAAAAATCATTTTCTACAACGCTAAGAGGAAAGAGACATAATCACTGCTTTAAAATCCTTAGGGAAAAGAGATTAGGTAAATGATTAGTATCATTTTCCTGGAGACTACGAAAAAAAGTTACAAATTGCAAAGATCCAGCACTACCATGGTGAGCAAAGCATGGCCTGGGGCTCAGAGGAGAAAACGAGGAGTGAGATGATGTTAAGAATCAGAGGTTGGGAAGGGGGTTTCTTCTGCAGGTCTGGACTCCATCTCCACAGAAAGCTGCATAAAAGAAGAGCTGACAAAGTAGGAAGGGTGGACAGCAGAAGGCCTTCCCAATAGGTCAGCGTCCCTTTTCCTGGCATTAAAGAAGGGGTAGCCCTCTCCCTAGTCTCCCTGTGAGTCAAATGTTTTAGATCTGATCTTCCCCAGAGGCAGGCTCTGGATGCAAAGGACCCAGTGAGAGATACTCCCTCCCACCTCACCCCCAAAGGGGTGGGGGTGCAAGAGAGGGGGCTCAAGGCTGTGGTGTCGCTGGCCCCCGAAGGGTTAATGCTATTGTCTGAAAACCACATCGGCTCCCCTGGGAGCTTGGAGATCCCGCTCTCATTTTAAGTAACCCTAACGCGTGTGATAAGCGAGGGGTCGTTGCTGGGCGAGGAGAGCGCCAGAGGGAGCCAGTCGGAGGAGCACAGGGACCTGGCTGCTGCTCCGAGGTAAGGGACTCCGATGGCAGGTCTGCAGCTGGCGCCAGCCGGCAGGGACGAGCCCTTCTCTGTCCCCCACCACCTCAATGGTGGAGCCGATCATGGGGCAATTAGGAAGGGGAGACATAAGGAGAGCTAGGCACCGGGTGGAGAGGGGAACCCAAGGGTCACACTGAAGCTGCGTGGGAGGTGGCAGGGCTCTTCCATCCAGGTATGGGACAGCCGCAGAGCCAGGTGTTGGGCACTTAGGCCAGAGAGAACCCTGGCACCTGCAGAAGGACATCATAATGACAGCAGGTCCAGCCTGCCAATAGGCTCTCCTCCCCCGAGATGGGGCACAGCTGGGGTCAGCTATTGGCAGATACAACTCTTGGGATGAATGGATCAAGTTGGATCCTGGGGCTGACCGAATGCTGGTCTCAGCTATCTCCCTGCCCCAGGGTTCTGTGCCTCAGGGAGCTCTCTGCTGTCATCCCTGTGGCTGAGGTTGAAGACCAGTGGGTGAGGATTGACAATCAGCTGGTGGCTACTACTGGACAGAGGGAGGCAGGTGAGGGTGTGGACCTCACAGCATGGGGACGGGAAGGAGCAAGGGTGGGCAGAGGGCCACCAGGATTGTGCTCCCACCTGATCGGGGCTGGAGTGTTCTGAATTGAAACCTCTGATGGGATGAGAGGATTCTGCCCCACTCACCTACCTCCCTCCCTTCCTCAGACTCTTGGGATCCTTCTCAAGGAACTAGAAGAAGCCTAAAGTCTGAGAACGTGGGTCTCCTGCTTATCACGAGAGCCCCTGTGATGGTGAGGGCAGATCCAGGCTTGTGAGGCTGGAGAGACACAGAGATGATGCTCCCATGGCAGAGAGAAGTCCTGCTCGTCTCCCCAACTCCTTCCCATTGGAGACAAGAGAAGAGCTGGGGAGAGTGGTACCGCTGTCTCTCCACCTCTGAGCCCCATTCTGGTCCTGCCGAAGGGCAGTGGGGCTCCAGTGGGCACAGGGACCAGGGTGCATGGATGCAGCCTTCAATGAGGCTTGGGGCTTAGTGGAAGTTGAAGGTTCTTCTTAAGACTGGGGTTGGAGTTGAGGCTGGAAGTGGACATGAGGGTTGAGGGTTGGGGATTGAGTCAGAAGGTGTCAGAGGCCCCCAGCTGGGGAGAATGTCCTCAGATGCCTGCTTCTCACGCTGCTGTCCTGGTCCCAGTTACTCAGCCCCATGCCGGCCCTGCCAGCTCATCCAGCTCAGCTGTTTGCTCGGAGCTTTCACTTCCTCTCCCTCTGGACTGCTCCTCTGCCACGTCATCGCCTGCTGGAGGGGATTTCTTGTCTCTGTGTTGGGGGGGACAAAGGGAAGGATCGGGGGTGTCCAGGCAGGGGGCTCCCCCAGGCACAGCTGATGGGAATGAGGTTGCCACTAGGGGAAGGTCAAGGGGCGCAGGGGGGATCTGAGGAGGAAGTAAGCGAGTGGGGAGGTGGTGCCGTAAGGGCAGGGCAGGGAAGCTGGGAGGCCTGTGGTCAGTTTCCTTCTCCAAAGCATGGATGAGAGATGGGGGGCAGGAGAGCAAAGACAGACAAGGAAACAGAAAGTAACAAGGGGAGACAGTGACAGAGACAGCAAAACAGAGAGCACCAGGCTGGGAAAGAAGTGGTGAGACAGGCAACACTCCAGAGGAGGGAAATGGGCATTCCAAGGGGCAGGATAGGTAGGGCGATAAAGAGAGAGGCCACAGGATCGGCAGACACAGGAAGTAAGGGCAGAAATGAAGAGACCAAGAGAAACTGGCAGAGGAGAGGACAAGGGAGAAGAGAGAAAAGAGTGGGAAAATATATGGCAAAATCAATAATGGTGGGGAAGAAAGGCCAAGAGAAGGTTGCTGGGTGGGAAGTGGAAAGAAGGAAAAAGAATTAAAGTGGGAGGGAAGAGGAGAGAACAGTGAAGGAGCAAATGAGGTGAAGAAAGATAAACGGGTCAAACAGAGAGACGTGGAGACCGGCAGGTGCCTGAGAGGCAGAGGGATGGGTGCGGAGCTGCAAGCTGGTCTCCAGACACCCTCGTCCCTTCCCCCAGCCCTTGGGTCCCAGAAGGTGTGTGAGGGGATGACCTTCCCCGTGACCTTCAGCTGCCCATCGTGACAGGCCTAGGGGGCAGGGCATTGGAGTGTCTGGGTTTGGATTTCTGCTCCATGGAGTTACACAAACCTTTTAAATCCCACGGCCCCCAGGGACCGAAGAGACAAGAGTTGGAGGTGTCTGCAAGGGGCAGGGGGACTAAGAGGAGGGGCTGGGCAGAGATCTGAGGCTGTATGAGGGGACTGGGCAGTGACAGCAGTCGAGAGGGAGCCTGGAGGGGGGATTGAGGACTGAGGAAAGAGAAGGAGAAGCAGGACTGCTGCTGGACCCCACTCAGGGAGCCTCTCCCAGCTGCGGAGATAGAAGGAAGAGCTGAGGCTGCAGGAGGGAGACAGGGTTCATCTGGCTGATTCCCAGCATCCAGCATCAAAAAGGGGTCCTCTCTATTGCCTGGGCAGGGAGAGACAAGATGCCCTTGGGGTCACTGCCAGCATATCCCTTGGTCAGGGGAGAAGGAAAGAGAGGTTAAGGGGACATGAAGGAAGGGCATCTAGCCCTCTCCTTCCCCCAAATTCCCCAAGGAAAAAGGCGACTAGCTTTGACGCTCCCAGGCCCCCAGCCCCTCTTGCTCTCCTACCTAAGCAGCTTTAACTAATAGCATTAAAGCAGGTCTCAGGACTAACCACTCTCCACTTGGGGCTGAGATCAAGAGGAGAGACCAGAAGCTTCTAATCAGATTGGGGATTTGGTGTAGGGGTGGGGGATGCGGTTTGTTCAGGGCTAACAAGCACAAAATACCCCCTGGAGGTCACCAACGCAGTGTCTCCAAGGGGTTTCTCCCTGCACTGTCGCCCATCTAAGCTGGTTTCTCCACTCTGATCTTTCCATCCCCTAGGCCATATTCTGGACCTCACCTGTGTCCACAGCTTCTGATTTCTGCATCACTCTTTCTCTGTCTGATACTCTCTGATTCACTCTATTTCTCGCTGACACACATGGCCCATCTCTTTCCGCTGCCTTTGTATTTACACACAGTCCCATTTTCCCACTGAATCAATCAAGCAGTCACTGAAAACACTTGGTTTGTCCAATCAATCTGATTATGCAGTCAATCCACTTCAGCACCTTAAAAGGCCCCAACAACAAAGGGACTTTTGATGCAACTTTCCGATTTGTATACATGCAGCATTGGTCTTGAACACTCTGACTTCTTTTTTTTTTTTTTTTTTTTTAAAGATTGTGTAGGTTCTTGTCTTTCTCATCCTTTTTATATTGCTCTCTGCCCATCTGGCTGGCTGTCCTCTGGCTTTCTGGGGACTCTGTGGATAATTTTTCTAGCAAAGAGCCCACATGGAGGGTTTAGACTAGAAGTGCTTCCTTCAGGGCCCAGGGCCTCCCATCAGCCTCACCTCTCTGCTCTGAAGTTTCATCCTCAACTTTTCTGCCCTGATTGACTGATTACAGCTTGGAGCCTGAAGTCAGACAGACCTGTTCCCATCCAGCTCCACCACTTGGCCAGGATCTTATGCAAGTCTCTTAATCTTCTTGAGCCTCAGTTTCCTTAGCATACAAAACAGATAATGCCCATCTCAAAGGGTTATTGTGAAGAGTCAATGAAGTAACATAGGAAAACATGTTAAACCCAAGACTGGGAGCATGATAGGGGCTCAATTCACATTAACTAAAATCTTCAAAAGGTGACCTGTGATTTGGACATTTCCCCTGGCTCCAAGCCCTAGCTTAAGGCTTACTCTCTATTGTTATCTTCAGCATCTGTATTGCTTTTATTAAGTAATGACCTAAAACCTACATGTGTTGTAATGAGCATTTACATTGGCCAAGGGAGTTAATCATATTATTAGTAATCAGAATGATGGTGGTGATGACAATACTAATTGCTTGCTGCTACAACCCTTCAAGAAACACATAGTGCTTAAGAGAAGCCACTTTGATCATTCGAGATTGGGTTATGATCCTTTTTGATTTATGGTTTTCAATACTCATGGGGGCTCTTGGGGAATCAGGGGCTGTGCAGAACCCATGGTTAGAGCTTCCCCAAGCTTTGTGTGTCTAGCCCACAGCACAAGAGGGGAGGAGTGGGAGCGTGGAAGATAGGGGCGGGGTGGGGACAGAATGGGACTACCTCCCCCAGCCTTGAGAGCATCACCACCAGAGCGCGGATTAAAGTGAAGCACATGGAGTTAAGGTTAAGTGCCAAGAACAGCTCTTAGACATGAAGGCAGAACTGAGACCTGGTGTTTTCTGAGTGTTCCCCAGTCAGCTCAGAGGCTCATGTAGAAAAGGAAGGATGGAGGGAAGGCGTTTGGCAGGACTTGTCAGCAGCAAGGATTTCCACACCCAGAACTGGCAAGCTCCTCGGAGACTTAAGGATCCACCAGGGACTCTCACAGACACGGGACAGGTTGGGGAGGAGGCTGCTGGCATCAGGAAGCTTGGACACTTGACCTTGCCTACTCATGCCACTTTGCTTTTGTATTTTGAGTTTTTTTTTCTTTTGGGAGGGTACGGGAGGGGGTGTTGGGAGCCTACCTAGATGGCCGAACATTATAAATCTTGACTCAAGGTCTTGCTTTCCCCTCTTTGATTTAAGAGCTGTATGGCCTTAGGGAAGTTATGCAACCCCTCTGCTACCTCCTGTGAGGTTTCAGTATATGTCTATTTCAATCCCTTAATGTAGTGCAGAGCACACTGAGTGTCTGGTCGGTGGTGGGGTTTATCATTCTCTTCTTGCCAGATCCTAAATCTACCCTAAGGTTTCACACCCTTCAGACCAGAAAACACCATCAGACTCAGCAGGTGCCAGGGCGAGCCATAGGAAATTCTATCAGCTTCCTCCAGAGAACAGTCGTGCCTTGGAATCTCTCAAAACTCACCTCTGCACACTGCCCCATTTCCCAGCCCACTTTCCTAAGGTGAAGCAGAAGAGATCCTAATCAGATTGAGGTTCGACCGAGAAGGAATTTCCAAGTAGACAGGGAAGGAAAGCAAGTTGGAAGAGGAGTGGGGTCATCTGCTTCAGGCGAGGAAAGGAGAGAAGACTCCACAATGTCAGCTGCCAGTTTAGAGACAGAGGGATGAGTAGGATAACCTATTCATGCAGATTCCAGGTGAGCTTGGATCTAGTCACTGCCCTATTCACCTTAATTTCCAGAGACACTCTCAGCTCAGGCCAGAATGTGTGCCTCCAATCTCCCACCCCTAACTGCCTGTCTGTCAGTTTACATCCCTGGCACTGAGCATTCCCTGGGAAAGGGAGAGCGAGAGACCAGATGATTTGGTGCCAGGAGTGGGAGGTGCCAGGATTCTTACAACCCGAAGTGTCTAGGGTTCCCTGACTTTCTGACATCCACAGCCTCTTTTTGCTGCATCCCATGGGTTTTGTGGGTTCTCACTGCTCAAAGTATGGTCTGCAGACCGGCAGCAGCAGCATCACCTAGGAGCTTGTTAGAAGCGCAGAGTCTTGGTTGGGTGTGGTGGCTCACGCCTGTAATCCCAGCACTTTGGGAGGCCAAGGCAGGCGGATCACTTAAGGTCAGGAGTTTGAGACCAGCCTGGCCAACATGATGAAACCCCATCTCTACTAAAAATACAAAAATTAGCCAGGCGTGGTGACGGGTGACTGTAGTCCTAGCTACTTGGGAGGCTGAGGTTGGAGAATTGCTTGTACCTGGAGGTTGCAATGAGCTGAGATCATGCCACTGCACTCCAGCCTGCATGACAGAGTGAGACTCTGTCTCCAAAAAAAATAGAAGTACAGAGTCTTAGGTCCCCCAAATCCCAGATTGTATTTTAAAGAGAACTTCAGATCATTCCTATTCACATTAGAGTCTGAAAAGCACCAATATAGTTTTTTTTTTTTTTTTTTAAGTCTTAAGGCAACTCAGTATATGAGAAAGTGCTATGGATTAGGAGTCAGGGGGCAGGGCAGCTAACTCACCATCTGTCTTTGGTCAAGTCACTTTCCCTGTCTGAGCCTCCTCTGGAAAGTGAGGAAGCAACTCCAGACAAATCCTCACATGCCCTCCAGACCTCACAGCCTAATAAGTTCTCGCTGAGAGTACTGCACACTAACTCCATCGGAGATGGAGAGCCAGGCCCGGGTCACGTAACCCTGTTCACAGGCAGTCCTAAGTGCCCAGGAACCTCCCAATGCCTTGGCCCACCAGCAGCAGGTCCCATGTGCTTCATCCCCACGGCAGCCTCTCCCATCCCTCCTCAGTCCCTTTGCATATTGTTTCATCTTCCATTAGTTATAGTGGAAACCAGCCTTTTGCACCATCCAGAAGGCTTTCTGTTCCATCCAGAAGGCTTTAGAGCTTAGACTTTTTTTTCTCTTTTCCTATATCAGGCAAGTCTATCTCACTAGGGCTCATTCCATAAACTCCCCACCCTTCTCAGTGGAGAACCACAAGATTCCCAGTTCCTGTCCATGGTTCACCAATTCAACAAGTATCTATAAAGCACCTTTGAGTACGAGGTCCTGTGCTATGATGGGATCTGGGGAGCCAGCAGAGGAGAACAAGACAGCTAGGGTTCCTGATCTCGGAGCTGACACTCTGAGTGGGATACAGATGTTCAACAAAGAAGACACCATCTATAAGTCCATCACCATTCATTCATTCGATCAGCAATCATTTATTGAACACCTATTTTGTGCCAGGCCCTTGGGACTGGCAAAAAAAAGCCCATAAAAATTCCTGCTCGGCCAGGCGTGGTGGCTCACACCTGTAATCCTAGCACTTTGGGAGGCGGAGGCAGGCGGATCACCTGAGGTCAGGAGTTCCAGACCAACCTAGCCAACAGGGTGAAACCCTGTCTCTACTAAAAATACAAAAATATGCTGGGCGTGGTGGTGGGCACATGTAATCCCATCTACTCAGGAGGCTGAGGCAGAAGAATCGCTTGAACCTGGGAGGTGGAGGTTGCAGTGAGCCGAGATCTCACCACTACACTCCAGCCTGGGCGACAGAGCAAGACTCCATCTCAAAGAAACTAACAAACAAACAAAAAAACCAAATTCCTGCTTGTCTCAAATGTGAAATTGTTTGAAATACTGTAAAGGCGGCCAGGTGCAGTGGCTCACACCTGTAATCCCAGCACTTTGGGAGGCCGAGGTGGGCGGATCACTAGGTCAGGAGTTCGAGATCAGCCTGGCCAACATGGTGAAACCCCATCTCTACTAAAAATAAAAAATAAAAAAAAATAGCTGGGCATGATGGCATGCACCTGTAATCCCAGCTACTCGGGAGGCTGAGGCAGGAGAATTGCTTGAATCAAGGAGGCAGAGGTTGCCTTGAGCCGAGATTGCCCCATTGCACTCCAGCCTGGGCGACAGGGCGAGACTCTGTCTCAAAAAAAAAAAAAAAGAAAGAAAAAAAAAAGAAATACTGTAAAGGCGCAGGTATGTGTATATGCCACCTCCTTCCCACTCAAGATTTAGAATGATCCCATGATTAATTACATTTTCTTTTGTCTTCTCTTGGGAAAAACTCCAATCCTGTTAAGCCCTAAGAAGAGATCTCATTCTCTGTCTAAATCCCTCAGCAGGGGCAGGATATAGGACCCTTTGCACTTCTCTCCATCTATATAAGTAGCTCAGCCGGAAGCCCTGAGTCCGAGTCAGCCCTGGGCAGTGGGGAGGTCCCCAGAGGAGGCTGGGCCCTGTCTGGGTATGGGGAAGCTTGCTGCCTCTGGTTCCCTTTTCTCCCCTTCACTGGCAACCTCTTGTCCCTTCCCTTTTCTCTCTTTCTTTCCTGACCCTCTCCCTTCCTTCCTTTTTTCCCTCCGTTTTTCCTTCCTCTTTCACTGTTCTCCCCTCTGCCTCCTTCCTTCCCTTCCTCTTAAGTGGTGACCATTTCCCCAACGCCCAGACACAGCCCACCTCGCCGGAGTGGACCATGCACTGCAGCTGCTTGGCTGAGGGCATCCTAGCCACCCCCAGCAACTGGATCTCAGGTGAGCCTCTTGGCCAGGTCTACCCCCTGCTCCAACGGTGGCCTAGGGCAGGGCCTCCAGAGCCCTCACTCTCCCCTCTCCACCCAGGCTTGGCCTTCCCTGACTGGGCCTACAAAGCCGAGTCGTCCCCAGGCTCCCGGCAGATCCAGCTGTGGCACTTCATCCTGGAGCTGCTGCAGAAGGAAGAGTTCCGCCATGTCATCGCCTGGCAGCAGGGAGAGTACGGGGAATTTGTCATCAAGGATCCAGATGAGGTGGCCCGCCTCTGGGGCCGCAGGAAATGCAAACCACAGATGAATTATGACAAGCTGAGCCGGGCCCTCAGGTGAGAGGAGGCGGCTGACATAGCCAAAGATGGGAGAGTTCAAGGAAAAGAGCCGTCGTTCTGGCACCCCTGCTGATTCCCACCCCTCCAAGGCTTGGGAAGTGTCCTGGCCTGTGGTGAGCTGCCTAGTGGTTCTCGGGGAACAGCTTAGGGTCAGCCCAGCTAGGGAGGAGAATGTGACTGGGTCCCTGACTCTATTCTCTGACCACTGGGCCAACTCTATTCTCAACTTCGAATTTTCCAGATATTACTACAATAAGAGGATCCTGCATAAGACCAAAGGCAAAAGGTTCACATACAAGTTCAACTTCAGCAAGCTCATCGTAGTCAACTATCCTTTGTGGGAAGTGCGGGCGCCGCCATCCCCCCACTTGCTGCTGGGGTCCCCTGCCCTGTGTCGGCCAGCGCTGGTGCCCATGGATGTGCAGAGTGAGGTAAGAGCAGAGGTGGCCCCTGTCTCAGGGCTCCACCAGATTCTGCCCCTCTGCCCAGGAGGCTCCCCACCCTCCTCTTTGCCTCTGGGGCCCATCAGCCTCCAGTTTTCTTCTCGTCCTGCATCCGAGACCCCGAGTGCCCCAGAGGCAGGGGTATGAACAATCCAGGTGGCACAGGACCCACCTGTGAGAAAGGGTGGCTCCTTCTGTGCTAGGCGCCACTCCTTTAGGGATGGATCAGAGGGAAGGGCCCAGGACAGCTGAGACTGTAGGCAGCCGTGGCAGTGGGCTTTTAACAATTGGTATGAGAGGCTAGGCATGGTGGCTCACGCCTGTAATCCCAGCACTTTGGGAGGACAAGGTGGACGGATCATTTGAGGTCAGGAGTTCGAGACCAGGCTGGACAAAGTGGCAAAACCCCATCTCCACTAAAAATATAAAAGTAGCTGGGCATGGTGGCACATGTCTGTAATCCCAGCTACTAGGGAGGCTGAGGCAGGAGAATCACTTGAACCCAGGAGGCAGAGGTTGCAGTGAGCCAAGATGGCGCCACTGCACTCCAGCCTGGGTGACAGAGCAAGACTCCAACTCAAAAAAAAAAAAAAAAAAATCGGTATGAGAGTATTTCATTGTTTTAGCAACTGGCTGACGGTACCAGAGTATACTGGAGGATACATGCCAAGAAGAGCCCATCACACCTCACACCTACTTCTCACCCCTCAGCTCCTGCACAGCGTGCTGTTCGCCCATCAGGCCATGGTGGAGCAGCTGGCGGGACAGCAGACCCCCCCGGGGCCACCAGAGGCCTCTGGGGATACGAAGGGGAGCAGCGGCAGCGTCCACCGTGAGTGCTCAAGGCTGGGAGGGCCCAGGGGATCTTAGCCAGAGGAGGGAGGGCCCTCCTGGCTGAGTACATGGCTGAGGGGGCATGAGATAAGGGATACTATGTAACTCATTCATTCATTCGACCAACATTTATTGAACACCAGCTATTTACTGGGTGTGGGGGTTCAGAGATGAAAGGCTCAAGAGGCTCAGAACCTAGTGGGGAGTAGAGATGGGATTACTGCTGGCAACTGCTGCTGGCATTCAGGTAAGCACTAGATGCTGTACATTCAGGCCCAGAGAAGGAGCTGGGGCTTCCCAGAGGACACAACACTGGGGCAGGTGAAGGAGGTGTAAAAAGATGCCTAAGCAGAGGGAATAGCATTTATTTATTCTTTTTTTTTTTTTTTTTGAGACAGAGTCTCACTGTTGCCCAGGCTGGAGCACAGTGGCAGGATCTCAGCTCACTGCAGCCTCTGCCTCCCGGGTCAAGTGACTCTCATGCCTCAGCCTCCCGAGCAGCTGGGACTACAGGCATGTAGCACCATGCCTGGCTAATTTTTGCAATTTTAGTAGAGACAGGGTTTCGCCATGTTGGCCAAGCTGGTCTCGAACTCCTGCCCTCAGGTAATCCGCCCGCCTCAGCCTCCCAAAGTGCTGGGATTACAGGTGTGAGCCACCACACCGTCAGAAATAGCATTTATAAAGCAAAAAGCTGTGAACAAGTGTAGCAAATCTGGAGAACTGCTGGTAGGTTGCTGTTGGAGAGCAAGTCTTGTGATGGAGTGGGAACAAGCAGGATGGATGAGAGACGCGGCTGGCAAGGCAAACAGGTGTCAGGCCACAGAGGCCTCACAAGCCATGCTAAGGGAGCAGGACTTTCTGCTGTGGGCAGGAGGGACTGGGAGGGAGATCCATGGTCAGACTTTCATTTTATTTTATTTTATTTTATTTTATTTTATTTTATTTTATTTTATTATTTTATTTTATTTTATTTATTTTATTTTATTATTTTGTTTTATTTTATTTTTTATTTTTTGAGACGGAGTTTCACTCAGGCTGGAATGCAATGCAATTTCAGCCCAGGCTGGAATGCAATGGCACAATCTTGGCTCACTGCAACCTCCGTCTCCCAGGTTCAAGCGATTATCCTGCCTCAGCCTCCCAAGTAGCTGGGATTACAGGCATGCGCCACCACCCTGGCTAATTTTGTATTTTTAGTAGAGACCGGGTTTCTCTATGTTGGTCAGGCTGGTCTTGAACTCCTGACCTCAGGTGATCCGCCCACCTTGGCCTCCCAAAGTGCTGGGATTACAGGCGTGAGCCACTGCGCCCAGCCAGACTTTCATTTTATAAAGATGACTGTGTGTGTGTAGAGTTTGGGTTGGCGGAGGCATAAGACTGGAGTTGGGAGGCTTTTGAAGATAATCGAGGCAGGAGATGATGGGGCGGTAACCAAGACAAGGACCATGGGATGAAGAAGGAGGTTCAGCTGGAGAGAGACTGGGAAGATAGAGTTCATTCACTCATTCACTCACTCATTCATTTCTTCTTTCAACAGATGCTTAATGACTTCCTGTTTAATGTGCCAGGCACTGTCCTAGGGGCTGGGGAGCCAATGTGAGCAACACTGCCTTTATAGGACTTATAGGCAAGGCGGGTGCAGATACTCAACTAATGATCAATAAGTGATTATAACTGTGCTAACTGCTGCAAAGGAAAAGTGCTGGGTGCCGAGGGCATCAGGGAAGACTTCCTTGACAAAGTGACACTTGAGATGACACCCAAATTGTACATGAGTATCCGCTTAGCTCAGACGGAGTAGGGAGAGCATGGCAAGCGAGAGAACAGTGTGTGCAATGGCCCTGGGACAGAGGGACTGGGAGAAGGCCAGTGCAGAAGCACATGGCCATTGAGTGGGAGGAGAAGGTGGAAATGTAGGCAGACATCAGCTCTTACAGAGGCTGTGAGCTGGGAACTGACAATATCAGATTTTCTGTGAAAAAGATCACAGAGACACTCGGCCAAACCAAGGCTCTTGTGCAGAGGTCAAAGAATTGCCCCTCCACTCCAGCCAATTTCATGGAAGAAGGATCCATGGCCTTCACCCCACCCCTGAGCTGCTGGGGGCCCAAGCTCTGCACCCGTGGGAGTGCAGCTGAGTCCATGGGTGTGGGGTGCTCCAGAGCCTGCTGGGACTCGCCGGGCCTGGTCTGGCAGCCTGGAGCTAAATAGCACCTGAACAGCCCTCCCTGTTTCTCCACCACCACCCACCCCTTCCCAGCTCTGGGAATGCCTTGGGCAGAGAGCTTCTCTCTTTGGGAAACTATAAGGGAAAGAAAAGTGTTCCCTCTCCAGGTGGATAGTGTTAGAAAAAAAAAGAAAAGAAAGAAAGAAAAAAGTGTTCCCTCCCAGGCCCCATTTGGAGTGGGCTATTTTGCACCTCCCTCCCCTCTGCAGGCAAACACACATGCCCTGCCTATGCTTGGGCCCTAAGGGATGCTAAGCATGTGTAGGTCACCAGAAGATTGGAAGCAGCCACATGCCCCACTTCTAGATTGAGATTCCAGAAGCCTGTGCCAGCCCCTCACCTCCACCCTCACTCAGAGCATTTGGTGCCAAGAAAGGAAGCTGCTTCTGGAAGTGCCAGGTCTATTGAGCCGGAGGCAGGGAGCTGCAGGGCCAGTGCCGGGAAAGGTTGGGAACCGATGGAAGAATGAGAGGAGGACTCTTAGAAATAAAAATATCTCTTCCACATGCCCTCAGGAGCCCTGAGGGACACAGCCTTCCTGTGCAACAGCAGTCTCCACCTCATCTAAGGACCCAAGGAAAAGAACAATGACCCAGAGACACGGTGCTCTGACAGGGGCCTCCACACTTGTTCTCCTAGAGGCTCACTGTCATCTGATTCAGAATTTTTTTATCAATACATTGGACATATTAATAATAATAATTTTTTTTTTTTTTGAGATGGAGTTTCACTTTTGTTGCCCAGGCTGGAGTGCAATGGCATGATCTTGGCTCACCGCAACCTCTGCCTCCCGGGTTCAAGCGATTCTCCTGTCTCAGCCTCTCAAGTAGCTGGGATTACAGGTGCACGCCACCACGCCCGGCTAATTTTTGTATTTTTAGTAGAGACGGGGTTTCATCATATTGGTCAGGCTGGTCTCGAACTCCTGACCTCAGGTGATCCACTCACCTCGGCCTTCCAAAGTGCTGGGATTACAGGCGTGAGCCACCGCACCCGGCCTGTTTTTCCAGTTTTATTCACTATAGCCCAATCAATGTGACTAGGTTGGGTTGATGCTTGTTCTTTTAGTTGAATGATGTGGTCTTGCTAAGAAAAGTGTGGAATTGCAGTTAGGCTTTTTGAAATACAGAAAGTGATGTGAAGTTCTAGAGTCATCTCCAAGGCCCCCAGCTGGGAGGCCCTATTGTAGGGCCCTGGCAGGGTTGGAGAGGGAAAGAGGCAGGATTAGAAGCAGCAGGAAGAAGGAAGCCTTTTTGGAGGTGGAAAGTTATGGACCAGAGTGAGACAGAGAAGAAGGAGGCTGGGGCTCCCCATGCCTGCCCTGGGCCTCCCGTCACGCACTCTGCAGGGCCCCTTCTTACCCATGACACAGCTTAATCTAAGCTAGGAGAGGGGATTTTATGGATGAAGAAACAGAGGACTGCAAATTTAAATGACAAGGCCAAGGCCACACAACCAGTTCTTTGCCCGGCTAGACTGGAGGCCCTTGCTGCAGGGGCAGGGAGTGAAGAATGGATCCATTGAGATATAGCAGAGAATATCGTTCCCTTATTCACTGGACACATTTTTCTTGAGCACTGATTACGTCCAGACTGGGTAGATTCGAGGGAAAATAAAACAAATACAGCTCCTGCCCCCAAAGAGTTGGGCTCACAGACATTAAATAAAGAGCACACAAATGACCACATGACCCTAACTCAGCCGAGTGCCCTTGGAGGAGAGGTTCATGGAGGGATGAGAGCAGGCAGCAGGCACTCTCGCCTAGGCTAGGAGTCTCAGAAGGCTTCTCCAAAGAGTGGTATTTATGATGAGGTCTAAAGAAAAGCAGAAAAGGGGCTGTGCGCGGTGGCTCACGCTTGTAATCCCAGCACTTTGGGACGCCAAGGCAGGTGGATCACCTGAGGTCAGGAGTTCGAGACCAGCCTGACCAATATGGTGAAATCCTGTCTCTACTAAAAAATACAAAAATTAGCCGGACATGGTGGCATGCACATGTAGTCTCAGCTACTCGGGAGGCTGAGACACGAAAATTGCTTGAACCCGGGAGGCGGAGATTGCAGTGAGCCAAGATCATGCCACTGCACTCCAGCCTGGGCGACAGAGCAAGACTCTGTCTAAAAAAAAAAGAAAGAAAGAAAGAAAAAAGAAAGAAAAGCATGAAAGGAAGGGCAAGCCTGGCAACATGGCGAGACTCCATCTATACAAAAAACACAAAAATTAGCTGGGCATGGTGGTACGTGCCTGTAGTCCCAGCTACTCAGCAAGCTGAGGTGGGAGGATCATTTGAACCCAAGAGGGGTTCAAGCCTACACTGCAGCCTGGGTGACAGAGAGAGACTCTCTCTCAAAAAAATAAGACAGAAAGAAAAGGAAGGGCAGTGGGGCGAGGAAGACAGACTTCCAAGCAAGAAATAAGAAGGCCTGGGAAATGGGAGGAGCAAGGGGCATCTGCAAGAGGTTGGGCTCCCTTGACCCTTTCTCTCTTTCTTTCTCTAGGACTTGGCTCTGCCCCAGGCCCCCGTCGGCTGGGCCCTTGCTGCCATTTGGGGAGCGTCCAAGGCGAGCTGCCTGGTGTTGCCTCCTTCACCCCTCCCCTCCCGCCCCCTCTGCCCTCCAACTGGACCTGCCTCTCGGGGCCCTTCTTGCCTCCTCTCCCGCCAGAGCAGCAGCTCCCAGGGGCTTTTAAGCCAGACATCCTGCTCCCAGGACCTAGGAGCCTCCCAGGGGCCTGGCGTTTTCCAGGGCTTCCTCTCTTGGCAGGGCTGGGACAGGGTGCGGGTGAGAGGCTTCAGCTCTTGTCCCTCAGGCCCGAGGGGCTGGAAGTAAAGCCTGCTCCCATGATGGGGGCAAAGGGATGCCTGGATCCCAGGGAGGGCTTCTGCCCAGAGACCCGCAGACTCAAAACTGGGGAGGAAAGCCTTACCTCCCCCAATCTGGAGAACCTCAAAGCAGTGTGGCCCTTGGATCCTCCTTAACTAGAGAGGAAGGTGGGAAGCTGGGGAGGAGTCCTCCAAAGTCCATCTCTCCTCTTGCCCACTGCCTCTGGGTTAGCCCCTTCCCCTGGCTGGACATGGGCTGAAATTGCCAGATTCGAAGGGGTGGAGTTGGACCCAAGGTGGGGAGCATTGCAGGGAAGGTGTGAATGTGGAAATGGGAAAAACCAAGACAGGGTGGCCCTCCTCTTTCACCATATTGATAATCAGGCTAAGGAGACATTCCTAATCTCAACTTTTCTTCAGGGAGATGAGAATAAAGTTTCCATAATTTCCATCCTACCCACATAAGGGGGAAAATTAAGAGTCTAGCCTGGGGAGAGGACAGGGGCGGTTGTGTTCCCTGAGTCTTCTCTGGGGCCCATCTCCCCATTCTGGGCTAAGGTCTCCAGCCCCTTTCTCATCCCTCCATGCAACTTCTCTCCCATCCCTCTGATTTCTGAGACCCTGGAAACCCCTGTCCCATGCAGGCACTTCCTCCTCTCTCCATCTCCCCAGGACCCAGGCAGGTGGGGTAGGGAGACACTGGCCTTCTCTGCTCTGTAATACTCCACTGTGACCATGAATAAAATGCCCTTGCAAAGTGTCCTCTGGTTGACCCCCACCCCCGCCCCGCTGTGGACCCCCATCCTCCCACTGTGCTCCTCCTGCGTTCTGGTCTGGTGTGATGGGAAAGGGCCCAAGCAGGAGTTTGGAGGAGGACCTGAGGCCTGGAGTGGAGCTACACACCCCACCAGCCAGTCTCTTCCCTCCTGCCAGCATCTCCTCTCAGAGAGAAAGGCTGGAAGGAAGCCAGGGCATGAGGAGCTTCCTGGGCACAGTGGGAAACCCGCCTCAAAGGAGGAACTTCAGACTACAGCAGGGGTCCTTAAAGAATGGCCCTCAGATCCCTGTGGACCACCTTGGAGCAGAAGGGTTGGGTGAGGAGGAGGGCGCTGTCAGGGGCCCCTTTTCCTCTACACCCCAGGCCCTAAGAATGCCAAGCAGAGCAGCAGTGAGGCATCAGGTGCTTGGGAAGTAGGGGACATGTGACAGAGAGGGTCTTTTGCCCAAACAAGGACATGCCAACAGAGAGGGGTGCCCCAGGAGCCACGACTGTCGATCCCATCACCCTACTGTCTCTAGGCTGCCAATTACAAGCCTAGGATTTGTCCCCACTCCCTTTCTATGACATGGAGCATGGACTTGTGTGGCACAGAGGGCCCCTTTACTCAATGTTTGCCCCTGTTCCTCAGTCCCAGGAGTAGGTGCATCCCTCTCAGGGACACCCTGAGCACATGCTTCTGCAGCCTCTCAGCCCTTTTTAGTGGCATATGCATGGCCACAGGGCCACACATGGAACTGGGAAAGGAGAGACCCAGAGGGGGGCAGGATAAGCCCTCGCTCCTCAGGAAGGTGGTGATGGACACAGCACACAGGTCCTGGGTTTCCAAGCTGGATCTAGGCCAGGAGAAAGGATCTATGAGAGTTCTTCGTCTCAGTCTCCCTCCTTCATGCCAGATGCCAAGAAAGTGGGGACCACAGAGTTTCTCTCCCGAGAATTCCCAGCGCTACAGTGAAAACTGTTTCTCACTTGCCCCCAAAGCCACAGGCCCATCCCTGGCCCTGCAGGAAGGACGAGCCCCCAGGGGCTTTCCCATCACCCTGCCCAGTTTTGGGAGACAAAGAGCTAGTGTTGTCTGCTCCAGCATAAGGAACTGGATGGTTTTGTCATGGGGTTTGGGCCCTGTTCAGAGAGACCAGCCCCTGGGACAGAATTGTTCTCCTTCATGGGGACCCTCACATGCCCCTCTGCCTGACCCCACCCCTCTTCAGTGCTTTGTGGTATCTGTGACCCTCACGTCTCAGGCAATGGGAAATGCCTTGAGGTCACTCTTCTAAAATTTCTCTTTGGAGTAGGTGAACCCGGGAGACTAAAAGCTCAGCCCCAGAGGACTTACATTTCCAGGTGTTGCACTCTGCGTTTAGGCAATAGATTCGAGTGGAGCAGACTTTTTCAACCTTGGCACTGTTGATATTTTCGGCTGCATAATTCTTTGTAGTGAGCGGCTGTCCTGTGCATTCCTGGGCGTTTAGCAGCATCTGGTGCCCCTACTCAGTAGATTCCAGGAGCAACTTCCCCCACCCGGTTAGGACAACCAAACTGTCTCCAGACATTGGTAAATGTCTCCTGGGGAGAGGGGAGAAACTGCTCCCAGTGGAGAACCACTTAAGTAGAGAAAGCCTTCAGCAAATCCAGATGTTCTGGCAAAAATGGGAACTAGGTTCCTCGGACTCAGAAGACTGTTGGTCTCCACAAGGCAAGAGTGCCCTCTGGTGGCCAGAGTCAGTATCGGCGGTCCAGAGGAGCTCAGAGCCCCCGCATAGGCTGGGTGCAGAGCCCACAGCCGACTCTGAGGTGAAGGGGTGATGCCCACCTTGGAATCCTCTGAGAGGAGGAAGAGAGTTGCAGAATAAAAACATTTTATGAGAACCTTCCCATTTCAAACCCCCTTAGCAAATCATGGACTATCCCCCAAAGGCGTACAGGTCCAACGTAGCAACACACTCTGCAGCCTGTTTGTTTCCGGTGCAACCAGGTGACATCACATCCTCTGGCCATCTGTGACTGTGACTGTCAGCCTCACCTGGGGATAGAATGCTGTGGATGCTCAGCCTTCTTCCAGGACAGTGGACACCGGGCCAAGACACAGCAGAGTCAACTCACCTGCCAGCCCTGCTCCTGGGCACTCGGCTCCACTGTACCAAAGGCACGTGCAGACACACACCTGGGCCTCGGGAGTTTCAGGGAGTCAGACTCCCAGGTTGCACTGTTAGGAATCAGAAGGGACCTTTGAGAGCATCAAGTTCAAGTCCCATAACTTCACAGGCCCAGGGAGAAAAAGGTACTTGTTCAAAACCAAACGAGAGAAGAATCAAATGTAGAACATACATTTCCTAATTATCACTTAATGTTCTTTCCATTTCACCATGACCACTCAATTAGAGAATCGAAAATCCCTTAGAAATGAGTATATATGTTAAAAGAAAAGTTTTAAAATTTATTCCTGAGTGATTTATTATTTATTTTGAGACACCGTCTCACTTTGTCTCGCAGGTTGGAGTGCAGTGGCATGATCTCAGCTCACTGCAACCTCCACCTCCTGGGTTCAAGTGATTCTACTGCCTCAACCTCCCGAGTAGCTAGGATTACAGGGGCGGGCCACCATGCCAGGCTCATTTTTGTATTTTTACAAATACAAAATTTGTCTCAAACTCCTAACCTCAGGTGATCTGCCCACCTTGGCCTCCCAAAGTGCTGGGATTACAGGCATGAGCCACTGCACCCAGCCCTGTGTTTTTGTTTTTGTTTTTTTTCTGAGATGGAATATTGTTCTGTTGTCCAGGCTGGAGTGCAGTGGTGCAATCTTGGCTCATTGCAACCACTGCCTCCTGGGTTCAAGGAATTCTCCTGCCTTGCTTTCCTAATTTTTGTGTTTTTAGTAGAGAAGGGGTTTCACCATGTTGACCAGGCTGGTCTCGAACTTCCGACCTCATGATCCACCCACCTCGGCCTCCCAAAGTGATAGGCATGAGCCACTGCACTCAGTCCCTGTGTGATTTTTACCATGACCATAGTAGTAAGCATTTTCCTTTTTGTGTGCATTGTGGCACTTGATTACATATCATCTTGTGTTGTCCTCTAATTGTCTCGTGTGCATGAATATTGTGTCCCCATAAAGCTGGTATTCTCGGGGTAGTGCAGCACACTTGTTAGATGGAAGGTGGTTGGTCACTAGAACACTTAATTAGCATGTGGAAGAGGTCTTGGAGGTTTTGTTTGTTTGTTTGTTTTGAGATAGAGTCTCGCTCTGTTGCCCAGGGCCTGGGCTGGAGTTGCAGTGATCTCGGTTCACTGCAACCTCCGCCTCCAGGTTCAAGCAATTCTCCTGGCAGCCTCCTGAATAGTTGAGATTATAGGCACCCACCACCATGCCCAGCTAAGTTTTGTATTTTTAGTAGAGACAGGTTTTTGCCTTATTGGCAAAGCTGATCTCAAACTCCTGGCCTCAAGTGATTAGTTCCCTGGGCCTCCCAAAGTGCTGGGATTACAGGCGTGAGCCACCGTGCCCGGCCCGCCTTGGAAATTTAAAAACAAAAACAAAAGCAAAGTATTTACTGTCCTGAGTTGTTGGTGAGAGTGAGGACAATCCCTGTCCTCCCCCTTTCATCCCCTAATGAAGACCCTGACCCAGGGGGAAGAAAAACATTCAAGCCCAATATACATATTTTATACATAAGATTTCAGTGCTCCACATCTTGTCCCACGGGAAAGTCCTCAGGGGCCATAACATGCATGGAGCTGTCATCTGCTATAACAACGCCTTCTTCTGGAATACCTCGTGAAGGACCTGCCTGAGGCATTCCTGATTTGCCCAAATAGACATGGCTAATACTATACATGCTGCTCCATAACACAATATTTCATGGATGTCTTCCCAATTAAATACATAAAAATAAACAGTCATGCATTGCTTAATGACAGGGATACATTCTGAAAAAAATGCATTGTTAGGCAATTTTGTCTTTGAACAAACATCATAGGGTATATTTACACAAACCTAGATGGTACAGGCTGCCACACACCTAGGCTGCACATGGCCTATTGCTCCTAGGCTACAAACCTTACAGCATGTTACTGTGCTAAATACCATAGGCAGTTGTAATACAATGATAAGTACTGGGTATCTAAACACAGAAAAGATACAGTAAAAATACAGCACAAGAGGTAGAAAATGGTACACCTGTAGAGCACATTTTGCCATGAATGGAGCTTGGAGGACTGGCAGTTGCTCTGGATAGGTCGGTGAGTGAGTGTTGAATCAATGTGAAGCCTGAAGGTATTACTGTACACTACTGTAGACTGTATAAACACTATACACTTAGGCTACACTCAATTGATTTAAAAGATTTTTTTCTGCAATAATAAACTAACCTTAGCTTACTGTAACTTTTTTACTTTTTATTTTATTTTATTTGTTTTATTCATCTATTATTATATATATATTTTTTTTTTTTGGAGACAGAGTCTTGCTCTGTGGCCCAGACTGGAGTGTAGTGGCACGATCTCGGCTCACTGCACCCTCCGCCTCCCAGGTTCAAGCGATTCCTGTGCCTCCCAAGTCGCTGGGATTATAGGAGCATGCCACCATGCCTGGCTAATTTTTTGTATTTTTAGTAGAGACAGTGTTTTGCCATGTTGACCAGGCTGTTCTTGAACTCCTGACCTCAGGTGATCTGCCTACCTTGGCCTCCCAAACTTTTTTACTTTAAAAACTTTAATTTTTTTTAACCTTTAGACTCCTGTGGTAACACTTAGTTTAAGACACAAATACACTGCACAGATGTACAAAAATATTTGTTCTTTATATCCTTATATGTAAGGATATTATCTCTGTTCTATAAGCTTTTTTCTATTTAACAAAATTTTTTTATTTATTACGTTTTAAACTTTTTTGTTAAAAGCTAAGACACAAGCGCACACATTAAGACACAAGCACACGGGCTGGGCGCAGTGGCTCACGCCTGTAATCCCAGCACTTTGGGAGGCCAAGGCGGGCGGATCACAAGGTCAGGAGATCAAGACCATCCTGGCTAACATGGTGAAACCCGTCTCTCCTAAAAAATACAAAAAAATTAGCCGGGCATGGTGGCGAGAGCCTGTAGTCCCAGCTACTCGGGAGGCTGAGGCAGAAGAATGGCGTGAACCTGGGAGGCGGAGCTTGCAGTTAGCGGAAATAGTGCCACCGCACTCCAGCCTGGGCCACAGTGTGAGACTCCGTCTCAAAAAAAAAAAAAAGACACAAGCATGTGGCCTGAGCGGTGGCTCATGCCTATAATCCCAGCACCTTGGGAGGCCAAGGTAGGAGGATCACTTGAGCCCACGAGTTCCAAACCAGCATGGGCCACACAGGGGGACCTCTTCTCTAAAAAAATTAAAAAAAAAAAAAATTAACTGGGTCTGGTAGCATATGCCTGTGGTCCCAGCTACTCAGAAGGCTGAGGTTGGAGAATAGCTTGGGCCTGGGAGTCAAGGCTTCAGTAAGCTGTGATCGCTACTACACTCTAGCCTGTGTGACAGAGTGAGACTCTGTCTCAAAAAACAAAACAAACAAACAAAGATACAGGCACACACAAGTGTAGGCCTACACACAGGGTCGGGATCGTCAATGTCACTGTCTCCCACCTCCACATCTTGTCCCACAGGAAAGTCTTCAGGGGCAATAACATGCAAGGGGCTGTTCATCCGCTATGAGAACAACACCTTCCAGAAAACCTCCAGAAGGACTTGCCTGAGGCTGTTTTACAGTTAATGTTTTTGAATAAGTGGAAGGAGAACACTGAAATAATGATTTAAATGTGTAGTACAGTAAATACGTAAGCCAATAACATAGCCATTTATTATCATTATCAAGTATTATGTACTGCACACAATTGTATGTGCTATACTTTTATATGACTGGCAGTGCCATAGGTTTGTTTACACCAGCATCACCACAAACACATGGAAAATGTGGTGCACTATAACATTACAACAGCTACAATGTCATTAGGTGATAGGAATTTTTCAGCTCCATTACAATCTTATGGGACCACGTTGTTATGCGGCACATGACTGTATATACAGTTCAACAAACATTGATTAAATGCCTACTGTGGGTTTCGCCATGTTGGCCAGGCTGGTCTCCAGCTTCTGACCTCGAGTGGTCTGCCTGCCTCGGCCTCCCGAGGTGCTGGGACTGCAGACGGAGTCCCCCTCACTCGGTGCTCGGTGTTGCCCGGGCTGGAGTGCGGTGGCGTGGTCTTGGCTCGGTGCAGCCTCCGCCTCCCAGCCGCCTGCCTTGGCCTCCCAGGGTGCTGGGATTGCGGCCTCTACCCGGCCGCCGCCCCGTCTGGGAGGTGGGGAGCGTCTCTGCCTGGCCGCCCATCGTCTGGGATGTGAGGAGCGCCTCTGCCAGGCCGCCCCGTCTGGGAGGTCTACCACGGAGGCCAGGTGCAATGTAGGGGCTGGACGTGGTGGCTCACATCTGTAGTCCCAGCACTCTGGGAGGCCGCAGCGGGTTGATCACTTGAAGCTAGGAGTTCGAGACCAGCCTGGCCAACATGGCGAAACATATGAAAAATACAACAGACAAACCAACCAACCAACCCAGCGACAACAAAACAGGTCTACCCTGGAGTCATACTCTAATTTTTTTCTATTTTCCTCCCTTTCTGATCCTTTATCCCACTTGCTTTTTCTTCCTCTTCCTTGTCCTCCTTCTTTGTCAAATAGAGGATTGAGTTATTATCATTGATCCATACAAAGTCCCTCTCTCATTTATTTTCTTTAATTCCCACCCCCCATTTCTATTCCCCATCTTCCCATGTGCAACCTTCCTAATATGTTTGATATGCATCTTTTTGTTTGTATGTATTTTTAGAAAATGTTTATTGTTTTGTGTGCAAAAAAAAATTAATAAAATTCCTTCTAATCAAAAAAAAAAAAAAATGCCTACTGTGTGCCAAACACTGCACTGCCAGGTGCTGAGAGGCAAAGTACCTGCCTTAAGACACTTTCATCTGTGCTGTGTCACACAGGTAGCCTGGCAGAAGTCAGTACGTTGCACAGAAGGCAAGCGAGTTTGCAGGTGGATGGGGGTGGGGAGGAGTAGGGGAGCAGCCAGGAGGGGCGGCTCTGCAGGAGTTGTTTAGAAATCAACATTTTTTTTTTTTTTTCTGAGATGGAATCTCACTCTGTCACCCAGGCTGGAGTGCAGTGGCGCAATCTTGGCTCACTGCAACCTCCGCCTCCCAGGTTTAAGCGATTCCCATGCCTCAGCCTCTCAAGTAGCTGGGATTACAGGAGCCCACCACCACGCATGGCTAATTTTTTTTCTTTGCATTTTTAGTAGAGATGGGGTTTCACCATGTTGGCCAGGCTGGTCTCAAACTCCTGACCTCAAGTGATTCACCCGCCTCCTGCCTCCCAAAGTGCTGGGATTACAGATGTGAGCCACTACGTCTGGCCCTGAAATCAACGTACTTTAAAATGCCTAAAAATAAATCTTAAAAGCCATCTGTAATTCCCAAATGGAGAAAGCCAGGTGATATGTGCTTATAAAGTTATCATAACACATATACAATTCTGTGGTCACTTTTTTCCATCTAATTATTTAATAAACACTTCACCAGTTATTTGCAGCTAATGTTGATCATCTTAACCGTAGCAAATATCTAGTCGTGTTGATTCAACATATATTCAGCCACCACCCTTTTGGTGACCTTTTAGGTTGTTTCTTGTTATTTGCTTTACAGATAAAAATGGTTTTGAAACTTTTGTCTGTGGTTATAATCCTTTTTTTTTCTTTCCTTATATTAATTCCTTGAGATAAATTCTCAGGAGTGAAATTAATGGGTCAAAAATTATGACTTTTCCCAGCTACTGTGGAGGCTGAGGTAGGAGCAGAGCTTGAGCCTGGGAATTGAGGCTGCAATAAGCCATGATTGCACCACTGCACTCCAGCCTGAGTGACAGAACAAGACCCCATCACAGAAAAAAAAAAAAAAAAAAAAAAATTACGACATTGTAATGGCTTTGGATACATATTGCCCAACTAGCCTCCAAAAGATTATCACAGTTTTAAAAAATCACATTTAGGCCGGGCACAGTGACTCATGCCTGTAATAGCAACACTTTGGGAGGCCAAGGTGGGAGGATCACTTGAGGCCAGTAGTTCAAGACTAGCCTGGGTAACATAGTAATACCCCATTTCTATAAAAAAATAAAATAAAAAATTAGCCAGGGGTGGCGGGGTGCATCTGTACTCCCAGATCCTGCAGTGAGCCATGATCATGCCACTGCACTCCAGCCTGGGTGACAAAGCAAGACCCTGTTTCAAAAAATAAAAGTTACATTTATACACCATTCGTTATGAGCCATGCTGTCCTAAGTGCTTTGCATACATTAGCTCAATAAATACTCATAACAGCTTTGCACTATTATAATCCCTTTCTTTTTTTTTTTTTTTTTTTTTTTTTATTTTTTTTTTTTTTTTGTAGGAATGGGATCTCAGAATGTTGCCCAGGCTGGTCTCAAACTCCTGGCCTCAAGAGACCCTCCTGCCCCAGCCTCCCAAAGTGTTGGGATTACAAGTATGAGCCAACACACTTGGCCTTTAATCTCATTTTACAGATGAGGAAATTAAGGTCTAAAGAGGTAAAATAACATGCTCAAGGCCACATTCCTGGCAAGCAGCAGAGCCAGGGTTCAGACCTAAGCAGTCTGGCTCCACAGTCTCTGCTCAAGTGCTGGCCTCTGATGCCAATAGCAAAAGATAAGTCCTCCTGGAACCTCAGCAGCTGTGGCCTTTCTCCACCTTTGGCCACTTTTACTAATAAGAGTACTGTTACGTCATTACTGTCCTCTTTGATATGTCTTCAAATAGCTGGTGAGGGCAACCGAACGTTTTTCTGCTCATTTGCTACTTATAATTTGGCCTCTCCTGTTTTAAAATTAGGAACAAGGATCACCTCACTAACACAATTTTGAAAAGATATTTTGGCCGGGGGCGGTGGCCCACGCCTGAAATCCCAGCACTTTGGGAGGCCGAGGTGGGTGGATCACGAGGTCAGGAGATCAAGACCATCCTGGCTAACATGGTGAAACCCTATCTCTACTAAAAATACAAAAAATTAGCCGGGCGCAGTGGCTCACGCCTGAAATCCCAGCACTTTGGGAGCCTGAGGCAGGTGGATCACCTGAGGTCAGGAATTTGAGACCAGGCTGACCAACATGGTGAAACCCCGTCTCTACTAAAAAATACAAAAATTAGCCAGGCGTGGTGGCACATGCCTGTAATCCCAGCTACTTGGGAGGCTGAGGCAGGAGAATGGCTTGCAACTTGGGAGGTGGAGGTTGCAGTGAGCCAAGAACGTGCCATTGCACTCCAGCCTAGGCGACAGGGCAAAACTCTGTCTCAAAAAAACAAACAAACAAAAACAAAAGAAAACAAATAAAAAAAACAAAGTCTACTGTACTTCCTACTAGGGCTTCCTTTCCTTCCTCCAGTCCTTACTTCTAGTCTCAAGAATGGGTTTGTTCCTGACCCAGTGATGTAACCCCTCCACCTGTACCAAACAAGAAAAGTCAAGCAGGTGTTAGCTCTTGTGCCAACTCCAGTTAATTGACTGGGACAAAACTAGGAAGCACATGGTCAAGAAGGATTCCAAAGTTGTGCTGGGGGCTTAGGAAGGAGAGTGGTGCCATGTTTTTTCCATGACTTTCATAGTACTAAATCCAGTGACCACATTTTTGTCCTTATCTTATTTTGTCCTCTGGTTGTGACATCGTAGACAGCCCTCTGTTCCATTAGCTGCCAATATCCATCCCTTCCCAGTTCTCTCTTTCCTAAGACTGTTGCTTTTCAAACTCATTTCTGGGCATTCCTCTGTATCCTCACCTTTGGGGTTCTCCAGAACACTGGTCCACAGCTCTGTGTATTTCACACATCCCTCTTAGAGAGTTTCCGTTTGGGCTTCTCTCCATGCCTTAACCACCACCTAAATGCTGACTGCTCCTAGATCTGTATGACTAGCCCTGACCTCTGGCTCAAGCTTCAAGGTCATGGGTCCAAATGCCCACTGAGCATTTCTGCCTGGATGTCCCATAGACATCTCAAACTTAGCATGTCCAAAATGGAACTCTTTGTCTCAACACCTGGTGCTGCCTTCCACTCTCCTTTTCTTTCTGTCCCTTGCTTTAGTTAATGACACCACAATACATCCAATTATACCAAAGCAGGAACCAGGTGTCAGCCCATGCTGTCTTCTCCCTCACCGCCTATACCCAGTAGGTTGCCAGATCCGATCAGTTTCACCTCCTAAACATTTCTCAAATCTGCTTTCTCCTGGACAACTCTACACTGACTTAGTTTAGGTCCTATAGATAGTCTAATCTTGTCCCTTTCCAATCCATACTCCATATTGCTAGGGTGCTCTGTTTAAAATGCCAAACTGATCATGTAACTTAAAACTCTTCAATGGTTCCCCTGAAAGGAAAAATAAAAAATCTCTCTATCCCCCTAGTGATGATAATTTATATGTACTATAATGTCATTTAAATAGATATAGACATAAAACTAGGTATAAATATATATTTATGGCACATAAAATTATAAAAGTAATGGCAATTTACCAATTAAATAGAAACAAAACTATAAAGCCAAAACATTTTAAAATAAAAACATTAATTTATTGTGACAGATGATGTTTGCTGAAACTAATTGCTGCACAAAATGTGATCGTGGAATGGAGAGTTCCAGCTCAGGGTCTCCGGAGTTTGGCACGCTGTGCAATGACTCACTTCTCCCACCACTTTTCTCTATTGGAACTTCTGCTCACCCTTTGTTCATTCAGCCTGCTGGGAGGACATTTGGCCTCCTCCAGGCGCAAATGCATCATTTACATATTAAGTCCTCCTCCGTTCTTTTCTCATTAGCTGAGACAATTAAAGCAGCACTACTTGGTGCCAACTCATCACAAACACAAAGACAAATGTAGACACTGAAATCATTTGGCAATATAGGTTATAAAGTGCCACCCAGATGATCCAAACCATGATTATCTCATTTGTTTTTTATATTATTATTAAAAGTAAGACACAAAAGTTAACATTTTCCTAGAAATTCCACGGACTTCAGATAAGACCTAAAGAGCCAGGCCCAAGCTCCCTACCACATGGGATCCAGGAGCTCGTCACTGGACCCCACACACTCATAGAGACACTGCTGCAGCCACTTCCCAACACTCGCTTGATACCCTGGTGGTACCAAATCGCTTGTGCTTCTGTGCTTTGGATGCCTGCTCATCCCTCTGACTGACAGGCTGTGCCTGCCCTCTTCTTAGGCTAACTCCTCCTTATCCTTTAGGATTTTGCTGAGAAGCTCATCTTTTTTTTTTTTTTTTTTTTTTAGGCGGAGACTCTGTCGCCGAGGCTGGAGTGCAGTGGCGCAATCTCGGCTCACTGCAAGCTCCACCTCCCGGGTTCACACCACCCTCCTGCCTCAGCCTCCTGAGCAGCTGGGACTACAGGCACCCACCAACACGCCCAGCTAATTTTTTTTTTTTTTTGTATTTTTTTTTTTTTTAGTACAGACGGGGTTTCACCGTGTTAGCCAGGATGGTCTCGATCTCCTGACCTCATGATCCACCCGCCTTTGCCTCCCAAATTGCTGGGATTACAGGTGTGAGCCACCACACCCAGCCTACGTATTTCTTGGCCCAGAAGCTCATCTTGACCCCACAGGCAAGGGTCAACTGCCTTTCCTCTGTGCCTAGCTTTATCATAGCACTGACTGCATCATGTGCAAATTACCTTGGAATGTAAGCTGCCCCAGGGCAGGGACAAGGCCCTATCAAGCTCTACAGCTCTGTCTCCTAGATAGGGTCTGGCATATGGCAACATGCAACAAGGGCTGCTGAACTAAAATCCAGGCTCCATGCTGTACTGGAGAGAAACTCTCACAGTGGCTGGGCTGTAGAACTTGCTTTGATGACCGTCTATGATCTTAGACATGTCATTTCATCACCTCGAGCCCCAGCTGCCCCATCTATGAAACAGAGATGATACAGATATACTGGTACAGGTGCAAAGTTACAAGGAAATTTGGTGCAGCATGATTTCAAAAGAAAAATATCGTAAGCACCTAAATGTCCCCCTTTGGTGTGCTGATTAAACAAATAATAGTACATCCATACAACGGAATGCTACACACTGTCGAAAAGAAAGCAGAAGCTCATTATGTACTGATGTGGAATTACCTCTCAAGTTTGTCTTAAGAGAAAAAAGTGGGAGCAGAAGAGTATATGTGGGATTTTACTATTTGTTTAAGAAGGGCGAAAATACATATATAGATTTGTGTTGACTTGATTAGGTACTAAAATGCTTGAAAAGGGCCAGGCACGGTGGCTCACGGCTGTAATCCCAGCACTTTGGGAGGCCAAGGTGGGTGGATCACTTGAGGTCAGAAGTTTGAGACCAGCCTGGCCAACATAGTGAAACCCCATCTCTACTAAAAATAAAAAAATAAAAAAAATTAGCCAGGCGTGGTGGTGCACGCCTGTACTCTCAGCTACTCGGGAGGCTGAGGCAGGAGAATCACTTGAACCCAGGAGGCAGAGGCTGCAGTGAACTGAGATCACACCACTGCACTCCAGCCTAGGTGACAGAGCAAGACTCCACCTCAAAAATACATAAATAAATAAATAAAATGTTTGAAAAGATAAACAAGAACAATAGAGGTTACCTATTGGGGAGAAGAAAATGGATGGATAGAGGACAGAAGAGAGAAGTAGATTTTTCACTGCATATATTTTATACTTACGATTTTAAAACTACAATACCATATTACTTACATAAAATTTAAAAATTTTAAAGTAAATATTTCCTGCCCACCATAATTACCTCACAAGATCAAGTAGGAAGATCAAGTAAACATTGTAGGCAGGGCATGGGTGCTCACACCTGTAATCCCAGCACTTTAGGAGGCCAAGATGGGCAGATCACTTGAGGTCAGGAGTTCAAGACCAACCTGGCCAACATGTTGAAACCCCATCTCTACTAAAAGTACAAAAATTAGCCAGGCATGGTGGCGCGTACCTGTAATTCCAGCTATTCGGGAGGCTGAGGTGGGAGAAATGCTTCAACCCGGGAGGCAGAGGTTGCAGTGAGCCAAGATCATGCCATTGCACTCCAGCCTGGGCAACAAAGCAACACTGTCTGAAGAAAAAAAAATAAATATATAAATATTGTAAAAGCATTTACTGTTGTTGGAAGGTGTAAGCAAGAATGACATTTTGTGGTGAAGCTACTGTGTTATACTTGTACTAATAATTATAATGACAAAGATACCTTCCTTTCTCCATCCGCATCTTTCTCCAACACACACCCTCCAGGGGAGCATCAAGCTTCACTATCGTTTTACAGAATAAAGGAGATTGAAAGAAGGGAAATGACAGCTATGTTGACACATGATCTCACACCTGCTTCTAATACAGAGAGTCCCACACATGAACCTTCCCCTAAAGGGCCTTATAATAGCACCCTCTTCCACAAGAGCCTGCCTACTTCCTATCCTCCCTTTCCATGCCCCATGTCTACCTTCTCAGGGACCCCCACACAACCAGGGGCTCTGCCACAGATTCTCAAACATCTCCCTTCAATTCCACACATCATTTTCTCATTGGTCTAGTATGCACACTGGGTCTGCTGGCCTTTCCTCATCCACCTTGGCATTCTCACAGAAACCTCAAGGCTGCAAAATCCAAATAGCAGCCCAATGGCAGGCTCCACACAGAGATACCGGGTGCTGACTCTGAGAACTCGAAACAAACCCTGTCATCAGGATGACGGCCTTCTTACTTCTCTCTCTTCCTCTTTGTCAAATGTTTCCAAGAAACCGGAACTGGAGGGGACGTTTGCTTTTGGAGAGCAGCCAGGTAATGTGTGCTAACACCCCAGGGATGTCTGTAGAAAGGGTCTTCTATGTTAAAGAATTCTGCATTCGGTCCTACTCAGTTCAAGGCATGGCTGAAAAGACCCTAATGAAATGGTTAAACACATGGACTTTAATGTCACATATTTATTTATTTATTTTTATTTTTATTTATTTATTTTTTGAGCCAGAGTCTCGCTCTGTCACCCAGGCTGGAGTGCAACGGCGCAATCTCGGCTCACTGCAACCTTTGCCTCCTGCAAGCAATTCTCCTGCCTCAGCCTCCCAAGTAGCTGGGATTACAGGTGCCCGCCACCACACCTGGCTAATTTTTGTATTTTTATAGAGACAGGGTTTCACCATGTTGGCTAGGCTGGTCTCGAACTCCTGACCTCAGATGATCCACTTGCCTCAGCCTCCCAAAGTGCTGGGATTACAGGTGTGAACCACCATGCCCAGCCAATGTCATGCATTTATTAATTCAACAAATATTTATGGGGTGCCTACTCAATCCTAGTCACTCTACTAGATAATGGCATGCTGGACCCTGATCTCCTAAAACAGAAATTTTTAAATCCTGATTTAAAGCATTTACCAATTACCATGGTGTAAATACTCCCACCACAGTCAATATCAGTGAATGTAGAACTGGGAAGAGATGTGTACAATCGGCCCTTGTGACCCAATACAAGCTGGCTTTGGCAAACCACTGGACAATGAACAAAATACACATAGACTCTATATTCATGAAATTAAGTATAATAACTAACATTTATTGAGTGTCTACTATATGTCAGATAATGTTGTAAGAACTTTATAGATATAAACCATTTAATCATCACAAAACCCCTGGAAGGTATTGTTATCTAACAACAAAAAACTAAACACCTAATCTCAAATTGTGATAAGTGATATGAAGCAAACAAAAAGGGTTGGGGGAGAACACAAAATTGAAATGTTTGCTGATTTTCATGGTGTAAATACTCCCACCATGACCAATTTCAAGCTACCAATGTGACTTCAATTGGTTTGCTGAATTCCACAAAATTTACCATATTGCTCTCATTAGCCAATATGAGCCAGTACAAGCCAGCTCCAGCATACTACTTGGACAGAAGAAGGAGGAGGAAGGGAGAGTGAATTTGGAATGATCACAGGTCTCTCTGGGAGATGGAATTTAAGCAGATACATGAAAGATGACAAGGAGATAATCTTGTGCAGAACCAGGGAACACCCAGAAAGAGCGGCATGAAATGAGGTTAGAGAGAAAGGCTAGAGCCAGATCATGCAGTGTCCCTTTGACTGTGGGCAGAAGATTGAAATTTATTCCAAATGCATAGAGAGACCTGGGTTTAAATTTCAGTTCCACTGCTTACTATGTGTGTGATTATGGGAAAGTTCCTTAACTTCTTCAAGACTCAGTTTTCCTCATGGGTGAAATAGGTTAATACCTGAAATCTATTCTCACTGTGTTATCATAACTAATACACGAGATGTGTATACAATGCCTGCCCAATACTGGAGCTATTATTATTACTAACCCACAATACATAATGCCCCTTCATGTGAGAAAGAGAGAACTAAAGGTAAATGTCTGACAGCCCTAGAAAATTTGCTCCATATGAGGTTGCTCTGGGATCTCAAATTCAAAGGCCTACAGGGTCAGGCATATCATACCCAATGGAACATGAAAGAGACTAAGGCAAACAGAGAACATGCTATGTTCCAAAGGGAGCAGTTATTACAAAATCCAACAGGTTGTAGTCATCTGTAACATGAACCCCATGTTGACTAGTCTTCCAATTATTGGGATTTTTATATGAAATCTCCCCATTTGCAAATGTTGACCCTAATTCCAATTTAAAACACTGTGTAGCCCAAACCAAACAAGCCTACAGACCACTCATTTGTGACCCCTGCTTTCTACCTTTCAATGGGCTCTTTCTCTAACCCAAGAGGAATTGGACTAGCCAAGGAATGCCTTTGGCTGGCTCAGACTGGGGACACACAAGTGAAGTTAGGCTGTGAGAGTGACCTTCAGGATGAAAAGGGCAACTCGACTTCCAAGGCAGTGGCCAAGCAAAAGAAATGATTCCATATATCCTACAACTCCTAGATGCTCATAAGCTCAGAAATCACTTTCTGATAATATATTAGTTTCAATCCACCATCTGGTTCTTTTATGTTTCTTTATTCTTCTTTTGAATTTTTAACAAATTGTTTCATTTCTTTTTTTGTCCTCTACTAATTTAGAAATTATCTACACAGTTTCTGTCTTATAATGGGTTGACCTCAAAATTACGACTTGCATTCTTAACTTGTCCAATGTTGTTGTCTAATGTCAAGTACCTTTACTGCTCCCTCCCAGACAGTATAAGAATCCTAAATATTCTCAGGGTTTTTTTTGGTTTTTTTTTTGTTTTTTGTTTTTTGAGACGGAGTCTCGCTCTGTCACCCAGGCTGGAGTGCAGTGGCGCAATCTCGGCTCACTGCAAGCTCCGCCTCCCGGGTTCACGCCATTCTCCTGCCTCAGCCTCTCTGAGTAGCTGGGACTACAGGCGCCCGCCACCACGCCCGGCTAATGTTTTTTGTATTTTTAGTAGAGACGGGGTTTCACCGTGGTCTCGATCTCCTGACCTCGTGATTCGCCCGCCTCGGCCTCCCAAAGTGCTGGGATTACAAGCGTGAGCCACCGCGCCCGGCCCAGGTTTTAATTCTATTTTTATTTTTATTTTTATTTTTTATAGAGATGGGAGTCTCGCTTTGTTGCCCAGGCTGGTCTTGAACTCCTGGGCTCAAGTGATCCTCCCACCTCAGCCTCCCAAAGTGCTGGGATTACAGGTGTGAGCCACCCTACCTGGTTGCGAACCCTAAATATTTTAATTACACATCCCCTGCTCTCCACTGCCAAACCTCACTTTTGTGGTTTTTCCATTTTTGTCTGGCTGGAAAGATGATTCTTAGGGCCACCTTGGAAGCAATGTGCTGAAAATGGAGAGTCTTTGCCTGCCCTGGCACCTGAATAAATAAGCAGGGAAGGGCTGTGTGCATGCTATGTGTTTACCCACTCTGTACTGTTAGGTGATTAAGGAATATATTTATGATGGTTAAGGCACTGATGTTTGGGGATTTGCTTGTTACAATACATAACATTATCCTATTTAATATAGATATTTTCAGACGGGCACGGTGGCTCACACCTGTAATCCCAGCACTTTGGGAGGCAGAGGTGGGCAGATCACAAGGTCAGGAGATCAAGACCAGCCTGGCCAATATGGTGAAATTCCGTCTCTACTAAAAATACAAAAATTAGCTGGGCGTGGTGGTGGGCACCTGTAGTCCCAGCTACTTGGGAGGCTGAGGCAGGAGAATCACTTGAACTCGGGAGGTGGAGGTTGCAGTGAGCCAAGATCATGCCACCGCACTCCAGCCTGGGCGACAGGTCGAAACTCCATCTCAAGAAAAAAAAAAGAAAGTAATTTGTCCTTTTTCTCTAATCGTTTTTTAAAAAAATTTCTGTGGTTCTTTCAATATGTGTCTTTACAGATAAGGAAGAATTCTTTATTTGTAACATAACCACAATATTGTTATCATACAAAATATTAACTGTAATTCCTTAAATCACCAAATATCCCATGTACAAAATTCTAATTGTCTCACAAATGTCATTTGCTTTTTAAAAACAATGTGTTTGTTTAAACCAGTATTTATAAGGTGCACACATTATGATCAGATTATATCTTTTTAATCCTTTTATCTATAGGTTCACCCTCCATATTGCTCACTCCCCCTCTCTCTTTCTCTGTGTGTGTGATTTTTACATACATATGTATATGTATATACATACACACACGTATATAAAAATGTAAATATAATTTTTTTCTGGCAGTTCATTTGTTAAAGAAAGCTGATTGTCTTACAGAGGCCCCATAGTCTGCATTTTGGTGATCGCAGTTTAATGGTATCCTTTTAGTAAGATAACTTCATAGACAGTGTTGTGTAGAGTGCATAGTAGTCTCTCTGTGCTAATTTATGGTCAATGTCTGTATCCATTAGTTCACTGGAAGTTATGTAATATTGATATCCCAGTTACATCATATATTGATTTATTAGATGGAATACACCTATAAGGATAAATTCCCCTTCATCTTTTTTTTCTTTCTTTTTTTTTTTTTTTTTTTTTTTGGCAGAGCTAGCTGAGGTTTTATTTTGGACCAAAA
This sequence comes from Hylobates moloch, assembly GCF_009828535.3. NCBI lineage: Eukaryota > Metazoa > Chordata > Mammalia > Primates > Hylobatidae > Hylobates > Hylobates moloch. The sequence goes on from NW_026652280.1 coordinate 98,156,857, forward strand.
AAAAAAAAAAAAAGCAATTGAGTTGTTTTGCAGCTGGAGGCATGGGCAAGGGGGGTCCCAGGTAGTAAACTCCCCCGCAGGTGGGCTGAGGGCTAGGGCTGAGCCTCAGGTGGGTCTCCTGTTCCCAGTGCTACCCTGCATAGCGGCCTCCCTCCCAGGCGCTGGAGCAGCGCAGGAGGGGTAGGCTGGGAGGGGCTGCCGCAGCTATTCACTTGGGCAGGAGTCGGAGGACTCGGACACCAGCTTCCTATCACTTGTCTCGATCTTCTTCACAACCACGGCCCTCGAGGAGCTGGTGCGGCTGAAGGAGCTAGAGCCCGCACCAGAGCCAAAGCTGGATCCCAGGCCACAGCTGAGGCCGGGGCTTGTGAGGCCCCCATAGGCCGAGCTCAGACCACCTGCATAGCCGCTGGTGGTCTTCGTGTGAATACTCATGTTCTGCATCCCAGACTCCAGTCGGCTCTCCTTGCCCTCCAGCAGCTTCCTGTAGGTGGCGATCTCGATGTCCAGGGCCAGCTTGACGTTCACAGCTCCTGGTACTCACGCAGCTGCCGCAACATGTCCTGCTTGGCCCGCTGCAGGGCAGCCTCCAGCTCGGACAACTTGGCGTTGGCATACTTAATAGCCAGCTCTCCGCGCTGCTGGGCATCTGCAATGGCGGCCTCCAGGGAAGCCCTCTGGCCTTTGGGGCCCTCAATCTCAGCCTGGAGCCAGCTGATGTTCCGGTTTATCTCGGAGATCTCAGTCTTTGTGCGCCACAGGTCATCCCCGTGCTTCCCAGCCAGGCTCTTGCAGCTCCTCATTCTTGATCTGGTACATGCTCTCAGCCTCAGCCTGGCTGCGGTTGGCGATCTCTTCGTACTGTGCCTTGACCTCAGTGATGAGGCTGTCCATGTCCTGGGAGCGGCTGTTGTCCATGGACAGCACCACAGATGTGTCCGAGATCTGGGACTGCAGCTCCCGGATCTCCTCTTCATACAGCTGCCTGAGGAAGTTGATCTCTTCAGTTAGCCCTTCCAGGCGAGACTCCAGCTCGTTCATGTAAGCTTCATCCACATCCTTCTTGGTGAGGACAAATTCATTCTCCATCTCTGTACGCTTATTGATCTCATCCTCATACTTGTTCTTGAAGTCCTCCACCAGCCCCTGCATGTTGCCAAGCTCCGCCTCCAGCTTCAGCTTCCCCTGGCCCAGAGTCTCCAGCTGCCGCCTAAGGTTGTTGATGTAGCTCTCGAACTTGTTGTCCATGTTGCTCCGAGCCGTCTTCTGCTGCTGCAGGAGGCTCCACTTGGTCTCCAGCATCTTGTTCTGCTGCTCCAGGAACCGTACCTTGTCTATGAAGGAGGCAAACTTGTTGTTGAGGGTCTTGATCTGCTCCTTCTCCTGGGTGCGCACGGCCTGGATGTTGGGGTGCACCTCCAGGACAAGGAGGCTCAGCAGGCTCTGGTTGACCATGACTGCGGTGATGCCTCCCATGCCGCTGGCCCCACCATAGCCGCCACCCAGGCCACCCCGAAAGCTGCTGCTGCCCACTCGGGAGAAGCTCAAGGAGCTGATGCGGGCACTGGGCCCACTCGTGTAGGAGTGGCTGCTGAAGGCCCGGGGGCCAGAGGTGGACACCTTGTAGGACTTCTGGGTCACTCTGATGGACATGGTAGAGGCAGGAGTGGAGGCAGGCGGGCCAAACCAGGTGGAGATCCTGGAAGGAGCGGAGAAGCTGCTTCTTGGTCCCCTTCATTTTTTATTAGTTACCCAGTAGTGCAGTTTGTATAGGAAAGACAGAATACATATATGATTATTTCCTTTATTTACCAGTTTTCAAAAAAATAAACAAATAAACTGGTTCCCTAGCATCCTCCAACTAACCAGTTTACTTTGCTTTATTGCCATTGTTTTTGTCATTAGGAATTCATAGATTTGAACATATTTGTTGTTTTGATCTACACCTAAGGGTGTAGCCCTTTGAGATTCTGGTTTAAAATGGACGTGTCTTATCAGAGCCTCACCTTTGGCAGGTCTTGGGTTTTTATTTTTGTCACCTTAGCCCCACGTCATCACCAAAAATACAGCTTAGTTTGGAAGATTGGAAATGGCTCTCAGGGCAAATACAACTTTGAGTGAAGGGCATGTCTCACTAGATTTTCATCTTCTCCTAGATGTTGGCCTATTAATTCCTACCTTAATTGCTTTTTTATATTTTCTAGATATTTAATTCAGTTTTATGACTATTCTCAGTAGGATGATTGTTCTGAACACTTTAGTCTCCATTACTATAAGAATTTACTTCCTTATGTGGTATGTATACACCATGGAGTACTACTCAGCCATAAAAAGAACAAAATAATATCTTTTACAGTAACTTGGATGGAGCTGAAGGCCACTATTCAAAATGAAGTTACTCAGAAGTGGAAAATCAAATACTGCATGTTCTCACTTACAAATGGGAGCTAAGCTATGGGTACACAAGGGCATTCAGAGTGGTATCATGGACATCGGAGACTCAGAAGTGGGGGACAAGCAAAGGGTACAATGGGTACAATGTACCATACTCAGCTGACAGGTGCACTGAAATCTCAAACTTCATCACTATACAATTCACCCATGTAACCAAAACCTCTTATACCCCCCAAAAGCTATTGAAATAAAAAACACAAACTTTAAAGAATTCACTGTCTTGAAGATGCCTTTCCTGACCCAATCCTAACTCCTCAAAATCATTTGTGAGACTCTCGATAATCTAACCTCAGTAGACCTCCTCTTCCACTGCCTTCCCATTAAACTACATGTTTGAATTCTACAAATATTTTTCTTCCCTGACACTCCTTTTATCCCAGACTTCCTAGGTTTTGCACTGGCAGATTCCTCTGCCAAGAATGCCTTAAATTCCCCAAAATAATGATTAAACCCTAACTATTTTTTAAAGACTCAACCTAATTATCACCTTTCCCATGCTCCCCAAATATTATAGTCATTCCTCCATTTTATCAACATAAAAGGTTATGTCACAAAAGCCATGGCAGGGTTTAAGGGCTGTGATCAATGGTGTCAAGTGTCTCAAAAGAGTCCAATGTTCACCAAAATATATCCACTGGACCTGACAGAATGGCAGCCACTGGAGACTGCTGCCCGGGCAGTTCAGAAATACAGTGGGGAAGAAATCCAGACTGAAACATGCTGAAGAAAAATGAGCAATGGAGGTAAAAATGTAGATTATTCTTTCAAGGAGCTTGGTTGTGAAGGGGCGCCAGAGGTTAGGTAGGTTTCGTGTTTTGTAAATGGAAAAGATGCATAAATATGTCAGAGGAAAGAGACAGTAGAAAGGGAGAAGATAAAGATACAGGAGACAAAATGACAATTCATAGCACAAGTTCTCACTGAGACTTGAGGACAAAAGTAAGGTGGAGAGGTTTACAGAGAACCTTAGGGGTAGGGGTGAGCTTTAAATACGAGTTATAACTTCATCTTTTTTATTTTCATAAAACAAATAAGAAGAGCTGTGGAGGGGAACACTTGAAGCAAGTGGTGAAAGTTTATAGTAGTTGCTATGGGGGAAAGGGGAGGAGTTGATACCTCTCAGAAACACACAGGATCACGGGAAATCAAGCAGAGGGAAGAGATCATGAATTTGTACTGGTATAAAATTCCATGGTTGGGTAACTGACTGTCCAGCAGTCCTCACCAACACAGATACAGGGTCGGAAAAGGAGGACAGATGTACTGCTCTGGGGTTGAAGTTTATAAAGGAACAATGGGTTTGGGGGTATTAATAAGAGAAGTGATGGATCATAGATATAGACCAATAGACTGGAGAAATTGGAGGAGTGAAGGGAATGTTGATTTTAGTGAGAGAGAACAGATGCAGAGAGGGATAAGTGTTGATAGGGAAGGAAGTCATAGCCAGGGATATTGGGCTTGAAGGATCAGTTGATAACAAACTCCATGATACGGCATAAGAGTAAGTGAATGACATAGAGTAAAAGTAAAAGAAATTGAACACCAGACAAAGGACAAAAAAGCTTGAACATTGAACAGCCATTAACACTGATCCTGAAAGCCATCCAAGATGATGGCAGGATCCACAAGATATAGGAGAACTGAGTCAGGTGCCAGAATTTTAGATGTGACCAAATCCCTATATGTCAATTTTCTAAATAACAAATAGGAGCAGAGGGTCATGTTGCTAGACTAAAAGAGTCTCAGAGAGGATGGAAGAATTACAGTCATGGCTTTGGGCTTCCATATTCTTTTCTGGAAAAAAAGGCGAGATTAAATTAGGTCATCTCTGAGCAATCTTAGAGCTCTAAAATCTACAAGCTCCTATCTAGACGATGATAGCCTGGAGGGTGCTCCCCATTTTCTAGCAGGGCACTCCCTACATCTGCTGCTCACACTCTGCTGGGGTTCCCATGTGTCAATACTCAGCTTTTCAGTGACTCCTCAGCCATGCCCCTGTGTTTCCTGGGCTCATGGTCTGGCCTTCACCCTCTAAACCCCATGGACTCTGATTTATGTGCTCCTTGTCGTCTGTGCTAGCCTGGCCTACCTAGCTTGGTGTATCTACTTAGCAATAGGAAGCTCTCTTTATTCACTGTCTATCTTTTTACCCAAGCCTCAATATCTACCATTTACTCAGCTCTGCTCAGATACCTAGTTCTTGGCAGAACTCTTTCTGTTTCCTACCATTAACACCATGATGTAGGCCTGTAGTTAACATGAATTAGGAAAGCCTTGGGCTGCCAAGGACTTTCCTCTCCTATCCATAAAAGCCAGGACTGACTCAGATTGATTAGAGCTTCCCCTTCATCCAATGTCGTTTTTACATGAGTCCACTCCATTTAATTTTTCTTCCTCAATCTTCATTATTCCACCACACATACTCATTTTAGGACTTCCAATTTCAACTTCACCCTTCACTCTATCCAGCAGCACAGCTTCTTGCTTCCCACTTCTATCCCTAATGCTAACCCACTTCTCAAAAAGGCAGTCTCGGCCGGGCGCGGTGGCTCACGCTTGTAATCCCAGCACTTTGGGAGGCCAAGGCGGGCGGATCACGAGGTTGGGAGATCAAGACCACGGTGAAACCCCGTCTCTACTAAAAATACAAAAAAAAAAAATTAGCCGGGCGTGGTGGTGGGCGCCTGTAGTCCCAGCTACTCGGAGAGGCTGAGGCAGGAGAATGGCGTGAACCCGGGAGGCGGAGCTTGCAGTGAGCCGAGATCGCGCCACTGCACTCCAGCCTGGGCGACAGAGCGAGACTCCGTCTCAAAAAAAAAAAAAAAAAAAAAAAAAAAGGCAGTCTCTCCCACTTTTGGAATCATTGTGATCTTGGTTGAGAATCTCTAATCTCTCCAGTCTGACTGCTGTGTGTTCTCCAGCTGTGAGGATTAGTGAGGCATCAGAATAGGTTGGCACACATGCTGGGCTCTCCCTGCAGCTGTTGTGCTTTTCAAAAACCACCAAGCAGGGAGCCCAGCCTGCCAGCAAAGAGCTACAGGCTATAGTGGCTCCTTGCAACTTTCCTCTGAAAACGCAGTAGGAAAGGTCACTATGTGTGTAAGTCCTTGGACAGGACTCCGTAAAAGCCTCCTGTGAAACTCATCCAAGTACATGAAGAAGTGGTAATCAGAATATCTGGGCCCTTATCCATCCCACTTTATGTATTGCTGCTGGAATGAAGTAGTCTTTACCTTTTCCCAACTCCACCAGATAATCCTACTGGCTCCCTGCTGTCCTCTCTTAAAATTAAAATAATTTAGGGTCAGGCGTGGTGGCTCATGCCTGTAATCCCAGAACTTTGGGAGGCCGAGGCAGGCGGATCACGAGGTCAGGAGTTCGAGACCAGCCTGGCCAACATAGTGAAACCCCGTCTCTACTAAAACTACAAAAATTAGCCGGGCATGGTGGTGCCCTCCTGTATTCCCAGCTACTCGGGAGGCTGATGCAGTAGAATCGCTTGAACCTGGGAGGCAGAGGTTGCAGTGAGCCAAGATTGTGCCACTATGCTCCAGCCTAGGCGACAGAGCGAGACTCCGTCACAAAAAAAAAAACAAATAAAAATAAAAAATAAAATAATTTAAAAATTAGATGTTTTTATTATTGGACTAATATAGGTTATTGCAGAAAACCTGGAGGAAAACAAATGGAGAAGTGTAAAGAAGACTATATACATCTCTTGTCATTCCATCACCCAGAAATAATATTGTTATTATGTTGGCATGTTGCCTAACAATCTTCTTTTTTTTTTTTTTTTTTTTTTTTTTTTTCACAGTCTTGCTCGGTTGCCCAGGCTGGAGTGCAATGGTGCGATCTCGGCTCACTGCAAGCTCCGCCTCCCAGGTTCACGCCATTCTCCCGCCTCAGCCTCCCAAGTAGCTGGGACTACAGGCGTGAGCCACTGTGCCCGGCCACAGTCTTATGCATATGTGTGTGTGGTGTGTGTGGGGGTGTAAGAATATGTTTGTGTTCCTTGTTTTGTTTTATAAAATTGGCATACCTGATAATATTCCAGAATACAGTTAGGCTGTAATTCAATTATTTTATATTATCAAAAATTTTTCCAATTTTGTATTAGTATAAGTAATGATGCTGCAATAAACATCCTTGAGGAATTATTGAAGCAAAAGATATATCCACTGTAAGCCTCTTTATTCATGCTGCCAAATTGTCGCCCAAAGAGTAAAATCAGTTTCTACTTTATTCAATGAGAGTTTCTATTTCATGGAACACTTCTTGCCCACATTAGATAGCTTTACTTTTCTAATGCTTTGCAAATTTGATACTGATTGGTAAACAACATCTTATTTGAATATGTACCCCTTATGAAAGAAGTTGCTCATTTTTTGTTTGTTTGTTTAGTGGGTTGGTTTGTTTTTTTAGAGACAGAGTTTCTGTGCCAGTCTGGAGTGCAGTGGTATGATCATGGCTATGGAGTAGCTGGACTACAGGTGTGTGCCATCACACCTGGGTAATTTTTTCATTTCTTTTGTAGAGATGGGGTCTCATTATGTTCCCAGGCTGGTCTTGAACCCCTGGGCTCAAGCAATCCTCCAGCCTTGGCCTCCCAAAGTGCTGGGATTACAAGTGTGAGCCACCACCCCCGGCCCTGTTGTACATTTTTTCCCATGCTGATTAGTCCATTCGATCTCAACAAAAATTAGCCCAGTCTCCAAACTTTATTCCACTGTGCTCATCTTCCTTTACCAACCTCATTTCTCATGACCTCCCACCAATCTGTATCCCACAATAGCCAAGCTTGTCTCATTACACAATGCTTGCACTCTTCATTTATATAAATAGCCAACTTTAATAATCACCTGCTATGTGTCAGGCATTGTACAAGCACTTTACAAGTATTAACTCATCTAGTCTTCACACCAGCTCTATAGGCAAGGTATTATTGTTATTATTAACTACTTTTAAAATGTGGATACAGGCGTAGATAAATTAGTTAACGTTTCCAAGATCACACAGCTTGAATCTCGAACCCTGGAGGATCTAAGAATCAAATCCAGACAGAGGGCTCAAGAGCTGATCATTGGACTAAAAACCCTCCCTCCTAAAAGGGTAACACGAACAGCCTTCCTTTAAAAATTTCGCCAATGTGAAAATTTTTCGGATTTTAAGTATAGGAGTGGTGTTAAAGTTTGAAAATAAAGGGCAAGCAGAATTTTTCTTTTTAGCCCAGATAGAGTAGTAGGAACTGGATTCGGTTGTTTCCGTTGAAAACAACGGAAACAACTAAAAAAATAGACAAAATATATGAAACAATAGTTCTCAAGACATTGGATACCAGGAAATGAAGGACAGTGACTCCTGAGAAGTGGAAAACAAATGCAGGGAGCCCTACATTGCTCCAGCTTACTTCCTGGACAAAGTTTCCAGGCCAAGGCACAGGAAGGGGGAACTCAGGTGGAGTCCTGTGGTATTCCCCGAGTTGAGGAGTCAAAGTTAGGAGTCCAGGAGGGCAAGGTGGCTGGAGTTCACAGGTCAGAGTATCAAAAACGAAACTGCTGCATAGAGAGGACTCCAGAGATCTCCACAGGGCCGGTCTCTTTTGAGTACTCAGCTGAATTTAGATCAATGAATGTATGTGAGGAAATTTCCTCAGAGTGAGGAAAGAACTTCCTGAAAGGATTAGAAAGAATAATGCTTGGCCAGGCACAGTGGCTCACACCTGTAATCCCTGCACTTTGGGAGGCCGAGACAGGCGGATCACTTGAGGTTAGGAGTTCGAGACCAGTCTGGCCAACATGGTGAAAACTCATCTCTACTAAAAATATAAAAATTAGCCCAGCTTGGTGGTGCACATCTGTAATCCCAGCTACTTGGGAGGCTGAGGCATGAGAATTCCTTGAACCTGGGAGGTGGAGGTTGTAGTGAGCTGAGATCGTGGCATTGCACTTCAGCCTGGGCGATAGAGCAAGATTCCATCTCAAAAAAAAAAAAAAAAAAAAAAGAAAAAGAAAGGGCCAGCAGCCAGAGTGAAAGATCTCTTTCTGTTCCCGTCAGCCAGAGTGAAAGATCTCTTAATTCACAAGGTAAGGCAGAGTACACAGAAAGGTCTAGCCTCAATAACGAAGGGGAAAAAATCAACATTAGAATAAATATAGTCCTGGTTTTACCTAACAAAGTTTAAAAGAACAATCTGAAGGGTTCAGACTGTTTCTAAGAAACTTTACTGCATTCTATGGCAAAATTCAAGAATATATATAAGAAATCAAAAATATCTAGCACCCAACAAAGTAAAATTCACAATGGCTAGTATCCAATAAAAAATTGCCAGGCATGGACACGACAGGGATGCCCTCTCTCACCACTCGTATTCAACATAGTGTTGGAAGTTCTGGCCAGGGCAATCAGGCAAGAGAAAGAAATAAAGGGTATTCAATTAGGAAACGAAGAAGTCAAATTGTCCCTGTTTGCAGATGACATGATTGTGTATTTAGAAAACCCCATCATCTCAGCCTAAAATCTCCTTAAGCTGATAAACAACTTCAGCAAAGTCTCAGGATACAAAATCAATGTGCAAAAATCACAAACATTCCTATACACCATTAACAGACAAACAGAGAGCCAAATCATGAGTGAACTCCCATTCACAATTGCTACAAAGAGAATAAAATACATAGGAATCCAACTTACAAGGGATATAAAGGACCTCTTCAAGGAGAATTACAAACCACTGCTCAAGGAAATAAAAGACGACACAAACAAATGGAATAATATTCCATGCTCATGGATAGGAAGAATCAATATCATAAAAATGGCCATAATGCTCAAAGTAAGTTATAGATTCAATGCCATCCCCATCAAGCTACCAATGACTTTCTTCACAGAATTGGAAAAAAAACTACTTTAACGTTCATATGGAACAAAAAAAGAGCCTGCCTTGCCAAGACAATCCTAAGCAAAAAGAACAAAGCTGGAGGCATCACGCTACCTGACTTCAAATTATACTACAAGGCTACAGTAAACAAAACAGCACGGTACTGGTACCAAAACAGATATATAGACCAATGGAAAAGCACAGAGGTCTCAGAAATAACACCACACATCTACAACCATCTGACCTTTGACAAACCTGACAAAAACAAGAAATGGGGAAAGGATTCCCTATTTAATAAATGGTGCTGGGAAAACTGGCTAGCCATATGTAGAAAGCTGAAACCGGATCCCTTCCTTACACTTTCTACAAAAATTAATTCAAGATGGATTAAAGACTTAAATGTTAGACCTAAAACCATAAAAACTCTAGAAGAAAACCTAGGCAATACCATTCAGGACATAGGCATGGGCAAGGACTTCATGACTAAAATACCAAAAGCAATGTCAACAAAAGCCAAAATAGACAAATGGGATCTAATTAAACCAAAGAGCTTCTGCACGGCTTAAGAAACTACTATCAGAGTGAACAGGCAACCTACAGAATGGGAGAAAATATTTGCAATCTACCCATCTGACAAAGGGCTAATATCCAGAATCTACAAAAAACTCAAACAAATTTACAAGAAAGAAAACAACCCCATCAAAAAGTGAGCAAAGGATATGAACAGACACTTCTCAAAAGAAGACATCTATGCAGCCAACAGACATGAAAAAATGCTTATCATCACTGGTCATCAGAGAAATGCAAATCAAAACCACAATGAGATACCATCTCACGCCAGCTAGAATGGCAATCATTAAAAAGTCAGGAAACAACTTTGTTGGAGAGGATGTGGAGAAATAGGAACACTTTTACACTGTTGGTGGGAGTGTAAATTAGTTCAACCATTGTGGAAGATAGTGTGGCAATTCCTCAAGGATCTAGAACTAGAATTACCATTTGACCCAGCAATCCATTACTGGGTATATACCCAAAGGATTATAAATCATGCTACTATAAAGACACACGTGCATGTATGTTTATTGTGGCACTATTCACAATAGCAAAGACTTGGAACCAACCCAATGCCCATCAATGATTGACTGGATAAAGAAAATGTGGCACATATACACCATGGAATACTATGCAGCCATAAAAAAGGATGAGCTCATGTCCTTTGCAGAGACATGGATGAAGCTGGAAACCATCATTCTCAACAAACTATCACAAGGACAGAAAACAAAACACCACATGTTCTCACTCACAGGTGGGAAATGAACGATGAGATCACTTGGACACAGGGCAGGAAACATCACACACTAGGGCCTGTCATGGGGTGGGGAGCTGGGGGAGGGATAGCATTAGGAGAAATGCGTAATGTAAATGATGAATTATGGGTGCAGCAAACTAACATGGCACATGTATACCTATGGATCAAACGTGCACGTTGTGCACATGTACCCTAGAACTTAAAGTATAAAAAAAAATTCCAAAATTAAATAACATAATCCATCACATCAGCTGGCTAACGAAGAAAAATTACATGATCATATTAATAGATGCAGAAAAAGCATTTGACAAAATTCAACATCTATTAAGGATAAAAACTCTCAGTTAGCTAGGAATAGAGAGAAATTTCCTCAATTTGAGAAAGAATATCCATGAAAAAAATATTTCCAGGCATGCAAAGGAAATTATTACCTACAATGGGGAAAAATATCAATCAATTGAAACCGATCCAGAAATGATACATGAGATAGAATTAGTACCCACAAAGAATTATTATAACTGTATTACACACATACAAGAAGCTAAAGGAAAGACTGAGCATATTAAGCATAGACATACAAAAAAATGTAAAAAGAACCTAATTGAAGTTCTTGGTATGAAAACTCTAATGTTTTAAATGAAAAATACACTGGATATGATTAATAGCAAATTAGACGTAGCAGAAGAAAAGATTAATGGATTTATGGACTAGCAATAGTAACTATCCAAAATGAAGCATAAAGAGAAAAAAAGACTGAAAAAAAAAAAGATTCAGTGAGCTGTGAGAAACTTCAAGTATCCTATTATACAGAAATTAGTTTCCAAAGGAGAGGAATGAGATGAGGGAAACAGACAAAAATATCTGGAGAAATAACAAAAATTTACCAAATTTCATGAAAACTATAACCCACAGATCCAAGAAGCTCAATGAACCCACAAGCAAAGAAACTACATCAAGAACATCATAATCCAATTGTTTAAAACAAGAGATAAAAAGAGGGTTTTGAAGGAAACTGGAGGAAAAAATACACATTACATACAGAAGAATAAAGATAGGGTATAAAGATGATTTATCATTATTTTTTAAAAATGCATGTTAGAAGATGGTGGAGCAACATCTTTAAACTATTAGAAGAAAATAAACTGTCAACTTAGACACCTTTAACTCTGCAAACATGTCCTTCAAAAATAAAGATAGGACCAGCCTGACCAACATGGTGAAACCCTGTCTCTACTAAAAAAATACAAAAAAAATTAGCCGGGCATGTTGATGTGTGCCTGTAGTCCCAGCTACACAGCAGGCTGAGGCAGGAGAATCCTGAACCCAGGAGGCAGAGGCTGCAGTGAGCTGCAATTGCACCACTGCATTCCAGCCTGGGTGACAGGCCAAGACTCCATCTCAATAATAATAAATAAATAAATAAATAAATAAATAAATAAATAAATAAATAAGACAGGCCAGGCACGATGGCTCATGCCGGTAATCCCAGCATCTTGGGAGGCTGAAGCGGGAGGATCAGTTGAGCCTGGGAGCTCAAGACCAGCCTGGGCAATATGACGAGGCTCCATCTCTACAAAAAATAAAGACAATTAGCCAGGCATGGTGGTGCATGCCTCTAGTCTACTCAGGAAGCTAAGGTGGGAGGATCGTTTGAGCTTGGGAGATCGAGGCTACAGTGAGCCGTGATTGTGCCACTGCAGTCAGCCTGGGTGATAGAGTGAGACCCTATCTAGAAAATAAATAAATAAAATAAAAACATTTTAAGGCATACAAAAGTTGAAAGAATTTATCACCAGCAGACACTACACAATAAGAGATGTTAAAGGACGTATTTCAGGCAGAAAGAATGATACCAGATGAAAATCTGGATTTATACAAAAAAATGAAGAGCACCAGAAATAGTCAGTATGTGGGTAAATACAAAGATTTCTATGTTAATTATTTAAATCTCTTTAAAAGACAATTGACTGTTTAAAACAAAAATAATAACAATGTAATGTAGAATTTGCAACAAATGTAGAAGTGAAATATATGTTAACAATAGCACAAAAGCTGGGAGGAGAGAAATAGAAGGGTACTGTTACTGGGTTATTATATTATATGCAAAGTAGTATAATACACTTGAAAGTAGTCAAGAAAAATTAATGCATACTATAATAGCACAACAAAAAGTTATAGCTAATAAGTCAGTAAGTGAGATTAAAATAAATAATTAAAAATTTAACCATATCTTTTAAGAAACTAGAAAATAAAAGCGCAAACTAAGCCCAATGTTAGCAGAAGGTAAGAAATAGTAAGAGTAGAGTGAACATAAATAAAAAAGAAAATAATAGAAAATGGAGAGAGTCCATGAAACAAAAACTTGGTTCTTTGACAAGATCAACAAATTGACAAACCTTTAGCTAGGTTGACAGAAAAAAGAAGACTCAAAATACTAAAATCAGAAATAAAAGTGAGGACATTACTACCAATTTTACAGAAGTAAAAAGGATTATAAAAGAATACTATGAACAATTATGTCAACCAATTGGAGAGCCATGCTGAAATGAACAGATTTCTGGAAACACACAAATTACCCTAACTAACTCAAAAAGAAATAGAAAATCTAAATCGACCTGTAAGTCACATGGATATCAAACCAGTCATAAAAAACCTCCTGCTATGGACTAAATTATGTCCCCCCAAATTCATATGTTGAAGCTCTAACCTCAGTGTGATATTTGGACATGGGGACCTTTGGGAGGTTCAGATGAGGTCATGAGGATGGGGCCCTCATGATGGGATTGTGTCCCTATTGGAAGAGATTTCAGAGAGCTTTCTCTAGTTTTTTTCTCCACCAGGTAAGAATACAGTGAGAAGGTGGCTATCTGCAATCCAGGAAGAAAGTCCTCACCAGAACCCAACCATGCTGGTACCCTGATCTTGGACTTCCCAACCTCCAGAACTGTGAGAAATAAATGTCTGTTGTTTCTGTCACCCTGTCTGTAGTATTTTGTTATGGCAGCCCAAGCAGACTAACACACTTTCCAGCAAAGAAAAGCCCCAGGACCAGATAACTTCACTAATAAATTCTACCAAATATTTAAGGAGGAATTAGTATAAATTTTTCTCTAACTCTTCCCCAAAATTGAAGAGGCAGGAATACTTCCTAACTCATTCAATGAGGCCAGCATTACCCTGATACCAAAGCCAGATAGGGAAACCACAAGAAAATTACAGACCAATATCCCTTATACAGACGCAAAAATTCTCAATAAAATACTAGCAAACTGAATTCAGCAGCATATTAAAAGGATTATACACCATGACCAAGTGGGATTTATCCTCAGAATGCCGGGGTGGTTCAACATACAAAGATCAATCAATGTAATACACCTCATTAATAGAAATAATTTTAAAAACCATGATCAGCTCAATTGATGCAGAAAAAGCATTTGACAAAATCTCACATCCTTTCATTATAAAAAACACTCAATAAACCAAAAATAGAAGGAAACTTTCTCAACATGATCAAGACCATACATGAAAGATCCATACTCACTGGTGAAAAACTGGAAGCTTTCCCCTAAGGTCAGGAATGAGACAGGTTCTTCCACTTTCATCACTTCTATTCAAAATAGTCCTGTAAGTTCTAACCTGAGCAATTACACACACACACACACAAAAAAAATTTTTTTAAAAAGCCATCCAAATTGGAAAGGAAGGAGTAAAATTATCTCTATTAGCAGACGATATGACATTATATGTAGAAAACCTTAAAGAATACATACACGGAAATAGTTAGAATGAATAAATAAATTCAGGGGAGAACTGGAGCCTGCTCCCGGAGAGATACAGCTATGTCGATCGAAATCGAATCTTCGGATGTGATCCGCCTTATCATGCAGTACTTGAAGGAGAACAGTTTACGTCGGGCATTAGCCACCTTGCAGGAGGAAGCTACTGTGTCTCTGAATACTGTGGACAGCATTGAGAGTTTTGTGGCTGACATTAACAGTGGCCATTGGGATACTGTTGTAGGCTATACAGTCTCTGAAATTGCCAGACAAAACCCTCATTGACCTCTATGAACAGGTTGCTCTGGAATTGATAGAGCTAGGTGAATTGGGTGCTTCCAGGTCACTATTGAGACAGACTGATCCCACGATCACATTAAAACAAACACAGCCAGAGCAATATATTCATCTGGAGAACCTTTCGGCCAGGTCTTACTTTGATCCTCATGAGGCATACTCAGATGGAAGTAGCAAAGAAAAGAGAAGAGCAGCAATTGCCCAGGCCTTAGCTGGTGAAGTCAGTCTGGTACCTCCATCTCGTCTCATGGCATTGCTGGGACAGGCACTGAAGTGGCAGCAGCATCAGGGATTGCTTCCTCCTGGTATGACCATAGATTTGTTTCGAGGCAAAGCAGCTGTCAAAGATGTGGAAGAAGAAAAGTTTCCTACACAACTGAGCAGGCATATTAAGTTTGGTCAGAAATCACGTGTGGAGTGTGCTCGATTTTCTCCAGATGGTCAGTATTCGGTCACTGGGTCTGTTGATGGATTCACTGAAGTATGGAACTTTACTACTGGAAAAATCAGAAAGGATCTTAAGTACCAGGCCCAGGATAGCTTTATGATGATGGATGATGCTGTCCTCTGCATGTGTTTCAGCAGAGATACAGAAATGTTAGCAACTGGGGCCCAAGATGGAAAAATCAAGGTATGGAAGATTCAGAGTAGACAATGTTTAAGGAGATATGAGAGAGCACACAGTAAGGGTGTCACCTGTCTAAGCTTTTCTAAGGATAGCAGTCAGATCCTTAGTGTTTCTTTTGACCAGACAATTAGAATTCATGGTTTAAAATCTGGGAAAACCCTGAAGGAATTTTGTGGCCATTCCTCCTTTGTTAACAAAGCAACATTTATACAAGATGGACATTATATTATTAGTGCATCCTCTGATGGCACTGTAAAGATCTGGAATATGAAGACCACAGAATGTTCAAATACCTTTAAATCCCTGGGCAGCACTGCGGGGACAGATATTACCATCAACAGTGTGATTCTACTTCCTAAAAATCCTCAGCACTTTGTGGTGTGCAACAGATCAAACACGGTGGTCATCATGAACATGCAGGGGCAGATTGTCAGAAACTTCAGTTCTGGTAAAAGAGAAGGTGGGGACTTCATTTGCTGTGCCCTCTCTCCCCGTAGTGAATGGATCTACTGTGTAGGGGAGGGCTTTGTGCTCTACTGTTTCAGTACAGTCACTGGCAAACTGGAGAGAACTCTGACAGTGCACAAGAAGGATGTGATTGGTATTGCACATCACCCTCATCAGAACCTGATTGCTACCTACAGTGAAGATGGACTCCTAAAGCTCTGGAAACCATAATTCAACTTTTCTTTTTAAATCAGCTTGAAAGCACGTACTTAAATGAAGGCATATTCATGTAATGTGCTTTTTTTTTTTTTTTACCGGCTTTTCTAAGCAAATCGATTGTCTGAACTAGTCACAAGAATAATTTTGTGAAAATTCATGTTTAAGTAGCAAGTACCCTTCCTTTTTTATATATATTTTTAAGGTATTAGTTTATCTTCTTCTAACTGGTGCAGTCACTTAATGTTTTCATTAATCTTCTACCTGGAGAGTGAAATACTGATATTTCTAGAAAAAAATTTTACTCCTTTGATTATTTGAAATGCTGATTAAAATGTCCCTCCCATATTAAAACTCGTAAATAAGGAACTATATCATATTCAGTAGCTGTGTTCTGTTCCATCTTTTTTTTTTTTTTCTTTTTTTTGAGATGGAGTTTTGCTTGTTGCCCAGGCTGAAGTGCAGTGGCACAATCTTGGTTCACTGCAACCTCTGCCTCCTGGGTTCAAGCAATTCTCCTGCTTCAGCCTCCCGAGTAGCTGGGACTACAGCTGTGCGACACCACACCTGGCTATTTTTTTTTGTATTTTTAGTAGAGATGGCGTTTCACCATGTTGGCGAGGCTGGTCTCAAACTCCTGACCTCAGATGATCCACCTGCCTTGGCCTCCCAAAGGGCTGGGATCACAGGCATGAGCCACCGTGCCTGGCCCATCTTTTTTTTTTTTTTTTAAGATGTTAATAAACTTTATACCTTTCTGGAAAAAAAAAATTCAGCAAAGTTGCAGGACATAAACACACAAAAATCAGTTGTACTTATACACACTAGTAGTGAAGAATTTCAAAATAAAATTAAGAAAACTATTCTATTTTTCAGAGAATCAAAAAGAATAAAATACTTAGGAGTGAATTTAATCTAGGAGGTAAAAGACTTATACACTAAAAACTACAAAACATTGCTGAGGGAAATTAAGGAATGACATCCCATGTCTATGGGTTAGAAGACAATATTGTTAAGGTGCCAACATTACCCAAACCAATCTACAGAATCAATGCAGTCCCTATCAAAATCTCAAGGGAGTTTGTTTGTTTCAGGGTTTTTGGTGGAAATAGAAAAACTTATCATAAAATTATTTGGAATTTCAAGGGATCCCAAATAGCCAAAACAATCTCAAAAAAGAACAAAGATGACTCAAACTTCTCAATTTCAAAACTTACTACAAAGCAAGAGTAGTACTGGCATATAGACATATAGACCAATAGAATAGAATAGAGATCCAATAAATAAACCCTCGTATATATGCTCAATTGATGTTTGACAAGCATGTCAAGACCATTCAATTAGGAAAGGGCAATCTTTTAAACAAATAGGGCTGGGAAAAATAGATATTCACATGCAAAAGAAAGAAGTTGGACAAAATCTCACAACTTTTCATGATAAAACCCTTACCTTACACCATATATAAAAATTAGATAAAATGAATCAAAAAACTAAGTTTAATAGGCAAAACTACAAAACTTGTAGAAGAAAACAGACAGGAATATCTTCATGACTTTGGATTTGGCAATGGTTTCTTACACATGACAATAAAAGCACAGGCAGTGAAAGAAAAAATAGATAAATTGGGCTTAATCAAAAGTAAACACCTCAATGCATCAAATGACACAAGTGAAAAGCCAACACACAGAATGGGAGGCAACATTTGAAAATCATATATCTGATGGAATTATATCCAGAATAAATAAAGAACAACTCATCAACAACAAAACAATCCAATTCAAAAATGGACAAAGTTTCTCCAGAGAAGATACACAAATGGCCAGTAAGCACATGAAAAGATATTCAACAGCCGGGCGCGGTGGCTCAAGCCTATAATCCCAGCACTTTGGGAGGCCGAGGCGGGCGGATCACGTGGTCAGGAGATCGAGACCATCCTGGCTAACACGGTGAAACCCCGTCTCTACTAAAAATACAGAAAAATTAGCCGGGCGTGGTGGCGGGCACCTGTAGTCCCAGCTACTCGGGAGGCTGAGGCAGGAGAATGGCGTGAACCCGGGAGGCGGAGCTTGCAGTGAGCCGAGATGGCGCCACTGCACTCCAGCCCGGGCAACAGAGCAAGACTTCTTCTCAAAATATTCAAATCATTGTCATAAGGAAATCAAACAAAACACAAGAGATACCACTTCACACTCAAAAAAGGAAAAAAGTTTTTGGCAAAACAAAAAGTTAAACATAACTGGGCATGGTGGCTCCCACTTGTAATCCCAGCACATTGGGAAGCTGAGGTGAGAAGGTCACTTGAGCCTAGGAATTCGAAACCAGCCTGGGCAATATAGTGAGACCCCATCTCTACAAAAAAATTAAAAATTAGCCGAACATGGTGGCACACACCTGTAGTCCCAGCTACTAGGGAGGCTGATGTGAGAGGATTGCTTGAGCCCAGGTCAAGGCTGCAGTAGGCTAGGTAATGTCACTGCACTCCAGCCTGGGTGACAAAGTGAGACCCTGTCTCAAAAAAAAAAAGTTAAACATAGAACTACCATATAATCCACCACATAATCTGGCAATTCTCCTCCTAGGTATGCATCCAAGAGAATTGAAAACAGAGACAACCATGTACTTGCACAATAGCCAAAATGTGGAAACAACCCAAGTGCCCATCAACAGGTGAATGGATAAACAAAATGTGGAATAATTAATATATACATGGTGAAATATTATTCAATTATACAAAGTAATGAAATTCTGATATGTGCTACAACATGCATAAAACTTGAAAATATTCTGCTAAGTGAAATAAGCCAGATACAAAAGGACAAATATTATATGATTCCACTTATATGAGATGTTTAGAATTGGCAAATTCATAGCAACAGAAAGTAGATTAGAGGTACTGGGGGCTACAAGAAAGGGGAAATGGGGAATTATTGCTTAATGGGTACAGACTTTCTGTTTGGGAAAATGAAAAAAGTTCTGGAAAAAGATAGCATAATGATTACACAACATTGTGAATATGCTTAATGCCACTGAATTGCACATTTACAAATGGTTAAAATTATAAATCTGTTTTATATATAGATACATATATATATGTATCTCTATATATATCTTATATATAGATACATATATATATGTATCTATATATCTTATATATAGATACATATATATATAACATATATAACATATATTTTACCACAGTAAAATACACTCAATCCAAAAGAAGGAAGAAAAAACGGAAGAAAGAACAGATGGACAAAGAGAAATATAATAGCAAAATGGTAGATTGAAACCCAAACTAAAACAATAATCACATTGATTGTAAATATACTAAACAATTAGAAGGCAGAGATTGTCAGACCGGGGGCGTGGGGAAAGCAAGACATAACTATATGCTGCCTACTAAAAACCCACTGTATTAGTCCATTTTCACACTGCTATAAAGAACTACCTAAGACTAGGTAATTTATAAAGAAAAGTTTAATTGAGTCGCAGTTCCTCAGGCTTAACAAAAAGCATGACTAGGAGGCCTTAGGAAACTTACAGTCATGGCAGAAAGCAAAGGGGAAGCAAGCAAGTCTTACCATGGTGGAGCAGGAGAGAGAGAGAGCGAGGGAGGAACTGCCACACACTTTTAAACCATCAGATCTCATGAGAACTCACTATCATGAGAACGGCAAGGGGGAAATCAACCCCCAAGATTCAGTCACCTCTCACCAGGCCCCTCGACCGACATGTGGGGATTACAATTCAAGATGTGATTTGGGTTTGGGTGGGGACACAGAGCCAAACAATATCGTCCACTTTATCAATAGTTCCCTTGCATCAGAAGAGAAAAAAGAAATAAATAAACCCACTTTAAATGTAAAGACACAAATTAGTTACAAGTAAGAGTGGAAAAAGATATACTATGCTAACTCTAATTTTAAGAAAGTTGGAGTGGGGCTGGGTGTGGTGGCTCACGCCTGTAATCCCAGCACTTCGGGAGGCTGAGGTAGGCAGATCACTTGAGGTCAGGAGTTTGAGACCAGCCTGGGCAACATGGTGAAACCTCATCTCTACTAAAAAATACAAATATTAGCCAGGTGTGGTGGTGCATGCCGGTAATCCCAGTTAGTTGGGAGGCTGAGGCAGGAGAATCGCTTGAATCTAGGAGGCAGTGGTTGCAGGGAGCCAAGATCACGCCACTGCATTCCAGCCTGGGCAACAGAGGGAGACTCCGCCTCAAAAAAAAAAAATGGCCAGGAGTGGTTGCTCATATCTGTAATCCCAGCACTTTGGGAGGCGAGGCAGGCAGATCACCTGAGGTCAGGAGTTTGAGACCAGCCTGGCCAACATGGTGAAACCCCGTCTCTACTGAAAATACAAAAATTAGCCAGGTGTGGTGACACATGCCTGTAATCCCAGCTACTCTGGAGGCTGAGGCAGGAGAATTGCTTGAACCGGGGAGGCAGAGGTTGCAGTGAGCTGGTATCACGCCACTGTACTCCAGCCTGGGCGACAGAGTGAGACTCCATCCCCAAAATAAATAAATAAATAAACAAATAAATAAATAAAGTTGGAGTGGCTTTATTAATATCAGAGAGTACATTTCAGAGCAAAGAATATTATCAGGGCTAAGGAGAGTCATTTCATAATGATATAGGAGTCAATTCATGAAGAAGATGTAATAATCCTAACCATGTAGGCACCTACTAACATAGCTTAAAAATACATGCAACAAAAATAGATAGAACTGAAAGAAGAATAGACAAATCCATAATTATAGCTAAATAGCTCATTCTCTCTCTCTCTCTCTCTCTCTCTCTCTCTCTCACCCTCTAATTCATCAAACAAATAGAGAGAAAATCAGTAAGGCCATAAAGGCTTGAACACCACTACTAACCAAACTGTCCTAACTGACATTTATTAGAGCACTCCACCCAACAGTAGAAGAATGCATGGAATATTTACCAAGTTAGACCAGATTCGGTGCCATAAAACAAGTCTCGATAAATTTAAATGGATTCAAGTCATACAAAGTATGTTCTCTAACCACAATATAATTAACTTAGCAATTAATAACAGAAAAATATCTGGAAAAATTCCCAAATATTTAAAAACTAAGTAATTCACTTCTAAATAATCCATGAGGTCTTTTTTATCTTTCTTTTTTCTTTTCTTAAAATAGAGACAGAGTCTTGTCATGTTGGCCAGGTTGTTCTTGAACTCCTAGCCTCAAGCAATCCTCCTGCCTTGGCCTCCCAAAGTGCTAGGATTACCGATGTAAGCCACTGCACCTGGCCCATGAGTTTAAACTGAATGAAAATGAACACAGAACATAGCAAAATTTGTGGGATGTAGGTAAGACAGTACTTAGAGAGATATTTTTAATGTAAAAGTGACTATATTAGAAAAAAACTCAAATCAATAACCTCAGCTTTAACCTTAAGAAACTAGGGGTAAAAAAGCAAAAGGAAATCCAAAGTAAGCAGAAGACGGGAAAAAATAAAGACCAGTGCAGAAATTAATGAAAAAGAAAAAATTAGGAAAAAAATCAATGAAACCAAAAGGTACTTGAGAAGATCAATACAATTTATAAACCTGTAGTCAGACTAGGGAAAAAATTACAAATATCAGGAATAAAGGAAGAGATCAGATTTTATACATATTAACAACATAGTAAAGGAATATTATAAACAGCTATATACTGAGATATTCAACATTAGATGAAATGGACAAATTCTTTGCAAGACTGAATCTATCAAAGCTCTCTCAAGACAAAATAGATAACACAAACAGATTTATTTCTTATATCTATTATATTCTTATATCTATTAAGAAGATTGAAATTTTAGTTAAAACTTTCCTATGCAAAGGAAACTCCAGATCCAAATGGTTTCACTGGGGTATTCTACGAAACATTTAAAGAAGGAATAATGCCAATTCCACACAAAGTCTTCTAGAACATTGAAGAGGAGATAATTCTTCCCAACTCATTCTATGAGGCCAGCATTATTCTGAAACTGGACAAAAACATTATAAGAAAAGAAAAGCAGCTCGGCATGGTGGCTCATGCCTGTAATCCCAACACTTTGGGAGGCCGAGGTTGGCAGATCACCTGAGGTGAGGAGTTCGAGACCAGACTAGCCAACATGGTGAAACCCCATCTCTACTAAAAATATAAAAATTAGCCAGGCATGGTTGCATGCACCTGTAATCCCAGCTACTTGGGAGGCTGGGGCAGGAGAATCGCTTGAACCCAGGAGGCGGTGGTTGCAGTGAACTGAGATCACACCCCTGCACTCCAGCCTGGGCAACAAAAGTGATACTCCGTCTCAAAAGAAAAAAAAAAAAAAAAGAAAAGAAAAGCTACAGATTAGTATCTATCATGAGTATCATGAGCACGTATGCAAAATCCTTAACAAATTTTTAGCAAATCAAATCCAACAATGTATAAAAAGATTAATACATCATGACCAGGTAGAATTTATCCCAGAAATTCAAGCCTGGTTCAACACTGAAAATTCACCATATCAACAGGCTAAAGAAGAAAAACCATATAATCATGTCAAGTCAACTAACGCAGAACAAAGAATTTGATAAAATACATCTATTCTTTTTTTAGAAAAAACAAATGTTATTGTGTATATTTGAGGTTTATAACATGATGTTATGGGATACATATTGAGAGTAAAATGGTTACTATAGTGAAGGAAGTTACCACATTAATCATCTCACATACTTTTTTTGTATGACAAGAGTAGCTAAAATCTACTTATTTAACAAAATTTCTTAATATAATACAATTTCAACTATAGTCCTCATGTTGTACATTAAAACACAACTATTCTTTGAAAGCTCCCAGCACACTAGGAACAGGAGAGAACTTCCACAACCTGATAGAAAGAATCTAAGAAAAATCTACAGATAATATCATATTTAATTGTGAAAAAACAATTGCTTTCCCCCTAAGATGAGAAACAAGGCAGGGATGTCTTATCTTAGTAGTTCTATTAACATTGCATTAGATGTTCTAGCTAGTGCAATAAGACAAGAAAAAGAAATAAAGGGAGTGCAGGTTAGAAAGAAAGGAATAAAACTGTTATTATTCTCAGATAACATAACAATCTACTCAGATAATTTGATGGAATTTACAAAATGCCCACTAGAACTAATAAATAGGTTTACAAGATTGCAAGATACAAGATCAATATACAAAAATAACTGTGTTTCTATGTACCAGTAGTAAGTAATCAGAAATTGAAACGTGAAAAATGCCGTTCAGCAATAAATAAAGGCAACAACACAGGTGAATCTGCAAATAATTATGCTGAGTACAAGTCATCAAAAAAGATACATACTATATGATTTCATTTATATAAAATTCTAGAAGATGGAAGCTAACCTATAGAAACAAAAAGTATATCCGTGATTTCCTGGGGACCAGAATAGGGAAGGCTGTCCAGTGGGAAGGGTTGGGAAGAAATAATCAGAGAGAAGCAACAGTAAACTCTTCAGCATAATGTTCATTATCTTGATTGTGCTGATAGTTTCGTGTGTGTGTGTCAAAACTTATCAAACTATACGTTTTAAATATGTGTAATTTACTGCATGTCAATAAATTTCTTTTAATTTTTAAAAGGATATTTTTCAGTTTTGTTTTTTCGTTTTGTTTTTGAGACAGGGTCTCACTGTGTCGCTCAGGTGGGAGTGCAGTGCCATGATCATAGCCCACTGCAGCCTTGATCTCCTGAGCTCAAGTGATCCTCTTGGCCTCAGCCTCCAGAGTAGCTGGAACTACAGGTATGTACCAACACACCCAGCTAATGTTTTTGATTTTTAGTGGAGATGAGGTCTTGCTATGTAGCCCAGGCTGGTCTCAAACTCCGGAACTCAAGCAATCCTCCTGTCTTGACCTCACAATATTTTTCAGTTTTAAAAGCAGGATTTGGGCAGTTTTTTATTATCTTCCCCTTGGCATCTCACCTTTTTTGTTTCTCACATTTGATCCCGGGAAATTTGTCTTATTTGGAAGAAAACACACACACACACACACACACACACACACACACACACACACCACATCCAACTTCCCAAAATATTAGCCTTCAGTCTAAAATTGGTTCTCTTTCACACATTTTTTTCTTTACAATTTATCTTGGCACCTTCTCTATTATTCAATTTGTCTCAGCTACTTGGAGTGTGATGGGAGGGCCTGGTTTCTAAGGTAACCACAGACAGAAAGGCAGCAAGCTGGGGAAGCTGAAGGGCACACCTGGAAGGTGACCCTGAAAACAATGCAGACCTCTCACTGCGAGTAAAGGTGAGAAGCTCCTTCTCCAATAAATTCCCTGAGATCCTCAAGAGAGATGAGGGCCAAATCTCTGGGGGAAAAAACTCAAGGGACATTGAGAGGGAAGACAAAGAACTAAGAGAAAAATTGCTGGTCCACTGCCCCATGGGAAAATGAACTCTCTGGGGGGTTGAGGAGTTAAACCAATGGACTCTGCTTCTAGCTCCACCCTCCCCAGTTTCTCCTCAAAAAGCTCTGCACCTCTCCCATCTTTCTGAGAAGGTTCTGCCAAATTCATATTCTTTGGTTTTATCACTTTTCCCCCAGGGCCTGGCATGGTGCCTGTGACAAGGAAGCAGCACAGGTAATAAAAGGAAAGCCAACCACAGACCCCAGAGCCAGACTGCCTGGGTTCCAGCTCTGTGACTCTAGGCAAGTTATTCTCCCTCTCTGGGCCGCTGTTTCCCCATCTGAAAATAAGGTTGATATTATAATAGTACCTACTTCAAAAGGTTGCTGAGAAAATCGAGTAGGTAATTCTTGTAGTTTGCTTGGAACAGTATTTACATAGCAAGCACTATATATGTTTTGGGTATGATTATTACCTGACATTAAAATTTTATTGGGAATTCAACAGGTTAAATGAACATAATATTCTGAGTGACAATGAAATGACATCTGTAACAGAGATTTTAGGACTGGTTGTTCTGGCTACCCAGAAGTATTCTAGAGAAATCAAAATCAGCTGATGAAAAAACCACAGAATTTTCTCACCCTTAGGAGTAAGCAATATCTTAATTAAGCCTCTCACATCATCTTCCCCATTGATAAAGGTTTAAGAGGAGTGAAAGATCGTCAATGAAACAATGGCACTATGTCTCCAATGGTGATTTTATTTTGCCAGGTCTGTCCCTTAACAGCACCCTAGAAGGAGAATGACAGCAACCTGGAGTTCATGTCTTTAAAAGAAACACCAGTCTGGGATGCTGATGTCTGCTCACGGATAAGAAGTTGCTTCTCTAGAATTCACATCGTGAACCATTCAAGGTTTTTCATCACTGCTCTCCGTCAGCTATTCAATCAAGCATTCAGTTTCTAGAATCTCTCCCAGAAATAAAAGCTGACCATACCCATCTATCCACCTTTTTCTTTGCTTCTCACTACTTAAAGATAATCAGGTATGAATTCTAGCCTCGATCTATCAATTAATGGGATTTCATGCAAATCACCTAAAACTTCCCTGTGCCATAGTTTCCTTAATGTAAACAGACATAACAACTAGTGCCCTACCTATTCCCCAGGATGTTGGGCAGAGAAAAGGATTCATCTATTGATAGAGTTCTGTGGGAAAAAAGTTCAAAAGACTATGTTCATTTAAGGCAGAGGTGTCTAATCTTTTGGCTTCCCTGGGCCACACTGGAAGAAGAAGAATCGTCTTGGGCCACACGTAAAATATACTAACACTAACAATAGCTAATGAGCTTTAAAAAAATCTCATAATGTTTTAAGAAAGTTTATGAATTTGTGTTGGGCTGCATTCAAAGTTGTCCTCGGCCACATGTGGCCTGCGGGCCCCAGGTTGGACAAGGTTGTTTTAAGGTATCGCTCCCTAAGATTTATCCTGATTTTCCTGCCCAGCACTCTATAGCTTACAGAGCCCAGGCTTGTTCATATTAAATCCTTACAAACTGCAGATGGCAGTTCACAAAGTTATCTGGTTCTCCGGACTCCTAGTGTAGTGTTCTTTCCGTTGATCACCAGCTGCCTCCAGATTCCTACAACCCAGTCTCTCTAGGACACAATCTAATCTATTTTGTTTTTTGACCTGAGACTTGCAGTTTACTTAAATGGCCAACTAACTTCAGGGAACTCTATCTTACTAAAGCCATTCTCGTAATCTTCAAAGTGGAGTGTTCAAGGAGATGCATGAGGAAAGTATTTAAGAATGCACTCATGGCCAAGGCGGGTGGATCACGAGGTCACGAGACCATCATGGCTAACAACAGTGAAACCCCTTCTTGACTAAACATACAAAAAATTAGCCGGGCGTGGTGGTGGGCGCCTGTAGTTCCAGCTACTGGGGAGGCTGAGGCAGGAGAATGGTGTGAACCCGGGAGGCAGAGCTTGCAGCGAGCCGAGATTGTGCCACTGCACTCCAGTCTCGGCGACAGAGTGAGACCCTGTCTCAAAAAAAAAAAAAAAAAAAAGAATGCACTCATAATAGTATAATAGTATTTAATTATGGCAAAAATAATTAGGTTTTACTAATACTAATGACCTGGCATTCTCACTCAGTCACTATGTCAGAAGTCATCTGTCACACACAGTATATGAGGAGGTTCCAAGAACCAGAGGTAACATCACCACGGACATTCATTTTCTTCATAATGTACGTCATCCACCAGACAAAAACAAGCCTGTTAACTGCTACAAACTTTACAATTCTTTGTAATGACAGAGAATGACCATGAAAATCTTTGCTGTGCAGATTGACAATCTCCTGGGGAAAGCCTAAAATGAAATACTGAACATGGAGGAGATGCACATTTTTATTTCAGTGTTCTATGATGAGAAATGGCTGTCAAGAGTATGCTACCTAGCACTTACTTGCAAAAACAAAAACAAACAACAACAAAAACGCCGCTTAATCTGTCCCTTCAAGCTGTCCCTTCAAGGTTAAGATGACAGTCTCTACGAGCGAGGAAGTCACTGCTTTTCTAAAGAAACACATACTTTAGGAAAAAGTATTTTGAAGATGGATGACTGGAAATGGTTCCAATATTGTGATTTTTTTAATTACCGAAAACAATGGTTTCACCTATCAAAACCCTTGCACACTTTGAAAAATCAGGAAACAGAATTTGAAAACCTATTTTTAAAAGTTAAATGAAATTTCTTAATGGCTGGAACCCATTTGTTAAGAATATAAAAATGTAACACCTTCCAATCATTCAAGAAGGATTGACTTAAGATATAAATTCACTAGTTGAATTTCAATTAGAAGTCTTTGCATTGTTGATGAATGGGATTGGAAAATAAGTATCATGATTTAATAAATGCAATCAAGGGCATACTTCTTCTGTTTGAATCTACCTATCTTTGGCAAGCATCTTTTCCAGTTATGACAGCAATTAACTTTCACCAAAAAGCATGATTTAAAAAATGTTCATTTTTAAATTTCAACCTTTTACTATTTCTACAATAGGCAATGTTGCATAAGATATGTAATAAAATATATGTAAATACTTGCTTTAAAAAATATTACATATATTAAGAAAACATTATCATTATTATTATTTTGAGACGGAGTTTCACTCTTGTCACCCAGGCTGGGGTGCAGTGGCGCAATCTCGGCTCATTGCAACCTCTGCCTCCCAGGTTCAAGCGATTCTCCTGCCTCAACCTCCGGAGTAGCTGGGATTACAGGCGCTCCCCACCATACCCAGCTAATTTTTTTTATTTTTAGTAGAGACGGGGTTTCACCATGTTGGCCAGGCTGGTCTCGAACTTCCGACTTGAGGTGATCCACTCATCTCGGTCTCCCAAAGTGCTGGGATTACAGGCGTGAGCCACCGCGCCTGGCCAAGAAAATATTATTTTAAAATGTTTGACAACCAGTGGTCTGTCACCACAGAGCAGTGTCCACATTTGAGAGCGTCATTTTTGCGGGTAGTATGACAAAGAAAGACACAATTAAGTCAGCAACAATCTAGACTGTGCTTCAAATGCTGGGCAGATCACCTGTTTTGGGGAGTTCTGGCCTAGGGGTTGGTGGAGACAGGGTGAAGGAAGCAGGTTATTTGCCAACCTATACCTGATATACATTAAAGGGAAAGTTCCTGGTTCATAGTAGGTCTTCAATTGATGCTTATTCTTTTTCCTCTTGCAATTTGCATATCTACCACTTCTAAACTGGTGAGGTCACTCCAGAGCTCACGAATGTGTATAGATAATTTACAAATACATCTCCACCCCCTCCCAGAACAATCCGGGTAGTGTGAAAGGAAGAGAACTTATGCAAACACCCCACTGCCTGCAGAGTATTTTACAATGGCATTTACCTAGGCAAGAAGGCAAAGTCCACTCCCCAATCCTAGTGAGAGTTTCCTTTTTAATAATTTTTTTTTTAATTTTTTATTATTATTAGTTTTTTGAGACGGAGTCTCGCTCTGTTGCTCAGACTGGAGTGCAGTGGCGCAATCTCAGCTCACTGCAAGCTCCGCCTCCCGGGTTCAAGCGATTCTCGTGCCCCACCCTACCGAGTAGCTGGGATTACAGGCACGCGCCACCACGTACGGCTAGTTTTGTATTTTCAGTAGAGACGGGGGTTTCACCATGTTGGCCCAGGATGGTCTCGAACTCCTGACCTCAGGCCCCGCCTCGGCCTTAATGATTTTTAATCATAACGCTCGGGACCTTCTGACAAATGTCATGTTACTTGTAAAGATTTAGAAACTGTGATTCTATGAGAGGGGGTTATGAAAATAGAATTGCTCTGGAAAGGCTCTTCCATAGAGTTCAAAGACACTTTACACAGCCTGGTATTAAGATGCCCAAGCCAAGCCGAGAGGAAACAGCGAAGGGTCTTCCCCCTAAGTCGGTGGTATTAGAAGTGGGAAGGACCACAGAAACGGGAGGAAACAGTTAAAAGAACTGACACCACGAAGGAGGCCGCAACAACTGTTTGAAAAATAAGATCAGAAGAGAGGTGGAGAGAGGGTGAGCCGTAGCTGCGGGCGCCGGAGTAATGCCGGTGGACTCAAAGAGGTAAACCTGCACCCGTGGGCAGGGGCACGGGGCGCGGGCACGGTGGCTGGGCGGGCAGGGGGTAGGAGACAAAGGTCGGCTCCCGAGCAGAAGTCAGTAAGAGGGAGAAAAGCAGCCGAGGAAAAGCGGCGAAAAGGCGGCAGGGGTGGTGGTGGCGGCGGCGGCGGGACGGCGCGCGGTGCCTGGCGGGGTCAGGGCCGGGGTCGCCCGCGGGCCGGGCCGGGGTTCCGGCTGAGACGGGGACCCGCTAGGCCGCGCCGAGGGGCAGGGCCGGCGACTGAGGGGCCGCAGAGGGGACCGGCCGAGGAGCGACGGCAAAGGGTTGTGGGGGGCAGGGCGCGCAGAGAGGCCGGGACAGGGGCGGGCCGGTCGGCGGGAGTCGCTGCAGCGGGAACCGAGGCAGGGAAAGGCGGTCAGCTTCCCGCCCCCGCCCCCGGCCGCCGCGGCGTGAGGGGAAAGACCGGCGGGCGGCGGGCAGCGCAGCGAGGAGGAGGAGCCTGCGGCCCCGCCCCGCGGGAGCGAGGGAAGGAGAAAGGCTCGCAGGGAAGAAGGAGGGAGGGAAGGGGGGCGGCCGGCCGGGCCTGCGCCCGAGCGAGCGGCGAGCCGAGGGGGAAGGGGCCCGGAAGGAGGCGAGCGCGGCCGCGACGCCGGCAGTCGGACGCCCGCTCGTGCCGGCCTGCCGCAGCCGCCGCCACCTTCCCTGTGCGCCGAGCCTGGCGTCCCGAGCGGCCGCGAAGGCCGGAACACGGAGGTCGGGCGCGGGGCGAACGGCACCGGGAGCCGGAGGCGCGGCCGGGCGTCCTGCGCGAAGCACTGCGGGCTTCTGCCTGTGAGATTAGGCGAGGGGCCGAAAGGGAGGCAAGGAGAGGCCGAGAGGAGACAGGCGATCGGATTTTCCAGGAGGCTGGTGTGGAAGAAAAACCCACCTCGAACTCAAATCCACAATAATAATCCGAACGAATAATAAGGGAGCCGTCTTTCTGGCCGGGCGAGAGAGAGGGAGAGAGAAAGGGGAACGGGAGGAAGCGAAATCTCCGTTTCATGGAGGCTGAGGCAAGAGAAAATTTCGGAGCCTGGATGTGGAGGAGCCCAACAGCAGAACTAACTCAGGAAATTGTCTTTCAGAAAAAGGCCGAACGTAGGCTGGGTCTGAGAATCAGGCTGGGGTAGGTGGAAAAAAGAAAAAGAGAATTTTTCAGATTATCTCTGTTTTTATCTTATACCATTTAAAGGTAAAAGATTGATTTCAGGTTTTTGGTGCAATTGGCTCATTTAAGAATTTCAAAACATTTGATTTAAAAGCTTTTTTTTTTTTTTTAAGGAAGTCCATAAATTTTGGTTCCCAGGGTTGCACTGGACTTGGAAGGAGTGCTGTTGTGTACATACTATTGTATGGTTTTATTTATTTTTTACTGTGCAAATCAGCTGGAAGATTTTTTCCGAGTGCCATTTCGGATTTATTAATCCTTTTTTTTCCTTTCCTCAAAGATATTTGCTGTTGTCATATTAAGCATTGGAGACTAGAAAATTATTTTCCCCCTTTGAGTTAGAGGGTCTCTTGCCAACAGAAGGATAGCTGAGAAAACTGGATTTAAAGGATGGTTTTATCTGTACTTTGCAGTTAACAGTGATATTTTGAAGGCACATTTTTCTGTGATTCATTTTTTTAGCCCATAGTGCTAAGCTCGAAGAGATTCGTGGCTGGGTTTTTGGTTTCTGAGAAGGTCGTAGTTTTTCCTCTTTTCCTTTTTTTTCTTTTTCTTTTTTTTTTTTTTAAGCGGGGGAGGGGAAGAGGGGCTGAGAAAGGAAATCATGTTCACTGGTAGAAGTAGAGTGGAGCATCAGTTACCAGGGTCCTGAAAGCTGGAGGAGAAAGGAGTCTATCTTCAAGTTGGGAGGCCCTCCTCTCACCTTGCTCAAAAATTGCAAGCGATTCAATCCTGATCAAGACACCAAAGCTACAGGATTCTGGAACCGTGGAGACACCGAGAAACCATGAGTGTAAGGTTACCCCAGAGTATAGACAGGTAGGTTTGCTAATAATTTGATTTTTCAACATTGACTAAAGGAAAGACTGGGAGGGGTGGTGTTGCATTTTAATAAATGGTTGAAAATAAGGGTCTGGGTGGGCTATGGGAATTGATGGGCTAGGAGCATTAGTCTCTGGGGACTGTCAGCCTATGTGGTTATGTGCTCTCTGTGTGTCTATGTTAAAAACAGCTCTTGATTCAGCGTCTTTTGAATATAAGCAATAAACAGTGAAGCCAGGAGAGGGGAAGGAGGAAGATGTGTTTCCAGTGGCTTTTGACTTTTGCCAGGGTAGAGGCTGAATTTGAGTCCCCCCAGCTTGCCAGCCTCAGGTGGGGGTAAGCCAGTCTTGTGAGCTCCTAGGGGTGCACTAGGGGGACTGGCTTTAGGTGTTGGAGCTGCTGGGAGAAGGGCCCTGGCAGGGGCGTGGGCCTCCACCAGGCTGATTGGTATGGAATGGTGGGGCTTGGTGACGGGGTGGATCCCATTTCTAGAAATGAAGAGGATGTTCTTGGCCTGAATAAGATGGGACAGAAACATCCTTTGCACCCATGCAGGTCTGGATTTTTACCGGTAGCTGACATGGTCCCAAAATGCATAGATCACATTAGAATTTCCTCTCCTCCAAGCTTAGAGTTTAAATTGAGACCTGCCAACCGGCTGATGCTCTAGGTTTAATCTTCCAAGCTGTTCTTAATAAGCTTGACTCTGCAAAATGGGCCTTCCCTCTGCCTGGAGCCAGAAGAAATTGTTTGGGGCTCGTAGGCCTGCTGGGCAGCAGCACTGGCCCTCAGAGTCTGAGCACATGACACTCCTTCCCCCAAGAGTCTGCCCAGCCACCTCTATCACTGGTAATGTTACTGTGTGGTTGCAATTCTTACCTCCAAATGATTGGTACAACTTTGTAAGGTGTCTGCCTTTTCCTTCCCTCCCTTACCCCTCCTCAACCCCTCTCCCCATGAGAACCTTGCTGGGGGGCGTGTTTTGTGGGCACTGCACACATCCTAACGGGATAGATGGGTGGTTGAAGGACTGAACAAGCAAATGAAAGGACTGGGCCTGGAAAAAAATATTATTGGAGAGATAGAGAAGAATATTTGCAAAGGAGCAATTGCTCCCTCCATGCCCAGTCCACCTTCGGTTATCCATGCTAATAATAATTTCCTTTTGGCTGTGGAATGTGGCCTAAAATGCATATAATCTCTCTCTCCCAAGCACTAATCTCTGTATTGCCTCAGAGTCCCATTTAGATTAGTTCAGCAGTCCCTAGATGGGAACTGACTTGGCAGTGGAGAAGAGGAGGCAGACAGCCACAAAGGATATATGGCCAGTTCAGACCTCCCTCCTCCTTTCTGTTGGCCTCTCTGCAGTTTGACCCTTGGAAAGGGAGAACTGAGCTGTGTCAAGGTGAGGAATTGGAATGGTTTACATGGCTGCCCTTCTACCCTTTTCATCCTCTTGGAGTTTGAGAATTAGTGCATTTGCCTTTTTAAGATTTGGATGGTGAACTCTTTCTGGTAAATGCAGGGATTTGAGAAGATGGGAACCCAAGTTTTGGGGGGGGTGCAAGAAGGAGGAGGAGGCGGTGAGGGTTCCTGGATTGATGTGAGACACTCCCGGGGGTTTGGATATCCTCATAGATAAAAAATCTCAGGATTTGCCCAGCACATTACAGTTCCCTAAGTGCTTTCGTAGAACATATCTCGTTTGAATCTCACAGTGGTTCTGTGTGAGGTAGACAAAAGCGTCAGAGGTTATTATTCACGTTTCACAGAAGGGGAAACTGAGGCTCAGAGAGGCTGCTACCTGGCCTGCCCAGTGCTATCTTGCCTGGCTAGTGGCAGAATCTGGACTCAAAGACTCAAACACAAGTCTTCTGAGTCTGAATCTGGCTCTTTCATTGCCCCATCATGTCTAACTAGGCTTCTATACTGGTCCTGTAGAATGTGTGGGGCACCGTTTTCTTCTTTCTCTTTGGCAGTAGGGTAAAGTGCCTGTCAGCAGTCATGGTCTTCCCTTCTACTTTTCTGTCTTGGGGCTCCTACCTTGGGGGTTCAGTCTTGGGGCTCATACCTGTAAGTCCTATAGTTAAAGCACTATTTTCTCCTATAAGATAGTGCAGCTTTGCAGGGTAAGGGTATTCCTCACCTCCACCCTGCCTGATTCTCTTCCCCATTAAGAGTGGTAGGACTCAGATCCCCTTCGGACATCCCCAGCTGGCTGCATTGAATCTTACTCCCTTAACTGTAGGCTTACTCAGTTGGAACTTTGGGCAACATCAGCCTCAAGACTCTATGATTTTAAATAATTTACAGTCTTAAATCACACTGAAAGGAATAAAATACTGCAGATTATGGGGTCTAGTATTCTTTCAGTTTATCAGTTTGCCGTGTTGAGAGCCTAGTGTAAGGTGCTATAAGAGAGTTTTAGAAAATTAAGGTGTACAGTTCTTGCTCACAGAGAGAGCATGCAACTGGGGGACTGGGAAACATGTAAGACTCCTGAAGACCACATAAAGCAACACCAGACTGTAAGCCCCTCACAAGCAGGGACAGTTTGATTTGCCTGTATGATATCCTGTGTGCCTAGCTTAGTGTCTTGCATGAGGTGAGTACTCAAGAAATGTTTGACAAATGAATGTTAGTTAGAGTGAATGAACAGATCAGCAAGTATAAATTCTTTCATTGCAGGTTGTTTCAACATTCACGTGTTAATTTCAAATGGAGTCAAATGAGGTCAATTAGAGAAGGTTTCCTAGGTAATGTGTATTTTCTAGAAAATAAATGACATAATAAAGGACTGTGTATTTGGAAAGAGATTGTAGCTGAGAGTAAGAAAACTTTGGTATATTTTCTCGGCAGTCTTTAATCTCCCATAGCACCCTGTTCAAGAGTGACTCCTGGGTCCATAGAAAGCATAAAGTATTTGCAACTATTCTTTATCTTTCAGTGTTAATCAATTATTACTGAAAGATGGGCTAAAGTGTAGCTGTTCATGTCCCTTTCAGTTTTTGTCCATGAGCAACTTACTGCCCATTAATATATATTCCTTTCAAGAGTTTCTAAAAATGTGTTTGCTATTGCAAACAGAGATAATGATACTGAATTATTTTTACAGGAGTGGTCATGAGTTTTGCTAAGCCATCTACATCCGTTAGCCTGGTTCCCCCATGGCAAATGTTTTTGAGATGGACAGGTGGGTTAGGGGTTTGCATCCATGAAACATCTTTCCTCTGCCCAAAGTTAGTTCATATGAGGATCAAACCAAAGTAATTGAAGCCAAGAGTTTGTGGTTTGAGTCCTGGCTTTCCCCTTAACTATGTGACCTTGGGGAAGTCACATGCCTCCTCTGGCTTCCTCATGTAAAGCAGTAGTAGTTCATTTCTATAAAGTACAATCCAGTTCTCAAACATTTTTATATGGTGTGTCATTTGAGGATTATAATGTTTATTTCATCTCTCTTATAGGCCTATTGAAAGGAGCAAATCAAACGAGATAATGTATTTCAAATTGTTTTCTAAACTGTAAACTCTATATAAATTATAGATGGTAAATTCACAGATTTGATTTAGCTTCGTGCACAACTTTCTGAGCTAAGTAGCCCAAAACAAAATAAGGTGACTGAAATATTTATATCATTTTGAAGAATTTAAGCAGAGTGAACTGGCTTTATTGTTGTAGAAGTGCATGGGGTCAGGAGGAAGGAGTATTTTTCCAGTAGATAGGGTACTAGAAGAATGTGAGAAGAGAACAGTTACTGAATCTCCTTCCCAGGAACTCTGATGAATGAGAGAGACTTCATCTACCTTGGCTCACCTTAAATGTCTGTTAGTGATGGGGATAGAAAGGATTTGTTCTGTGATCTCCAGCCATTCCTTGTCTTAAAAGCGTATGACTTTCCTAATTCAAAATAAATCCAGACCCAGCAACTGTTCTCTGTCAGGGGTCTCTTCGCACCTTGGCTTCTGGTCTTTGTTGACCCCTGGGACCAAGAAGTCCCCAGACATTTAGCTGAGTTTCTACCTAGATTAGAAGGTTGGCCTCCCAGAATGGAGACAGGGATCCAGAGCTATGCATGGTAAGTCCCTGAAATGCTGAGTCTTTTCCAAAATGTACCTTTGTTCCCATCTAGGGGTGTGAGATGAGAGACACAATGGATTTGCAGCTGAAACATTTGGCGATTAATCACCATTATGAGAAGGAGCCGACTAAGCTTAACTTCAGATACTCAAAAACATTTCTGAAAGAGCACCCTTTTATTAATGTATTTGTTTAGCTTTTTTAATAGACAAGAAATAAGAAAAATTAAATGACAATATGAGTTCATCAAAAATAAAAAGATTTTGTGAATGGCACGTAGCTAATCCCCTAGTTAGTATAAAGGTAAAGGAGTTCTGGAAGCTCACAGCCTCTGTGGAATGGAGTTTAGAAACTAGTTTGTATAGTGTTTCTTGCTGCTTTAAAGTTCTGATAATCTGATATTTGTGAAAAGGCTTTGTTAACTGTTGAGTTCTATAAACATAAGAGAAGTTATTTTAATCTGTATTGACTGAATCTATTTCACCTCTTCATAGTGGCATTGCCTTTAAAAATTCATTTTATTGGTTTATTATTTTTTAAGCTTAACTCAAAGATATATCACGTGGCTTGGAAACTCTTTTTGCTGTGGATTGTGATGTTCCTTCTTTTGTCAATCACTGTATTGATAAAAGACCCAAGCATACACCTGCTAGTGGCATGCAAGATCACTCCATTGCCCCATGGGTTAAACAGTACTGAAGAAGTTGCTGATCCTGGTCTCAAAAAGAAAAAAGTATAACTTCATAAAAAGTCATGTTAGATCTTTTGTGGAAGGAGGTTTGGAGTTCTGAGGAAAGGACACAGCATCTGAGTTAGTAGATGTGAATGTTGGAGCCAGCTTTGTTAGCAACTGGGTGAATGACCTTGCAAAGGTGCTGACCTGCCCTCGACCTCAGTTTTCTTATCTGGAAAAGTGAGGGAATTAGGCTAGCCAGGCTCTAAGATTTGATTGCTTTTAGCTATTACGTTCTTTGAGCCTCTGAAACCAGAATGCTTTGTGTCCTTTCAGTGGGCCAAATGGTTTTTCAGAAATCATTATCTGGCTTTCCTGAAAATCAGTGAAAATGAAAGTTTGAAAAGAACAGAGAACAACGCTGCCTGATCAAATGGGAGAGAAGATGGAAGTACAAGGACATGGAAACATGGGGAGGAACTGAGAAATCCATGGCCCCTAATAGAATTGGAATAGAATTTGGAAGGTGGTTTTGTTTTTTGTTTTTTGAGACAGGGTCTCACTGTGTTGCCCAGGCTGGAGTGCAGTGGCGTGATCACGGCTCACTGCAGCCTTGACCTCCCCAGGCTCAGGTGGTCCTCCCACTTCAGCCTCCTGAGTAGCTGGCATTACGGGCGTGTGCCACCACACCTGGCTAATTTTTGTAGATATGAGGTTCACATGTAGCCCAGACTGGTCTCAAACTCCTGAACTCAAGCGATCTGCCTACCTCGGCCTCCCAAAGTCCCAGGATTATGGGTGCGAGCCACCATGCCAGGCCTGGAAGGTGTTCTTAAGGTCTGGAAGAATACCCCAATTTATTGTACTAAAACAGTTGGACAGATTTCAGGGGAAAATCACAAAAATCTGGCAGGACTTCAAGGGATCCTCTTGCCCTTTCCTCTTGACTTCAAATAGGGTGTCTCTTAAGCTAGTAAGAGACATGGAGAAACCCCGTCTCTACTAAAAATACAAAATTAGCTGGGCGTGGTGGTGCATGCCTGTAATCCCAGCTACTCAGGAGGCTGAGGCAGGAGAATCGCTTGAACCCGGGAGGCAGAGGTTGCGGTGAGCTGAGATTGCGCCATTGCTCTCCAGCCTGGGCAACAAGAGCGAAACTCCATCTCAAAAAAGAAAAAAGCATTTTGTGAATTCCATGGTGCCAAACATATGGTGAGTGTTGTTAGGGCATTTGGTTTGGCAGGGACCCCAGATTGTCCTAAACTCGCCTCAGCTGCCACTAGAATACCCATGCTTAAATTACCCTCAGTCCTGTGCTGATTCTCAACTAAGGACGGACAGGCATGGCTATGGGACCATAGTGAACAAACACAGGACAGTAGTTAAAAATCAGGGGCCAAAGCACTCATCCCAAAGCAGATCCTTTGCTAGAAACCCACAATCTCTTTCCTTTCTAGCCCAGGCTCCCCAGCTTGGGATTCATGGCTTCTTTCTTCAGTTTAGCCCACATCTCAATAATCGTAGGTCTCATTACTGTACCCTGTCACCCTGCTTCGGGTAGACCAGCCTCATTCCTGGGCCCACATCCCTCTTTGCACACCTTTATATCAGTGTTCTCTGTCTTCTCCCAACTCCATTACTCTTATTTCCTTCAAGGAAGCCTTTGCTGGTTAATATCACCAAACCCTACACCTTTATATTATTCAGCATTCCTTTTGCACATGCATACAGCAATTCAACTCTATCTTATTTGCTTGTATAAAATAATTTGTGTAAAAGTTCTGGCAAAATATCTAGCACGTGGTAGACTGTTATGTTGGTTCTTTTATATGGTTCTTGTGTTTTATCCTGTTCCTAAGGGTTCAAGAGCAGTGTCTCCTCATTGTTCTGGGTTGTCTTCTTCGGCCCAGCTTAGTTCTCTTTAGACAAGGTATACTCCATATGTGCTGTTGCCTGACTCGAACATAGCTCATTCTTGACATTGTTGATTCCTTCCATGCCTAGCCAAGGGATTTTAAGAAAGCAAGCTCTAAACACTCCTGCCAGGAACTAAGACCAAAATTCCTCTCGTTCTCATTGGGTGCTAGGTCTTTGGTACTTGGTATTTCTTACAGGGACAGAGCAGCCTTGTTGGGGTTGCCTGCCTTCAGCCTCTCAGAGTTCTGGGGATTTCCCCATTGGCGGCTTGATTTCCGGGCTGCCTTTCCCTGCAGGGGTCTGATGGGCACAAGGCCTACCCTGCCATTGTCCCGCCTGCCCCAGGCTGGCCCCATTCATTTCCCAGAGCAGGGCCTTCAGAAGCTTCCCCCCAAGAGACTGCTGCTGCAGAGAAAGGCCACTGTTGTTCTGGGGGGAGGTGGCTGGAGAGAGTGTAGTAAATAGCTATGTGAATGGGACCTTGTGTGCAGCTAGAACCACAGACCCTCTTCCTTTCAGAGCCCCAGGGAGACGGGAAAAATACCACTAGGATTTCAGTGTCTTCACAGGAACAGGGTTTCAGGTTTGGAAACATTCATGCCATCCCTCAAATAAGAAGCTTGGTCTGTTTAACAAATCTTCACTTATCGTAGTGCTAGGCATCAAGGATTCAACCAGAATACGCTGCATACCTTGCCCTTAAGGAGCTAATGGTTTTGTGGAGGGAGACAGAAGTAAGTATGATAGCACCCAAACTTACTCCTGTGATAACAGTTGAAGCACTGGGAGAGACACCTAAAGAAGGTTTCCTGAGGAAAGGACCTTTACATTGAGGCCAAAAAATAAAAGCCAGGCTGGAGAAAGGGAAAGTCTAGGCAGAGGGAACAGCAGGTACAGAAGCCTCAAGCAAGAAAGAGCATGGTGTTGTGAGAATTGCAAGTGGCTGTGATTTGTAGTGAGACCATAGAACCATTAATTAAATGAAACTGGAGAAAAGGAAAATGAGTTAGGAGCCAAGGCCTGAGGACCATGTAATGCTCTTAGAGGTTTTGGACTTGATCCTGAGGGCAATGGAAGACCATTGTGAGATTTTAAATAGAGGGCGACATGATCAGATATGCTTTTACAAAAGCAAGATCACCATGGCTACAGTGCAGACATGGGATTAAACGAGAGAAAGAGTGGAGAGAGGGAATATGGGTTAGGAGACCTTTATAGTAACCTGGACAAGAGATGAATGTGGTCTCTGCTACGGAAGTGACTTCAGAGAGGGAGAAAAGTGAGAGATCAGAGGTTACAAAGTTGATTATATGGGGGTAGGCGGAGGCATGAAGAAGAGTGTGGGGCAAGGATGATACCCTTACCATTGTCTTGGGCTACTGCATAGTACTATTCAATAATAAAAAAAAGGAACTCTAGAGGAAGAACATAAGATGGTTGAGGGAGAGAGGAGAGGGGTCAGCATCCCTTTGGACATGTTGTGTTTGAAGTGCCTGTGGGAGATCCAAGGAAAGATGTTCAGCAGACAACTGGAGCTCGGGCTGGAGGTCAGGAGGGGATAGAGAATCACATTAGCAGGTCATCAGCACCTAGACGGAGCAGCAGAAGCATAACACTGTCCAGGGGCAGGATGTAGAGAGAGCAAAGGGCTGTGCACAGAACCCTGAGAGGCATACATTTAAAAGGGAGGTGAAGGAAGATGAGAGGCATACATTTAAAAGGGAGGTGCAGGAAGATGAGAGGCATACATTTAAAAGGGAGGTGCAGAAGAGACTGGCAGGGAGCAAGAGAAGGAACCAGAGCAGTGAGGAACCTCCGAAGTGAAGGGAGGGAGTGATTAACAATGTCAAGTTCTCCTAAGAGGTCATGGACGAAAAGGACAGAGAAATGCCTAGACTTAGTAACTAGGAGGATGTTTATGGCCTCTGTGCGTGGTTTCTGGGCAGTAGCAAGGGAAGGAGCCAGTTTCTAGCGGGTCCAAGTGAGAATAGGAGGTGAGGAAATGGTGATGGACATAGTCTAGTCAATTCTTTCATGAAGTTTCATCAGAAAGGAAAAAAAAATGTCGCTCCTGGTCCTGTTAGGTAGGACTTTAATTTTTTTAAGGTAGGGATGTATTGCCCTAGGTCAAGGGTTCTCAATCTTTAGAATCTTTTAGAATCAGCTGGAGATCTTGTTAAAATACAGGTCTGTGGGCCCCACCCCAAACGTTCTGACTCAGTGTGTTTGAGCTGAGTTTGGGGCCTGAGGATCTGCATTGTTACAACTTCCCAGATGATGCCAATGCTGGCATTCTGTGCTTCCAGAGCCACTGCCTTATGACATCTGTGCTCTTTTTTTTTTTTTTTTTTAGACGGGAGTCTCGCTCTGTCGCCCAGGCTGGAGTGCAGTGGCACGATCTTGGCTCACTGCAAGCTCCGCCTCCCGGGTTCATGCCATTCTCCTGCCTCAGCCTCCCAAGTAGCTGGGACTACAGGCAGCCGCCACTATGCCCGGCTAATTTTTTGTGTTTTTTTAGTAGAGACAGGGTTTCATCGTGTTAGCCAGGATGGTCTCTATCTCCTGACCTCGTGATTCGCCCGCCTCGGCCTCCCAAAGTGCTGGGATTACAGGCGTGAGCCACCGCGCCCGGTGACATCTGTGCTCTTAATGAACTCTTTTTATGTTCTCAAAAGAGAACTTTTGTTCACTGTCTATTTCAAAACTTGTCAGTGGCTCTACTCTGCTGGGAATTGCTTCAGTGGCTGGTGAATACCTTGGAGCAGACTGGTCACTTTGTAAGCTTAACGTAAGCTCCCCATCTGGGAAACCTTGCTTAGTCCTTTTCTGTCTACCTTTGACATAGATGCAAATAAATCCTATCTACTAGAGATCTTTAAGGATGGTGGGCTTACAGGAATTTTTGTAATTTCAAAATTAAAGCCCAGAAGAGTCATACATAAGAGAAATGTCAAAGCTTATAGTAAATGTCAAAATCAAATATATATAATTTCAATAATTCAGTTTTGGATTGAGAGAATAAATTTCCTAAAATGGTTTCTCAAACTGATCCCAGGTTCTGAATTTTCCAGTGGTAAGGATCCTTGGAATGTCATTGTTGCCTCTTAGGATGTTGTTAGAGCTCTTAACACGTGGTTGCTGCATTCAAAGTGCTTAGGGCTCCAGAACATGCTTCCACAGAGTGATCGGTTGTTCTACCCTCGCAGGAGTCCACACCACCACTATGGCTTCTCTGCTCAAGGGGTGGGAGTAGGGATCCCATGCAGTTCTGGGGTT
The DNA here is from genome assembly GCF_009828535.3 of Hylobates moloch. NCBI lineage: Eukaryota > Metazoa > Chordata > Mammalia > Primates > Hylobatidae > Hylobates > Hylobates moloch. Next base: position 98,197,867 of record NW_026652280.1, read on the forward strand.
CTGTTCTAGGGCCTTTGCCACTCCCCTTGAAATTGGGTTCAGGGACCACACTACTGTGGTTTCTGAGAGCCCCCTGACCTTTAAGCCTCTTCCTCCTCTCCTGCTTTTCTTTTTGCCCTGTGCATTAGTGGGCCGTTTCTCATCATCTCCAGGTTCTCCAGACCAATGGCTCTGAGTCTGAGATGCAGGTGTGGGTCAGAGGATAGTGGTAGGTATATGACATGGCCTGGCAATTCTTGTGCCAAAGGGTTTCCTAAATAACACTTCAGGCCTTAGGATCATTTAATTAAGCAATGGGAAACCCAGAAGAAATCTTAGTTCTCTTAGCTCAGCCTAGTTCAGGGCTAATAGCTACACCTCTGGAACTCATGCCTGGAGACACATCCTTTTACTAATCCTGAACTTGAGGCCTGGCAGGTTGAGAAAGAACTGGGCAAGATATGGGGGGAGAGACCACTCCCTTGTTAAGATCCTCCTTCCCATTTGTTGGTCTGGCCTATGGGAATTTTAAAATTCATTCAGCACATTTACTGAATACATATTAAATGTGAGGCAGCATTCCAGGCACTGGGGATACACTGGAACTTTCACTCTGTTGGAACAAGACAGACAACAAGCAAGTGTTTAAAATTATTATTATTGTAATCCATCGTATAAATGAATTTTATAAGACCTGGGTTCATAACTGCTGTGGGAGAGGCAGGAGGAAAGATGTGACAGGATTAAAGGAGGGATTAGAGTCAAGAAGAGAAGTCAGTTTTTAAAGTGGGCCAGGGCGGGGGCGGGGGGCATAATTCATGGGAAGAGGATGGAAGCTTGAGGACCAAGATAAGAGTGCAGTGATGATGAGGCTTCTTTGTATTTCTGCACTACAAGATGTATTTGGCAAAGTGTCTTGTCCATTATCTCATTGAGGTGGTCCAGGGCAAGGATTTTCATTCCCATTTTATAGATAGGGAAGCTCGCTCAGGGAGGCTTTAGTAACTTGCTTAAGGTCCAGAAAGTAAGAAGTAATGGAGTTGGGATTTTTTTAAAAAAATTCTGTGCCTACTGAGCCCTAACCTATTGCTGTTCCTCTTTTCCTGTACCCCTGTCAAGGCTTGGTGGTAAAAATGTGTAATTCTTAAGGGAGCCAGACATCAGATTTGCCTGACAGTAGTGAAAGACAGTGAAATTTGCCTGACTAGGAAAGAGATAGGTAAATCAGGAGTCAAGTCCCCCAAGTTTTTCTGTCTCTTCCCAATACAATTTCCTTGTCCATGGCCCCTTTAGGACCTGAGGTTTGCATTCACTGTCTAAGAAGAGGATAAGTCCCTCTTCTTTGCCTCCTCATTGGTTAATGGTGGGGAGAGTGGCACACTGAGGCTGGTAATGTTTCAGTGAGGCTGGGAAAGATGCAATCTCCTCAAAAGTGGCTCAGCACTCTGCCACTTAGCAGTGCAGCATCTTTTAAGCTACTCAGGGGCCCTATCTTTGTGTACACTATGGTGCCTGGGACTGTGTAGTGAATGGATGCTCAGTAAAGTTTTATTGAAAAATAGATACAATTTTTTTAGTTAACAGCTTTATTGAGATATACCATACCATAAAATCTACTGCTTTAGAGTGTACAGTTCAGTGATTTTTAGTATATTCGCAGAGTTGTGCAACCATCATCACTGCCTAATTTTAGGACATTTTAATCACCCCCAAAGAAACCTTGGCCCATTAGCAGTCACTCCCCATTGCCCCCTTCCCCTAACCCCTGAAAACCACTAATCTACTTTTTTCTCTATGGTTTTGCCTATTCTGGACATTTCATGTAGATGTGATAATACAATATGTGGTTTGTTGTGTCTGGCTTCCTTCACTTAGCATGATATTTTAAAGATTTAACCATGTTTTAGTGTGTATAAGTACTTATTCTTTTTATGATTGAATAATATTCCACTGTATGGATAGACTACTTTTTGTTTATCCATTTATCAGTTCATGGACATTTGGGTTGTTTCCACTTTTTGGCTATTGTGGATAATACTGCTATGAACATTTGTGTGCAGGTTTTTGTGTGGATGTATGTGTTCATTTCTCTTGGGTGTATACCTAGGAGGGGAATTGCTGATCATATGGGAACTCTGGGGAACTGCCAAACTGCCTTCCAAAGTGGTTGTACAGCTGGGCGTGGTGGCTCACACCTGTAATCCCAGTGCTTTGGGAGGCCGAGGCAGGTGAATCACCTGAGGTCAGGAGATCGAGATCATCCTGGCTAACATGGTGAAACTCCATCTCTACTAAAAATACAAAAATTAGCTGGGCATGGTGGCAGGTGCCTGTAGTCCCAGCTACTCAGGAGGCTGAGAGGCAGGAGAGTTGCTTGAACTCGGGAGCTGGAGGTTGTAGTGAGCTGAGATTGCGCCATTGCACTCTAGCCTGGGCAACAGAGCAAGACTCTGTCTCAAAAACAACAACAACAACAACAGAAACCACCAAAGTGGTTGCACCATTTTACATTCCCACCAGCAATCTGTGAGGGCCCAGTTTTTTCATATCTTTCTTTTTTTTTTTTTGAGACAGGGTCTCACTTCAGTTTCCCAGGCTGGAGTGCAATGGCACAATCTTGGCTTACTGCAGCCTTGACCTCCCCGGCTCAGGTGACCATCCCACCTTAGCCTCCTGAGTAGCCGGGACTACAGGTGCATGCCACCACGCCTGGCTAGTTTTTTGTATTTTTAGTAGAGATGGGGTTTCACCATGTTACCCAGCTGGTCTCAGACTCCTGGACTCAAGCGCTCCACCCACCACAGCCTGCCAAAGTGCTGGGATTACAGGCATGAGCCACCGCACCCAGCCAGTTTCTCCATATCTTTACCAACACTTTCTTTTTGATTATAGCTAGGATTGTGGGCGTGAAGTGGTATCTCACGGTGGTTTGATTTGCATTTCCTTAATGCTTAAAGATGCCAAGCATCTTTTTATGTTGATTATTTGCATATTTTCTTTGGAGAAATGTTTACTCAAATCCTTTGCCCATTTAAAAATTTGGGTTATTTGTGCTTTTATTGTTGAGGAATGAATAGAGTTTTAAGCTAAGTCATTTAACCTCTCTTGGCCTCAGTTTTATCAATTGTAAAGTGGGAAAGTTGGATTTGATCTCTGAGATCCATTCAAATATAATATTATTTAATCTTTGGTAATTTGGTCACTCTTTTAGGGTTCTACTTGCCACCATGTTGCAGTCCAGTCTGGTTATTAGGGGTATGACTTTTATGTTGAATCAACCTAGGTTTCCTGTTACTTAACCTTTCTAAGCCTGTTTTTCCCTTTGGAACATGAGAAAAAAAGTATTTCTTTCATGAGGTTCCTCTGAAGATTAAATAAAAATAATGCATGTGAAGTGCTTAGCAAAATACCTGATGTAGTTAAGAATTCAATAAATGTCAGCTATTATTATTATATCATTACTTCATGTCTTATAGTCTCCAATTAACAAGCCAGCTCCCCATCTTGCTTGGATGTGACTTGCTTGTCCTGATCTTGGAGCCTTTGCACAGATCAGTATTGTTTAGTTTATCCGTTGCTCTCAAACAGGGGCTTAACATAATTCTAACCATTTCTTTTGCTCAGAATTCTGGCGGTTGGTTGGGTTGAGCCAAGCAGTTGTTTTCACGTGAGGCCTCTCATGCAGCTGTAGTCATATAGGGACGGGGCTGGGCTTCCGAAGAGTTCTTCACTCTGGCACCTTTGTTGGAAGGGCTCAAACAGCTGGAGCTTGAAACAGCTAGAGCTCTTCAGGGATCTCTCTTTCTCTTTCCCACCACCCTTTCTCTGGAATCTCTAGATTATCTTTCTACATGGTGACTTCAGAGTAGCTGACTTCTTAAAAAGAAGATGAAGGCTCTCAGAGCAAGCATCGCAAGACATTTGCAGAGGTGATGTCTTGATGAGCTAGCCTTGGGAGTCTGTTAGTTGAGGCAGTCACAAAGGCCAACCCAGGATCAGGGGAGAAGACATAGACTCTACCTCCTGATGGGCAGTGGCAAGGCTATGGAAGAGCATCAGGGATGGGAACTACTGTTGCAGTTACTTTTGGAAAATTCATTTGCCACACTTATTTAACTGCTTTATTGTTAATTTTTGTCCCTCCTCTCCTTCAAATACCAGTTCAAAACTAACTTACTAGTGAGGTCTTACCTTATTAACTCTCCTTGTTGTGGGTTTCTTCTTTCTCCTATAGCTCTCACCATGTAGGTCCCTTTTGATTTTTATATGACATCCAATTATCTTTTCTTGTGCCTCTGTATCTATAAATACTCCCACAGTACCCACAACCAGACAGCACTCTTTTTTTTTCTTTTTTTTGTGAGACAGGGTCTCACTCTGTCACCCATACTGGAGTGCAGTGGCGTGATCTTGATCTTGGCTCACTGCAGCCTCGATTTCCTGGGCTCAAGTTGTCCTCCCACATCCCAAGTAGCTGGGACTACAGGCACGCGCCACCATACTCGGCTAATTTTTGTATTTTTTGTAGAGACAGGGTTTTGCCAAGTTGCTCAGGCTGGTCTCAAGTGATCCTAGGCTCAAGCGATCCTCCTGCCTCGGCCTCTGAAAGTGCTGGGATTACAGGTGTGAGCCACTGCACCCAGCCTAGACAGTACTCTTTAAGTAATGTTGACCAGCTACCTGAAAGAGTTTACTAAAAATCTCCAATTAGGGTTTTTCCAATAACTTTAATCAGCTAGTGATCAAATGTTGACTGGTTCTCTCAGCGTTAAAAATTCTCACACTTTTTCAGACTGAACCCCAACCCTGGTCCATCCTGCACTTTAGGGAAGCCCAAGTTCTCCATCCCTTTGTTTTCTCACATGTTATCACATCTAGGCATAAAGACTGATAGACACTGATAGACAGTGGGTCAGGAGAGATCCGTAATAACAATTAGCATTTGCTCAGCACTTTACTGATTTTGGAAAGTGCTTTAACAACAGGCATTCTGAAACATAGCTGTTACAGTTATTATTCTCCTTAACAGTGAGAAAGCTGAGGCTCAGGGGAGTTGGTACGTGAAATCACATAGCATTGAACCTATGCTCTGACCCTAAATCCTGGACTTCCTCTCCTTGCTTGAAGAAGGCCTCTGGCTTGGCCCCACTGGATCTCGGAAATTGCCTTCTACCTTCTAGTCTTTGCTGAGGGTACTGAACTTTGATGAAATCTCTTCTACAGTTCTAGCCCTACCTTCTCTATTATAATCATCTGGGTGATCTGGGACTCAGAGCTTTGTTTTCCTCACATGATCTTGCCTCTGCTGCTTTGATTATTTACCCTGGAGATTGTGTTGCTTGGGCGCCCTATGAGCTTGGTTACTTTGAAAAAATGCACTCCCATTAGGGGAAATTGTGTGTGTGTGCGCGCGTGCGTGTGTGTGAGTGTGTTCTAGGAGGATGGTCTGAGACGTAGTGCTTAATAAAATAGGAAGCACAGAATGGGCAAAAGGACAGGAAGGTAGCTAGAGAAGGTAGAGAAAAGAATCTCCCAAAGTGGTAACTTTGAAGTTCTCTTTTCTTCTGTTGAGGAGAGAACAGGCAGATGCAAAACTGATGCTGTCTCTGCCTCTGACTCTGCTGGTATCTGCCCCTGACAGCAGAATGATACTTATGTCATCAGGGACTCTTCACTGAGAATTGGCTTCATTTTATTTCCTGTCTTGATGATCAAATATTTGGTGAATATAGTTAGGGTGCTGTTGCAAGAACCAGGATATAAACCAGGCAAAGGATAAGAATCCACTTAATATAATAATCCTTACAGTACCAAGCATTATACAGCGTTTTTATTCTTCAAAGCACTTTCTATCTATTGTTATACCTACCCTCATCACAGACTTGTAAGGAAGAGCCTGGGCATGAAGAAGGAGCCATCTCCCTCCAAGTGACTTAGTTTCCCTTTTCTCCTCTCCTTCCTTCTGCCTGGGTTCCCCTAGGACACACTTTTTCGACAGCTCTTTCCAGCTTTTGAAATTGCCCCCTTCTAATATAACTTAGCTCCTTGAGCTATCCTCCCATGAATAGAGTGCCTTCCCTCCCTGGTAGTAATTAACAGGGGAGCCTGCTCATCTGTGTGGCTGCCCAGACTGTCATCATCAATCTCACGGAGAGCCCTTTATATGAAAGCTACAAGATTAGAAAATAAATTGGCTAGGGCAGAAAGATTACCAACTCAGGCTAGGAACCTGCATGTTCAGGAAGATGTGGGGGAAGGGTGCTGAGGAGGGAAGAATGAGATAACTAGCTGGCAGCACAGATCCTCCTGGAATCCAAGGTCCTTTTTCCCTCTCTACCAGATTTATGCCCTGTCTCATTTCAGCTACCATTGTCTCAGTCAGCATCTACACCTACTTTGTATTGTGTGCTTATTTATCTTCGACATGCATCGGGGAAGATAATGGAGATGAGTGGTACTTGCCTTTAGGGAACCTCAGGCTTGTTGGAAAGGCACCTGCAAAAGACCTAAGAACCTGGAAGCAGCAGAGTGCGTCACTTGAAAGGCAGAGTAAAGGCACCACAGCCCACAGCAGGAGTGCTTACTGTCTGTACCATCAGTTTGGTAGAGATAACAAATCTCCCCTTCTTTCTGATTTTACTTGCAAGTCTTATTTGGCAATTAATTGACTTCAGCAAGAGATGTTCATTGATCCTAAGTTGATGTGCCTGCACTGTGCTAGACAGAGGTTGTGGGGATTTAATTTATAAGAATATACTTAACATGAGGTATGTGTTCAAAAAATAGGAAAGGAATAGTCATTCCAGATGCCAGAGGAGTGACATATCTAACACACATTTTAAAAGGTTTTCCCTGGTATTGTGAATAGACAAGGGGTTCAAGAGCAAACATGAGAGAACTATTAAGCTATTACAGTAATCTAGTCAAGAGATGATGGGCATAATTATGGAGTTAAAAATCTGTTGTTTTGACTATGGCATAGATACAAACTTCTTTAACTGTGGAAAAAGATAGGTTTCCTTTTTTTTTTCCTTTCCCCCATTCATTTTATCTTTAATACGGCTTTTGGTCAGAGATGAAAAGGAGATTATTATAAATGGACCCTCAAGTCAAGAGATAAATACATTAAAAGATATTTACATAGCATAGCAGGCTGGGCACCACCTATACCTGCACACAAGTTTTTTGAGGTTAGTGAGTTGGCTGATTTAATTGCTACTTCATCTAACCTTCATGACTTCACAATCCATAGCCATTTATTTTGTATCATAATAATCCCTTGTGTATGTGCAGCACTTGCAGTTTTATAGTTTGAGAATTTTCATATATATTCTTCTTTTATAACAGCTTTTTGAGATATAATTCATATGCCATGAGATTCACCTAAGGTCGTGCACCCATTATCACTGTCTATAATTCCAGAAATTTTCATCACCCCAAAAATAAACCTCAAGCCCATTAGCAGTCACTTCTCATTCCCCCTCCCTACAGTCCCATCAGGCAACCACTAGTCTACCTTGTCTCTATGGATTTGCCTATTTGGGACATTTCATATAAACGGAATTACACAAAATGTGGTCATTTGTATCTGGCTTCTTTCACTTAGCATGATACTTTCAAGGTTCATTGTGGTGTAACCTGTATCAATACTTCATTTTTTTATGCCAATTAATATCCTCTTATGTGGATATACCACCTTCTATTTATCTGTTCATCAGTTGATGGACACTTGTTTCTACTTTTTGGCTATTATGAATAATGCTGCTATGAACATTTGTGTATAAGTTTTATGTGGGCATATGTTTTTATTTCTCTTGGTTGTATATGTAGGAGGGGAGTTGCTGGATCATATGGTAGCTCTGTGTTTAGCATGTTAAGCAACTACCAAACTTTTCCAAAGTGGTTGTACCATTTTACATTCCCACCAGCAATCTGTGAGGGTTCTAGTTGTTATTATCTCCAGCAGTTGTTATTATCTATTTTTTTTTTTTTTGAGACGGACTCTCGCTCTGTCGCCCAGGCTGGAGTGCAATGGCACGATCTTGGCTCACTGCAACCTCCCCCTCCCTGGTTCAAACGATTCTCCAGCCTCAGCCTCCCGAGTAGCTGGTATTATAGGCGCATGCCACTGCGTCTGGCTAATTTTTGTATTTTTAGTAGAGATAGGGTTTCACCATGTTGGCCGGGCTGATCTCGAACTCCTGACCTCAGGTGATCTGCCCGCCTTGACCTCCCAAAGTGTTGAGATTACAGGTGTGAGCCACCGTGCCTGGCCTATTATCTGTCATTTTATTATAGCTGGACAGTGGTCATAAAGTGGTATCTCATGGTTTTGATTTGCACTTCCTTAATGACTAATGATGTTGAGCATCTTTTTATGTGCTTATTAGTCATTTGTATATCTTGGTTAGAGAAATATCTGTTCACGTCCTTTGCCCATTTTTTATTTAAGTTATTCGTCCCTTTATTGTTGAGTTTTAAGAGTTCTTTATAGATTCTGTATACTAGACCCTTGTCAGAGACATATGATTGGCAAATAATTTCTCTTTGGATTGTCTTTCCACTTTTATTGATGGTGTCTTTTGACACACAATACTTTAATTTTAATTATGTCTAATTTCTTTTGTTGCTGTGCTTTTGGTGTCATGTCTGATAAACCATTGCCTACCTCAGAAGTCACAAAGATTTACTCTCATGTTTCTTCTAAGCGTTTCATAGTTTAACTCATATAGTCTGTGGTCCATTTTGAGTTAATTTTTATGTATGGTATGAGGTAGGGGTCCAACTTCAAACTTTTGCTTATGGATTTCTGATTGTCCCAGCCCCATTTGTTGAAAAAACTATTCTTTCTCCATTTAATTGTCTTGGCACCTTTGTTGAAAATCAGTGGAACCATAAATGTGATGGCTTATTTCTGGTTTCTCAGTTCCATTCTATTGATCTCTGTCGTTATGCCAGTACTACACTGAAGCTTGTTAATAGGTTTTGAAATCAGAAAGTGTGAGTTCTCCAACTTTGAAATTTTTTTCAAGACTATTATGGCCATTCTGGATCACTTATATTTCCATATGAATTTTAGGATCAGCTCGTTAATTTCTATTAAAAAAATCAACAGAGATTTTGATAGGGATTGCATCAAATCTGTAGATAACTTTGTGGAGTAGTATCATCTTAACAATTTTAAACCTTCCAACCCATAAACATGGATGTCTTTCTACTTATTTAGGTCTTTACTTTTTTCAGTGATGGTTTTTAGTTTTCATTGTACAAGTCTTGCACTTCTTTTCTCAAATTTATTCCTAGATATTGTATTCTCTTTAATGCTGTTGTGAATGGAATTGTTTTTTTAATTTCATTCAGATTTTTTATTGCTAATGTATAGAAATACAATTGAATTCTGTGTCTTGATCTTGCATCCTCCAACTTTGCTGACTTTGTTTTTATTGTAATAGGTTTTGTTGTGCATTCCCTAGATTTTCTCTATGCAAGATCATTCCATGTATAGAGATAAGTTTTTCTTCTTCCTTTCCCACGTGGATGGCCATTTCTTTTTCTTGTCTAATTTCCCTGGCTAGACTCAGCACATTGTCGAACAGAAGTAGTGAAAGTGGCCATCCTCAGTTTATTCCTGATCTTAGGGATAAAGCATTCAGTTTTTCACCATTAAGTATGATAGCTTTGGCTTTTTTATAGATGATGTTCATCAGGTAGAGGATTTCTATTTCTAGTTTGCTGAATTTTTTTATTGTAAAAGGGTGTTGGATTTTGTCAGATGCTCTTTTTACATCTATTGAGATGATCATGGTTTTGTTCTTTAATCTCTTAATATAGTGTGTTACACAAATTGAGATTCATATGTTAAACCAACCTTGCATTCCTGGGATAAATCCCACTTGATCATGGTAAAGAATCCTTTATCCATATTGCTGGATTCAATTTGCTGATATTTTGATGAGGATTTTTGCAAATAGAGTCTTATTTGATCCTTGAAACAACCCTATGTGATTAGGGTCCATATGAAGAAACTGAGGCATAAGTTGTTTGCCCGTGACCACATAGTGTCAAACTGGAACAGGAATGCAAGACTTTTGAATTTAGTCTAACTTTTTTTCCACTGCTTTACTTGGCCTCTTGTTTAGCATCTATAACCCACAGTTGATTCCATTTATTTAAACTATTTCCTTTTATGAAACACCATCATTACTGTCTTGGATTGAAAACTTCCAGAGAGTGGTCTTGTTAATGCTCTTATCACATGACCACCTAATCAGGACTTAATATTGGATCCATTTGAGGTCATAATGAAATTTACATCCTTGATGGTTATTATCTTGATTTTAAATATATCCTTGTCGTTGTCTCTTTTTTGATTCAGGAGCATTACAGGGCAAGGACATGCCTGTGATTCTGCTTTCTTTTTTGGTGTTCAGCATTTGCCATCCTCAAATACTTGATAAATACTTGATAAAGGCTTTAGGATTGGAAGGATGCATGTCTATAGTACCCACCTGAAAGCATCTAAGGACAGGTTCTGTTGGCCAAGGATCCACCTGGCCTGAAATCTCTGTGTTCTTCTCTTCAGCCTGTACTGTGTACCCCATCACATCACTCTCTTTCCCGTCTTCCTACAGATAAACTGGCATGTCAGAGACTGTAATTGCTGAGAATTTACTGACAGAATCTCAACATTAAATCTTTTGCTTTCTCCAGCTTTTCTGATATGTGCACAGGCTATTACACATTTCACATTTAGATATCCAGAAAAGCTCTTTGGGGCAACTTGGAAGAGTGGGTGGGGAGCACATGGACAGACATTTACCTGGAAGTATATAACATTTTGCTGGCTTTTGAATTCTTTTGAATTCAAATGAATGCTTTTAAATTCTCAATGCCTACATTTAATGCAATTGCTTTATCGATATCAGCATTGTAATTTATCCTTGCTGTGAACTCCTTAGCTCTTGCTCTAGTATAAAATAGGAAAAAATGACTGTTCATTTTAATGTTAGTCAAAGCCCAACGTCCCTAAGAATATATCTGCTGCAAAACAAAACCCTGTATTATATTACAAAGGCAAATGAAAGTGTGCTTTGTAAAAATTGTCTGTCTTTGCTTATTATTTGTGTTGCTTCTCCATTAATATGTGTGTTTGGAACTTGCCTATGCATTAATTGATTAAATAATCATATGTATGTATCAAACAGATAAAATGCAGGAGTGTATGTACATATTGTGATTTTCTTCCATTTTAAATTCAAAGACCATAGCCTCATTTTAGGATCTAGCAGCACTATGACCTGGACAATAAACAGAATGTCTTGGGACAGCTTTATATTACCACTAAAAAGAGCGAGTACCTGCATCTCTATAATTGAGTAAGGGAATGTTTAGTTTCTAATATGGACCCAGAATAATTTTTTTCTTAATGCTGTTTTTTCTTTTAATCACTTTATTAAGGTATATTTGATGTACAATAAATGTGCACACTTACAGTATATAATTTGATGTGTTTTGACATACATGTACATCTCTGACACTATCCCCACAATCAAGATAAAGAACATACCCATCACCTCCAAAAGTTTCCTTGTGTTCGTTTGTAATCCATCTCTCTCTTCTTCTTTTTTTTTTTTTTTTTTCTGAGACAGAGTCTCGCACTGTCACCCAGGCTGGAGTGCAGTGGCGTGATCTCGGCTCACTGCAAGCTCCGTCTCCCAGGTTCGCACTGTTCTGCCTCAGCCTCCTGAGTAGCTGGGACTAACCTGGCTAATTTTTTTGTATTTTTAGTAGAGACGGGGTTTCACCATGTTAGCCAGGATGGTCTCCATCTCCTGACCTTGTGATCTGCCCGCCTCGGCCTCCCAAACTGCATCTCTCTTCTTTTCTCCCCTCTCCCTTCCCTAGGCAACTACTTGCCTCCTTTCTCTCACAGTAGATCAGTTCACATTTTCTATAATTCTATGTAAATGTAATCATACACTATATGCTCATTTCTTGTCTTTTTTCAACCAACACAATTATTTTTTTTTTTTTTTGAGACAGAGTCTCGCTCTGTCGCCCAGGCTGGAGTGCAGTGGCGCAATCTCGGCTCACTGCAAGCTCTGCCTCCCGGGTTCACGCCATTCTCCTGCCTCAGCCTCTCCAAGTAGCTGGGACTACAGGTGCCCACCACCACGCCCAGCTAATTTTTTTTTTGTATTTTTAGTAGAGACGGGGTTTCACCGTGGTCTCGATCTCCTGACCTCGTGATCCGCCCGCCTCGGCCTCCCAAAGTGCTGGGATTACAAGCGTGAACCACCGCACCCGGCCCAACCAACACAATTATTTTGCAGTGGATCTGTATTGGTGTGGCTATCAATAGTATGTTCCTTTTCATTGCTGAGTAGTATTCCATTTTATGAGTAATTTGTATTATCTGTTCACCTGTTCATGGACATCTGGGCTGCTACAAGTAAAGCTGCTGTGAACATTCATGTACAGGTCTTTGTGCAGACATGTTTACATTTTTCTTCTGTAAATCCTAGAAGATGGCTGGGTCATATGATAGATGTGTGTTTAATGTCATAAGAAATTTCCAAATTGTTTCTCAAAGTGGTTTTATAATTTCACATTCCCACTGGCAGTGTATCCTATTCCCAGTTGTTCTATATCCTGGTCAACACTTGGTAAGTTCAGTCTTTTTAATTTTAACCATGTTAGTGCATGCATAGTAACATCTTATTGTGGTTCTAATTTGCATTTCCCTGATGACTAATAATAATTTTATGTGTCAGTTTGTCATGTATATGTCTTCTTTTGTTGAAGTATTTGTTTAGGTCTTTTATCCATTTTCAGTGTCTTTTAAAACTTGTTTAAATTTGCATACAGTAAAATGCTTTGTCTTTTGAAGAACAAAAGTTCTTAATTTTGATGAAATCCAATATATAAGGTTTTTCTTTTATAGTTTGTACTCTTTGTATTTAATGAATAAATCTTTGCCAATTTCATAGCCACTAAGATTTTTCTCCTCTGTTTTCTTGTAGACACTTTATGGTTTTAGCTCTTACATTTAGATCTATGATTTATTCTTCGTTACTTTTTGTGTAGTGTGTGAGAGAAGAGTTTAGGTTAATTTATTACTATTTTTTGCATATGAGGTCCAGTTGTTCTGGCACCATTACTTGAAAATCATATTCTTTCCTCATTGAATTGTGTTGGCATCTTTGCTGAAAATCCATTGATCATCTATGTGTGGTCCAGACTCTACTGTGTTCCACTGATCTGTATCAGAAACACACTGATTTGATTTTTGTTGCTTTACAATATGTTTTAAAATCAGCTAATCAAGTCTTCCAATGTTATTCTTCTGTTTCAGAATTGTTTTAGTATTCTAGGTCTTTTTCATTTCTTTTTTTTTTTTTTTTTTTTGAAACAGAGTCTCACTCTGTCGGCAGGCTGGAGTGCAGTGGCACGATCTCGGCTCACTACAACCTCCGCCTCCCAGGTTCACGCCATTCTCCTGCCTCAGCCTCCCAAGTAACTGGGACTACAGGCGCCTGACACCACGCCCAGCTAATTTTTTTTGTATTTTTAGTAGAGACAGGGTTTCACCATGTTAGCCAGGATGGTCTCGATCTCCTGACCTCGTGATCTGCCCGCCTTGACCTCCCAAAGTGCTGGGATTACAGGCATGAGCCACCGCGCCTGACTGGTCTTTTTCATTTCTATATAGATTTTCGAATCAATTTGTCAGTTTCTGTAAAAGTGCCTTCTGAGATTATGATTGAGATTGTGCAGAAACCATAGATCAGTTCAGAAAGAATTGGCATTTTAACAACATTCAGTTTGTTAGTCTATAAATACCATGTATTTCTTCTTTTATTTAGGTCATTAAGTTCTCTCAGCAATGTTTTTTAGTTTTTAGTGTCAAGTCTTATACATTTCTTATAAAATTTATCCCTATTTCATATTTTTGAGGCTATTTTAACTGGTAGTATTTAAATATCAATTTTCATTTATTTTTGTTGGTATGTATAAACATACTTGATTTTTATATATAGATTTCATATCCTGAAACCTTTTTAAATTTACCTATTCTCTCATAGCTTTTTTGTTAATTCTCTAGGATTTTTGAATCAGCTTGCTTGATTCTAAATCATGTTGTCTGGAAATATGTTTTACCTCTTCATTCCAATCTGTATGTTTTATGAGTTTTGGAGAAAATCAGGATTTTAGAACTTCTTGGTGTAGACCTTTGGAGCAGATGTTAGATTTTCTCTTACCAGAAATTCTTTAAAAATCAAAACAAAAGAGATTATTAAATCCTCTTCTCCATTTCTTTTTTTTTTTTTTTTGAGACGGAGTCTCACTCTGTTGCCCAGGCTGGAGTGTAGTGGCACGGTCTTGGCTCACTGCAACCTCCGCCTCCTAGGTTCAAGCGATTCTCCTGCCTGAGCCTCCCAAGTTGCTGGGATTACAGGCACGTGTCACCACGTCTGGCTAATTTTTTGTATTTTTAGTAGAGACAGGGTTTCACCATGTTAGCCAGGATGATCTCGATCTCCTGACCTCGTGATCCACCTGCCTCAGCCTCCCAAAGGGCCAGGATTACAGGCATGAGCCACTGCGCCTGGCCTTCTCCATTTCTTTATTAATTCAGTGAACATTTAGTACCCACTGTATCAGACACTAGTGATTCATGGAAAAGACAGACATACAAACAAATAATTATAATTTAACAAGTAAGTGTAATAAGTGCCATGGTAGTTATGATACAGAGTGTGCTGGGAATTTAGAGGCAGGACCATTCAGAATCTGGGCAGTGAGATGATCTTTGCAGACCCTGCTGCCCTGGAAGGGTATGACTGCCTGAGGAATACTTGGAGGTCATTGATAAGAAAGTGTTTAAACTGAGGTATCTGGGGAAGTTCCACCTCTTTCCCATCCTGATTGTCCATATTTGCTTTATTATTATGGGGAGTCTGAAAGGAATACATCTTTATCAATAGTTCTTCTTCTCCCTCCTATTTTCTTTTTTAAATCTTACATGGTATGGCAGCAGCCTTAGCTTCTAGCCTTAAATCTCACAAGTCTGGATGTGGTGGGGTGTGCCTGTAGTCCCAGCTACTTGGGGGCTGAGGTGGGAGGATCGCTTGAGCCCAGGAGGTGGAGACTGCAGTGAGCTGAGATTGTGCTACTGCACTCCCGCCTGGATGACAAAGCAAGATTCTCTCTCCAAAAAATAAATAAATAAATAATAAAAACTCTGTTATGGAAAATTTCAAACAAAAGTAGGATGAGATAAGGAACAACAGTTATCAACTCATGCCAATTTCATTTTGTCTACACTCCTACATACCCTTCATCAAATTATGAAGCAAATCACAGACATTTTATCTGTAAAGTTTTCAGTATGTATCTCTAAAAGATGAAAACACTTAAAAATAGAGTCACAATACTGTTTTCACACACACAAAATGAACAGATGCCAAACAACCTAACAACAGAGAAAAATAATTTTAAAAACAGGAATATTAGGCTGGGCACCGTGGCTCACGCCTGTGAGGAGGCCGAGACAGGTGGATCACTTGAGGCCAGGAGTTCGAGACCAGCCTAGCCAACATGGTGAAACCCTGTCTCTACTAAAAATACAAAAATTGGCTGGGTGTGGTGGCAGGTGCCTATAATCCCAGCTACTCGGGAGGCTGAGGCAGGAGAGTCGCTTAAATCTGGGAGGCGGAGGTTACAGTGAGCCAAGATCGTGCTGGACAGAGCAATACTGTCTGCAGACAGAGCAATACTGTGTCTCAAAATAAATAAATAAATAAAATAAATAAAAACAGTAATATTAGAAGTAGCTCCCTTTTGTTGCTTGCTGACCATGTGCCAGGCCTGTAATGGGTGCTATGGATGCATGGCCTCATTCAGTCCTCACAGTAGACACCTGGGGGTTTAGGTTTTGTTTGTGATTGGCTGGGTAGTCGGACTCCTGGCAAGCGTTTTTCCTACTGTTCTTCTTTTGTTGTTTCATTACGGATTAAAATCTTAGAGATAGCCACACTCCTGATTTATTTTTAAGACTGCAGTAGTCATCACATCACTCTTCCAATCCCCCTATTGTGAAAAGGTGTCTCTCCCCTTCCTCAGTTGAGAATTCCCAGAGGGCAGGGACCATAATAGCAAAGTGACTGGCACCTGGTGGAAATTCAGTAAATGTTTTTGATTGGGTGAATGAGTGTATCCGGCTCCCCCGGGAGACATGCTCGTTGGGCCAGGTCGCCAAGAGTCCTATGGCTGACCTTCCATCCCGGTGCTTCCTCCTCCTTCAGTGGAAAGAGGCACCGATCCACACGTGCCTGTGCTGCATGCGGTAAGGCCCTTCAGGATATTGTGACCATTAGCAGACGCACACTGCGCATTACTGAGGACCTAGAGTGTAATTATGGCAGTAGACCTTCAGGCTGCAAAGATGGATAAGACAATCCCTGCCTCAAATAGCTCAAAGACCATTAAATAGATGACCACAGTGCAAGATGAATGCAATGATGGGGATGTGCCCTGTGAGTTAGGAGCAGGGTAAAGATAACCCAGCCAGGGGAGGAGAGTGGGATTGCTTGTTTGTTTGATAAATACTCATATAGTACTTATGTACCAGGCACTGTTCTAAGAACTTTGCACATAATAATTCCTTTAATCCTCATAAGAGCCTGTGAGCGTCCCTATTTCATAGCTACGTATAATGAGACAGAAAGCATTAAGTACCTTACCCAAGTCACACAGCTGGTAAGTAGTAGAACTAGGATTCAGATCTAGGCAGTGTGGCCCTAGGTTCTGTCCTCTTAACCACTATATCAAGCAGTCTCTGAAATTCCTGAAGTAGAGGGGAAAATGAGAAGCACAGACATTTGTATGAAATTGTCAGGATGTATTGTTTAACTGGCCATGTGGTCAGAGAAAAGGAAGAGTCAAGATTGATTGCCAGAGTTCCTACCTGGGGGTTGAAAGAATACAAGAGGAGGACAGAGGTGTGGTGCATGGAGATGAGTTTGTCAGTGTATTGAGTTTGAGCATCTATTGGCTGTGTTGTCCCCTAGAGAGTTCCATATGGAGCCTGAAACCTAAGAGAGATGGAGGCTGAAAACAAGAATGAGAGTCTGCATTGTTATAAAAGTTGGTTAAAAGGAGAGTAGGCACTGTCTCCTAAGAAGGAAGGGTAGGATAAAGTAGCAAGTCTGAAAGCAAGAGGAATCAACATTGTTGCATGCAGAGGGAGGTCCAGTGAGATGAGATCTGGAAAAGAAAATGCTCTGAACTTCTCAGTTGAGGGGCTGTTGGTAATCTTACTGAAAACAATCTCATCAGAGTTCTAGAGGCAGAAGCCAGATTGCAGTGGATTGAGAGGTAAGTGGGAGGTGAGAAACTGGAGGCAGTCAATGTAGATGACTCTTTCGAGGAGTCTGGATGAGAAGTGGAGAAAAGAGATTGGTTGATTGGTAATAGCTAGAGGGGATTGTTGGGTCAAGGAAATATTTTTTCCTTTAAGAGAGAATTGGATCACTTTAGCCCAGGAGTTTGAGGCTGCGGTAAGCTACGATGGCACCACTACACTCCAGCCTCGACAACACAGCAAGACCCTGTCTCAAAAAGAGGAGAAAAAAAAGAGAGAGAGAGAGAGAATTGGATAAATTTATGGGCTGAGGAGGAAGAGCCAATACAATTAGATCTTGAAGATTTAGGAGGGGCATGAGTGAGATCTGAGCTTGAACTAGAGGGAAAAGGCTAAGATGAGTGTGAGGAGCTTGTAGGTAGAGGTAGGAAATTGAAGAAGAACAGTGCTTAAAGGCTCCAGTTATTTTTACGTGGTAAGAGGCAATACAATCTAATGATAGGGAGAGGGCGGGCTTGAAATATGGAGGCCGAGGAGAGCTGTAAAGTTTTAGCGTTGTGATGGAAAAGGTCATGGAAACACTAATAAAACCGTGATTGGAGGCACCAAAGGCCTGAGCAAGGCTGGAGACCTTGAATCTGCATGTTAGATCACACAGCGGTGTGATTTTTCCCTAGTTGAGTGCAGCTAACAAAGTTGAAGTAAAGCCTGAATATGGGAGCTTTGCTCCAGTGCTAGTTTGTTGGACAAATTTGATGGAAGGACTGAGGATACAAAGGAATCAGGACTACTGCCTTACGTGATGAGCTGTGGAATTCAGGCGAAAAGGAAGAGAGGCTGAGAGGACATTGATACCTGGGAGGAAAATACAAGGGTCTGGTGATGTCACCAGGAAGAGCAAATGTGGTGAGACTGAATATATGAGGGGCAACTGGAGTCTGTGTTTTTGAAGGTGGAAGTATTGTGAGCAATGTCAAGATTCAAAATGTAGTTCTGGGTGTGAGTAGTAGAGGTGGGGATGGGAGTGAACGTCATGAAAATTAAGGGAAGAAAAGGAACTCAAAGTGGGTTGAAGGAGAGACTCCCATAAATGGAGATTTGCTATACAGAGTGAAAGGTGTTGTAATAGAGGGAGGGAGAATACCAAGTAAAGTAGGGGCCAAAAAGAAGGTGTGAGCAGCCATGCTCGGGGAGAGGCAGGGAAATGCTTCACCAAGAAGCAGTAATGTTGGAGGAATTCATAGGGGCTTAAGCAATAAGCAGGAGTTTTTGCCAGGCATCCAAGGAGTAGGCATGGTGAGACATGGCTGTGCTACATACAGCGGCACAGGGAAAACCAAAACTGCCTTTGAAAGAAACCCACCCACCAGAGAAGGTTCTTGGTGTGTGTGTGTGTGAGATAGTGGGGAGTTATGAGGAGTGGGGGACAGACCAAAGTACATGATGGAAGGGAAATGGAATTCAGCCCTGCAAGTAAACCAGATTTCTATACAATAGAGCAATAGTGGCTAGAGGTCTGGCAGAGTTAGTTGTAGGCATCCAGAAGTAGATAGCAGAGCAAAAGATGAGGAGTCCACCTGAATATTAGCCTGTCAACTTCATATACCTTCCCTTCCACATCACTGCCCTGTCAACGCCCCCCAAAAAGAACCCTTATCTAAAGACCTGCAGCGACTTTGCACCAGACAAGGAAGGGAAATCTGGCTTGTGCCCTATTTTATTTTTCTCCCTGAGACCTAGCTATAATGTTTCTTCATGTACATTAGACAGTAAATTTTGTTGCATGAATGGCCAAGAAATGATGAGGATGGTGGTGGTGGTGATTGCAACTAAAACTTATATAGCATCTACTATACACCAAGCACTGTTCTAAATGTTTTTCAATACTCAACAGCAATGCTGTGAAGTAGGTTCTCTTTTTATCCAGAGTCAACATGGATGATTTAGCAAAAATGCTGAACTAATACCTAGACAGAGAAACTACTGACTTTGGATATGTGGGCAACAGTTACCCATTCAGAGTAGACAGTAAGGAAAGTAGTGTCTTCTGAGAATCTCTTATGAGAGTACTAGGAAGGACGTTTTCTTCATATCTGTAAAACCAGAAAAGCATGGAAGTGGAGGGCTGGTTCTTTGTTCGTTTTGTTTGTGTGTTACCGTTTTTTTGAAATATATTGCACATATCATAAAATTCATCCATTTAAATTATATGGTTAAGTGATTTTTAGTATAGTCACAGTTATGCCATTATCACATCCTAGTTTTAGAATTTTTCAGTATCCCAAGTGGAAACCCTATGCTCTTCCCTTTCCTGCTCCCCACTCCTTCATCCCTGCCCCAGTTAGCCATTCATCTACTCTCTGTCTCTTATGAATTTGCCTATTCTGAATATTTCACATACATGGATTCATACAACATGAAGTCTTTGTAACTGGCATCTTTCACTTAGCATAATGCTTTCACGGTTCATCCATGTTGTAGCATGTATCAGGATTTCATTCTTTTTTTAATTGCCAGTTAATACGTTATCGTGTGGATATGCCATCTTTTGTTTATCTGTTAATCAATTGATGGACATTTGGGTAGTTTTCTACTTTTCGGCTTTTGTAAATACTGCTGCTGTGAACCTTCATGTACACGTTTTTGTGTGAACACTTTTCTTTTCTTTTCTTTTTTTTTTTTGAGACGGAGTCTTGCTCTGTCGCCCAGGCTGGAGTGCAGTGGCGCAATCTCGGCTCACGCAAGCTCCGCCTCCCGGGTTCACGCCATTCTCCTGCCTCAGCCTTTCCGTGTAGCTGGGACTACAGGCGCCTGCCACCACGCCCGGCTAATTTTTTTGTGTTTTTAGTAGAGACGGGGTTTCACCATGGTCTCGATCTCCTGACCTCGTGATCCCCCCGCCTCGGCCTCCCAAAGTGCTGGGATTACAAGCATGAGCCACTGCACCCGGCCCAACACTTTTCACTTCTCTTGGGTATATACCTAGGAGTGGAATTGCTGGGTCATATAGCATATGTGTGTTTAACGTTTTGAAGAACTGTGAAACTATTTTCCAAAGTGGCTGCCCTATTTTACATTCCCACCAGCAATGTATAAAGCTTCTCATTTCTCCACATCCTCACCAACACTTGTTATTTTCCATTACCTTTGTTCTAGTCATCCTAGTAGATGTAAAATGGTATCTCATTGTTTTGATTTGCATTTCCTTAATAACATGATATTGAGCCTCTTCCATATGCATATAGGCCATTTGTATGTCTTCTTTGGAGAAGTATCTTTTCAGATCTTTGCCCATTTTTTAATTGTGTTGTCTTTTTATTATTGATTTGTAAGAGTTCTTTATATATTCTGGTTACAAGTCCCTTATCAGATATGTGATTTGCAAATATTTTCTCCCATTCTGTGGGCTGTCTTTTCACTTTCTTGATGGTATCCTTTGAAGCACAAAGGTTTTTTATTTTGATGAAGTCCAGTTTTTATATTTTTTTTCTTTTGTTGCTTATGCTTTTGGTGTCATATCTAGAAAACCACTGCCTAAATCAAGGTCACAAAGATCTATTCCTATGTTTTCTTCTAAAAGTTTTACAGTTAGGTCAATGATCCATTTTGAGTTAATTCTTGTATATGATGTGAGGCAGGGGTCTAGCTTCATTCTTTTGCATGTGGATATCCAGTTGTCTTAGCACCATTTATTGAAAAGTCTATTACCTCTCCATTGAATTGTCCTGGCACTGTTGTCAAAATAAATTGACCATAAATGTGCAAGTTTATTTCTGGATGTTCTGTTTTATTGATCTGTGTCTATCCTTATGCCAGTCCCATGCTGACTTGCTTACTGTAGTTTTCTGGTAGATTTTGAAATCAGGAAATATGAGTCCACCAACTTGATTCTTTCTCAAGATTGTTTTAGCTATTCATTTTCATATGAATTTTAGGGTCAACTTCTCAATTTCAAAAAAATTGAGATTTTAATAGGGATTTCATTTAACCTGTGGATCAATTTGTGGAATGTTACCATCTAAACTATCTTAAATCTTCCACTCTGTAAACATGGATATCTTTTCATTTAATTGTTTTCCGTGATATTTTATAGTTTTTAGTATACAGGTCTTGCACTTATTTTGTTAAATTTATTCCTAGATATTTTATTCTTTTGCTGCTATTAATATGGGATTGTTTTCTTAATTTCATTTTTGTATTGTTCACTGCTAGTGTATAGAAATACAATTTTTCAGTCCAAGCGTGGTGGCTCATGCCTATAATCTCAACACTTTGGGAGGCTGAGATGGGAGGATCGCTTGAGGCCAGGAGTTTGAGACTGGCCTGGGCAATGTAGCAAGACCCCATCTCTACAAAAAATTTAAAAATAAAAATTAGCCAGGCTAATTATCTACTTGGGAGGCTGAGGTGGAAGATCCCTTGAGCCCAGGAGTTTGAAGCTGTAGTGAGCTATGATCACACAACTGCACTACAGCCTGGGTAACAGAGCAAGACCCTGTCTCTTAAAGAAAAAAAGAAATACAGTTTTTCATATGCTGATCTTATATCCTGCAACTTAGTTCTAAGTGTGGGCTCCTTAGGATTTTCTGTATGCAAGATCACATCGTCTGTGAAAGGAGAGAGTTTTACTTTTTCCTTTTCCATTTGGATACCTTTTATTTCTTTTTCTTGCCTAATTGCCCTGGCCAGAACCCCCTAGTTCAACATCGAATAGAAGTGGCTAGAGCAGACATTCTTGTCTTTTTAAAATTTATTTTATTTTTTATAGAGATGGGATCTCGCTGTGTTGCCCAGGCTGGTCTCAAACTCCTGGGCTCAAGCAATCCTCCCTTCTTGGCCTCCCTAAGTTTTGAGGTTACAGGCATGAGCCATCACGCCCAGCCCAGATATTCTTGTCTTGTTGCTGACCTTAGAGGCAAGTCTTTCCCTGTTGAGTATGATGTTAGCTGTGGGGTTTTCATCTGTTTTTGAGGGGAGGGTGAGATTGAATTTGATAGGTGCTCCAGGCAGCAGGTTCATGTTGAGAAGAAAGCAAGAGAGGTTCAGATTGAGATTCAGCTGATGCATATTGAATCAAGTGTGTGAGGAGAATGAGAGCTTTTTTATATTGGAATGAAGTGGCAAATAATAAGATTACAGGTCCTGGACATCTTAGTGTCTTTCAGCGTTTCCAGCCAGGTAGACCGGCTTTACCCTCCATAGAAGTTTTCCAGCTAGCTTAGACTAGCTCATGAATCTGTGTTAGTAAGGAGTCCTGTGTTTAGATCAAATTATGGTTCAGAGTCAGGTTTAGAATCCAGAAGAAATAAAAGATAAGTATTTATCCCTTGTGGGTACCCTTTAAGAGCCTAGCTCAGTACCACCAACCTTAGGATAGCTCTCCTTGATAAGTTCCGTTTTCTGATGACTATGTTTATTACTCAGTACATTCTGTGTACAGTTGGCACTTTGTGGATTTGGACTTAACTTCTCTTATTTGTACATTGCACAAACTTAAGTCTGTTTTGCCTGTGTCTCCTAACTCCTCAAGATTGTATGTTTCCCAAGGACAAGAACCATGCCTGCACCTTAATATATGCCTCAAATGTCAAAGCATTTCTCTGTACCAGTAAATAGTTGTTTACTGTTGATAAGGGTAAATGTGGTCATAAATACAAAGATCTCTGAGTCATTTGGGAAGCATATTAAGTATAAGTCCATTTTATACTGGATAAGCAGACTTTTCATAGAGGTGGAGATCCCCTAAAAGTCATGATTTTAAGATGTGACACAGACACACTTGGGTTTTTTAAAATGTGCAGAGACATTCATACTAAACTGCCCCCTAGGATTTATTTAGTTTCATTCTTAATTATCTGCAGGTGATATACTGGGCAGTCTGACTTTTTACTTCCCGTGGACCTGATCAGCATCTCAACTAACCCCTACTCCTGAGTTCAATCTTGTAGTTCAACAATAGCTAGGAGGAAAAGCCTTTGAAAACAAATCCATGCCTTGCCTTTTGTTCCTTTCCCCACCTTGTGAAGGAATGAAGTAGGACTTAGGAGAACAGCTCCCTTTGGATCCCTCTCAAAGGTGATACCATTGGCTCCCAGCTTAGAGTAAGAAGCTCTGAGAAGTTGAATGAAGGGTGAGATAGAGACGCTGAACCCATTCTTCCAGCTTCTTCTAGTGTTGTTATTTCCAGAATGGCCAACACCCCTACATTGATACATAAACACATTCCAAGGCCTTGTGTAATAGAAAGTTCACCGTCCTCCTGGAATAGGAGCCCTGGGTTCTAGTTCTCACTCTGCTACTGGGGGAAAATCCAATTAAAGGCTGGTTTAGTCAGCTTGGGTCACCATAGACTGGGTGGCTTAAACAGCAGACATTCATTTCTGGTAGTTCTGGAGGCTAGAAATCTAAGAGCAAGGTGCCAGCATGGTCACATTCTGGTGAGGGCCTTCTTCTTGGCTTGTAGACGGCTGCCTTCTCACCATGTGCTCACATAGCCTTTCGTGTGTGTGTGTGTGTGTGTGTGTGTGTGTGTGTGTGTGTGTGTGTGCAAGCTTCCTGATGTCTCTTCTTAGGACACCAATCCCATCATGAGAGCCCTACTCTCATGACTTAGCCTAACCCTAATTACCCTCCAAAGGCCCCATCTCCAAATGCCATCACATTGGAGGGTAGAGCTTCAACATAGGGATTTTGGGGGACACAAACATTCAGTCCATAACAAAGCCTGTAGTCCTCAGTTTCCTTGTCTGTGAAATGAGAGTTTTGAGATTCTTTCTAGCCTTTATCATTTATAATTCTGTGAGATGTAGATTTGCATTATTTTCGAGTTTGAGTTATATGAAATGTTTTCCCCTACATTTTCTTGGGCAACTGAGAACTGAATAGGGCTAGGTTTAAATAGAGTTAGGCTTATTCTTTTATTTAATAAGCATTTTTGGAGCATCTATGGTGTTCCAGGAACTGAACTATTGTAAGCATTGGAGCTGTAACAGAGAACAAAAGAGACAAAAAAAAAAAAAAAAAGCCTTTGCCTTCTTGGAGCTTACATTCTAAACAAATTAAATAAGAAAATTATTTGTTAGATATTACTATGTATTAGATAATAGTGGTTACAGAGACAGAACGGGAAGTATCAGGAATGTGGGACTGCAATTTTAGACAAGGCAGTCAGAGAGAAGATCACCTTAGGTGGTATTTGTGTCAAGAAGGGAGAGAGAATGTTTAATTCTGTGTAGCCAGATTGGAAACTGAGACCCTGGTAGGGAAAGCGCCTTAACCTGAAATCCTGTGGTAGCCTGGTCCTTGCTCCCAGATGCTGACAACTCAATTCTGTGTGCACATACTCCTCCCCTTGTGCAACCCCATCATTCTGTTTTGTGGCAGACACTCTATACTAATTAATGATTTCACAGCCCTTTTATAAATCTCAACCCAAGGACTGTAATAAGAAGTTCCATTGAACACCCCTGCTGCCAGTACTGCCTGAGTCTGGGAAGTCTGGCTGGCTTAGAATCTGTACCAACCCCTGAGACAATCTGATGTTTAAATACTGTGATGCCCTTTTCTCCCCTTTTCAATGCTTCTTACTCTCTTTTGCTGGTTTCTCTTTCCTTTTTCCACATCTTTCCATATAACCATCTATCCCCAGCCATTTTATTCTATCATTCTCTTGCTCTTCCCTTTCTTTTGTAACTTCCACATTTCCTTCTACTTCTTTGTTTTTTCGTCTCATGTCTATGTTTATTCCATCTCTAACTCTCCTGTTTTTTCTCCTCCTTTCCATCCTGTCATTCCCTTGTACCCTGAAATGTATGTGGAGAACAGGTGTGACACAGGTTAGGAGTTCTGTTCATTTCCCCAGTCAGTCATGTCCTGGTACCTCTGCCGCCTCCCCCTAACTGTGCTGCCTGAGCATGCAGAACCCTTGAGGGGAGAGATTCTGACACAAGTCAGTTAGAAAGGGCTACCGACCTTAGCCAGCCTGGCCCTGCAGGAGCCGCCCCTCACTAGGCCTGTGGCACGGAGCTCATGCTGCTGTTCTCAGGGTGCTTCACTGGGGCCCTTCATCCTCTGGCTCAGGCTCCTGGCACATTACACTTAGTGTATTATGGGGGTGGCATCACATACCAGTCAAATCGTTAAAGGTTCAGTGTGATCCAGGGAAGGAGGTACCAGCAGATGGTGAAACTTTTCTCTGTCTCTGCCTTTCTGACCTGAACCCTATCCAAGTGTCTGGAAAGCCAGATCTGCCTGACTTCCCATGCTGTTACCAATAACCAGAGCATTGAGTCCCAGGCCAGAGCTGTCTTCTGCACCAGAGGGCAGACAGGATCAGAGAGCAATTCTCTTCTTGTCCTCAGAACCCTTTTTTTCTAAGCCCAGGAAAGAGAGAAACTAGATTCTACCCATTTCTACCCTATGATTACAGTACATCCTAGGTCTCTCACTCCCTCTCACAGTCCCACTCTGTCTTCAAATCAGAGTCAACTTCAGGTTTGGAAGGAATCTTGGCAGTCATCTAATTAAATTGGCCCTCCGATTCTTAGCCCATATGGTTGTGTGATTCCATCTTGGGTAGCTCCAGTTTCTCTTTGGCTATCTGGTCTTTTAGATTTGTGATGTGTGGGCCAGGTGCAGTAGCTCATGTCTATAATCCTAGCTTTGGGAGTCCGAGGCAGGAGGATCCCTTGAAGGGCCAGGAAGTTCAAGACCAGCCTGGGCAGCATAACAAGACCCTGTCTCTACCAAAAAAAAAAAAAAATAGATTTGTGATGTCCTGGCTGCCATCAGTTGTCAGCTGATTTGCCACACAAGTGGATTGAACAATGCTGTGTGTAGAAACCTATATTTTATAGTGGATGTTTTATGTGTTTGTACATATACACACATGCCCATGCAAAAACATGCTTTTCATCCAACTGGCCAGCAGAGGAGAATGCAAAATTTCAAAAATGGGAGACATACTCTTTTCTTTCAAGGAGTTCACAGCTTATTTGGGGAAACCAGAGATGTAGAAGTATATTGATCTAAGAATACCTAGAAAAGAGTGTCAAAACAAGTGCCCTTTAATATAGAAATGAGGTCTCTTTAGAATGAACTCCAGGGAAAGTTCATATTTTTGGCCATGCTGAATGTGTGAAATATAACTTGAAATAAATGGTTTGAACGGGTTTGTGTTGACTTTTTCATTTTGATTTTGTCGTAAGAGACTAAGTAGCAGTACAAGAATAAATTTGTGAGGACTGAAGTTAGGAGAGGCTAAATCAAGGAAAGCTTCATGGGATTAATGCGTTTTAAGTTAGGTTTTGATGGAATTGGGTGAGTACAAGACTGTTTGGGGGCATTTCTCAGTCTGCTCTGTCAACCAGAATTCTGGGGGTTCTGACTGGCCTTGAGAAACTGCCCTGACAACCTTCAGTTCTGACCTCTGAGCCGTCGCTGTTCAAAAGACCTTTAGGATGTTGAAGTCCACTTCCTATTTGAGATGCCCCTCCATCCATCTTTTGCACTATCCAACATTAGCTTCACCTCCTGAAAGTCCCTAGAGGTCATTCCAGGGAACACAGACCCTCTGAAGGTGGTCAACATTATGGGGGTTGGGGGGATGCAGCCAGCCCTGAGACCACTGGGAGCTATAAGGGACAGCATTCTCTTTTTAATGGTGGGTATAAGGCAGTCATCAAACTAAGCTGAGCAAATCCACTGCCCAAGCAACGGGCAGTAACACAGGAAGGAAGAAGGGAAGTACTATACAAAGTGTGAGTGTGCTGGAGTTTGAAATAATGGGAACATCAGCCCTACATTTCACAATAGAAGAGCAGCATATTTAGAAATGAAGGCAAGGCCTGGCATTCCTTCCTGTTAGCCAAGATTAGAAGGAGCTGTGAGAGGGGTAGATTTTCTGCAGGACCCCTCTATGATCTTGGGAGTAAGAGTTAGAGTCCTAGATTCCTTTGGCCTTCTGGATGTCATCGTTTCCACATCCTGTCTCCAGCCAAGGCTTTCCCTTTCTGGAGAGATTGAAGTTGTTGTTTCCTATTTCACAAGATTCCTTTTATTTTTACATTTGGGGGGTCTCACCCAGGGAATTCCTTCCTGATGTCATCTTTGTGGGATGTAAAGGAGGGAACAAGGGGAGGGGCCCCAAGAATGTTTCTCTTTCTGTGAAAGTTTTTTTCAGCTCTTACTGCCATTCAACATTACTTGTATCCATGAGATGGCTTCTTTCCTCTCTCACACCACCCGTCTTCAGTTTCCTGGAAATGGAATGGGGGCTGGAAGAGAGAAAGGCTGGAAATTCCCATTGCATCTCTCTCTGCTATGCAGTGGTTCAGATGGTGTTTTGGTGAGGGGGGTTGGGAGAAGTAGAGAGATGGAGTCAGTCCTGGAGGGAGAGGCCAGGAGACTGCTGAGCTGATGGTATGGGCCTAATTACTCCCTGCCTTGAGCTTGCCTGTAATTGTGGTTTCTGGGAGCCAGCACGTCCTGGAAATCTGCTGGCACAGCAGGGATTTGGGGTTTCCGCCTGGGATGGAGTTGAATTTTCCACTTGGAGCAACTTGCCCAGCCCCCATTTTTGGTTGGGGAGCAGAGAGAATCCTTAAAGCTCAAAAGGAGCGATTAGGATAGTGGTAGGAATATAAGGCCTTCCTTTGGAACTGAACGAGAGGTTGTATGATCTGAAATGCTAGACGCTTTTGAAAAGTTCAGAGAAGCGGCAGATAGCAGGACCTGGTAGAGTTGTATGGTTAAAGTTAGAATGTCAACTGTGTCCCTAACCTAGGACAATTGATTTAATCTCTTTAGACATTAGTTTCTTCATCAGTGATTTGATTTGAATATCTGTCTTTTCTAACAAGGATGTCCCTTAAGTCATAGGTGGAGAAATGCTAGATGAATACAAGGGAGCAGCTTAAGCCCCCCTTTTCCCATGGTGGTGATAATAATAATAGCTAACATATTTTAAGCACTTAATGTGTGCCCTGTGCTAAACGCTTTAATGAATTCTACCATTTAATCTCTTAACAATCCTGTGTAATAGTTACTTCTGCTACAGCTAAGGGAACGTGGGGTTAAGAGGTTAAATATGTTACGTGAGGTCATGGCCCCAGTGAGTGTCAGCATCAGGATTCTAAAGCCTGTGCATTTGGCCAGCAGACATATAAATAGTTGCCTGCGCTGCATTTTACTCGCTTGTGTCAGGAAACACTCAGAGCCAGGCTGGCTTAGTGAGGCTGGCTGTTGGATTTGGCATCAGAGAATCTGAGTTCAAGTCCTAGCTCTGGGTCTCACCAACCCTGGGACCTCAGGCAAGTCCTTTATCTTCTCTGAACCTGTTTTCCATTCATGAAACATGTTTTCATAGTTGTTCTGAGGGTTAAGTGAGATACTATCTGGCACAACACCTGCTACTCAACAGATGCTTAGTGTATGTTAGCAGAATCTGAATTTGAATGAGGGGAATTCGAATAAGTGGCATAGTATAGACTCAAAATAAGCAGCCCCAGTCCCTACCCTCCTGAATTTGTGATCTGAGGTTTTAGAACACTGACATAAGTTAAGGATGGATCTATGGCAAAGTCAAATAGATGGTGAGGACTCTTTCTAGACAGAGTGCAAAGCATTAGAGTAAAGGCTCTGAAGTTAAAATGCTTGGGTTCATATCCCAGCTTCATCTCACTTGCTGGATGCATGAAATCAAGCAAGTGGCTCAGCCTTTCTGTAGCCCATTTTCTTATCTGTAAAATGGCAACATTAATAGTGCCAACTCATGAGGTTGTTGTGAGGGTTAAATGTAATAAATAAGAATGGCTAATATGAATAATCAACAATCAATCAATAAGGAATTCTTAACTGAGTGCCAGGCCCTGGCCTGAGTGGTTTTTGCATGTTTTAAATAATTTAGTCCTAACATTCTCATGAAATAGAATCCTAACATTCTCATGAATTCTCTCTATTATTATCCCCATTTTATGGATGAGTAGTCTGAGGCAAGAGATTAAGTAACTTGCCTAAAGTCTCACAGCTAGTAAATGTCAGGGCCAGCATTTACATCTGGGAGGGGAACTCAGGAGCCTACATTCTTGTCTCAGTGAGTGCTTTAAGAATTTGCTAGCTCTTATTATTATCATCATCATGAGTTCCCATTTATCAATCAGTCACAAGAATTTACTAAGAGTTTATGCTTAGCACTGTGTTAGTTATTGCAGGCTCTATCAACAAAGTATATGTAACAGGATTTCTGCTCGTGAGGAGTTTATCATCTGATTGGAGTGAGATATGAACAATATGGATGAAATGATTTGATAACAAGTGCTAAATAGCATAGTATGGACTCAAAATGCAGTAGAAATGGATTTAGTTACTGAAAGGATCATTGGGTAAATTGAACTAGTTAGGAAAGTTTATTAGAGACAGTACTACTTGAATTCAGCCTTAGAAAAGTGGGCTGAAGGGCAGGATTGGGCTGTTTGGAGCACTAGAGTTTGGGAGGATTTAGAATTTCAAGGTTGGTCATTCAGCATTCAACAAATTTCTGTTGAGTGTATCCTATGTGCCTCACTCAATGGAGAATAAGATCCAAACTGATTGCTCAGTCACCGTTGTTTCTCTCCTGGCCAATCCAGGTTCATTTCCTGGAGATTGTGTTTTGTGGACTAGCAGTTTCCCAGTTGAAATGCTATTATTGCCCTGTTCGAGGTGGTCCATTGTTGATGTAATAAAGCCTTATTATCATGTGATTTGTGCCTGGATAGAATCATCATATGTGTCCAGGTCCTGGAAAGGAACTGCAGGGACCACTTGGTTATTCGTCTCTTCCTCTCTCCCGTCATTTCACCACCCCACTTCCCAATCCCACACATGCACATGCAACCACACTTTTTGCTTAGGAGAAATATAAGGCCTAGATCTAAGACTATAATCCAAATATTCAAACCTTTAGGATACTTTATTTAAACTGTGCTGTGTGAATTGTGAGTCAAATTAAGTGCTGTAGGACAAATGCCTACCATTTTTGTAAACCTACAGAGGGAATTATAAGCCCATATCCCAGTGCCAATAATTTTTGTCTTCCTAACACCCTTTTCACTGTTGTGCAAGCCCCTCAATATCAAAGAAATTCAGTAGGAAAGAGTGTTAAGAGACAGCAACACTTGCTGGAAATGGTAGGAGCCACTGCTCTAAAAACCACTTTTCCTCCCACAGAATGGTCTGGGATCTCCCCCAGTGGAGAGGGCACCCTCCGTTTGTGTGATCTAGATCTGCAAAGTGCCTGCATAGCCAGAGCCAATGGAGCATTCTTTTGGTTTGTGGCCTGCCTGTTGCACCTCCTATCAGGCAGCTACATGTTGAATTTGTTGCTTGGGGTTGTCTTTGTTATAAACACAGTGGCTAATGTTCTAGTGGTCCCAGGCCCGTTAGTCAATGTGAGGGGATGGAGTAAACAACAGAGAGATCCAGAGTGGATCCTGGGTGATGAAACTGTGGCGAGAGCTGCAGGGATCTGGCTACTGGAAAACTTGACTCTGATTTTCTCTTGGCTGGCCTTCTGTCAGCATCCTAGCCAACTATGTATATCAAGTATACTTTGTAGAGCTCAGTCTATGGGTTGAGAGACCCATTTCAGGTTGTTGGAGACTTGGTGCTAAAGAAACAAAAAAATAGAAGATGTAAGTCTCTTCTTCAGAACAGGTATTTTATTAAACAGATCACACGGTAGAATATGTGAGTTTCTTTTAAAAGCAGTACACAGGCAGGGATCTGTGATGATAGCATAAGTCAGATGCTTAAGGGCCAGGAGATGCAAAGAATAGAAGTGTCATCATTCGAGAATTCATTGAGAAAGGCTTCCTAAAGGAGGGGAGCTTCCGGACAGGTTTTAGAAGGGTAGAACAGGAATTTCCAGGGGGACCTGGAATAACCTCCCCTGCCTTCACGCCCTTCTTTCTTCTACTTCTGGCAGGGCTTCCTGAAGTCACCAGCTAAGAATGTGGAGAATATGGACTCAGCCTGTGAAGCTCTGGCCCCCCTCCCACTTCTGCCCCCCATTACAGTTGGGAGCTTAGGTTGCCATGACTCAGTTTGCATCTACCTGCAGTTACCTCAGCTGAAGAACAGGTTGCATACAGCCTGCCCAAGGAAGGGGATTGCAGGACAAGCAGACCTCATACCGTCAACTCCCATTACTTCCACAAGTTACCCATTTGATGGTTTAACCTCAGTGGTTTTAAAGTAGAACACTAACTTTCCTCTGCCACCCAGTACTTTCCTGTCGACGTTGGTATGAACTCAGGGAAAGGGAGCTAATTTGAAATCCACCTTAAGAAAGTAAATTAGAAAGGTGAATCTTCTGGGCCAAATGACACACTTTTAAAAAGCAAAATGAAGACTTCTTGGATTGGCCATTATCCTGGGTACCTGTTTTATGGTTGGTCCTTTATTTGCGCCAATAATCAAAAATCGACTCAAGTAACAACTCCGTTTATACAAGGTATAAAGTAAAGTATGCCTTCTTTGAAGAAAATCCAGTCATTTGAGAATTTATATTTAAGGTATTGTCACTTTCAGGATGATTTACTTCAGAACATATTTACTTATCTTTTCAGGAAAACATTAGGTAAAACAAGATATGCCTGTAGGGCCGGGCACGGTGGATCATACCTATAATCCCAGCACTTTGGGAGGCCTAGGCAGGTGGCTCACTTGAGGTCAGGAGTTTGAGACCAGCCTGGCCAACATGGCAAAACCCCATTTTTACTAAAATTACAAAAATTAGCCTGGCATGTTGACGCATGCTATAATTCCAGCTACTCAGGAGACTGAGGCACAAGAATCACTTGAACCTGGGAGGCGGAGGTTGCAGTGAGCTGAGATCGCACCACTGCACTCCAGCCTGTGTGACAGAGTGTGACTCTGTCTCAAAAAAATTTAAAAAAGATACTCTTGTAGAGTGGTTTTAGGATGACAAGTAATTTAATTATCACAGTGCCCTGCAAAAAGTACAAGGCTTGGTCTTCCCATCTTACTGTTAGGAAAGCTGAGACTGAGAAGTGGTGTGGCTTGCCCAGTGCCACACAGTGGCTACAATGTGGCGAGGAGGAAACCTAATTCCACAGATGGAGGCCTTTCCCTTCGACCCTGGCAAGTCCCTGTGACAGATGCTTGTTCTTTATCTTGTAGGTTCTAGGTTCTGCTCGTCTCCTTTGCCCTTTGTTGAAAACCAGGAAACTCAAATGAAAATATACTTATTCATCTTGTGGATATCACCAATGCAGACACAGAATTGCTTCTAGATCATGGTTGATGATGGTGTCTGTTGTTTCTTTTCTAGTTGAAATGAATTTGGCTGTGGTCTGCCCTCCCTTTATTCTTTAGAGAGAATCTTTCCTTTCCAGGCTAGGGATGTAGTTCTGCCTGGGTGCAGAGACCTGATATGCTGAAGAAGAATTATAAGGGACAATGAATCAAGCAGAATTAAGAAAGGACGTAGGACGTGAGATGACCTAGCTCAGCTCCCTCGTCGTGGGGATGATACAGCCAAGGCACAGGGAGGGAAGCTGGGACTTTGGTATCAGGCACACTTGAACTTGTGTCCTGGCTCTACTATTTAATAGCTGTATGGCCTGGGGCGACTTATGTAACTTATCTGAACCTCATTTTCCTTATCCGTAAAGGAAAATAACACTGTTATCTCACCAGGTTGTCAGGATTAAATGAATGCCTGTAACACATGCTTATTATATGTAATTTTCTTCTCTCTTTTCAAGGATATATAAAAAGATAAGGGCAGAGTGGGTCTAGAACCCAGATGTCTAGGCTGCCAGCTGTCAGTCCTGCCCTCTTGTCAGAAGGGCCTGCCCCCTCCCTCCTGCTGGGGCAGCCTCCATGATTTCCCTTCCTGTGGCTTTGCTCTCCACCCCTGACTTCTACTTCTAATAACCAGATCTTGGATCTTCCTGAAAGTTGCTTTATGTTGTCTGGAGTTGCGCAGCTAGTAAATGGCAGAATTAGCACCAATATCTAGGTCTCCTGGCTTCCTCTTGATGTCTTGAGATGCTATTCTTTTCATTGAACATAAGTTTGATGGAGGACTCCATGACAAAAGCAAATAAATATAGGCTTAACATAATATTCGGCAGTAGATCATCTAGGAACTCTTAGGAGATCTGTAAGATGGTTGCATCTATGTTAGATAACTCAGGACTTGATTTTGTGTTTCAAGGCAGGATGTGCTTGCTTTGGCAGTAGCTTACTAATTATGTCTGACTTAGGGTCTTACAGCAAAGAATAGCACCCATTTTTAAAGTACTGCAGAGTGCCAGCCATTGTACTAGATACTGTACTTACATTACACCAGTTCTTAAAACAGCCTGATAGGATAGGTGGCTAATATTCCCGTTTTGTAGATGAGAAAACTGAGGTTCGCAGAAAATAGTTTGCTCTCAGTCCCACAGATGGCCAGAGGCAGAGCCAGGCGTGTTCTAACTCCACACTTCACCACACTGCTCCTCAATGTCAATGTAAATTCCTGGGCATAGCTTGGGCATTGAGCTTTTTCTGAGAAATATGTGACAAATTAGATAAGTCAGATGTGAGCTTGTGCCAATACCCATGCTGATAGAGCCTGCAAGGCTGATGGGGTGTTGGGTTCTGAGTGGAGAAAAGGGTGCACAGCCTAGGGCTCTGCTTCCTTTCTGGGAGACAGTTGTGCCTCTTTACTCTAGGACTCACAGTCCAGCGAACAAGGAGAGAGGTCAACAGTGTGGGAGGTGCTTTGGCAGAAATATACACCAGGTGCTGTGGGAGACAGAAGTTCCTGGAGGGATGACTCTGGGCAGGCTTCTAGTTTTCTTTGACTGTTCTGAAGGGCAAGGAGGTCTCACCACTGGAGCGAAGGTGGAAATGTGGTGCAGCTGTGGCCAAAGGAGGCCAGACCAGTGCTGTCCAATAGAAAGATAGTGCAAACTACATGTAATTTAACATTTTCTAGTAGCCATAGTAAAAAAAAAAAAAAAGTGAAATTATTTTAATGATCTATTTCATTTAACCCAATATATTCAAAATACTCTAATATAAAAAGTTATTGAAATATTTTCCTTTTTTTTTTTTTTTACTAAAACTTTAAATCTGATGTGCATTTTATACATTGTATTTCAATTTGAACCAGCCACATTTCTGGTGCTCTTAGCCACATGTGACCTGGGGTTCCTGTTAGTGCAGGGCTAGAGTGTACTCCCAGTGTCAGCTCCTAGTAACGCACTCTCAGCAGTCTGTCCCTCACCTGTGCTTTCTAGGGCATTCCACACATTGCTGTCTTTCAGGTGCACATCTGCTCTGCCGCAGCTGGTCTCTGGGCCTCCAGCCTTTCCTCCTCCAGGCCACTCTAGTCACTGCAGTCAGACTTATCTTTTTAAAGGCTAAACCTGATCCTATTACTCCTTCGAGAAAGCCTTCAACAGCTCCCCCATCTGTAAATAATCAAATCTATAATCCTTAGATACCATTTAAGGCCCTCCATAACCTTTTTCCCTCCATCATACTCCCTAGCAATGATATGTTACTTTAGTATTTGCAGAACCTTTTGACATGCTTTATCCCACTTAATTCTCACAGCAGCTGTGTGAGATAGGTAGGACAGGGCAGGTGAATTATAAGGCTCAGAGAGTTTAAGAGAGGTTCCTGACTGGGCATGGTGTCTCACACTTGTAATCCCAACACTTTGAGAGGCTGAGGCGGGAGGATTGCTTGAGCCTAGGAGTTCAAGACCAGCCTTGGCAACAAAGGGAGACCCCAACTCTACAAAAAAAAATTTTTTTTAACTAG
This sequence comes from Hylobates moloch, assembly GCF_009828535.3. Taxonomy (NCBI): domain Eukaryota; kingdom Metazoa; phylum Chordata; class Mammalia; order Primates; family Hylobatidae; genus Hylobates; species Hylobates moloch. The sequence continues at coordinate 98,233,034 of NW_026652280.1, forward strand.
CCAGATACAGTGGTGCAGACCTGTAATCCCAGCTACTTGAGAGGCTGAGGCAGAAGGATCACTTAAGACCAGGAATTGGAGGTTTCAGTGAACTATTATCATACTACTGCACTCCAGCCTGAGTGACAGAGCAAGACTTTGTCTCACACACAAAAAAAAAAAAACAGAGAGAGAGAGAGAGAGGTTCCTAAGCTCAGCCAGCTAGTAAGTGGCAGAATCAGGATGGAGACCCTTGTCTTTTTTATTTTATCTCTTGTTACACTCCCTGTTGTGAGATCCATCCCCTTTTCTCCCATATTGCATTGACAGCCTCCCCAGAGTCCCTGTGTCCTCCCTCTGCCTTCTGCTGCTGCTTCCTCCCCTAGAATGTCCTTCCACAGCATAGCTACCTGTCAGAATCCTCCCCTTCCTCCAAGGCTCTGGTTAAAGTCCACCTCCTCTCTGATTTCTTCTTTGTCCATCCCCTCCCCAAATCTACTTTGTAACTACCAACACACTTTAACATGCAGTTTCTTATTTAGTTGATGCTTCACTGTCTTATGTGCAGAATTCAATTCTAGCAATCTGGGGCACTGAAGAATTTAGGAGCTTAAATAGTTCTTACAGGGTCGCCAGTGGTACTGCCCGCCTAAGTCCATAGAGAGGCTAACACCCTTCTAGCTTATTAGTCTTTGTTAAAACTATGAAATTATTAATTTAATCCTAATTTATATGCATTGTGGAGGTCACTCAAAAATGTTTCTCTCAACTGCTGTGATAAGTATAGGCTTATTTTGATGTCTAAAGATCTGTTACCTGTATCTGATTTCATCTTCCAACACATATTTATTGAATATCTACTATGTACTGTGTTCTGGAGCTGCTCTGTGCTCTAGAGAACAAGATACATGAAGTTTATCATTAAATGGGAAAAGAGCAGACATTTAAAAAAGCACCCAAACAGACCAGGCACAGTGGCACATGTCTGTAATCCCAACACATTGGGAGGCTGAGGCGGAGGATCCCTTGTGCCCAGGAGTTTGAGACCAGCCTGGGCAAGATAGAGCTCATCTCTATTTAAAAAAAAAAAAAAAAAAAGCTGGGCAGCTACTCAGGGAGCTTAGGTGGGAGGATTGCTTGAGCTTGAACCCGGGAAGTCGAGGCTGCAGTGAGCCGTGATTGCACCACTGCACTCCAGCCTGGGCAACAGAGTGAGACCCTATCTCAAAAAAAAGAAGAAGAAGAAGAAAAGGCACCCAAAGAATAGTGTAGTTACTATTGAGTTAGGCACATTACAAAGGTAAATTTCAGGGAGACTCAACACAGGAAGTGTCAGAGAGGGCCTCTCTGAGAAAGAGACACTTCAGCTAAACCCTGAGGAATGAGTGTAGGTTCCCCAGGCCAAGGTGGGAGAGAAGGCCCCTGAGGTTGAAATACAGTGAGTGAGAGGGAGGGTGACCAGATACACGGCTTGAGAATAGGCATGAGACCTCACCCAAGGACGTGCTAGCCATGTGCAGGATTTGGAACTTCATGCAAGGACAGTGGGAAACCACAGAAGGGTATATATCCTCTAATTTCTCTCTTTAAAAGATCACTCTGTGTGTAAGAATGGGTAGGAGCTAGAGTAGACATGGGGAGGCCAGTTCTTCTAGGTGAGAGATGATGGTGTCTTAAATGAGCATGGTGGCAGAGACGGGGAGAAGAGAAGTAGGTGGATTTCAGAAATGTTAGGAGGTCATATCAGTAGGACTTGTCAATTGATTGGATTTGCAGAGAGATGTCAAAGATAATCTCAGATTTCTGGCATGAGCAAGTGCACGGCAGTGTTTTACGGAGGAGGAAACATTTGATCAGGAGCAGGGCTGGGGAGATTAATTGCAGTTTGACTGTTGTAGCTTTGAGGTGTCAGTGAAGGTGATTTGGTTCTCCCAATTACCCTTTGAGAAAGGTAGTATTATCCACATTTGTTATTGGGAAACTAAGGTTTGGAGAGGTTGGATGACTTGCCTAAGACTACATAGCCAAGAAAGGGCTGAGCCTGAGCTTGGGCCAGTATTTTGACTCCTAAAGCTGTGCTTTTAAAACCATACCACATGGCCTGTGTGCTGAATATTCAATGTTGAACCAAGCTAACCAACCTTCTCAACACACCAGTTCTCTGCCTCCCTTCTCCACACACAACTGTCTGCCAAATTGTCTGCTCTGATAGTCAAACAAATCCTAAAATCTCTTCTTGTCTAAGACCTTCATGAAAGTAGAAAGGTGAGATTTACTGGCCCTGCCCTATCTAGAATTTGAACACCCTGGGGGTATTTTTCACTCACTCATTCTAGTTCTGTTCCCCTCACACCTGACATTTTTCAAGCATAGGTCACCTACTGTACACCTGAAAAAAAAAAAAAAAACAGCAAAAAACCACAATAAAACCATTTGCAGAGGACTTTACACTTTCAAAGCACTTAATAAATATTATCTTTTTTGCCCTCACATTAGCCCTGGAAGAAAGAAAGGACATGTATGGTCCTTCAGCTAACATTTTTGGAGCAACCCTCACTATGCACCAGGCACTGTGCTGGAACTCGGCTGGTGATACAAGGATGAGTAAGACATGGTCCCTGTTCTCAGGGGCTTAAAGTCTAAAAGAGACGACAGACTAACAGATGATATCAGTATGTGTTCATTTTGCAGATAAGAAAGATGATAGACTGATGATAGACTCAGAAATTAAGAGACTTGTTTCAAGAGTTTCTCCAAGTTACGGTCCTCTGAATAAGGAATGGCTTGGGCTGCTTGTTGAAATAGATTCCACACCGCAGACCTGCTGAATTGGATCCCTAAGGGTGGGGCCTCAGGTGATTCATATGCTGCTGGATAGCTAGGAAGTGATCCAACTGAGGAGTGAACCTTCTCTGGTGCACTGCCAGAGACCATTTGTCTATTCTCTAGTTTAAGAGATGAGGGAACTAACTGATGCTTATAGATCAGCAGTGGTTGTCTGCAAACAGCCCTCTTTCCTCATAGCCCTTACTGTAGGGATGTGCAGGCCTAGGAGGGTGTGTTTGCCAGCCTCATACCAGAGGGAAAATTCTACCCGGAGGCAGAATCCATAGAAAGTTAGGGTGCCAGGAGCCTGCTGAAAACTCCACCCTGGGAGATAAGGGAAACCAACCAGTAAGACCAGGTCAGAGTTCAGTAAGTATGGACTTTATCTGGAGCTAAGGTCCTGGTAGGGTGGCTCTTTCCTGGTTTACTGCTCTTGTCTTTAGGGAAGGGCCCAGGAATATTACTTTGCCCCAGACTCAGGAAAAGCTAGCTCAGCCTGCGTATAGTGTGCTTTTTTTATCTTTCTCTATCCATCTATCTTATGTATGTGTATTATGTATTTATATACATATATAGCATATGTGTATTATATATATCTTTAATCATGTCATATATGTATATATTGTATGTGTGTGGGCACATGTGATGTATATATGTGTATATGTCTGGAATGTGTGTGTATGTATGTAAAAGAGAAAATAAAGACCACACAAATCTACATGTGGCATATACAGGTCATATAATTTTTTATTTAGGAGCACAGACCTTGAAGTCACACCAACTTTATGCACATCTTAACTTCATTTATTTAACCTCTCTGTTCACGCACTGGAAAATGGGGATGTACTACCTGTTTCACCAGACTTTTGTGAGTATTGAATTAGATAAGGTTATATCAAGTGCTTAGCACAGCACGTGGTAGGTAGTAAGAACTTTATCATTATTACCACAGAACGTGGATGTTCTAGGCCTTGTCCTCATTTACACATTTGTGATGGGGTAGGCGTAAGGGTGAGGAGACCAGGAACCTCCCATTGACAGATGGAAAGGACATGATGTTATTTGCTTATCTGTGTTTTTTTAAACACCAGAAGCCAGTCCTGTTTGGCCACCTTAAGTTCGAATTCGTATACTTTGTAGGGGTCTGAGTGAAGCAGTGGGCAGTATAAGCTGTGGGCAGTGGTGACTGGGAAAGGTAAGACATGCCCATCTGGAGAGGGCTGCCACCACTCATTTTCAGCTGATTGTCTCTGTGAGACCGTAAGCTCGAGGATTCCAGAACTTCTGACTGACCTTTCAAGAGAAGTCAGAAATCTGTATTTTATTGCTTAGCAACTAACTTTTAAAATAAATATATATATGTATGTATATATACACATTCACACACAGACACACCGCAGACCAACAAAAAGGATATGTGGGCTCTCTGGAAGGTCACGAAGCATCTCCTTGCTTTGTCGCCCACCCTGTAGGCTGGGGTGAGGAGCATGTGGATGCATAGTTAGAAGGCACCTGCTCTGTGCCTTGTGCTGCACTCAGGCATACCGAGAAGTCCACACTACAACCTCTGCCCTCCAGCAGATAGGCAGGACTGACCCACCGGGCCACAGGGAGCCTTGGAGGAGGGGAGAATGTGTGCGCCAATGCAGGCTGCATTGTAAAGAAGAGAAAGAGTTCTGCAAGTTACTCTACAGATATTGTAAGTGAAAAAAGCAAAGTGCAAAAAGGGGATGATACTACCTGTTGTGTAAGGAAGAAAGGAAAATAAGAATATGTATAGGTATTTATTTAGTTTTACAAGAGGAAACACAGGAAGAAAACCAAAAACAAATGAGTGCCTAACTCAGTAGTAACTACACTATTGTTTGGGTGCCTTTTCTTCTTCTTCTTCTTCTTTTTTTTTTTTTTTGAGATAGGGTCTCACTCTGTTGCCCAGGCTGGGGTGCAGTGGTGCAATCACGGCTCACTGCAGCCTCGACTTCCTGGGTTTAAGCTCAAGCCATCCTCCCACCTAAGCTCCCTGAGTAGCTGCCTAGCTTTTTTTTTTTTTTTTTTTTTAAATAGAGATGAGCTCTGACTATCTTGCCCAGGCTGGTCTCAAACTCCTGGGCACAAGGGATCCTCCACCTCAGCCTCCCAATGTGTTGGGATTACAGGCATGTGCCACTGTGCCTGGTCTGTTTGGGTGCTTTTTTAAATGTCTGCTCTTTTCCCATTTAATGATAAACTTCATGTATCTTGTTCTCTAGAGCACAGAGCAGCTCTGGGGAATGGGGGGAAAGAATAGATACACTTCTGAATATACTTTTAAAATTTCATTTTGATTTTTCAACCGTGTAAATGTTTAATATATTCAAAAAATGAAATTAGCTTGAAAAAAAGCAAACCCTAAAATTCAGTACAAATATAAACAGAAACACAAATATGTCTCAAATTGATAACATAAAAACAGATTAAGACCGAGCACAGTGGCTCATGCCTGTAATCCCAGTGCTTTGGGAGGCCGAGGCAGGTGGATCACTTGAGCCCAGGAGTTCAAGACCAGCCTAGGCAACATGGCGAAACCCCATCTCTATAAAAAATACAAAAATTAGCCAGGTGTGGCGGTGTGTGCCTGTAATCCCAGCTACTTGGGAGGCTAAGGCGGGAGGATCACTTGAACCCAGGAGGCAGAGGTTGCAGTGAGCTGTAATTGTGCCACTGCACTCTAGTCTGGGCGATGGAGTGAAACCCTGTCTCAAAAAACTAAACAAAACAAAAAACCCAACGGATTAACCCAGAAATTTTCACACACATTACTGATGGTACTGGGATATAGTCTGAGGACAAAAAGAACTGCAAGAAAACCTTGAACTTCATAGATTTGTTGTTACTAGTGATACTGATGTAGTAACTCCAGGAACTATCTTTTCTGCATATTGAATAGAGCAGCGAGTAAATATATTGGTATTGTTTAGGAACGGGGTTCTCAATATGAGAAAAGGAAGATAAAATGTGGAATGGGGAAGATGAAGAACCCTGTTGTGTTGAGTTCAAATTGGAGATACCAGTGTGAACTCAAAAATTTATAATAAATTTTTCTAGCTCTGTCCATTAAAAGGGCCTGGAACAAGGGACAGCTCAGCAGCAATGAGTACCTAGCAGTCAGATCTTGTTTCTAAATGCATTTCCTGCTAAAAGGAACAGGGCTCCTTGGAGAAATGTTTGATTCCAGGTCTGGCATAGGGAAAGTACAAGGTGAGCATGGAGTATCTTTTTGTGCCAGAAAGCAAGGACATGATCAAAAACAGATGGTGACATGTTAAAAGGACACAGGAGCTGGCTTTCAGAAGCTCACACTGGTCAAATTGGAACATTTTAAACTTTTTTTTTTTAAAGGGTAATAGACTATAATATATTATTACTTTTGGGGGGAAACAAGATCTGTGAGTTCATAGCACTACTCCAGAAAAGGGATGAGATGACATTCTTTATAAAAGCTTACTGGCTAATATATGTTGAAGGAATGATATAATTAGCAAATTGCCATTTTGCAGGCATCAGTGCAATAAGCGCTTTAGGCAAGAATCGCCTATGGAGAGTAAAACTATTGGATGAGAGATTGTTGGAAAACAGAGTATCTATGCAGTCTCAAAATACCATCCCACAGATTTCTCATTAATTCAAATGAGAAAATAGATTTTTACCATTGAAAAAATCTCAGGAGTACCACTTTACCTAAGTAATCAAACCTACCACCACCAAAATGGAGCAAGCTATCCAACATCACTTATATAATAGTTTCTTAAAAATGTTTAACATGAATCTAACCATGAGGAGGCGTCAGATGAATCCAGATTGTAGGCCATTCAACAAGATTACTGGCCTAGACTCTGCAAAATGTCAGTATTATGAGAGACAGGACCAAGAAAAGTAGGGAGGGTTCTAGATTAAATTAATATGAAAGAGACAGGACGTAAGTATAATTCGAGATCTTTGATTGGCTCCTGAATTGAGGCAATTGGGGAATAGCTATAAAGAACTTAATAAGACAGTTGGGAAAATTTGAATGTGTACTGTATATTAGATGATATTGTATTAGACTCATTGGGTGTGCTGATGGCATTGTGGTTATATAGAAGAATTTCAATGCTCTTAGGGGATATAGGCTAAAATGGGGTAAAGTGTCATGATGTCTGCAATTTTCAAGTGAGAAAAAATGCATAAACTAAGATAAAGCAAATGTTACAAATGTTAGTTGCTGAATCTAAATGAAGGACATATAGATATTCACCATGCCGCTTCTTCATTGTTAATGTAGTTTGACATTTTTCAAAATAAAATGTTGGGGTAAATGAAATGTGTGCTGCAGTGGTCAGGGATTGCTTCGTGGAGTCAATGCCATTTGATCAGGACCTTGAAAAAGTAGTAGGAGATGGACAGAGATGACAAGGGATGGCAACCATCAAATCAGAGGTGGGAATGAGTATAGCATCGCTTAGGATCCAATAGAGGTAGGTAATAGGCAAGTAATCAGACGAATTTGAAAAGACGTTTGGGTCCACAGGATGAAAGTCCTTTAGTACCAGGTTATTGGAGGCACATCTGATTGTGTAGATAATAAGGAGAGAAATGATAAGTTCGTGATGAGAGGGCCTGAGGGAGTAGCATTTGAGTAAGTTAGTCTGTGGTGGTGGAGTGCTGGATGGACTGGAGAGTGGAAAAGAGGTTTTTTTCAGTAATCCAGGCATGAGGCACTAGACCTGTGGCTTCAAGGGATGAGTGTCAATGATTATGTAAAGAAAGGAGCGACTCTGGGAAATGATTATAAAAAACCTACAGGTTTCTTTGACTGGCAGTGGAGGATAACTGAGAAGTTGGGTCAGAAAATCTGTCTCAGTGGTGCCATTTAGAGTACAAATTTGGGGGGAAATTCTCCACTCTTCAGGGCCGCCTCCATACCCCCAGGTTTAGGCTGAGCAGAATCTGAGCTCTGCTGCCAAATTTTGATGAGAATGTCATCAGGAAAAGGGAGGGGCCACCATTAAAGTCTTTTCTATCTATGACAGCCTCCATTTCAGGCCAAACTACCCTCCTGTCTCCTTTCCTTGTTTCTCAGATTTTTAACCTTCCAAGGTCTTTCTCCCAAATATGTGCTCAGACTCACAACCCAGCTGACACAATAGTCTGTCCATTGATTCTGTCCACCAGGCCTGCCTTCCATAGGCATTTCTTCCTCCTTCAGTTCAGTGGTCGTTTTCTCTCCTTTAAGCTCTCAGAAAAAAAAAATTTTTTTGCATCTGTTGCAAGTATACTTACGTTGCCATCTCCTTGTCCCCCACATACCTGCCCTAGCCTCTGATTTTATTTTAGAGAAACTTTTGGTGACTGCTGAAATGGTCTTTGTCCATGCCCCTAACAGTTGTTGACAGCAGGGACATGGACCTTTTGGTTCATTTGCCTTTGATTATGTGGAATTGCCCATGCCTTAGCTCAAATGCAAACCAAATCAGGTTCTCAGGTTCAAATGCACCTTCTAGGCTTTAATATGGTCATAGGAAACCAGCTTCCTGGTGGGGTCAAGAACAAGGCAAGAAGGCCCGAGGTGTCCCAAGATAAGATGGGCTTTCTCTTTAGGTAGGAAGGAGGAGGAGTTCAAGCCCAGCGTGGATAGCCCTGTGCAGTCATAGAGAATAAAGTAGGCAGAACATGTAGGAGGAAGGGACAGCGTAGGCAGAGACAGAAGCCAGAAACCATAGCAAGTGAAAGGAGGACAGTAAAGAGCAGGGACCAAGAATAGGACTGAGCCCCTCCCTACTGTGTCAGGCACTGGGGGCACAGCAGCAAGACCCTCTCTGCTTTCATGGACCTTCCAACCTTGCTTGTACGGCTTTACAGACAAGTGAACAGCAGCATTTTCAGTTGGGTATTTGAGCTGCAGGAAGGATAGATACTGGTAGCTGTGGAAAACATCAAAGGGCACTTCGCCGGGCATCAGGCATTATACTTCCTGTTAGATGCTGTGGCGAATGGCCTAGCCGAGGCCAGATGACTGTTCTCCCAAGTACAGTGGGGAGGTTCTAAAAGGTTTTAAGCAGCAAAATGACATGGGTAAATTTGGATGTTAGAAAGCTCATGGCTATTACTAAGCTCACCTTGTGGCCAGGTGCCTCCCCTGGGTCACTCTTGGCTCTGTTGTGGTTTTTCTTTGAACCAACCATCCCTAGTGTCTTGTCTGGTTTATGTCGTGTTTTGTTTTTCTTTCTCTTTCTTCCTCCTGTCCTGCGTCGCTCTCTCCTGGGCCCACGCTCTCTTCTTCCTTGATGTCCTTCTCTCTCTGATCCAAAGATCAGCCAGTAAAAAGCAGTCTCACCTGTCCAGGTAAGAGGGGTGCCATTGTGAGGGGGAACAAAGACCCCCTCCTTTATATTTATAAGTTACTTGTACCCTCACATGGTTTCAAACTTTAAAAGTACCAAAGAATATAATAAAAGCCTGCAGTTCCATTCCTGTGCCCCAGCCACCCAGTTTCCCTCCTCAGAGACAACTGTGTTATGTTTCTTTTGTATTCTTCCAGAGATATTTTAGATATTTTTGGATATGTAAATAAATATTTAAACATGTATAAACACATAATTCTCTCTTTTACTCACTTTTTTAAACTGTCCAATTAATTCTATATTTTGTTTATTTCACTCAGTAACATATCATGGAGATCATTCTCTATCATGTATAAAGAGCCTCTTCATTCTTTTTTATGACTGAGTTCTGTGTCATTATATTACTGTAATTTATTTAACCAGTCACTCATTGTGAATATTTAGATTATTTCCAGTGTTTTGCCATCACACACAGTGCTTCCATGAGTAGCCTTTCACTTAGTCATTTGCTATAAGTAGGATAGGAATTGCCCCTTTCTGAGGGGCAGCAACTATTGATTCAGGAACTTGCAACTTGTACACTTTTCCAAAAAGGAGTGCCACAGCAGTTATTGAAATTTCTTCTATTCCTATGAGGGTCCTAGTTGAAGAGGAGATCAAGCAGTGAATCCTTTGGTTTGGTGATGTGTACCACTTGGAGGTTTGGGGTCTTTAGTAGTTTCTAATTAGGCAAGGTGCCTCAGGCTGGCTGAGGGAATGGAGCTGAATATGGGGTTGGAATACTACCACCAAACAGACCAGATTCCTGTCCTCCCACGGTACCCAAAGGATAAATGGAATTTTCAAAGGCTTGGGCCATTCCTCTACTGTCTTTTCTAGAAAGTATGCAAGTTGCCAGTTACCCAGTGGGCTTGTACTCATGCCCATTTACCCTCCTGGAGATCACTGTTATGGAGAGGTGGAACTTTGAGGGACAAAGAGATGAAGCTAAATGGGGAGCTTGTCTCTGCTGCCGCCACTACAGCCGCATGCTGTGCTCATGCAGACCTCTGTATGTGTTTGACCCACCTCGTCCTTCCCTCCAGTCTCCCCTTCCTTTGCAAATCATCGCCTAAAACTAACTGGCTGTTTGTTTTTTTCCTGTCTTTTTCTTGCATTCATTTTCTCTGCTGCTCCGTTCTGTTCCATCAGCCCCATTGCAGCCTGGTAAGACCCAACAAGCGTGTATACGTGTGCACATCCCCTTCTTGCTATTGTCTCTTTGTCACCTAACTCCAGGAAGGGTTATTTTCCTGCACATCTTGCTGGGTATTAAAGGATCATGCTTGCCCTGCCAGCCCAGGATTCCAGATAGGTGGTGTTACCAGTGGTGTACACATGGCTAATGTCCTACCAGATTGGGTTACAGGGTGGGTAGGTTGGTCTCTCATTATCCAAGACTCAGGGCCCCTTTTGACAGAGCCTCCATCTACTACAAGGCTGATCCCTCCCTGCTGAGCTCATTGACGTGCTTTCCTTACCCCTTCTCCAGGTTAAGTAGCCTGTCTTCTCTGGGAGATTCTGCACCTGAGCGCAAGTCCCCTTCCCACCATCGCCAGCCTTCGGACACCTCTGAGACAACCGGTAACCTCCTTGGGCATTAATACACAAACACAGCCAGGCATGGTGGCACATGCCTGTATTCCCAGCTACTTGGGAGGCCAGTGGGAGGATCACTTGAGCCCAAGAGCTCTGGTCAGTAGTGTGCTATGCCAGTCAGGTGTCTGTACTAAGTTCAGCATCAATATAATGACCTCCCAGGAGCAGGGAACTACCAGGTTGCCCAAGGAGAGGTGAACTGACCCAGGTCAGAAATGGAACAGGTCAGAACACCCATGCTTCTCAGTAGTGGGATCACACCTATGAATAACCACTGTACTCCAGCCTGGGCAACATAGTGATACTCCATCTCTTTTTTTTTTTTTTTTAAAAAGCACATGGCCGGGCATGGTGGCTTATGCCTGTAATCCCAGCATTTTGGGAGGCCAAGGCAGGCAGATGACTTGAGGTCAAGAGTTTGAGACCAGCCTGGCCAACATGATGAAACCGCGTCTCTACTAAAAACACAAAAATTAGCCAGGCGTGGTGGTGCGTGCCAGTAGTCCCAGCTACTCAGGAGGCTGAGGCAAAAGAATTGCTTGAACCCAGAAGGCACAGGTTGCAGTGAGTCGAGATCGCACCACTGCACTCCAGCCTGGGTGACAGAGCAAGACTCTGTCTCAAAAGAAAACCCACATGGACACAGAGATGTACACTCATACAGACAGATCTGTATTCTCCAAATGTAAAGCAACTTAGTGTTTATGTTAAGCACATGATGTATACTAGGCATTGTGTTAATGGGTTTTATATAAATTGCCTCCATACATCAACGTAGAAACTAGGTTTTATTATCTTTATTTTGCAAATGAGAGAGCTGAGGCACAGAGAGGTTAAGAAATATATCCAAGTTCGCAAGCTTATTGGGGACTTGAAACCAGTTCTGTTTTAACTCTAGAATCCACACTTTAATCATTGCAGGATGCAATCACACATACTCATACACATGTACAGTGTCTAGTATACATTCACAGGGATAGAGACATTTGGTAGTCATAACCTCTGTTTCTTTTTGTTTTTTAATTCTGTATTTTTTTAAAGGATACATGACAGGAAGAAAACCCTTTTATTTCTGAAATAAAAGGGTTTTCTTCCTGCCATGTGTCCTTCCCTGGATTTGGCAAGAGACCACCCCTAAGTCACCCTGCATGAGTTATCCAGCTCTATAAAAAGAATCAACAAGCATTGGTATACCACTTGCTGCATTCATTGGATGTCACTTAACATGTAACTTCTAGGCTCACTTGGGCTTCAATCCTGGGAGGCTCCTTATCGGTAATATTAGTCTTCAGGAGGATGGCTAGACCTGGTCCTGCCCCTTCTTTGACCAGTCTCACCCGGACACACCAAAAGGGACAGACATGTATGTGAGAGACAAGCATTTTAGCACCTCAGAGAAGGGTAGTTTCTTATTTGGAATACAAAGTAAGTTATAGGTTTTGCCAACCACAAAGGGAGGCATGTCATTGCGATAGTGTTTAGACAGGAATAGTCTAGGGAATTTGGTTAGTGTGAAAAGGCTTCTTGAAGAAGAAAGGCACCGGGGCTTCCCTGGGTTAGTCTTGGCATGTGTACACTAACCTCCCAATGACACTGCGTACTCAACCTTTCTGTCCGCCTTCCAGGTCTTGTTCAACGCTGTGTCATTATCCAAAAGGACCAGCATGGCTTTGGCTTCACAGTCAGCGGGGATCGCATTGTTCTGGTGCAGTCTGTGCGGCCTGGTGAGTGTTGCATCCCTCCTGCCCACGGTGGACAGTACTTGCAAAGCCACCATGTATATGACAGTGCCATTCTACTTTCCTGTGGGGCATAAATGAATTACTCTAGAACTGGTTCTCCATGGGTGCCTGGGGAAGCCTCTTCAATGCTAAGCCCCCAGGCAGAATTTCTAGAGATTGCACCTCGTGCTTGTTTCCCTAGCTGGGAAGTGAAAAACCAGCAAAATAGCTGTCAGGTCATCATCAGGCAGATGTCTGATTGCCATCGAAGGGAGCCCCTCATACTGGGTCACAAGATTCCATGGAGGAATCAAAGGCCCCCTTTCTTCATATTTACCTCCACATTACCTGGCTAAGTGCACAGATGGTCACTTTCTACAGAGGTTTATAACCTGAGACAGGCACAATGGTCCAAATGATTACAGAGCCCATTTGCTGATACAGTTAACATTAAATAATAAATTACCAACAGATGAATGATATATGTTGGATGTGATGTCAGGGGAAATGGTGTTTGGAAAGTTTGAGTAGTTGGTGATTTGAGGCATAGTCATTTTCCTTGTGATCATTTGGGAAGCCCTCTTAAAAGAAACAGGATTTTAGAAGTAGTTTGAAAGATGGAAATGAAAAGCAAATCAGCAGGATAGAAATTTGGTGGGAAGGATGTGAAGAGTGGGTGGGCATCATAGCCAAATCCATCAAGTTACCAATTGTGTATAGAAGGGGTGTGAACAGTCAAAACTCCAGCATATGCCAGGTAGTGGAACCATTGTTGGTGGTCCAGGCTGAGGAAGACAATCAGAAAGGTGATGGGTGGCCAGGCATGGTGGCTCACGCCTGTAATCTCAGCACTATGGGAGGCTGAGGCGGGCGGATCACGAGGTCAGGAGATTGAGACCATCCTGGCTAACATGGTGAAACCCTGTCCCTACTAAAAATACAAAGAAATTAGCCAGGCACGGTGGCAGTCACCTGTAGTCCCAGCTACTCGGGAGGCTGAGGCAGGAGAATGGCATGAACCCAGGAGCCGGAGCTTGCAGTGAGCCGAGATCGTGCCACTGCACTTCAGCCTGGGTGACTGAGCGAGACTCCGTCTCAAAAAAAAAAAGAAAAAGAAAAAGAAAGGCGATGGGTGTGGGAGAGTCCTTAAAGGGTAAAGAAGTGTCCCTAAAAGGAGTGAACTTCAGTGCAGTAAGTAGCACTGGGCTGGTGACATGGAGCATCCTAGGCTTGGCTTAGACAAGAGCACAAGGAAAGGATTGGGAGCAGGTTTCCTGATAGTGCAGAGCAAGAGGGAAAATATACTTGCATTGATTTTGGAGGAAGATATGGGATATGTTCACAGGAAAGATGAAAAGAGAATTTCAAATTTACGACCAAAATGAGTATGTGGATAATATAAGGATATAAATAAGTATGGCTTCTTATATTTGGGAGTAAACTTGTATCAGTGGTAGGTTTGTTTTGCATATCCTGGGGTGAAGCTCTAAAAAGATAGTTTTATTCTTTGCTTCTCTTATTTCTCAGGGTTCCTGGACTAGGGTCAGACAGAGTTAGTGGAACTGCCAGTAACTTGTACTTTTCCCCTGCTGGTCTATCTGGTACAGAAAATGTGTATGGGATCCCCTCCAGTGAAGTCTAGGTTCAGCTCTCCTTTACCTTCTTCCTTCTCTTAGGCTGAGCAAAGTCAGACCCAGAAAAGAAAGAAGGAAAAGATGGCTTACAAGGAGAATATGAGTTCTAGACCCTGTGTGTGTGTGAGTTGTGTGTGTGTGCATGCATGCGTGTGTGCATGTGTGTGTTGGGGAGGAGAGTAAAAGAGACTTCATTTGGATTGGCATTGAAGTCACAAGAGTAACAAAGCAGCGGTTATCTTTTCCAGATACATATTAGGTTTCTTTAATTCACTGTTTCTCAAAGTATAGTCTGTGTTCTGCCTGTATTAGAATCACCTAAGCCCAAGATGATTGAAATCCTTTTTCTTGGGGGTGACCTCGGAAGCACTGAATTGCTTTCTGGCAAGAGGTCCAAGAAACACACTTTTTAAAAATTCCCACAGTGATTCTCATGCTTGCTGAAGTCTGAGAACTTCTGCTCAAGTTCCTTAACTCTGAAGAGTTTAGTTTAAAAAAAAAAATACTAAGTTATTAGAAGTCATCTCACGTGTTTCATACATTCAGGCAAGATAGTTCTGTTCTCTTTAACATTAGTTTCTAAATGAATGTATAAGAGGGAGTTTCAAGCTATTTGCAAGTACTCTTCCATAAATAGCACACTTTAGATGAGGGTAGTCTTGAGTCCCAGTACTGAAAAGCCAAATTGGAATGTAGTCATCACTGTATTTTTCTTTTTAGAGTAGAAACATTTAGATGGGCTTTGTGGGAGTTTTGTTTTGATCAGAGGAATGCAACTTAAAGATTTAATGATCACGTTGGGGCAAATGTACAATATGTAATTTTTATACTTCTCATTAACTTGTTTTGGCTTTAGTGTTTTTTGTACTTCCTGGATGTAAATTAAACTAAGAATATAAGTCATTTAAAACTATCTTGTGAGGCTGGGCGAGGTGACACATGCCTATAATCCCAGCACTTTGGGAGGCCAAGCCAGGAGGATTGCCTGAGCCCAGGAGTTCCAAGACCAGCCTGGGCAATATGGTGAAACCCTGTCTGTACAAAAAATACAAAAATTAGCCGGATGTGTTGGCACATGCCTGTAGACCCAGCTACTTTGGAGGCTGAGATGGGAGGATCGTTTGAGCCCAAGAGGTCAAGGCTGCAGTGAGCCAAAATCGCACCGCCGTACTCCAGCCTTGGTGACAGAGTGAGACACTGTCTCAAAACAAACAAACAAACCATATTGTGGTCAAAACCACTGTAGCCTCCAGTTGAATGACAAGTTGAAAAAGTCAAGAGCATGTTCTTTTGAGCACCTCACAGTCAGTCACCATCAGAAGCTCTTAATTTGGTCCATTTTAAAGGGAGAAACTGTGCTGAGTATGGAGGCTCACTCCTATAATCCCAGCATTTTGGGAAGCCAAGGCAGGAGGATCACTTGGGCCCAGGAGTTCAAGACCAGCCTGGGCAACATAGTGAGACCTCATCTCTACAAAACAAATTTTTTTTTTTTTTTAATTAGCCAGGCATGGTGGCATGCATCTGTAGTCCCATAGCTACTTGGGAGGGTTGAGTTGAGAGGATCACTTGAGCCCAGAAGATCCAGTCTGTAGTGAGCTGAGATCACGCCTCTGCACTCCAGCTTGGGCTACAGGGCAAGACTCTGTCTATAAAAAAAAAAGGAGGGGAGAAACTGTAAATGGCTTAAAACCGTTTTTTTAAAAGAAATAAAACAGTTGTCTTTAATGATGTGAATACCGAGAATATCTTTATGAACCTCTCAGGACTTAGGAAACTCTTGTTTTAATCCTTTTCTCCGAATTTCTCTTAATTATTATTTTAACAATTATGTTTCATACAGTAAACTCATTTTCTCCCCGGATAATAAAAAATAACTGATTTGACCTTGGAACATATATCCAGACACATTCGAGTGAAGCACATGTGCTCTTCCCAGAGCCTGGCCCTGCCTCGCTCCTGCCTTGGCCTGGCTATCAGAAGTCTGGCATCTTATCTAGGTGAAAGGAAGAGCAGGAGATGGGACCTTATATAGTTCACTCTAGCTTAAAAGTAGTTGTGTCACTGGAGTAGAATAGGAAGTACACCCAGAATTTGAGATACTTAACACAGAGAAATAAGAGGAAATTTCAGAGGAGAGGTGATCTGACAGGGACCTTGGTGTAGCTTCAGTGGAAGAGGTTGTTGGGCTCTGCTGACCAGGCCTTCTCCTTACAGGAGGTGCAGCCATGAAGGCCGGTGTGAAAGAGGGCGACCGGATCATCAAAGTGAGTGACCCCAACACGCACTCCCACTCCCAGCAGTGGAAATAGATGTGCAGGGCACTCCTGGCCTTGGCCCATCCTGCACACTTTCATCTTGATACCAACTGCCAGGCAGCCACTGAGTTAGGAGTGGTACCATATGAGGGAGCACAGTGGTATAGCATGAGAGAGAGTGAGGAGGAGGATAGCTATGTTCTACATTTTAGGCCTTTCTTGACTCTAAAGCAACGAAGCTTCTAGAACGAGTTTTTTTATTCTCATTTCACAAATGACCAAAATAAGATTAAGAGGGAGGGTTAGTAACTAGTGAAGGATCCAAGACTTCGATTCTCAGGTTGATATTCTTTCCTGCATATAATGCCAACCTGGGGTCCTTGCCCATTCTGAACTACTATAACCTGCCCTGGTCGTTCAGACCTTTCTTCGACAGAATGGTGTTCAAGACCAGCCTGGGCAACATAATGGGGTGCGTTAAGGAAATCCTAGATGCAGACTTCTTAGTGCTCTGTAATGAGGAAGCACACTGGGTCAGTGGACATTCACATGTGTGTGAGGCAAATGGTTAGGAAAGTGTACACCAAAAATAAGTGAATGAATGAACAAATTAAGGAATGAAGACACAGGTCTTGTCCTTGAAAACTCATAGGCTAGCTAGAGAGACAGAACAAATAGCAGATACAAACAGAACAAATTCATAGTGTGACTTGACTAAACAAGTGACCAGAGGAGGCTAAAGAGCATTGGAAAATGGCTTCCTAAAAACACGGCATTTTGGGCCAGGTGCAGTGGCTCATGCCTGTAATCCCAGCCCCATGGGAGGCCGAGGCAGGCGGATCACAAGGTCAAGAGATCGAGACCATCCTGGCTAACACGGTGAAACCCCGTCTCTACTAAAAATACAAAAAATTAGCCGGGCGAGTTGGCGGGCGCCTGTAGTCCCAGCTACTCAGGAGGCTGAGGCAGGAGAATGGCGTGAACCCAGGAGGTGGAGCTTGCAGTGAGTCGAGATGGGCCACTGCACTCCAGCCTGGGCGACAGAGCAAGACTCCATCTCAAAAAAAAAAAAAAAAGTGGCATTTTTAACTTACAGAAGGATCCCCTAGCTGTTCATTACCATTACTCAATATTGTTTGTCCCTCCAACAGGTCAACGGCACCATGGTGACAAATAGCTCACACCTGGAAGTGGTAAAGCTGATCAAATGTGAGTTGGAGAGAGGTGACAACTAAAGTAGGGAAGCAGATGATCCGAGAGGGAGGAAAGGAGGGAGGAAAGGGCAGGCCTGGCATTCCAGGAGGTTTCCTTTGTAGATATGTGAGGCAGCTAAAGTCACATCTTTAATCTTAACATGGAGTGATCCACTTAAATGGCCACAATTCCCTATTATTTCAAGGGGAGACAGTACTAGGCTCTCATGAGTCATCTTCATTTTTACCCACACTCATCTTTGCCACACCTATTTAGACCATATCCTACTGAGACCAGGTATCCCTCAAATACCTTTCAATTCCCTCTGCCATTCATGGACATTCTTCCTCATTTGTTTTCTATTTGGCAGGGAAAAGCAACAATAATCTGTTTATAGCCAGGAAGGCCCAACAATTGAGTCTGCACAAATATTCAAATAGAAACAACAAATGTTGAAGAAAGAATTGAAGAATGTGGGAAGTTTGGGGAGAGCAGAGGGCTAGAATCTGAGTGCCTGGTCTGTGCCATGTGGGCAGTATGCTCAGAGGGTGACACTGGCTACTTACTTTAGTGAGATAAAGGGGGAAACGAGGCTGCTGAGGCAGCCCATGGGGCGTGTTCCCAGATATTTATGAGTGGAATTCTAGTTGAGGTCTCTGCATGAAGGAAGGGCAGGAAGTAGTACTTGGGCATGAAGGCAGGGATTAGAGAATGGGTGAGGCATTAAAAGTGAGGAGAACTTAATCTACAGAATAATGAGTTTAATGACAGGACAAGGGAGAACAGCCCCCTCCTATATAGCTGGACTATCTCTCCAGAACAGCACTCCTGGAGCAGGTCTCTCTCTGTTTCCCTCTAGCTGGTGCCTATGTTGCACTCACCCTCCTGGGCTCTTCACCTTCATCCGTGGGCATCTCTGGGCTCCAGCAGGACCCATCCCCAGCAGGAGCTCCCCGAATCACGTCAGTGATCCCCTCACCACCACCTCCTCCACCTCTACCACCTCCACAACGCATCACAGGACCCAAACCTCTGCAGGTAATAATCCCTCTGGCTTTCTTTCCTCACCCTAATGTCCTGTGAAAAGCTCTGCACTGGGGAGGAAAGCAAGTTAAATCCAGTGGGGCTGTGGTAAACAGAGACAAGCCAAAAAACATATGAAAGACCATTGAAAGAGTTGAACAAAAATGAAGGCTGCACAATAACAGTTGTTCCATGCCTTAGTGTCCTCCTTCCATGCAAATACATATGAGGTTTTATCACGCAGCAACATTGTGTGTTTTCTAAATGTGTAGAAGACTCTAAGGATGCTGTCCAAAAGTGCTCCTCATCGGAGAGAGAGTGTACACTTCAGGCAGGGACAGAATGCATCTGTTCAAGACCGTTGCCAGTCAGTGTTAACCAGGGTTTGGTATAAAGTCAAGGAGTGGGGGAAGGGCTTCCTAGAGAAAAAAGCCTGCTTTGAGGTGCAAAATACAGAGCCCACTCAGTAGAGGGAGGGACCAGAAAAGGACAAAAACAAGTAGAGGCCAGGCGCAGTGGCTCATGCCTGTAATTCCAGCACTTTTGGGAGCTAAGGTGGGAGGGTCACTTGAGCTCAGGAGTTCGAGACCAACCTGGGCAACATGGCAAAACCCTGTCTCTACCAGAAATACAAAAAATTAGCCAGATATGGTGGCATGCACCTGTGGTCCCTCCTGAGGCAGGAGGGTTGTTTGAGCCCAGGAGGCAGAGGTTGCAGTGAGCCATGATCGTGCCAATGCACTCCAGCCTGGGTGACAGAGTGAGACCCCATCTCAAAGAAAAAACAAAACAAACAAAAAAACAAGTAGAAAGAGAACTCTAGAAGCAAGAAACACCTATGTGAAGAGTTAAAAGAGGACAAGATGCAGACAAGTATAGGGAACAGGATTTTTCAGTTGGAATGAAGACTGAGCCCACAAGTCCTGGGAGACTTTAGAGAGCAACTTGATACCAAAGGTGATTACAGCCAAATTGAGGCATAAACTCAAAATAAGATTTTGTGTTTACTGCATTCCAGCAAGGTACTGAATAAAACATACTTATGATCCAGGCTCTACTCTCATAGCTTTCCTTGCCCAAGAACCAGCAGATAGAAGAGATCTAAGCTATTGAGTTAGTCCCTAACTCTCATATTGCCATATTTTCCATCTCTAGGATCCCGAAGTTCAAAAACATGCCACCCAGATCCTCAGGAATATGCTGAGGCAGGAAGAAAAAGAATTACAGGTAAGGTCACTGCCAAGGGTAGACTGGCCATTGCCTGAGTGAAATAATACTTTATCCGAGCAGCCTGCCAATGTACATAACTTAATTTACAGGCAATATCCTATCACAGTAAAAGTTCAAAAAATAAAACTTCTGGAACCACTAAAGAATTGTCATTGGCCAGTAGAATTTGTTAAAGCAGAATTTCACCAATAAAATGAATAAGATTCTCCATGTGTAATAGATTAGGATAGTGAATATGTACACAAAAAAAGTCAACGGAGTTTATCTGGGACATTTCCAAGGAAGGGAAGGAAAAGAGGGAAGAAAGGGATGGGTAGGTGAGTGCTGGGCCAGACTGAAAGAGTTGGGGAGCACTTGGGTGAAGAGAGTTTTCAGGCCTAGGAAATGATGTGCACAGAGAACAGTAAGAAGATTAATTTACTGGAGTGGGATAACCAGATTCCTATTACAGCCATCCATGTAAGTGCCACCATATATAAAACATTGTTTTAGTTTCTAGGCTATATAGAAATAAAAAAGATTAGATGGTTCTTGCCCTCAACATGTTTAAAATCTAATGGAGGAAATTCAAATTACAGTAGGAGGGAGAGTGGGAGGAACAAAGAGCTTACAATAAGAGAACAAAGAAGAGAAAAATTAATAATGGGAAATATGGGGAAGCGCTTCACAGAGAGGATAGTATTTCAGCTGGGCCTTGAAGAGTGGTACTTTAGTAGGCAAAAGAGATGAGGGAGGGAATGCCAGTGAAAAGACAGCATAGATCAAAGGCACAAAGATATGAAAATACAAGTATTTATTTCACAAGCACTGAGTCCTTGCTATATGCTAGATACTGTGTGTGTGTTGAAGCAGTAGATGGGGGTAATGTTAGGGGTGGGTGTTGGAATGGTTACAAAGATAAACCTCTCCTTTAATGAGTTAGTGATTCCATAGGATATGGATGAATGAATGAAGATATGCTATATTGTAAGTACTAACATTTATATATTGGCAAATGTCAGAGTAATCAAGACAGTATGATACTGGTTCAAGGATAGACCTGTAGATCAATGGAATAGAATTCAGATGCCAGAAATTAACCCATGCATCTCTGGTCAATTGATTTTCAACAAAGGTACCAAGACAATTCAATGGAGAAAGAATAGTATTTTCAACAAATGGTGCTGGGACAACTGGATATCTACATACAGATAATTAATTTGGACCCTTACCTCACACAATAAGCAAAATTTAACTCAAAGCGGCCAAAGACTTAAATGCAAGAGCCAAAACTGTTTTTAAAAACTGTAAAACTCCTAGAAAAAATTTTAGGTAGGAGTAGATCTTCATGACCTTGGATTGGGCAGTGGTTTCTTAGATATGACACCAAAAGCATAACCCAAAAAAAAAAAAAAAAAAATGGTTAGTTGGATTTCATCAAAATTTAAAGCTTGTATATGTCAAAGGATTTTATCAAGAAAGTAAAGACAACCCATAGAAGAAATGGGGAAAAATATTTACAATTCAAGTATCTGATAAGGGTCTAATACCAGAATATATAAAGGACTCTTAAAAGCTCAACAATAAAAAGACAACCCACTTTAAAAACTTGCAAAGGATTTGAATAGATAGTCTCTAAAGAAGACAGACATACAAATGGCCAATAAGCATGGGAAGATGCCCAGCATTGTTATTCACAGGAAGATGCTAATCAAAATGACAATGACCTACCACTTCTCACCTATTAGGATGGCTATAACCAAAATAATGGAAAATAACAAGCGTTGTGAGATGTGGAGAAATCTAAACAATACTTGTTTATGTTTTGTCTGCATATTCACTATGCTAATCTATTCCGCCATTGATGGTGGGAGTGTAAAATAGTGCAAGCACTCTGGAAAACAGTTTGACAGTTCTTCAGAACATGAAACACAGCAACACTATATGACCCAGCAGTTCCACTCCCAGGTATATATCCAAGAGAATTGAGAACATAGGTTGACACAAAAACTTGTACGTGAACATTCATACCAGCATTATTAATAATAGCCAGAAAGTAGAAACAACCCAAATGTTCATCCGCTGATGAATAGATAAGCAAAATATAGTCTGTTCATACAATGGGATTTTACTCAGCCATAAAAAAGAAAGAAGTACTAATAAATGCTACAACATGGAAGAACCCTGAAAACAGTATGCCAGGTGAAAGAAGCCAGACACAAAAATCTGCAGGTCGTATTATTCCACTTACATGGAGTGTCCGAAATATGCAGATTCATGAACAGAAAGTAGATCAGTGGTTGCCAGAGGGTGAAGGAAGGGGAAATTGGGAGTGATTGCTTACAGGTACCAGCTTTCTTTTTGGAGTTATGGAAATGTTCTGGAATTAGATAGTGGGAGTGGCTGCACAACTGTGAATATACCAGAGACCATTGAGTTGTACACTTTAAAATCGTGATGTTTATGTCATATGAATTATAGTTCAATAGCAATTTTTTAAAAATCTTAATGCTCTTGAAGCCCAAAACAAAGCATAATTATTTATGCAATAATCAGAAGGCTTCATGAGGTGATGCTTGAGTTGGGTTCAGTCTGCTGTTAATAGAACATTGAAAATGGCAGTGGGACCAGGATTGGTAGCTCGTGCCTGTAATCCCAGCACTTTAGGAAGCCAAAGTGGGAAGATTACTTGAGCCTACAAGTTCAACACCAGCCTGGGCAGCATAGTGAGACCATGTCTCTAAAAAAATTTTAAAAACTAGCCAGACATAGTGGTGCATGCCTGCAGTCCTAGCTACTTAGGAGGCTGAGGTAGGAGGACCATTTAAGCCCAGGAGTTTGAGGCTGCAAAGCTATAATTGCACCACTGCACTCCAGCCTGAGTGACAGAGCAAGACCCTGTCTCAAAAGAAAAAGAAAAAATGCAGTGAGTCTTGTGACTGGAAGGTGTTATTGGCCATGAATACCATGAGGAGCTTGGAATTTGTTTTGAAGTCTGTGGGAATTAATCAAAGAACTTTGAGTGGCGGACTGATCACATTTTCAAACCAGTGTTCTTTGGAGAAGTGTGTTAAATGTAAGGAAACCATCGAGGGGGCTATTGCAGCAGATAAGCAATAATGACAGATTTAAGAAGAACAGCAGGAGTAAGAGCAAAAAGGAGAGGATAGCAATGGGAGACTTGTCAGAGGGCTAATCAGTAGAACTTATCCATTGGTGAAGGAGAAGAAAGAATAAAAGATGGCTCCAAGTTTGTGTGTCTGGGTAGATCAGGTGATACCAGTGACAGAGTGAGATAGAGGAGAGGAGCAGAGCTTAGGGGAAGGAAATGAAGTTCAGCTTTGGGTATACTAGTGTAACTGGGGACTGGATGACTGAAAGAGATCACCCAGAACACCAGTACAGAGAGGAGAGAGCTGAGGATGGAATTTTGGGACATAGGTGCTTCTACAGCACATGGCACCAACCTCTAATATCACATCACTTGCTATTACATTTGATTTTTGAAAGAGTAGCCTGTGCAGTAACGGGAGGAAACTAGATTGTATATGTTGATGAGCGACTAGAAGCAAAGAAGTGCAGGGCCCTAGTTGTAGACTAATGTTTTGAAACATTCGGCTGTGGGCTGGGCATGGTGGCTCACGCCTGTAATCCCAGCACTTGGGGAGGCCAAAGTAGAGGATCACATGAGGCCAAGAGTTCAAGACCCCTGGGCAACATAGCAAGCCCCTGTGTCTATTTAAATAAATAAATAAAATCAGAAAACCACAGGCTCATATCCCTTTACAAAAAAAGAAAAAAAAAATGGCTGTGAAAAGAAGGGGAAACAAATGGGGCAGTGGCTTGAAGAATCATCAGAAATGATTGAAAGAGTTTTGTTGTGGTGGTTTGTTTTTGTTTTAAATCAGGAAACTTGAACATTTTGTAGGATGGAGAGAAGGAGCCATTGGAAAAAGGAGACTTCAAAGATATGTGAACAGTGCCCAAGAAGAGCCCAAAGCAGTCAGAGGGTTTAATTTCTTGAAATATTTAGACATAGTTTTTCTTCTGAGCCAGGAAAAAAAGATGGCTGAAGATGTTTTGAAATGGAGTACAGTTGGGAAGGTTTTTACCAGATGGTATTATCTGCCAAGGCCAGGGAAGGATTGGGGTTTGATGGGCATGGAGAAGATGAAATATTAAGTATGGGGAATTTGTAAAATGGTTGTCAGGTAGTAGTGAAGCCCCAGATGAGCCTAGATAATATGTGAACCCAATGTCTTTATTTACCAACAAGCTTTATGGAGCATCTCCTTTTGTAATGAAATGTTAATAGCTGCCATGTATTCAGGTATCTGACTTTGCGCTAGACATTCTGCTAAGCACTTCATATACGTAATCTCAATCCACTATTATACCCGTCCCATGAGGCAGGTATTGTCATCTCCATTTTATCAATGAGGATGTATTCAAGCTTGC
Source organism: Hylobates moloch (assembly GCF_009828535.3). Classification (NCBI taxonomy): domain Eukaryota; kingdom Metazoa; phylum Chordata; class Mammalia; order Primates; family Hylobatidae; genus Hylobates; species Hylobates moloch. Next base: position 98,257,333 of record NW_026652280.1, read on the forward strand.
CCAAGTCTATACAGCTAGTAAGTGGAGGTGCCAGAAGTCAAAGCCAGGTGTCCCTAACTGTGAAGCCCTCCTCCCCTGTGCTGTCCCCTGCTGTGTGCCCTGAGGAGTGCTACATAAGTGGCTAGGATGGTACCTGCTCTCCAGGAGCTTCCTGAGGATGGGACTGGCAGAGGCGTTGGCTGTTGTAGTCAACACTGCTTCCTCTCATTTCTTGTGGTTCCATTGTGTGTAAGTTCCGTCTTTAGCACTTTTTTTATGTTCTGTTCTGGACAGTCACTTAAATATTTCATACTTGAGTGGTAGCTGAAGAAGGCCTCATTTGGGATGTGGGACTTAAGGCAGACCTTGAAGAATGGCTCAGATTAGGACAGGCCTTTGTGTTTGTCTTCTTTCTGTGGTTGTCTCCTTTCTGTGGTTGTCTCCTGTGTTCTTTTTCTCATCACTTACATCTTTTTCTGATCCTAAATGATGTTGAAATACCGCGCATCTCCTTGGAGGCAGAGACCTCTTCTCTCTCCTCTTTGTTTTGGGATAACTGCCTATTCTCCCCACTGGTGAGTCATCCATTCTCTACTAACCACCCCTCTGCCTTTTCCCCTCCCCCTTCTCCTCCTCACCCATCCCTAGCGTATCTGTGAGGTCTATAGCCGGAACCCCGCCAGCCTACTGGAAGAGCAGATCGAAGGTGCCCGGCGGCGAGTCACTCAGTTACAGCTGAAGATCCAGCAGGAGACTGGTGGCTTAGTGGTGAGTGATGTAGGCACAGCTCTAGTAAGGGCACATGCAGTGGAACTGGGGGTAGAGTGAGGGAAAAAGCAAGGACAGAAGGCTTCTTGGGTTATGCCAGGACCTCAAGGCTGAACTAGTAAGTGTTTAGTATTTTACAAAGAAACCAAGGTCAGCACCAAAGAGGCTGAGCAATGTAGTGACACTTGGGATACCATAAAAAGAAAAAGCCTATTTCTTGCCCTCCAACAACATAGGCTATGGAAAGAAAGAAATACGAAATAAACAGATTGTCAGTGTTAGTCTCTGAATTATCCTTCCCTTCTGGGTAGTTCCTCATAGTGGATGTATGTATATTTCCATACTGGTTTTACCCAGTATTTCATCTGGTACCCTTTCCCACCACCTATCCTCAAGAATGAGTCTTCTCAAAGAAATACAAGTACTTTTTAAAGTCAGACTACATAAAAGACCCCCAGTCTGTTGGGATGGATCTGTATCAGCGATAACCACACTTTATGGAAAACTCCAGAGAGTAGATGATTCTTTATCTATTCTCTTCAAGGACTTTGCTATTAGTGTCTTACTGCTCTCCATCAGGCCTTAATTCTTGGGGTAAATAAGAAGTAACTCTCCAGAAACTTTAAGGTCTCCAAGAATAGCATTTGCCAAAGCCAATAGGAATTATTTAAAGATGATCTACTTTTGCTTTTAGGATATTCAGATCCAAAAAGTTTGGGAAACACAGGCAAATACATTTAAACTGCTTCATTTTCTGAAGGACTTCTCATATTACATGGTTGATAGGTAGGAGCTCAGGTTGTGGACTTAGACCGTCTGGATTCAAATCCAGCATCACTTCTCATCAGCTTAAAGACTGTTGGGCAAGTTAATTAATCCATAGGAGCCTTAGCTTCCTCATTTATAAAATGGAGATCACAGTATTGTCAGACTTAAAGCATGCCTTTGACACAGGGGCTGTACATGTTTGCTGCTGCCACTGCACTGTTGGTTGTGCTATGAGGTGATGAGTCTGAGAAACTAAGCTTGGAATCTGAAGGTCTGAGCTCCAATCCTGGCCTTAGGGTTGACCTGCTGTGTATCTTGGGCAAGTTACTTAAGATCTCTGAGCTTCTGTTTCCTCATTCATAACATGAGAGTAACACGCCTAAGCCAGAGCCATTGAAAGATTAAATGTGACATAGAAAAGTGCTTTGTAAACAGCAAAGCACTATCAACATCGCTTCCTTCACATCCCACTAGCTCAGTCAGTCTCAGGCGAATGCCTGTCCATCCTCCTCAAAGATCTTCAAAGGTAAACCTTTTATATCTTCCCTTGGTCACCTGCTTGAGTCTTTTTTTATACTTCTTGATGGTTAAGAAGTTCTTTCTTGTATCCAAATAAGGCAATAGATGCTTTGAGGTCCAGGGTGATTGGATAAAGCTAGCTTTTAGAATTTCAGTAATAGTAAAGCTCCCTTTCCACCATTAGGGATCTTTGTCATCCTCAAACTGTACAAATGAAGCAGTATCTCTTCTAGCTGGGCATTTTTGAGGCAATGAAGCGGAAGAGGCCACTAATTGTAAGCAAATAAGGCACTGATTGGTGGAAGGAAACCGTAGGGGGAGAGGCTCACAGAATTTGCCCACCCTGTGGGCCTTTCTGTTGCAGGACATACTTCCACTGTATGGTGACACCAGCCAGAGACCATCAGAAGGTAAGTCCCCCATCACCCCTTTTTTCTCTGGCATATCTCTAGTCCATGTTTCTTATCTGTTTACTCTCCCCATGGGGCAGATTCCAGGAAAGAAAACATATAGTGCCTGCCCTCTGAGAAATGGAATAATGGGAGAAAGCAGTATAAATACACAGGGAAGCTGGATACAACTTAGGCAGTAGAATTGAGTGTATAGCCAATAGCTGGGATAGATAAGGGCTAGTAAGATACCAGAATGAGTATGGTCCAGACAGCAGCTTGCCTGACAGCTCCTGGCACTAAGGAATTCAGCAAATATTTGTTGTAAGAAGAAATGGGTGGTGACCAGAAGAGGGTTGGGAAGGAGTTGAGGGGCAAAACTAGTTGTGAGAGAGAGTTATGGAGTCTTATTTCAGGAGGTGACATGGCCTGTGCCCAGGTGCAGAGACAGGTGAAAGCTAGATGTAATGAGAGCAGAGGGGAGGTGTGCTAGGAAGTGTCCGAGTCTAGGGGTCATGGGATGAGAGAGCTGAAGGGAAGCTGGTGAAAGAAAAGATGGCAGCTTCCCCTTCCTGCCCTGCACACAGGTGCCCAGAATAAAGGCTCTCTTTCCCCTAGGCCACAGCTCCTTCTGTATTATAGAAACTATTTTCTTCTCAGGCCGGCTCTCTCTGGATTCCCAGGAGGGGGACAGTGGCTTGGACTCTGGGACAGAACGCTTTCCTTCCCTCAGTGAGGTGAGTCCCAGCAGGGCAAGGCTCATTCAGGACGTGCATTCGGGGTCCCTTCCCTTGCCCCAAGGTTCTCCTGCCTACCAGCTGCGCTGAGGCCTCTGTGTGCCTCTTCCATCTTTCTAGTTCCAAGGATGTAGTCACTGTGCTCTGGGTTCCAAAGCAGAAATTTCAGATGCATCCAACATGCAAGATTATCAAATCTGGCTTTCATTTTATCATTGTCAACTCTGTTATATAAAGAGTAGGGTGGAGAGGGCGGCCATGGCATTAACTGTGGCAAGCCTTTGAGAGTGAGGGAGCAGAGACGAAATAATCTAAAACAGTGACTTGACCAAAAACACATTTCCACCTGTCCAGGAATAACATCACCTTAGATTAATACAGTGAACCCAACCTATTCAGAAGTGGTAGTCTTTTTTTGCTGTGGATCTTTTTCTTCTCAAATAGCTTGTCTTTTCTGGAATGACTAAAAGAATTTCAGGTTTTGACCTCAAAGGTTATCTCTTCCAGGTGTTTCAGTTTGTACATGTAAACTATGAACTGCAATACAAAAGTAAGAATGAGTGGAAGAAGTAGTAATGAAGTTAGCAAAATATTTGTGGCCAGAGTAATTAAATATGTGAATATGTGGTTGAAAACATGTTAAAATCCTAATTTTAGATAACAATTAGAATTTTATTTTCTTACTGCCCTGTCCATGGGAAAATGATGAAATATATGTGAAAGGATCGGTATGTGGGAAAGTCACCAAGAAAGTGGAGTGGGACAGGGATCTTAAAGAATCTACAGTTGACATTATCTGGAAGGCCACAGAGTTGGTGATGAAGAGTGTGTGCTGTGAGTTGAGGCTGCCTGGGTTAAGTCCAGGATACACCTCATGACTAGCTCTCTGACTTAGCAAGTCTCATAACCTCTTAGAGTCTCATTGTGTGAAAATGGGATGAATAATAATATCTACCTCAAAGGGCTACTGTGTAAATCGAATGAGATAATATGTAATGAAGGGCTTGGTATAATGCCGGGCACAGAGCAAGTACTGCACTTCTCTTAGCTGATGTTATAAGTATGGTTATCACCACCAACACCAAATGAGCTGAGCCTTGAGGGTCTTCCAGACAAGGTTCCTTCTCACAGAATTCTTTGTTTCTCTAGTCATTGATGAATCGGAACTCAGTACTGTCAGACCCTGGGCTAGACAGTCCTCGAACGTCCCCTGTGATCATGGCCAGGGTGGCCCAGCACCACAGGCGGCAGGGCTCGGATGCAGCAGTCCCCTCAACTGGTGACCAGGTGAGTGATCTGGAGCCATCCTGCAGTTTTCCTTTTCTCAGAAGTGAGATTTGGAGGCATGGGTGTTACGAATATATGGTCTTGGATCATCAGACTAAACCCCTGCTTCAGCAACCCAAACTTGGAGACAGTCACTTACATAGAGAGCAAATAGTAAAGAAAGAGAACATGGCATAAATAGAGATACGAAAGTAAGGCTAGCTCCACTTCTATGTGGAGAGTGGGTGAATGCATCTGTAGGGAGTAACAGCTAAGGAGCGGATAGCTGGTCTTTCTGTCTATACAGAATAGGAAATAGGTTTAGGCAGTGTTTCTCCAAGATACTAATTTTCACTTTCCCCGTTCCTTAGCAAAATCCTTTTCTCGAACAAAATCTTATTATTTGGAACCCTAACATAGAAAAGAAAAAAAAAAAAACTTAGCTCCCCTAGGACCTTTACTGATCAACCTCCCCCTTCCCTCAAGGGTACTTCCATGGAGCCCTAAGGTTCTGCAAAACCTGATATGAGAGGCCCTGCTCTCAAGGGTAGAGCTAGATCCAGGAGAGACTTCAGGAAGACAGGTTTTGACTTAATGCAAACAGTTTGCAAAGAAGCTGGGCTGTCTGGCAATGGAATGGACTTGAGAGCCAGAGAATTGCCTGTTGTTTTTCAGACACCGTTAACTGTGTCTAACAATGTTCAGACGTTGTTAGACATCTAAATACTCAACGTTCTACCTGTATAATGTTACTTAATATTTTTCTTTAAGCCAAGTTTAAGTTCTTTAAACTTAAATTCATGTTAAGGAAATCTGTCATTACCTTAAATTAAAACCAGCGTCACGATACACTATAAATGCAGAGTAAATGTAACACTAAATGTAAGTTTAGAACCAAGTTTGTTAAATTCTACCTAGAAAGATATAGAACAGTGTAGAAGAAAGCTGCCATTTATATTAAAAAGAGGAAAAGGAGCCTCTTTATTAAGACATCTCTGGATGAATGTTTAAGAAACTGATGGTTATTGCCTCTGAGGAGGGGAATTAGGTGGCTTGAGGACGAAGTGGATGGGAGACTTTTTATTATCTTTACCCCTTTGTGTCCTTTTAATTTTAAACTACGTGATGTAACTTACTCAAAAAGTAGAGACAAAATTTAAAACAACCTGAAAAATAAACTCTAGATCAATTCTGTTGCTTATCAAAGGCTTTAATTAAGCTTGAGGCCAATTCTGCCTTGGTTAAAGGTATTAAAGCTATGCAGGCACCAGGCTGAAATTTTTCCTGGGTTAATCAAAAGGATGGAATGAGAACTGAAAAGAAACTAACTTTCTTACAATATGAGCCAGTATTATTTAATGCCATGTCCAGATATCACCTAAAATCATTTTGACCCTCAACAAAAATCATCTCACTTAAAATCATTTTGAGTTCCACTTCCCATGCTGGAAAACACTGGTGTCAGGAGTTATACAGGTGGTATTTTCAAACTGTGGGTTGTCATCTTTTGGTGAGTCATGATATCAGTATTGAAGGTCATGAGCAGCATCTGTTTTAATGAAATAGAATCTAATAGCATGGAAAAGAAAATATCAGAATTCATCACATGTAATAAAAGTATTTTGTGAAACTTCTGTTTTAATTACGTATATGTGTGCTGAGTTGCAGTGAAAACATATTTATTAGAAGTCATGGTCAACAGAAAGTTCAAAAGCTACTTTCTGGAGTTCTTTTGACTCTGGGAGCCTATTAATCACTGAGTCCAGGAGGAGGTCTTCAGAAGATGGGGTCTCTAAAGTAATTTGGATAAAGGGGGAGAAATGGTACAAGAAAACAGAGCAAACGATAATCCTACTCACTGAGCTCTCTTTGGTGGTGTTGTGATTTTAGTAAACTTGTCCTCTCACCTTGGAGTTCAGGGTTCCAAGCAGCATCTTTTTTCTCTTAGAGCATTTATTCCTCTGCTGTTACTTCCCTATGTGGCTTACCTCAACTTTATATGCTTTATCTCTGTAGGCACCTGGCACATAGTAGCCACCTTCATAATGTGTAGTGAATGAATGAGTGAATGGGAGTAATCAAAATTGTCTTCTGAGTGGCATCTTAGGGGAGGATTTATCCAGGACACAGAGCTCTTAAGTTTCTTGAAGCTGAAGTTTCACAGTGTGATCTGTAGAAAAGAGGATTGTGGCCTAAGTGAACATATTTTTTTTATACATCTAGAGTTATGCAGGCATCAAAAGAAAATTCTAATCAAGAGCTGCTGTGCAAAAGAAGAATACATGTGAGCAAGCCTCTCTGAACCTGTTCTGGTTGGGCTGCCAAATTCACAAAAAATAGAATTTAAAAAAGATGACAACATATGATACTCTAGTTTTACCCATTGTATAAAATTTGGTTATTCTTACAATGTGGAGGGGAAAGGTGGGGAAAGGGATCTGACAGGTATTAAAATGCCTAGTGTACCAGCTGCTGTGCCAGATCTTTACCAAAATATCTCAAGTAATTCTCACAATCAGGAAAAAAGTTGGCCATTAGAATCTTCGTGTGGTCTAAGGGAATGTTCAAGGGTTAACCTTGTTACTGGCAGGGTCAGAACTAGAATTTAGTTCTCCTGGGCCCCAACACAGAGCTCTTTCCTATCCTAGCCGCTCTTTCATTGCCCTCTCTATACCCCTGTCCTTGTAGAACTAAAAGACCAAGTTCAGGTTGCTAAGGGGTTCAGGCGTCTATCCTGTTCTAGGAAAGGCTTTCCTTCAGGTGGCTCATAAAAGCAGGTGTGGGGTCAGTAGTGTTGGAGCCCTTGTTTTCCTTCTGAAATTTTTTCATCTTCTGAAAACTATTTATGTTGCTATTTTCAAGTGTTAAGAGCAAATAGAGTATAATTCCAGTTTCTTAATAGTAATAAATGTTAATAACAGCATAGGAAGAAAACCTATACTTTCCATAAAACTGTCAGCAGCAGGGAAATGGATGCATAAGGAACTCTCACTTTCTGTTATGTCGTTCTATAACGTTTGATCTTTTTAATAATAAGCATATTCTACTTTTGTAATCAGAAAGAATACGTATTTCTAAAGACTTTTTTTTAAAAATCCTCCCCATAAACAAGCAAAAACAGTGCTTTTCAGGTTTCACCAGAGAGCTCAGTAGAGCCACAAGTGCTCACCCACCACCTCCTGGGGCTCTCAGACCCCAAGAGGTTCAGAGAGTAGGGTGTTTCAGAGAGGAGGATACTCAGGATGTGTCTGGGAAATACAAATACAGCACATCAGGCCTGATTCTGCAGCTTTGAGCACGCCAGTCAATCTGTTTGGGCCTCACTTTTTTCAATTATAAATGAGTGTTAGACTCTAGTTTCTGAGATACCCTCTGGGCCGCTCATGTTCTGTGACTCAGTCATTCTGGGCATAGAGACCATAAATATCCAGGAAAACAAAAAAGGGGTGAGGAGCATCAGAGAGGAACTGTCAGGAAAAGCCCCTTAAGAAAGTGGGTTAGGAGGGTATCATAGGTCTGTGTTAAAGTGGGCACATGTAAACTGAGTGGGTTCCAGAAGCAGAGACCTTGTTGGGGAATCACTGGAAATGAAAAAGATCAAATTGAGTGAGAAGTAGAGTTAGTAGAAAAGCTTTGAAAGCTCAAGGAACCTTTAGGAGAAAAATTTGTTCAGTGAAGCATCTGAGAAGTTTATGCAATATGAAGTCTCTCTCGTCATACCTAATCCATGGCATGTCCATTAGGATTAGGTTTTTATTTAAATTAGCATAAGGGGGAAAGAAAGAAAAGCCAGACTAAGAAATTTGGATTTTAGACAGGTAATGGGGATCTACCACAGATTCTTGAGCGAGCAAGCGAAATAATGCAAATGGTGTTAGAGAAAGATCAGCCGCGGCCGGGCGCGGTGGCTCAAGCCTGTAATCCCAGCACTTTGGGAGGCCGAGGCGGGCGGATCACGAGGTCAGGAGATCGAGACCATCCTCGCTAACACGGTGAAACCCCTTCTCTACTAAAAATACAGAAAATTAGCCGGGCGTGTTGGCGGGCGCCTGTAGTCCCAGCTACTTGGGAGGCTGAGGCAGGAGAATGGCGTGAACCCAGGAGGTGGAGGTTGCGGTGAGCCGAGATCGCGCCACTGCACTCCAGCCTGGGAGACAGAGAAAGACTCCGTCTCAAAAAAAAAAAAAAGAGAAAGATCAGCCGCATCTCCATTTGTTCAGAGAGGCAGAGATCTACTAGTAGGCTCTCCGATCATTATTGAGCCACCAGTGCTTACTAGGCACCGAATAACTGTTCAGTAGGACTGTGGTAGACACTAGGTATGGAGGATGTGTGTTTGGGGTAGGGGTGGCTGTTTAGTCTGTTAAGGAAAACAGAGCCCCCAACCCAGCAGTCCAGCAGGAGCTATAGGCTCTTATTTTGTTGACTGACAGTCCCACCCCAGATCTTTTGCAAACAGGAAGAGAGCATTTTCTCCTACTTCCCATCTTCATATGTCATGTGACCAGGCTGCTCTGAATCTGCCCTGCCCCACCCAGAAGCAGTTGACTTCCTGCAAGTGGAAATCATTTCATCTGTGCTCTGATTTGGGGGCGGGAATGAGATGCCAACGTTCACCAGACCCGGGTGGCTTTGTGAGTGCTGTGCTGCAACTAAACAAACTTCACTGAGGTGGTTGAATCCTCTGTCCTCTATAACCTCTCATCTCTACAACTTGACTCTCTCCCCCAGGGTGTAGATCAAAGCCCAAAGCCTTTAATTATTGGCCCAGAGGAAGACTATGACCCGGGTTATTTCAACAACGAGGTAACGGTTTCCTAGTTTTCTCCTTTCATCATTTTTTGGTCATACAAGCTGCTCTTGACTAGAAGCAGTTTGACTAGCATCAGCTGTGAAGGGAACTTGAGGCAGGGAGCCTCCTGTTATGAACCAGGATGGGGAATCACATGGGAGCTAAGCTGGAACCCGCTGTGCTGCTGTGCCCAGCCTCCCACCATGCTCATCCTTCTGCCTTCCAGAGCGACATCATATTCCAGGATCTGGAGAAACTGAAGTCTCGGCCAGCTCACCTGGGGGTTTTTCTACGTTACATCTTCTCTCAGGCGGACCCCAGTCCACTGGTAAGTCAGAAGCATCCGTCTTGATTGAGTGCCTGCTGGTACTGGTCAGAGAGGACCTCTAGCCTCTGTTTCTGCTCCCTGGCTGTTACAAGTCAGTTTCATGGGCACAGTCAGGCACTTCAAGGACAGACAAAATAGCCAAGAAGATGAAACCTATGGAGAGGCGATTTTTTACTGTATGACGCAGCTAACTAACTACATCAGCTGCCTAGGGAGGAGCAAGAGAGCAAGGCCAGGAAAACTCATTCTTGATCATTTCAGAAAGTTGTCTTGGAGAAGTTGCTCTTCCTAGAGGTTTTTTTTTTTTTTTTTGAGACGGAGTCTCGCACTGTCGCCCAGGCTGGAGTGCAGTGGCGTGATCTCAGCTCACTGCAAGCTCCGCCTCCCAGGTTCACGCTGTTCTCCTGCCTCAGCTTCCCGAGTAGCTGGGACTACAGGCGCCCGCCACCATGCCCGGCTAATTTTTTTGTATTTTTAGTAGAGACGGGGTTTCACCATATTAGCCAGGATGGTCTCGATCTCCTGACCTCATGATCCACCCGCCTCAGCCTCCCAAAGTGCTGGGATTACAGGCGTGAGCCACTGCGCCCAGCCTCTTCCTAGAGTTTTTTTAAATGAAGGTAGATACAGACTGACTAGGGAGTTGAGAGAGTAGCCCTGCGAGAAAACTTGCAGATGGCAAGGCTTAAAGGGTCTTCCACGTGAAGGTGATGACAAGAAGGAATGTGAGGGGATGGAGACCAAAGTGCCAGGGACAGTACTCAGAGCCAGCAGCCTTCCCAGTTTCCTCATTCTGCTCAGCTGCTTAGGAAGGAAGGGCAGATGGAGGAGAGGGGTTGCGGTTGTATTCTTCAGAATAAACTTCTCACCTGGGGCATGGGCTGCTGTTTTGTCTTTCTGGGGATACCACCAGAAGCCAGAATGAACAGCCACCCACAGGTATTCATTGAAGACCTGTGTGCAAGTCTAAGTGCCAGAAGCATTCCTGAATAAAGGCAGGGCATACCACAAAGAGAAATAAAACATGAACCCTTAGGAAACAAGACGTAAACCAGCACAAGACACAAGTGAAATAGCATGTGTGGAGAGGATACAGAGTTGAGGAGTAATCAGTGTTGAAGATGTGCCCGTGGGAAAGGGGATGGGGGTTATTTTACCACAGGTTTCTGAAATAGTCTGACCCCAGCTTTCTCAACCTCAGCACTGTTTTGAACTGGAGAATTCTTTGTTGTGGTAGACTGTTCTGTGCCTTTGGGGAAATATAGCTGCATCACTGGGCTGTACCCACTAGATGCCAGTAGCACCGCACTTGCCCAGTAGTTGTGACAACTAAAAATGTCTCCAGACATGGCCAAATGTCCCCTAGGGGGCAAAATCACTGCTGGGGGAGAACCACTGATCTAACCCAGTTCTCTCTTCTCCTAGCTTTTTTACCTGTGTGCGGAAGTTTATCAGCAGACAAGCCCCAAGGATTCTCGAAGCTTGGGGAAAGACATCTGGAATATTTTCCTGGAGAAAAATGCGGTAAGGCAGTCATAGATTGGATTATAATTTTATCATATTCTTTGAACTACTCAGAGGCAGGGAAAATTAAGCAAAACATTCAGGCCAAACAGAGACAGGTTCTTAAAGAGAAATCTAGGCTGAGAGATTAATATTCCTGGATTCTGTTCCTAGCGCAACTCTCAAAAAATCTCTCAGTACCTCTGTTGTTCCACATATAGAATACACATTGCCTCTCTCTGGAATGTTTGGAGGAAGAGATTGTACCAAATTCTCCCTATTCTCCCCTGATTCAATGCCCTGGTTCCCCCCAACCCTCCCTGCCTTGCCCATCCCTAGGCCAAAGAAACAGAGGTCTAGAGACGTCAGATGATCTAGATCCGTGAGGCAAGAGGAGAACCCCGGTTTCCGAAGCTCAGTCTGAGTTGCTATTACTGCCCAAAGGCAGGAGTCAGAGGTGGGAGGCCCCAGAGTGTCTGGGGTAGACAGCACCCGGTGCATTGGGACAGAGTTCCCAGGGATGTGTCAGGGATCCCGCTGACAAGAGCATTTCTGCCTGCAGAGGGCAATTGCCATCCCAGACTTTCTAATCTGATCAACTAGACTAATTCCAAGGTGACTTTATTCTTTTGGCAGTAAGCTAGTAGGGTTAATGAGGTTGGAGAAAATTGTTTTTTCTTAAGAGTTTTATATTTGCCCTCTTAAATGGGTCTTGAGTAGGGAGGTTAGAGCTGCCAGTTGTTCTCTGTTTGTTGTTGTGGAACCTCTCCAATATCCAGGTGTCAGGGACTTGTGTAGCCAAAGCCAGAACACCATGCTAACTGCAAGGCTGGGTGACACAAGGCTAGCTTTCCCATGGGAGTGAGTGGGAGGGAAAGTCCACCAAATAGCCTAATAAAGGCTTTTCCTTTTCCCTTGCTGCTAAGTCAGCACAGGTCCACTTTTTGGACAACATGCCATTCCATGCACTCTAATGGCCTGGAAATAAGAGTGAAAAAAACTGCCTGAACCGCCCTCAGAATATAGTACCAGCTTGCTCTGTAGCCTCAGACTCCATTTCCCAAAAACCCTAGCCTAGAATTCAGGTGTGCAGCTATAGAGTGATGAGAAGGCTGGTAGGCAGATGTAGGCGAAAAGGCAAGAAGTTCATGTGGCCAAGCCCTCCTCGCCCCTCACACTGTTCATCTCCCTGGAGTGTGCAGACCTGACCGCTTCTGCTCCACACTTCTGTTTTTCAGCCTCTGAGAGTGAAGATCCCTGAGATGTTACAGGCTGAAATTGGTAAGTTGGCTCATTAGTCGGTTAGTCACTTCTTGGTGGCTTTCTTGTCCTGAGCTCTCAGGAGGCTCCAGAGGACAGAAGGGACATAGTCCCTGTCCTTGGGCAACCATCCTCTAATAGAAGAAAAGACCCATGGAACGATTGCTCCAGAACACTGCACAGTAGCTTACGGACAGGTGCAAATGGGACAGACCCTGCCTAGGCGCTCACTCTGCTGGGGGGAGCTTGTCATGGGAAGACATTGGACTTGGAGTTAGGAGACCTGGGTTCATGTCTGCCAGCCTTCTACATGACCTTTCTGGGCCTCCGTTGGATTATCTGTACAAAGAGGAAACAGACTTGGTCAGGGATTCCTCAGCCAGGTTGATTATCAAGAATCCCTTGGGGAACTCAAAAAATACAGAAACTAGGGCCTCGCTCCATCCTCCCTGCAGAGTTGGAATCTCCAGCGTGGTTTTTCTTATTGTTTTTTTTTGGGGGGTGGGGGGTGTTTTATTTTTGTTTTTATAAGTTCCCTAACTAATACTGAGAGCAATGAGTCCAGAGTGAGGACCAGGCAGGCTAGATGGTGCCCAGCTCTCTTCTCCTTCTAATTATGAGTAGAAGAATTAACGGGAGGCAGTCTAAGGTGATGTCAGCCTGAGAAGCTAATCATTGGCAGCTTTTTAGAGGACAGGAATTGGAAGCTGCATTTAGAAAGAGATGATTTGCGGGCACATGTGACGGGGAGGAGAGCCCAGGCATAGGGTGAACAGAGCTTGCTCAAAAGCAGAGTGAGAATGAAGCGCAGCTCCCAAGGACTTAGCCTAGCCTGGGTGGAGCTAGATGCAGGGACTAGAGGAGAGACATCTTTCGGTTTCTACTGGGGAGCTCAGGTTTCTTGGAATGTGAAGTGCTTGCCTTTTTTTAGCCTTGTGAGCTGCTTCTGGAGCAGTAGAGGGGAACAAGCCTCTCAGAGGTCTGCACTTGGATGTCAGAGGATGGTACTTGGACATATCCGATGAGAGGGGCTTTAATATTTCTCTTAATGGAGCACAGAACATCCAGAAAATATTGTTGTCCTTGCCTTGGACTTTGGATATCAGCATTCCAGTCCTGAATTCAGGAATGACCTGAGAGGTCCAGACCTCTTCTCCCTTTAGGCTAACAGGGCAGAAAGCCAGCCCTTCCTCCCAGTGTCATAGGGAGCTGAAATGCCTTGAGATGCTCAGCAGAAGGGCTCTCCCCCCACCCCCAGTACCCCACCTACTCTGCTTTCTCTGGTCTCCGACTACAGACTCGCGCCTGCGGAACAGCGAGGATGCCCGTGGTGTTCTCTGTGAAGCTCAAGAGGCAGCCATGCCTGAGATCCAAGAGCAGATCCACGACTACAGGTTGGCCCAGGAGCTGCCCTCCCACCGCTCTCCTCGCACCTCCACCTCTTGGCCCTGGCTCCTTCCGTCTGGGACGTGCACATATCTCTTGTTATATGTGTTTGCCTTGTTCTTTCTGGGTGTCCATCTGTTGAGTATTTGTGTATATTTCTTTCTTTCCCTGTGTTTATCTGGCTTAGAACGAAACGCACTCTAGGGCTGGGCAGCCTGTATGGTGAAAATGACCTGCTGGACCTGGATGGGGACCCTCTCCGAGAGCGCCAAGTGGCTGAGAAGCAGCTGGCTGCCCTTGGAGATATTTTGTGAGTCTTTCAGCTTCCTCCCACCCCACTGAACGTCCCAAGCAGGTTGACATATTTTGTGGGTCTGTTCTTTCAACCTTTCCCCCTCTTCCACTTCTTGCCTGATTCTCCTGCCCCTGAAAGATGGGGAGTCATGCTCTCCTGCTGCATTGGTCAGGCTGAGGGCTGCAGGTATTCAAGGGTGTGGCAGAGCCTGGAGCTCCTGATAGTCATTTGGTGGTTATAACAGACCATGGGCCCCAGGAATGTGGTAAGCTTTCTGCTTTCCCCTGCTGGCCGTCTTCCTGACCTCTCTCCCTTCCTGCCTCTAAGATCTTATCTGTCACAGAGAGTGAGGCCAGTGCTGTGTGTGCCCAGTGGATAAAGTTCCCTCAGGAGGCAGCTAGAACTGACTTAGGGGAAATTGAACCATCTTTTACTAATCCACATCAGAAAACGGAACTAGTGCAACATGTTAAGGCGCTTCTGACACAGCTGCTTTTGTTAGGTTTTTCTAGCACCATTTTCGAAAGTGTCATAGGCACCTGTGATGCAAGCCCCAGTATCACAGACTTTGTGGGGACACTTCAGGCTTAGAAGCAATTTTTTTGCCCTAATACTGCTTCTCACTAAGTAGTTTTGTGACCTTGGTTAAGCCATTCCATACAAGTCAGATCCATAGGCACAGCTAGGCACTTCAATGACAGGGTAAAAATAGCAAAGAAGATGAAACCTATGCAGTCTCTGCTAATAGGCTGATATTTCAACTTGGCAAATATTTATGGAGTGCCTGCTATGTACCAAATACGTGTGCATCAAACATACTTCTCTCCTTTTCCCCCACTAACCCTCCTATCATCTGGGAAAATCTTATCCTCCTCCTAGCCTGTAACCAGGTGACCAGCTTCTGTCTTTGCAGTCTGAGTCATCTGTTCTTTCTTCCATTCCAGGTCCAAGTATGAGGAAGACAGGAGGTAAGCAAGTCTATGATGTGTATTTGCAGCTTTCAAGGTGGAAGGAGTGGGGTTGAGCTACTATGCTTTCCATTTCTGACAATCACAGGGGAGTCCCTCGTGTTGTACAACCACGTAGGATCATGGTTCCTGCAAGTCTAGCTCTCAGGTGTCTGTGTGACCGTAACATAGGGGTGATGAGGCCCACGCCCCTGATGCTCAGGGATCACTGCCTGGGGATGTGGGTCTGCTCCTCAGTGGGAAGACACCAAGCTGCCATCGCTCCTCACAGTCCCATACCTGGCGGCAGCTTCTCTACCCAGATGAGCCCTTTTCACGTCTCCCTTCTCACGTCTTTCCCTTAAACCACCTCAAGTAGTAACAGTAATCGTGGAATCAGCCTCTTAGTGACATCTGCAGAGGGGAGCTGGGGTGCAGCATAGTTCATTTCTTGGCACATATTAGAATTTTTTTTTTTTTGCAGCCTATATATTTATCTCGTTGTTTTTCATTAGCCAAGTTTAAAATGAGTCTGCATTCCCTGAGCATACACACTAATAAGGGAGAGAAAATGGGGTTAGGAGTCTGTTTAAGAGGGAAATGCAGACAGAGCTGAAGCCTTGCTGCATTGAATGCACAGAGTGGGTCATCATCCATCCAGCAAATTGTGGGTACAAGGACATTTTTAAACAGAGCTCTGGACATTTTCATTTGTGGCAATTGGAAGCCACTTGACAGCTCCTTTTCCATCTCTTTTTCTCTGTACTGGGGTGGGAGGATGGTGAAGGCAGTATACCTTGGCAGAGGCTGCTTGGCATTTCTCCTTTCCCCTGGCCTCCCCACCCCTGCACATATGCCTGAGAGTATCAGCTGCAGACCTCAGCCAGTCCTCCACATCTGCCTATGTCTTGACCAGGCAGGAAATTATTTACTTACATTTTAGGGAATTGGCATGTTCTTCCACTGACCATCATCTGCCCATGGGGAAGAGTTCTGCTTAGGGAAAGAATAAGACTTCTCCTGGGAGAAGTCTTATTCTTGGTTACCTGTGGGCTCACTGTGTGGAGAAGGTCACAGCCCAGACTTTTAGCCAGCTTCTGCCTGCTGTCCCATTTAATTATTCTAGACTTTTCTTTGAATACTTTCACCTGTAACTACCCCTTCCCCACTCCACTGGGTGATGGTGAAGAGATTGTTTGGCACAGGGAAGATAACTTGAGCTCTCTGATTCAGGACACTGTTCCTCTTTTACAGCGCCCCCATGGACTTCGCCCTCAATACCTACATGAGCCATGCTGGGATCCGTCTTCGAGAGGCACGACCTTCCAACACAGCTGAAAAGGCCCAGTCTGCTCCTGACAAGGACAAGTGGCTACCCTTCTTCCCTAAGACCAAGAAGGTGAGGGCCGGGCGTGGTGGCTCATGCCTGTAATCCTAGTATTTGGAATGCCAAGGCAGGTGATTGCCTGAGCTCAGGAGTTCAAGACCAGCCTGGGCAACATGGTGAAACCCCATCTCTACTAAAATACAAAAATTAGTTTGGCATAGTGGTGCATACCTGTAACTCCAGCAACTCGGGAGGCTGAGGCACGAGTATTGCTTGAACCTGGGAATTGGAGGTTGCAGTGACTGCACTCCAGCCTGGGCAACAGAGTGAGACTCTGTCTCAAAAAGAATAAAAAGAAGGTAACAGAGCTGTCCTGGAAAATATCTCCTCTTGGTGCAGTTCTCTGTGCTGAGGTAGGTCAGGAAAGCCATTTTGCAGGTCTCTGGCTACATCCCTGCACCTGGATGTGGAGTCAGTGAGAACCCCCAGACTAGAGCAGCTCTCAGTCCCTTCCAAACCCAGGCCAGAGACAAACGTGCTTGTTAGGGTACCAGCAAGAGTCAGCTCTCCAGTTACTTGCTGAGGGCCAGCCTTGGGGGACAATGGCAGAATTGATTAGCAGCCACGCCTAGGTATTAGGACCTCCTCCAAACACCAGTGTCTCCTGTCTCAGCAGAGCAGCAATTCCAAGAGAGAAAAGGAAGCCTTGGAGGACAAGAAGCGAAACCCCATCCTCAAATACATTGGGAAGCCCAAAAGCTCTTCTCAAAGCAGTGAGTATTTGGGGAGCAACAGCCTCGGGCATTCCTTGGGCAGGGACCTCAGCCCTTTCATGTACCAGTATGTTGGCAGAGGGCCTTTCTGTGTTTCTGGAAGCCACAGGCCCAAACTCAGACCACAGCCACTTTCTCCCCTTGCCAAATCTAGTGCAGGATCTCTGAGGTTCAGGTGAATGTTTCCGAGCCAAGGAAGCCGTGCCGGTCCCTGGGTCTTAGTCTAGGAACCCAGAGCAGTTCTAGCTACCAAACGACCACGTGAGAAACGTTTCCCCTCGGCAAGGATCGCCCTGTGGACAGTAAATGCCCCCTTCACCTTCATCCAAGGGTCTATAATTGGTCCCAGCACACAGGATTACAGTAGTACAGATGCGGGCGGGGCATGGTTGAGTCACTATTAAGTAGAACTAGTCAGGTTGGGGGCAAGTCTGGGACCCAGAGTTTCCCCTAATGCCATCAGTAACCCAAAACTCAACTGATCCTATCATTGATCTCTTCCCAGCGTGTGTCATTTGTCTGGAAATTGTTGCTGGCCCCTCCCAGTCAGGACCTTAAGCCCCCCAATATCAATGGGAATCTGTGAAGGGCAGCGGGGTGGGCTGGCCTCCCTTTCTGAAATTGCTGCATTGCAGGAGAGAAAGGGATTCTTCTAGATCAGCCTTGATTTTCGCCACTACCTTTTCATTTTCCGGCTTGATGTAATTTTTATTTTGATTCTTAAAACATTGATTGACTTTTCATGGTTTACTTTTGTTTTTGTTTGTTTTTCTTTTAGCATTTCATATTCCCTTGTCCCCTGTGGAAGGTAAAAGGACCATTTTATTTGGGTTTGTCTTTGCATTAGCACTGAGTTTCCATCTCCCAAATCTTGTCTTTTCTGTTTCTTTCTCATCGTCTACCATCCTGTTCCTCCTCCCTCCCTTTCTTTCTTCTTTCTATTTCTCTTATGTGTTGCTCATTGTTGCTAAAGCTGCTGTGTGCTACAAACCCTGTGGGGGGTTGGGGAGGGCACCACCCTCATGCCTTGTCTCCTAACCCAGAGTTCCAGGGGGCAGGGCCCTTTCTCCTACAGGGACAGCTCCTTCTGGTAGTTCTGGCCAAGATTAGACTTCTGGTTCCTCTGGCAGTTTTTCCATAGCCTGAGGCCTTTTCTCTATAATTCAGTCACATCTCCAAGGATGAGGGTCCAAAACTCCAGAGTTCTATATAAGTGAGGGGAACCCTCACACATTGAAGGGTCTTGCAGTGAAGCAGAAGTGCCTCAGTTTTTTTTTTTTGTTTTTTTGTTTTTTTTGGAGACACAGTTTCACTCTGTCGCCCAGGCTGGAGTGCAGTGGTGTGATCTTGCCTCACTGCAAACTCCGCCTCCCAGGTTTAAGGGATTCTCATGCCTCAGCCTCCCAAGGAGTAGCTGGGACTACAGGCATGTGCCACTGCACCCAGCTAATTTTTGTATTTTTAGTAGAGACGGGGTTTCACCATATTGGCCAGGCTGGTCTCGAACCCCTGACCTCAGGTGATCTGCCCGCGTTGGCCCTCGAGAGTGCTGGGATTATAGGCATGAGCCACCGCACCCAATCAGTGCCTCAGATTTTTGTTTTCAGTTAAAATAATTAAAATGTCAGTTTTGAAGGTGATTTTTTTTTTTATGTAAAGTATGGGTCTGTAACAGTTTTTCTCTTGGGTATTTTTGTTTATATCATCTACTTAAGCCCTTCAGTATAGCACCTCCATCTCTTTTGACGTTTGACTACCAGCACTGTATAACCACAGCAGTGAAAAAAGAATGACCCTAAATGTATTTTAGGGGACCTAGTATCTTCCAGAATCCGTGTATTTAAAACATTAATGTGATACACATTAACCCACAAGAAGCTTGGAGCCTACAGTGAAATGTCACAGAATTGAGCAAGTTCATTTCCTGTTAATAAGGTCCATATGCATGCAACTGATTAACACTTTCTAGGTTCTACAATAAATATGTAGAGAGAGATAGAGAGATAGCAATGGGATGCAACCTGGAAACTATTCCGTTACTGCAATTTATTTTACGTAAAAGTGACGATTAAAAATATTATCTTCCAAATTAGTTTAAAAGTTACTAAACTCCTAAACTCTATGCCATTTTAAGCAGTAAAAATAAGGAATTAATGTAAAAAAGTTTATAAAACAAGGGGAAAAAAAGAATGGCCTGAAATCCAGTCCTCAGGTTTTTTTTGTTTTTGTTTTTGTTTTTTGAGACAGGGTTTTGCCCTGTCGCCGAGGCTGGAGTGCAGTGGTCTAGTCATAGCTTACTACAGCCTTGAACTCCTGGCTCAAACAGTCCTCCCCACCTCAGCCTTCCAAGTAGCTGGGACCACAGACGTACATCACCACACCTGGCTAATTTATTTTTTGTAGAGAGAAGGTCTCATTATATTGCCCAGCCTGGTCTCAAACTCCTGGGCTCAAGCGATCCTCCTCCCTTGGCCTCCAAAAATGCTGAGATTGTAAGCATGAGGCACTGTGTGCCTAGCCACTTTGCTCTTTTTAAAAATGCATTTCCTTCTACCTGTTTTTCCCCATTACTCTGGGTCATTCGGTTATACCAGATCTCAGGGCTACGCCTCTATTTTGCCACAGCTAAGGTGTAACTCTATCTAGAACATAATTGTGCATTTTCCAAGTGGCCCATGGGAAAGGGAAGAGTGGACTCAGCCTGCCGACTTTCAGTTATAGGATGTTCCCAGGCTCCCACATCATCACCCAGCCAGGGCGGCTCAGGGCTGCGGCTGCCCAGCTGACCCTGGCATCTGCATGGCTTCAAGGCCCAGATGCACATTCAGGCTGCTACAGGCAGATCTGCTCTTAATCTCCAAAGTGAGAGTGATGGCAATAGCCCCTACTCCTGTAATATGCACCCACAGCCACTTACACAGTTTTAGAAAAATATTCCCTAGCCACTTGCCTAAAGGCTGTGGAGTTGTAAACTTTGAAGACAGCAGCTAAATTTTTTTCTGTTCTCTCTGACTTAGCAGTTTTCTTATGAAAGTCAGATTTTGAGACAGATTTGTAAGTTTGTATATGTAGATATCAGAATCTCTGAAGTAGGATCAGGGCCCAGACCCTGGGCTGTTGATATTGCCTCCCCATTTCCCCTTGTCCTTTCCGCTGGTCTCAGGCAGCCAGCATTTCTAGCCCACCCCTGTTCTAATATCGCTGGGCTCAGAACTGAGCTAGTTGACTTGAAGGTGAACTCCTTATCTCTCTTTCCTCCTGCTGAGAGCCACAGAACTCTGGGTCTGAGTTCTCCAGGGGCTGTAGTTGGCATTACCTGTGCCTTTTCACTCTCCTATCTGCCCTCTCTGTCTGAACAAGAACAGCTCTCTTCTGTCTTAGCTTCGAAAGGGGGCTGGAATTTGAATGCCAGTGAAGTCTCTCCTCTGTTCCTCCTAGGTCACCTCTTACGGTACTAAAGAGTCTGATTCTGTATTGATGAAGGCCAGAGAAGGGCAGAAAGGACAGGAAGGAGAGGCAGAGAAAAACAGAAATAAAGAACTCTAAAATTCATTTAAATTTGAGAAATGCCTGATGTATTTTGGCAACATGGCCAGATTACATGTAGATGTGCTTTGGTCTTCCTGGCTATTTTTTTAACCTGTATGTGGCTCTTAGGAAAAACCTAATCATGACTTTCAAGCAGAAGCGTTACTGTAATAATGTGAGAGCCAAAAGAATGCTTATGGAAAACATACTTCCAAACCCTCTCATTTTGCACACGAGGAAAGAATAAACCCAGAAAGGTAGTGTGACTGCCCAGGGCCACACAGCATATTCATAAAAGAGCCAGGACCAGAACACATCTCCTGACTCTTGGTCCAGTGCTGTTCTCATTCACGCTTGCTCATTGCCCTGTCTTCTGGGATCTGGGGAAGTCCGAGCCTGAGAAGCCATGCCTGAACAGCAAGCCTAGTGTCCTTCATTTTCTTTTTGCTTCTAGTCAAACCAGGCAATGTGAGGAACATCATTCAGCACTTTGAGAACAACCAGCAGTATGACGCCCCAGAACCTGGGACACAACGACTCTCGACCGGAAGCTTTCCCGAGGACCTGCTGGAGAGTGACAGGTAGCACTGGCTGGATGGGACTCACCAGCTGCTCGAAGAGTGGGGCATGAGCAGGGCTGATGCTAGGGTTTAATTCCAGCTACTTTACCCCTCTCCACTAGCTTCTAAGGCTACCTCTACAGAACTTCCTCCCCACCCCCAGTATCTTCAGGAGACACATTGTGTGCTGGTGAACAGGCCAGTGGAAGAGCAAGCAGATCCCCGACTTCCAGCCCAAGAACTACACACTTTTCAAATTCCCTTTGGATTTATCACCTGACTACTCAGTAGCCTTCACCCAAGATTGAGCTAGGTGATATAAAGCAGCTAATCAGGAAACCCTAAGTGACAAGGATAAGGAAGACTATAGTGGGGGCAAGAGGGAGTCCTGGGGAAAAAAGACCCAGGCAGGCAAAAGAAAGTTGTTTCCTGTCTGTTTGTGAAGAAGAGAGCCAGAGATGAGGTTCTGCTGGGTACTTTAAAGACAAGTGATGTAACTGTAGGCGTCAGATGTCCACCTCAGCAAAGACAGGCAAAGTGGATTGATTACAAATGAACTGTTTTTCCCTTTTTAAGAAGAAAAAAGGGAATTGAGGCTGGCATCTCTCATCTTCTTCTTTGGTCAGGTTCTAACTAGAGTCCCCGTCTGGTATGAAAACATATTCCTGGACTTACTTGCTCTTGATTGTGGCATGACAACAGTCAAGTCACGTCTAACATTCTGTAGCTAACACCTAAAAGCCAACACCACCCTTAAAGGTGACTTAAACAGGTAGAGTAATGTGGCCTTTTGTGGGGGGAAATAATACTTGTGTACAGTCAAGCCTTAGAGCCATTGAGCTGGAGTACAGGCAGGCATGAAAGCAAGCCAGTATGTAGCAGTGTGGATATTCAAGCCGTTTTGCGTTTGTTGTTTGTTTGTTTGTTTTGGGGATTTTTTTTAAGAGACAGGATCTTTCTCTGTCACCCAGGCTGGAGTGCAGTGGTGCAATCATAGCTCACTGCAGCCTCAAACTCCTGGGTTCAAGAGATCCTCCCACCTCAGCCTCCTGAGTAACTAGGGATACAGGCATGCACCACTGCACCTGGCTAATTTATTTTTATTTTTATTTTTTTGAGACAGTCTCACTATGTTGCCCAGCTTCGTCTCGAACTCCCGACCACAGCAATCTTCCTGCCTCAGCCTCCCAAAGTGCTAGGCCTATGCATGAGCCACTGCACCTGGCCTATTTTGCCTTTGAAATAACTAATTATCAAACCATAAGCCAAGCTTTCCTGCTTGAATGCAGGTTACTCCTTTCTGTTTATATGAAGCCTTTTTTCAGCTGAACACGTGTTAAAAGATTTTGCTGCTGTGAGAACTGACAGATTTACAGGAGATAAAGGTTAGATTTGTACTGGGGGAAGGTTGAGTTCTAACATTAATGGGTAAGTTAAATACGCAAATTATGTGATTCCTGTGGTAGCACATGATGTCGTAGATACATCAAATATTTTAAGATTATAAGACATCAACATTTGTAGAAAATATTTGAGACCATTTACAAACTTGCATTCTTGGTATTGCTAGGTAAATGTGCCCTAAGACACTCACTAGGATCCTAAAGCTACTCTAAGCAGAAGCCTTTGGATTTGATGATTATCAACTCATTGGCAGTCTCAGAAGAAATAGTATTAGCAGTATGGTGGGTCAGAGATTGTTGTAGATACTCAACAGGTATAAGATGCCCCAGTTCTAGAAGGCAGTACCCTAGGAATTTGGGGGCAAAGCTAGATAATATGCCTCACTTCTTGGTGGGAGCATTACTTACTTCTGGGTGTTTGAAGGAAGGTGCTTAGCTCTGCAGCCCCAGTAACTCCACTGGGTGTTTGTTGTGGTGGTACAGTGACCCAATAGGACACTGAAAAGTGTTCCGAGTTAGTCTGGGTTGGGATTGTTCTAACACAATTCTGGAGGGTGAATTCAGTAAGGGATCAGTGGGCAGTATGTTTTCTAACCCTGCAGACAAGACCCTCAGGACCCTAGGAGATGAGCTCCATTTTGGATCATCCGGCACTTTGGGCACAATGAATGGAGACTGAGACATTTAGCTCCTCATTGCAGCAATCTGCTGTGCTATTAAG
Source organism: Hylobates moloch (assembly GCF_009828535.3). Classification (NCBI taxonomy): domain Eukaryota; kingdom Metazoa; phylum Chordata; class Mammalia; order Primates; family Hylobatidae; genus Hylobates; species Hylobates moloch. The sequence goes on from NW_026652280.1 coordinate 98,280,582, forward strand.
AACTCTGCAGACATTTCCAGGCCTCCTGTGGTCCTAGAAGCAGAGCAGGATGTAGATTACTAATAATATCAGAAAGCCAGCCCAACAGGGCCACAGCATGGAGGTGGGGGGACCATCCTGGGGCAGCTAGGGGTCAGAGGTGCCATCTGTCTCAGGCTGATGCACTGCAGGACTCGACACTGCAACACCCAGTCATCAGCATCTCATCAAACCCCAGAGACACTCAGTAGCCAAGCACGGCAGGCCAAGGAGCGGGTCCTGCCTATCAGTAAAAAGGCCCCTGTAAGCACAAGCCTGTCTGCTCTTGAGACGAAATGGAATCTTAGGAACAGTACTGTTAAGATAAGAATGGAACTCATCCGCATCACAACTGGAGGGCTAAGAATCCAGCAGCAGATAGAACTTTCTGACAGGCAGTGTGGAAAATCCTAAAATGAGCTGTGAATATAGTGACTCCACTTTCCTCTTAAGACCTCTTAAAAGAGGTTCGCCTCAAGCAGAGTTAAGGTGGGAGCTGACTCGTTCCAAAGCAGAGGCAATGCAGACTGGCCACCAGATGACCCCAGGGGCAGGGAGCTAGGACCTTGTGGTCCCTGTTGAGGGACGATGATGTCTACCACCTTCTTGACAGGAGCATGGTGTCTCAGGCCTCTGGACACACTACAGCTCTTACTCCATTAGCCCCAGATTTCATCTTCCTGTTAGGATCCCTTCCTAATAGCTCCAGAGGAGGATGACTCTGTCTATCCATCAGGCTAGGCTGGGGAGAGAGGAGGAGTTTGTAGAGCAGCAAAAATAGTCTGTCTTTGAGAAGCTTCCACTGCCATCCAGGTGCTTTGGCCATGTTCAGGAGGAGAACCTGTGGCACGGAGGCATCCTTGAGATGGAGCCGCAGGTAAGAGCTGGCCAGGATGTAAGCATGGCCCACTGACTTCCCAAGTCCCAAAGTCTTTTGTCCCTTCCTAGTTCACGCTCAGAGATTCGCCTGGGCCGCTCTGAAAGCCTCAAGGGCCGGGAAGAGATGAAACGGTCTCGAAAGGCAGAGAACGTGCCCCGCTCTCGCAGTGATGTTGACATGGATGCTGCTGCGGAGGCTACTCGCCTGCACCAGTCAGCCTCGTCCTCTGCCTCCAGCCTCTCCACCAGGTGGGCAGGGCTACAACAGCTGCACTCATGGACATCTTGGGGGTGGGGGCAAGGATAGAGGGTTGCTGAGAGTTGACATTCCCTCCACAGGTCTCTTGAGAACCCAACCCCTCCCTTCACTCCCAAAATGGGCCGCAGGTAAGTGATGGGCACGGTGGTGCCTCTGTTTGGTGTCTCTGTGTCCCATCCACACCCAGCTGCTCCTCTCACCCGCAAGGGGCTGGTTGGGTGGGTGTCTCCTCTTCTGGGCCCACTGGTTTCCCATGTGCATGGGGCAAGCAGGTCGGGCAGGAGAGGGAGGGCCAAACCCTCTGTGTGAGTTCTTCCTCCTAAGTGAAGCTGAGCTACCTGTTTTCCCCCAGGAGCATTGAGTCCCCCAGTTTGGGGTTCTGCACAGATGCCCTCCTTCCCCACCTCCTAGAGGATGATCTGGGCCAGCTTTCTGACCTGGAGCCAGAGCCAGATGCCCAAAATTGGCAGCATACAGTGGGCAAGGATGTGGTGGCTGGGCTAACCCAGCGGGAGATTGACCGGCAAGAGGTCATCAATGGTGAGAACGTGCTCCATTGCCCCCAGCTCCGCTCACACATGTGGGAATAGGTCCAGAATGCCTGAGACACAAGGGTGGGAAAGAGGTAAATAGGGTGGGGGGCCCCTGTGTGCTGGAGCAGGTCCACATTGCCTGTTGCTATAAGATTCCCCTCAGTTCTGGCCCTTGGGGTAAGAGAAAAGTTGCTGTATGATCTGAAACCAGCATTTCAGCTCCCCCAAAAATAGAGTGGTGTGGGAACCAAAGCAGGGACTCTAGATACTTGCTGATCCATTTTCTACCCTGGCTTTCTACCCTCCTTGTCACAACCACCACTCAGAGCTGTTTGTGACTGAAGCTTCCCACCTGCGCACACTCCGGGTCCTGGACCTGATCTTCTACCAGCGAATGAAGAAGGAGAACCTGATGCCCCGGGAGGAGCTGGCCCGGCTCTTCCCAAACCTGCCTGAACTCATAGAGATTCACAGTAAGGAGCCTGTGCCCCTCCAGACTCCTTTTCTGCTGCCCTTCAGCTTCCTGTTCCACTTTGGCCCCACTGCCAGGACCTCCCTGAGTAGATAACCCCCCACTAATCCCTGGTGAGAAAAAAGATCTGTGGACAGCCTGAAACCAGCATTGGAGTTCACCCCAAAAGTACAATGGTTTCCAGACCCTTCCCATGGCACTGCTGTCAGAGATTCGCTTCTCTCTTGTCAGAAAGGTTCTGGCAGTTGAGCTCAGCCCCAGGCATTTCTAGTTGTTCTCTTCTTGCCCCAGATTCCTGGTGTGAAGCCATGAAGAAGCTCCGGGAGGAAGGCCCCATCATCAAAGAGATCAGTGACCTCATGCTGGCCCGGGTATGGCTCCAAACTTCTCCCTCTTGGCAAGGAGGAGACTGGGGGAGGCAGGGTCTCATTACCCAAGGCCAGGGAATTTGGCAAAGGAAGGGATAGGCAGGGGTCTGGTCCCAGGCAGGGGTTTGATGCCTGGCCCTGTGTCCATTCTGCCTCTTCAGTTTGATGGCCCTGCCCGAGAGGAACTCCAGCAAGTGGCTGCACAGTTCTGCTCCTATCAGTCAATAGCCCTAGAGCTAATCAAGACCAAGCAACGCAAGGAGAGTCGATTCCAGCTCTTCATGCAGGTGCGTCCTTGGCCATGCCTTGGCCTTCCTTCATCACCATCAAGGTCACCAAGGATCTCCTGAACTTCTCTCCTTCTGGCCACATCCTCCCTCTCTACAGCAACTCCCTCTACCCTTTGGCACACGCTCCTCAAAAACACTGACTCACTCTAAACAAAGAGACTTCTGTTTGTTGAAAAGAATCCTGGATTAGCAGCAGAGGCCTGGCTCACCCACCAGCACCTGTGTGCACTGAGATGGATCTCAGTTTCCTTGTCTATAGAATGGCAGCAATATGCCTGCCCTTCTGTTTTGACCATATCCCTTTGGATTGGTGTCTCCCTGCCACCACACACCCTTCTCTACATCTTTAAGGAAGATGCTTCCACTGCCATTTCTGAGTGATCCATCTGGCATTAGGACCTGTTTGTCATGTTCACACCCATCTTGGCCCTGAGCCCATAAGCCAGCTCCCAGCCACGCTGACATCCCCTTCCTTCTGTGTCTCCTGCTGTCTAGGAGGCTGAGAGCCACCCTCAGTGTCGGCGGCTGCAGCTGAGAGACCTCATCATCTCTGAGATGCAGCGGCTCACCAAGTACCCGCTGCTGCTGGAGAGCATCATCAAGCACACAGAGGGTAGCGCTTGGGGAGGGGCTGGCATCACAGGCAGTGGGCCTCGTGCCAGACCCTAATTCTGGCACTGCTTTGTGACCTTAGCAAGTCACTGTGCCTTGTGGTCTTTGGTGTCTTCGTCCTTGTTCTGTTGTGGGGTGTTTCAGAGAAGAAAATGATTGTAAATGTCCTTTGGAAAATATAAGGTGTTTAACGGAGGAGTAGGGGCCACCATCAAAGGCCACCTGTGTGGGCCTTTGTGCAAATCCAAGGAAAGCATCTGGTGCCCAACACAGGCTAGCACTCAAGGGCACTTGGGTCCCTCTGGTTGCATGGGACTGGATTTTATCCCCATTCATGCCCCCTGCAGTGCACAAAAGACACAGCCTATGTGGTAACACTAGAGGAGCAGGGGACCAGACTGAAAAAGAGGGTCTAGCCTCAGGTTGCCATTCTCCCTGGGATCCTGGGCGTCTTTCACTACCCCCAAATTTCAGACATTGGAGTCAGGACAGAGAGATGTTAGGAACCCCAATCTGATTTGAACAGGCTTTCTAGAGGCATAATTGTGGCCATTTATCACAGTCTCTGTCCCTTGCATCTGTAGAGCTGGTTGTGGTAGAGGCAGGGATTCCCAAGAGCTGTCAGCATCTTCAAAGCAGTGGTCTGTCTGAGACCTGAAGATGCTCAGTAAAAGTTACCCTTACCACTTGGGGTCCTCATGTGAGGCAAGGGTGGCTCCACCCACGCCTGCTGGTTTGAAGCAAGCCAGCTGGCATGAATGAATTCAGGCAGATAACAGCTGGTGCCATGTTAGACTTCTCAGGCAGGAGCCCCAACCATCTCCTCTGTCCATTTTGGTAGGTGGCACCTCTGAGCATGAGAAGCTCTGCCGGGCCCGGGACCAGTGCCGGGAGATTCTCAAGTATGTGAATGAAGCGGTAAAACAAACAGAGAACCGCCACCGTTTAGAGGGCTACCAGAAACGCCTGGATGCCACCGCCCTGGAGAGGGCCAGCAACCCCCTGGCAGCAGAGTTCAAGGTAGGAGGCAGAGGCTGCAGCACAGTCAACCCCTCACACTTTGTGGGTACCCTTAGGAGCAGAACACTGGTCAGGGCTTGGAGAGTCTTAGAGGTAGGTGACAGAGACCAGATAGGGTGGCACAATGGAGCCCTAGAAGACACCCTGCTGTTGTCACCCTGTCCCTAGATGGACAAGGCAGGCAGCCCCACCTAAGAAAGACTAGATGTTGGAACTCAGCCTGAGAGAGCAGGGGATGGGGTAGAACTGGAGGTAAGGTGGAGATCTTCTGGGAGGGAATAGAGCTGGAGGCATGGGCAGGAAAAGCAGTGTGTGGTCTTCTTGGGACTGTAGCTGACACATGGTAGGGGCAGGTGGGAGACCCAAGTCAGAGCCATCAGTATATACCCCCACTGGCACATGGCACATGACTTCACAGTTACCTTTTTGCTTATGTTCATCCCCCACAAGAGAGTAAGGGCAAGGACTTTTTCTTATTTACCAATTCCCAGCACCTTAACACAATGTCTGGCACACAGTAGGCTCTCAAACTTGAATGAATGAATGAATGAATGGTGTCTCCTTAACAGAGCCTGGATCTTACGACCAGAAAAATGATCCATGAGGGACCCCTGACCTGGAGGATCAGCAAGGATAAGACCTTGGGTATGTGCCAGGGGACTGGGACTGAGCAGGAACCTGCAGTGGGTGGGCCTCCTTGGGCTCTTCTGTCTTTCGCAAGCATTGAAACATGACTGGAGGTGATAGCTCAGGACATGGGAAGGAACTAACCAGAGAGAGAAATGGGGTCACCAGACTCCCAGGGCTTCCTAGAGCCTCCAAGAGCCTGTGGCCCTGCATTGTGCTTATGAGGGATGAGTAGGCACCAGGGAACGCCTTCCCATGACCATACCCCTCCAGACCTCCACGTGCTGCTGCTAGAGGACCTCCTAGTGCTGCTGCAGAAACAGGATGAGAAGCTACTGCTGAAGTGCCACAGCAAGACCGCTGTGGGCTCCTCAGACAGCAAGCAGACCTTCAGCCCCGTGCTCAAGCTCAATGCTGTGCTCATCCGCTCTGTGGCCACAGGTACCTGGGGAGATGGTCCAGGCTGGCCTGGGGCTCAGGGACCATGTCCAGCAAGTGCTGGGTGAGGCAGGGCCAGTCTGGAGCCTTTACAGGACCTACCTGTCCACCTGTGTTCCTTTCCTCCTGTCCCGACCCAGCCTAAGCAGGAGGACTGGCCCAAAGTGGGGTAGGATGAGGGTTAGGATGGGGACCAAGAGGAAGATAGACAACCTGGCACAGGGGTGGTCAGCAGTCCTCAAGCACAGTGCTGGATGGGATGTGCACACCCAGGATGGGGTAAGAGTGTCTGAGCAGGATTGGGAAGAATGGGATTAGGCAGAATGAGTAGGACAAGCCTTTCTGCTACAAGAGTGACTTGGGCAGAGCTTGGTTACAAAAGATGTTAGTACCCATGGTACAGAGCTGGGTCCAGTGGACAGGGACAATTCAATGAGAAGTGCAGTGTGTGTGAGAAAGGGCTCTGAAGCAAAATTCTCTGGATTCACTTTCTTCATCTGTAAGATAGGAGTGATACCTACCCTACCTCTTGGGGGCATCAAAAGGGATGACGGGTATGAAAAAGTTTTATAAACCCTTGGCCAGGCACTGTGGCTCACGCCTGTAATCCCAGCCCTTTGGGAGGCCGAGGCACGCAGATCACTTGAGGTCAGGAGTTCAAGACCAGCCTGGCCAACATGGTGAAACCCTATCTCTACTAAAAATACAAAAATTAGTCAGGCATGTTGGCAGGCACCTGTAATTCCAGCTACTCGGGAGGCTGAGGCAGGAGAATCGCTTGAACCCGGGAGGTGGAGGTTGCAGTGAGCCAAGATGGCGCCACTACATTCTAGCTTCGGTGACAGAGCAAGACTCCATTTCAAAAAAAAAGTTTTATAACTCCTAAGCACCATACACATATCATCCATCACTGTTATTAGAGCAGGAGAGGAATAGGGGTGGCTGTGAAAGATGACATTGGGGTCCTGGAATTTCCTCTGTCCCTTGTGTAAGTGGGTTCCAAGTGGTCCTGAAGATCCACATCTGTCTCGTGCTGCACTCTCCATCCGTGTGAAGGGTCAGGGCTTTGAATCCCACTCTGTCACCCTGGCCCAGGCTGCAGTCACACCTGCCATCCCTAGTACAGACCCTTCTACCTTCCTTTCCTCACGCAGATAAACGGGCCTTCTTCATCATCTGCACCTCCAAGCTGGGCCCACCCCAGATCTATGAGCTGGTTGCATTGACGTCATCAGACAAGAACACGTGAGAATTGATTGAGGGGTTACCCGTAACTGCGGTCCCTTTGGGACCAGGGTGGTGTGTATGAGGATGGTGGATAGCAAGGCCAGGTTTGGGCCCCAGAGCAGTCCCTGGACAGGGGATTGGGAAGGGAAGTGGGAGGCAGGACAGAAGTAGAGAAGCTGGGAGGGGTCATCACCCCTGACCTGGTCACCAGGCCCGCTTCTGGGAGAATGAGCTTCTGGCAGTCTTCCAGCTGCTGCTGCTGCTTCTTTCCTTCCTGCCCTACTCCCTTCACCATCAGGCGAATTAGATTCATGCAACATTCTCAGGCATTTGCCTCCCACCCAGCCCATGTTCTCTGACAGCAGCTGCCAGAGGTGGCATGGTACAGTGGAAGGAGACAGGTCGAGTCAGACAGTTTCCCAACTCCAGGGTTTTAATCTGTAAAATGTGGCTAATGCTACCTGTTAGAGAATTACTTAAGAGAGAAAACGTAGAATGCTTTGCACAGAGTGTAACAGAGGGTTGGTGTCCAGGATTTGGTAGCTGCAAGTAATATAACCCCAAGGGAGCAGCCAGGGAGGACTGTACAGGGAGGTGGGCACCTCCCAGGCAGAGGGTTCTTAGGGTCTGGAGAAGGGCCTGGAAGCCCTGCTCCAGTGGGCTCAGTACGGGGTGGTGTGTGCTGCTATCTTGCTCTCACTACAGTCCTCTCTGTTCCTGCCGAGCAACAGATGGATGGAGCTCTTAGAAGAGGCTGTGCGGAATGCCACCAGGCACCCCGGAGCTGCCCCAATACCCGTCCATCCTCCACCCCCAGGTCCCCAGGAGCCAGCCCACCAGGGCCCCACACCCAGCAGGTGCAGCGCTTAGCCCTCCAGACCCCATACTCTCTCCACTCCAAACCTCCTGTTTTCTGCTGCTTCTAAGCCCTTCGCGCCCGTGGGTAGACAGCCACAACAGGGAAATGCTAGCAGGGAGCAGATAGCTCCAAGTGCTGGCAGATGGAGGAACATGTCCCCCATCCCTGCTTCCTGTCCCTGTCCGCTCCCCCACAGCCTGCCACCTGGCTGTAATAGAGCTGAGCCTGCAGAAGCTGAGGGGGGTGTAGAGCAGGGGACCAGAGAAGCTCAGCCAGCAGCCCCCCTCCTCTCTGGGTTGCCAAGCAGACCAGCCAGGTGAGGAGGCCCACACCATCCTTCTCAGATCCTACTCCATTGCCCATTCTAATGCACGAGTCCAGGGTGGAATCTCATGACATCTCACCCTGTGTTGGTTTCCTCCCTCAGGGTAGAACTGGATGACTCAGACGTGTTCCATGGTGAACCTGAACCTGAGGAGCTGCCTGGAGGTAAGGGCCCTGAACTGTCCTGTGGGAGCCAGCCCAGGCCTTTTTCTGTAGGTACAGGTTGGGTGTGAGTATGGGGGTGATGGGAGAGTCCATCAGGGCCCGGGGTGTGAGGTTTTGATAAAGAGTAGAGAAGAAACAGGGCAGGAGGAAGAGTCTGGAAGAGGAAGGAGAGCAGACTGAAGACTTAAGAAAGGGTGAACTTGCTCACCTGACCAGAGATTCCCACCCAGCCTTTCTGGGTGATGGCATCAGCCGTGGAAGAAGACGAGCAGTCTGGCGGGATCCACGGGCCCTGCATCCTCCAGCCAGGGGTTACTGTTGGGGAGAGAGATACGTGCTGCAACTATGGGAATGGAAAACATGGGGGGCCAGGGAGCTCAAAGGGCTTAAGATGCAGTTACTGTGATGCGATTGGTAGAGGGGACAGCATTCTCATTGAGAGCTTGCGTGTGAAGTAACCTGGGGTCTTGGGTTTCAGGAGAAATCTCGGGTTTCCTGGCTGGGTCCCTGTTGTTTCCCTCTGCTTAGAATGCTTTTCCTCCTAACGCCACACCTCCTTCGCGTCTTTGTTCCAGTGTCCTCTTGGCCCAATCTGTTTAACACTGTAGCCAGCACTGTCCAGCCCCCAGCCCCGTGCCCTGCTGTTGTTTTCTTCTTTCCCATGGAAGTTACCGCCTTCTAACAAACTGCATAATTGGCTGCAGTGTCTTATTTTTGTATGTCCCTCCACTAGAATGTAAGCTCAACATGGGCAGGGATCTTTTTGTTTTGCTTATTGTTGTATGCCAGGAGCCTGGGACAGTGCCGGCCACAGGAAGTTCTCAGTAAACAACTGTAGAATGAATCAGTGTTCCCAGCACCTTGGCTCCAAAGCTGCTCATAGGCTCTCCCATACGTGCCCTCTCCCTTTACCTGCTTTACAATCTTCTCTCATCTGAAACAGGCACTGGGTCCCAGCAGAGGGTCCAAGGGAAGCACCCAGTCCTGCTAGAGGACGCTGAGCAGGAGGGCAGTGCAGAGGAAGAGGAACTGGGTGTCCTGCCTTGCCCTTCCACATCCCTGGATGGAGAGAACAGGGGCATCAGGACAAGGAACCCCATCCACTTGGCCTTCCCAGGCCCTCTGTTCATGGAAGGGCTCGCTGACTCCGCTCTGGAAGATGGTGAGTGCTTCAAGGCCCTGCTGTCAGCCCCTCGTGCCCAGTCGCACAGCCAATGTGAACTGGCAGGCGCCTGCACCCTCCACCTTCCTGAAGGCTCTTCCTGGTGTGCTTGAGGAGAGATGGATGCAGAGACAGATGTCATTCCCCACCCAACCCCCACCAGCTAGTTGGCCAGAGCCCTCCAGCCTCACCTGTGCCTGAGGTCACCAGCTTGGGGTCGGTGGGGCAGCGCAGCGATCCTTCTGGTGTGGGATGCAGTCCCGTGCTGGGAAGACATCACCCTGTTTCCCCTCCAGTGGAGAACCTGCGACACCTGATCCTGTGGAGCCTGCTGCCAGGTCACACCATGGAAACTCAGGCTTCCCAGGAGCCCGAGGACGACCTGACACCCACACCTTCTGTCATCAGCGTCACCTCTCACCCCTGGGACCCAGGCTCCCCAGGGCAAGCACCCCCTGGGGGTGAAGGGGACAACACCCAGCTTGCAGGGCCGGAGGGGGAACGGCCAGAGCAGGAGGACGTGGGTCTCTGTTCTCTGGAACACCTACCCCCAAGGACCAGAAATTCTGGGATATGGGAGTCTCCAGAACTGGACAGGAATCTGGCTGAAGAGGCTTCAAGCACAGAGGCAGCAGGAGGTTACAAAGTTGTGAGAAAAGGTAAAATAAATGGGAGTATCCAGTGGGGAGACAAGCACCCTTGCTAGGTGAGATAAGTCTTCTGAACAGCTGCTTCCTTCCCTACATTCCCCCTGGGTACCATGTGAACAGAGACCTACACTGGGTCCTGGAAGAAGGAGACAACGCCAATATCAGGCAGGCTTTGGAGTTGGACATTTGAGATTCAGAGCTTAGCTCTGCCACTTAATATCTGTGTGGCTTTAGACAAAATTCTGAATCATCTCTGAACTTCATTTTATAGCACATAAGGACATTTCTTTCTGCCTGGCACAAACCAACTACCAGTACCAGTCTCTGTTAGTGCTCCTCACTGATCTCCTGGTCCCAGGGAAAAGAGCCACTCTTCTCAGGAGCTTCAGTCCGGGAAAGACAGGGCAGGTGCATGCAGCCCCTCATGCCAGGCAACAGCACCAAGGGCAGTAGAGGTGGCAGCTGGAACTGGAAGGGGTGGAGGACAAAGCTGGGAAGACATTTGGCGACTGAAGGGTGTGGGGAGTGAACAAGGTGGCAGGGAGGGCACCCCGGGTTGGGTAACACCATGGGCAGCCTTGAGACAAGAAAAGCCAAGACAAGCTCACAGGGAGGCCGACAGGTTTGCCCAGCTCGAGCAGTGAGCCCAGGGAGGAAGGTCCCCACCCCAGGAAGAGTGGGCTGGTCTGAGAGGGTGGCAAGAAAGGTAGAACAAAGCCTGGGGCACGCATGGGGTGGGGTTCCATGCTAGTGGGCCTGCCCTCCCCTGGGATTCCACTCTGCCTCCCTTCCAGCAGCATTTTTCATTCCATCTGCCCAAGGGCCACCTGTCTCCTGGGTTTCTGAGAACTGACCTTCCTTCTCTGTCTCTCGGTGAATTGGTGGAAAGTTCTCTGCACCGCCTGGGATGTCATCGTGTATGATCTTGTGTTCACCTTGTTCTTCCCATTTTCTCCTTCCCCTGTCCCCACCTCCTGCCCTCTCTCCTTCCTGTTCTCTCTCCCTTCCCTTTCCTTGTCTTTGGTCTCTCCTCTTCCTGGTGGTGGTGGTGTCGGTGCAGCTGAGGTGGCAGGCAGCAAGGTTGTCCCTGCACTACCAGAGAGTGGCCAGTCAGAGCCTGGGCCACCTGAAGTGGAAGGCGGAACAAAGGCTACGGGTAATAACTTTCTCCTTGGAGCTAAAGACAGGCCAAGACTGGAGTGTGGAACCTGTGAGGGCAGAGTCGGACCCCTGCCCATGGTCACACACACACCCACAAGCTCCCTCAGCCGCCTGGAATGGGGAGGAGGAAGATCTGGCTCTAAAGACAGGGACAGGCCCTGTGCTGTCCGTCCAGCCTTAAGAAGCCACCTGTCCAGGCTCCTGTTCAGAATGGCAGGGATAAACATCTGTGTGCAATTGTGAGGGGGGGCAGGGAGGCCTGGCCTGGTGCTGGAGACCCAGTGTCCTTTACCTGATACTCAAGCAGCCACTTCCCCACCTCAGCCGCCGCTCCAGTGTCACTGTGGAAATCGGCTGAAAGAGCCTGCCAGGTTCTGCGGTGGTTCTCTGTGCTTCCTGCCTGTCAGGAACCCTCCACGTCCTTCCTCCAGATCTCTCTGACACCCCTTGGTTAAGTCAAGGGACCTCCAGAGGATCGTGGCATGGATGGAAGAGGGGCAGGGCAGGGCTATAGTTCATCCAGAGCTGGAGTCCGGCAGGGCAGGAGGGCTGCTGCCTGCTCCTTTCAAAAGAGCCTGAAACCAGCCCACAATCTGTTTACTCAAGGAGGGGGAGCCACTCCAATTTCCCCAAATGAAACACTGCAGCTCTGCCACTTCTCCCTTGAGTTCACTGCTCAGCATCTCCCCTGGGTTGGGGCCAAACTGAGCAAGTGCCATCTAGAAGGTCTCAGGAGCAGGGCTTTTAAGGCGCTGGCAGACAGTGAGCAAGGCCCACATGCTCTGAGTTCGTCTGCACTGTCAGGTGGCTGGGGAATCCCACAGGAACGGGAGGATAGCTTCGACTTCTCTGTTTGCCTCCTGATCTCATTCTCTTACTGTGGGGACAGGGAACTGCTTTTATGTCAGCATGCCATCAGGACCCCTGGACTCAAGCACCGACCACTCAGGGGCACCCACGAGCCCCCCTCAACCTGACAGCCTCCCTGCAAGGCAGACAGAGCCTCAGCCTCAGCTGCAGGGAGGCAACGGTGATCCAATATGCCCCAGCCGCTCTCCCCCAAGCCTGGCCCTCAGGGATGTGGGCATGATCTTCCGTACCATTGAGCAGCTCACCCTCAAGCTCAACAGGCTCAAGGTGAGGGATACAGGGCTTGGGTCCCTGCAGGCCTTCAGTCCATCACCCCAAAACCATTCCCCATGAGTGAGATGTGTGTCTTCGCAGGAGACCTAGATCCTGTCCTGGCCCTGGGATCTTCCCCCAGCCCACCCAGCCACCCTTAAATCACACCCCCATCCCCAAGGCCCAGCACAGATCAGAGTGTGACCCCTTCCCCAGGGGCCTTAGAAATAGAAGGGCTTGAGCAGACATTCCCCCACCGACTCTTCCAGGATATGGAGCTGGCCCACAGAGAGCTGCTCAAGTCCCTGGGGGGAGAGTCATCTGGTGGCACCACGCCTGTGGGCAGTTTCCACACAGAAGCAGCTAGATGGACAGACGGCTCCCTCTCACCTCCCACTAAGGAGCCCCTGGCTTCTGACTCCAGGAACAGCCATGAACTGGGGCCCTGCCCTGAGGATGGTGAGTGAAGCCAGGTCCCTCTCGGTACCTACCATGGAGGAGAAGTCCGCCAACTCGTGAGGACACATCACTAAGCAGTGAGAGATGGTGGTTCTGAGAGTCTGGTTTCCCCTTGAGTGAAATGAATTCATTCTCTCAGCTTCAGAGAGGGATCTTTTTAGGGAAGTCCCACGGAAGCTTCCCAGCAAAATGGGGAGCTTAGAATTGAGCCCTCTTTTTCCTTGTGCTATGGAGGTAACAAACCAGGAGGAGCCTGTTCTCACATCTAAGACCTGTTCTTTTTTTAATTATATATATATATATATTTATTTCTATTTATTTGAGACAAGGGCTGGCCTGACTATGTTGCCCAGGCTGGTCTCAAACTCCTGGGCCCAAGTGATCTACCCACCTCAGCCTCCAAAGCAGCTGGGATTGCAGGTACACACCATGGTGCCGGCCTAAGACTCATGCTGATTAAATGGTTCAGAACCACACTGGGTGGGCCAGGGACACAGCTATGTCATAACTCAGGAAGACAAGGCACATACCTACCTGACCTAAGGGCTTTAGGGGCTGATGAAAGTGGAGTTCAGTAGACAGCCCTTTTCAAGCCCTACAGAAACTAGGGTTTCTGGAGGAGAAGGAAGGTGATGAAGGAGCTGTTCTCGTGAGCCTGAAGACTTTCTAGACAAAACATGGAAGCGGTCACCTCAAGCTGGCCAGTTCCTCACCTTTATCCTCCTCCCACAGGCTCTGACGCCCCCCTGGAAGACAGCGCAGCAGGCGCAGCCGCGTTACCAGGACCATAACCGTGCAAACCACCAAATCCTCTGCGCCCCCACTCCTCCTGCAGGGACTGGCCTGAGACCGGGGCACAGGGTAGGGGGGATCCCAACGCTCCTCCCTGTGGAGGAGGCAGTTGGGGAAACTAGGATCCAGCCAAGGCCTGGGGGGAAACCCGCATGTTGCTTGGTCTGCTCAAGTCAGAGTCAAGTTTCAGTGTCTTTTCCCTCCCTCAGCCCAACCCTCCAAGGCCTCGTGTCTCCTAAGCATGCTGACTGCATCCGAAAGGCCCCCACTCACCATGGTCTGCCCTCACCCCACATATGCGTGTACACGCGCACGCCTGTATGTGCGCTGCCCTCAGACATGTAAGTGAAAGGAGGAGGCTTCTGTGTAAATGCACTTTCTTCTTCCCCTCTTTCTCCATAAGACCCCAGGTGGAGGTGGGTGCCTCCCCTCCCCCTTTGTCACTTTGGTTTCCTATAAATATGTATGTATCGTATGTGCATCTTTGCTATTGTAAATAACTTTGACCGTTTTTGTTCCTGTTCCTGAAGTGCTGGAGGCAGTTATGGAAGGAGCTCCTTAGGGAAGAGGGGGTTCACTTGTATCTCCTTAGTTAACAACCCAGCTCCAGGATCGAGCCTAAAGCGGGAGCCAGGCCTGGGTGTCCCTGTCCCTGTAAGGTCTTCTGGCTCCCCATCCCACCTGGCTCCAGAGCCTACCCTCCACATCTTGCTGCCGAGCTGCTCCCTCCCTCCCTGGACTTCTCATCTTCACAAGATGGGGACCATGGGGGTTTCTTACCCCACCTATGTCCCCCCTTCCCCACCCTGTCCCTGTAGAAAACCAGTGAAGCAGGTACGGAGCTGAAGACTGGGCCCCAGGAGGTGGGGACAGGGGTCTGAATGCTGAGTCCCTGAATTCACCCAGGACCATCCAAGGGGCCACCGCAGCATTGGCCCCATCACCACGTCTTCACCCAACTCTCCCTGATGAATAGAATATACACACTGTGCTAGGTGTATATATACATATATATATATATAAATATATATAATATATAAAATATAGATATGGAAATGACTGTTTTGCTGTTAAGATAATGTATACTCTTTTATTTTCTTCCTTTCATGGTTAAGATTTTTTTTTTAAGAAAAGTTAAATATTCTTCAATGGTGGTGTGTGTGTTTCTTGGAATCGCTGTGATAAAAGGTACGGTGTTTGTTCCCTGTAAGACTGGTTAGGATCGGATAGTGGGAACCAGAGGGAGCCCTCTCACCCCCAGACCCAGATCTTGCCTGTTCCCTCCCAGAGCTTCAGATGTGCACTCACTGAACTAGGGACTGGGTAAACTTAAGTTATACAACCCCTGTGGAGAAAACATGACAAGACACTGAACTCAGTTACACACACACAGATATATAGATAGATACATATATATACACATATATAGATAGATATACACACACACATACACACATATTATATATATATGAAGGAGCAGTGGACCCAGCGTCAAGAGGTCTCATGAGCTGCCTTCAATGAGCTTAAAGACTTTAAAAGCCAAATCTAAGTGGGAGGGTTGCCTCAGGCCTGTCCAGTTCATCACTATCATCATCCGTCCACATCCTCCCACAGACGCAGCCACATCACCAAGACTGTAACCATTCACCTCTGTCTCCTGGCATTCAGTGTTGGATTAAAGTGACAAATTCTTTCTCTTCCAGCCCAACCCTGACTCCTCGACCTCACAATCCTCAGCTGTGTCCTCATTAGGGTACAGTCTATTTGGGCATCAGAATTGATACAGGAGTCATTAGTGATGAAGGGTGGGATAAGGATATGGGCTGAAGGGGTCACCGAAGCTCTGGAGGACATGGCAAGTTTCCCTGCAGAAGCTGGGGTGACCATCATCCAGCACCTCAATGTGTTCAGTGTTGGGATTCAAAGAAATGATGGGTTTTCCCTGGAGAAGCTGGCTCCACAACCAGCTGCAGAGACAGAGCTGGGGCAGTCAGACTAGAAGAGCTCCAGGCACTCAGAGGCAGGAGACAGGCCTAGGTGCCACTGAGCCACACAAAGGGCAGGACAAGGGAATTCTAGGTAGGCAGAGGCAGTGGAATGAGGGAAGTAGGACTAGAGAATGTGGAACAGGTTGAATCTGCTCAGAAGTGAGGAAGGAAGGCTGGTCTTTGTTGATCTGCGCCTTCTGGGACACTGCTATACAGGTTACAGGTAGGCTCCCCGAAGCCAGTCCTGTGCTCTGGGCACTGGCAGGTGACCTCAGTGGAGGCAGCACTGAAGGGTAAAGGTTTGGGGACCCTACTCAGCTCAGGAACCTCTAGTTTCAGATTGCTGACTTCTGCAGGCAGGTTATTAGGGTTCATGTTCAATGCTTAGCCTTTGCTATGTAGATGTTGAGCGGTTAGCACCCTCTCCAAAGTGGCCTGCCAAGCCTTTGTTCATTTTCTTAAGCTGAACCCTTACCTCTCCTCCAAAGCAGTCAAACAGCTGGGCCAGCCAGATGGGGAAGCAGAAGGGAGCGGGCATGGAGCCTGTGCTTAATTCCTCTGCTTTACCTACTCCTGCTCCCACTCTCTCCCAAGCCTGTGTGTGTCAGTTACTAATCCCTATCCCAAATCTTTCTGAATGCAAACCCTGGCATAATGCATGTCCCCTAGGGAACATGGTGGGGGAATGGCTATTGCCTGAGCAAGGAAGAACTAGCCCCCAGGAGGCAGAAGGGCAATGCCCCTGGCTAACTGAGGCAAGAGGAGCTGAGATCATCCCCAGCGGAACTGTAATTCAGACCACTTTTCTGCCATTCCTGGCATGTAACATGGACAGACGCAAAATCTAAATGTTCCAAGCAGTTCTGGAAGAAAGTTTTCAGACGACCTCAAGGAAAAGCATAGCAACAGACTTTGTTATTGGTCTGAGATCTCCCCCAGGGAGGTCACCCCACACAGGGACAGGAGGTGCTTCTATAGCCCCGAGTCTTAGAGGCAAGCAGGTGGGAGGGGCTAGGGGAAGAATGCCATGGCCTCATCCTCCCTGAGTTTGGCCTTGATGGGATCCCTTGGCAACATCAGCTCCTGGATTATGGCGTACGCAGGACATTGTGGGGCGAAGCGGTTTTTCTGAAAAGAAAAGGAAGGCTGACACCTGACAAGAGGAATGAAGATTAGTCCTCTGGGAGAAAAAAAAAAATGGTCCTGGGGCAGGGTGGGTTAGGGGCTGGGGGACATGCAGAAAAAGCAGAGTGATTAATACTGCTGATCTTCCAGCAAGAGGAATGGAGGTTATGTTGTGATTATTAAAAAGAAGCAGAGAAACTACAGACCTTCCTTGGAAATGGGGAGACAGAAGCTGCCTGCAGCAGCTGTCTAGTATGACAGCTGATAGGGGCAACCTCTGCTTCAGCAGGAGAGAGTGAAAGGGACTCACAGCCAGGGACAGCCACAGCAGCCCCACTGGACCCTTGGATGCACTCTTGGCCTTGGAGAACTGCATCTGATACTGTACTGTGGCGAGGAAGCCCTCCAGCCCCATCTCTGTGATGCGGTTCCCTGGTGGAAGGTGCAGACAGGTGGCCTCTTAGCACCACAGGCCTCACTGGCACCTGACATACCAGACATCCCCAGCAGCCCAGTTCCTCCAGCTCCCCAGTCCAGACTCACTGGCCCAGGCGCACGTTTCCCTGACCTAGCCCTTCACTCAGCTCTTACTCACACACCCCCCATCTCTCTAACTCCCCTCATGACTCCAATCGCCTGTCCTCAGCCTCCTCCCAGACTCAGCACTTCCTCTGGCCCCTCAAGCCCTGTGCCAGAGATCCCTGGGGGACATGTAGCCCAAAGATGGGAGGGCCAGGTCTGCTCCATAGAGTCGGGGCAGACACCCTCAGGCAGGACAGGGCCCAGGTAGCCTCATGGCAGGAGGACATTGGCAGACATACGGATGAGATTGAGGTGCAAAAGGACCTTGTTCCCAGGCATGAAAACTTTCCCATCTCGGTGCTCCACAGGCTCCAGGAGAGGGTTGACCACCTCAGTAGCCTCAACAACCAGCTGCTAAAGCAGAATACTAATTGCAGCAGACAGCAGGGGAGCTGGTCAACAGGCCATTCATTCATTCATTCATTCATTCATTCAACATACATGTTTTGACTGCTGACTATAGTCCAGGCTTTGTCCCAGGTGCTGGGGATACAAAAATAAGCCCATACCCTCAAGAAGCTCCTTTGTGTAGGGGAGCCAGAAAGTGAAAGTAACGTGGTCTAGAGTGAGTGCTGACAGAGGCAAGCTCAGAGCACTGTGGGAGCACGGAAAAGGAATACCTAGGCCAGGCCAGGAAGGGTCTCCTGCGAATGCACATGATATTGTCAGATGAAGACGGAAAAGGTGTTCTAGGCAAAGAAAGCAGGTGCAAAGGCTCTGGAAGCATGAAACTGTATGTCGCATTCAGGTTTTACTAAGTGTTTCCCAGCACCTAGAGCAATGAGGAGAATGGATTGGAGGGAAGTAACAATGACAGCATGATGAAAAGAAATTGCAGTACTAGTGACAATCAGCAGCCTGATCAAGACAGAGGCAGAGATGAAAAATGGAAACTGAAAGGCAACCCCAATTTCTTCCTCCCTCTGAATGTCCTCTTTTGTAAGATTTTGTCTTGGGTGCCAGAGAAGACTCCTGAAAGGAGAGGGGCCCTTCCCTGCCTAGGGTGTGTAGGTAGTCTTCCAATGGAAGAGAAAAATACAGAGAGGCAGATGCTCAGGCAGCTGACAGAATGGAGTGATGAGGGATGGTAGGAGCACCAGAGGCAGCCCAGGAAGATTTCCAATGCAAGCAGCAAGTTGGTCCAAGTTGAAAGGGAGCAGAGAAGATCCAGGGGCAAAAGAGAGAGGGTCTGAAGAAGGACCCATGCATAAGGTAGCGTGGGGCAGTGCCATGACCATAAAAATGCCCTGCCTTCCTCAGGAGCTGCTGAGGGGGCAAAAAAGAAGACGCTTTGTTCCTATGCAACAGTCCAAGCAAGTGATGGAGGTGGTGATGGGGAACTGAGGGCCTCTGGGGAAGCAGCCTGGCTGAGTTGAGACAGCAGATCCAAAGTGTGGGCTACTAATAGACAAGGAAAAGTAGAAGGGGCTTGCTCCCGTTATTCCCACAGTAGCGCAGGGTGAGATGGGAGGGAGTTTCAGGTGAGGTTGGAACAGGAGTGGAGGACAAATTTGAAAGCAAATAGCTGCTGCCACAGCATGGGGCTGGAGACCACATTCCAGGAGGGGCTGGGGTGAGAGGTCTCAGGCAAGCCTGGAATCCCAGGGGTGCGCCCCCTGCCTCCACTCTTCCTGGTAGCTTACCTCAGACTCCAGGAGGATGCTGCGCTTCTCTCTGCTCCCGATCTTGATCCCTTTTGTCCTGCTTGGCTTCTGCTCAGGGATGGTTACCTCTGGGGCCAGAAGAGGAGCCAGAATGCACAGTGCACACTTCTGATACCACCCAGGCTACCTCCCCAGAGAAAACAGGCTGTGAGGCAAACAGACCCCCCAACTTCGGGTTTGGGTGCAATAGAAATGGCTGGAGGGGGCTGGGCGCAGTAGCTCACACCCATAATCCCAGCACTTTGGGAGGCCGAAGCAGGAGGATCACCTGAGGTCAGGAGTTCGCAACCAGCCTGGCCAACATGGTGAAGCCCCATCTCTACTAAAAATACAAAAATTAGCTGGACATGGTGGCATGCACCTGTAATCCCAGCTACTGGGTAAGCTGAGGCAGGAGAATTGCTTGAACCCAGGAGACAGAGGTTGCAGTGAGCCAAGATCGCACCTCTGCACTCCAGCCTGGGCAACAGAGTGAGAATCCATCAAAAAAAAGAAAGAAAGGAAAAGAAAAGAAAAGAAATAAAGAAAGGAAAGAAAGAAGAAAGAGAAAGAAAGAAAGAAGAAAGAAAAAAAAGAAAGAAAGAGAAAGAAAGAAAGAAGAAAGTAAGAAAGAAAAGAAAGGAGAAAAGAAAAGAAAGAAAAGAGAAAAGAAAAGAAAAAGAAGAAATGGCTGGAGGGTGGCCCAGCTAGGTGGATGGGTTCCTTGAAGACAGGGCCACAGAGCTCCAGCTTCAACAAAGGGGATGAGGAGAGTGGTGGGTCAGGATGTCTGGGCTGGATGCGGCTCTCCACATCATCCCGCTGTGAGAAGGAAATCAAGCCCAGAGGGACATGGCAAGATGAGCTCTAGGCAGGCACACCCAGGCCCAGAACAGCCTCCTGCACCCAGCCCGGCACTCTCCCCTCCTCCACACAGGAAGATGCGGCCCAGGGGCACCCGCACTTACTCCCCTTGCCTGGCTTTGTGGTGTCTTCTTTCTTAGGGGTTCCTTGTGTGGGTGACTGCCCAGACCCTGACTTCTCATCTTTCTTGGCCAATTCCTGTGGAGAATGTGAGAAGAGAGGTGCAAGTCCCACCTCCGGAGGGGATGGGCAGTGGTGAGGGAAGGAGCCCAGGTTAGGACCCGGGGCCTTAGGGGGAACTTCAAAGGCCCATGTGACCTTCTTCCCTCCACCACCGCTGCACATGATGGAAGGCCCTCCCCTGTCCGTCCAGCACCCAGGCTCTGTCCCATTGCACACCTACCAATGATTTCTCCTTTTTCTTGCCCAGGCCCTTAGGGGTTTTCATTGTCTGCATCTTGTCTGTCTTATCCACCAATGCACTATTGCTGATCCCTACCATCTGACTCTTCTCACGGTCCGTTTTGGAGTCCCCGTGTCGAGAAGAGGAGGGCTGTGCTCACAAATGGGAGGGAAGGGAAGAAGAAGCCAGAGCCCCTTCCTCAATGGGGGCATGAAAGGTAGCTATACCCATACTTGGAGAGCAGTCGAGCTGACAGCACCCTCCCACCCATCTCCCTGCCTAAATGCTAAAATAATTTGTATAGGACTCCTCTGGGGTGAGATGCTTTAGGGAAGAAATAGCAGAGGGACCTGGGTGGGGGTGAGATGAAGGGTGAGGCAGGGTCTCAGACTCTCATATTGAGGGGGAAAATAGCAGCTTTTATTGAGCTAAGTGTCAGGTGCTATTTTAACTGCGTTGCAGGAATTAAGTCATTAAATCATCTCGACAATCACGAAATAGGTACAACTGTCCCCACTTACAGATGAGGAAACTAAGAAAAGGAGAAGTTAAGTAACACAGGCCAGGTGCAGTGGCTCACGCCTGTAATCCCAATAATTTGGGAGGCCGAGGCGGGCGGATCATTTGAGACCAGGAGTCCAAGACCAGCCTGCTCAACATAGCGAAACCCCATCTCTACTAAAAAATACAAAAATTAGCTGGCCATGGTGGCACATGCCTGAAATCTCAGCTACTCAGGAGGCTGAGGCAGAAAAATCGCTTGAACCTGGGAGGCAGAGACTGCAGTGAACCGAGATCGCACCACTGCTCTCCAGCCCAGGTAACAGAGCCAGACTCCGTCTCCAAAAACAAACAAACAAACAAACAAAAAACAAGACGAAGAAGAAAGAAGAAAGGGAGGAGGAGGAGGAGGAAGAGGAGGAGGCGGAGGAGGAGGAGAAGAAAGAAGAAGGAGAAGAAAGAAGAAGAAGAAGAAGAAGAAGAAGAAGAAGAAGAAGAAGAAGAAGAAGAAGAAGAAGAAGAAGAAGAAGAAGAAGAAAGAAGAAGAAGAGAAAGAAGAAGAAGAAGAAGAAGAAGAAGAAGAAGAAGAAAGAAGAAGAAAGAAAGAAGAAGAAGGAAGAAGAAGAAAGAAGAGAAAGAAAGAAGAAAGAAAGAAGGAAAGAAAGAAAGAAAGAAAGAAAGAAGAAAGAAAGAAAGAAAGAAAGAAAGAAAGAAAGAGAAAAAGAAAGAAGAAAGAAGAAGAAGAAGTTGTTTAGTAACATGCCCAAGGTTACAAGCTGGGATATGGATGAGCCGGATTTCAGGTCCAGATGGTCTCAATCTAGTGTCCTATCTCTGAACCAGTACACTCTACTGCGCATAGTGTGGTTCTGCAATTAGAGCCCGCCCAGCAGGGGCTTGGCAAACGTCTGCGCAGAAATCGGAGGGAAAGACAGTCACGACAGAGGGTGGAGATTAAACTGGATGGCCAGTTTGCTGAAAAGCAGCGGACTTGGGGAGTGGGCTCGAGGGTCAGAGGGGCTCTCGGCTGGTCCTGGGGCCTGGTAGCTCCTCACCGATCGCGAGCGCTCCTGCGTCCCTTTTTCCAGCAGGAGGCGTCGGCGCTCCACCACTTCGGTGTGTGTCAGCTCGAAGGCGCGCAGGACCTGAAGGAGGCGGGCGCTCAGCGGTCGGACGCCTGGGTAGTCAGGGTCGGCTCCCTCGGCCCGCCCACGCCCCGGCCCCACCTGGTCGGCACACCCACCTCAGCCAGCTTTAGGGCGCCCTTGTCCTGGATGCGATTGTGGGCCAGGGACAGCCAGAGCAGGGAACGGTTCAGCCGGAGGCCCTAAGAGGCGAGCAGGGACGCGTGAGCCGCCCAAGCCGCCCCTGCTCCCAGCAGGTCCCTCCCCGCCGCGCACGCACGTCCGCGATGTAGCCTGCGCCCTCGTCCCCGATGTGGTTGAAGCCCAGGTTGAGCGAGACGAGGGTCCGGTTGCAGCTGTGCAGCGTGGACAGCGCCTGGCCCAGGAGTTGCGCCCCGCGGTCGTCGATGTTATTGTTCCGCAGAGACAAGTGCGCAATCCTGGGGCAGCCGGAGGGAGAATGTGGGTCACTGGAAACTGTACAGGGCATCCGCCGGAATATGGAAGACTTGAAGGCTTGAGGGGGCGGTCTGGTCTGAGGATGTAGGGGCAGAAATCGAGGGCGCTTGCCGAGATGGTAGGGGGACAAGGAAGGGCGGGGACTAAAAATGGCTTGGAATTTTGAGACTGGCCCAGAGAAAGGGGGTGAGGGCAGGGAGTCTCACGTGCTGTCCGAGGCCATGAGCTTGTAATAGGACTGCTCCGGCAGTGGGTTCCCCTCCAGAGACACCTTCCTGAGGGCAGGGGAGATTTGAGAACCAGAAGGTACCACTGAGGCCAGTAAGGGAAGGGAACAGAGAGGAAGTGTGCGTCTCTGGGAAGCAGCTAGGAAGTAGAGTCGAATGATTGCCCCCCCAATATAGGAAATATATGTGACAATTCCCTAGACTAAAAATTCACAGGTGTGCCCATTGTGAAGGGACTGCTCCCCAAAGTTGGTGACCCATGGTAGTGTGGCCCCTAAGGTGGCCTTCAGTGGTCCCCACCTCCTGGAACTCATGCCACTGTGTCATTCCTTCCCCTTGAGTGTGGACTTCACATTAGAAGTGACTCACTTCTGGCCAGGCACAGTGGCTCACGCCTGTAATCCCAGCACTTTTTGAGGCCAAGGCGGGCAGATTGCCTGAGCTCAGGAGTTCGAGACCAGCCTGGGCAACAGGGTGAAACCCCGTCTCTACTAAAAATACAAAAAATTAGCGGGACGTGGTGGCGTGCACCTGTAATCCCAGCTACTCTGGAGGCTGAGGCAGGAGAATCACTTGAACCCAGGAGGCAGAGGTTGCAGTGAGCCAAGATTGTGCCACTGCACTCCAGTCTGGGCGACAGAGCAAGACTCTGTCTCCAAAAAAAAAAAGAACGGGTGGAGGGTGGGGTGGAGGGAAATAAGTGACTCACTTTTAATGAACAGAACATGGCAGAAGAGATGGGACAGCACTTCCAGGTTTAGGCTACAAAGGTGGTGGCTTCCGTCTTGAGTGCTCTCTGGCACTCTCTAGCTGGCCAGCTGCCATGTGGTAAGGACACTCAGGCAGCCTGTGGAGAGGCCCAGGCAGCCACACAAGTGAGCCTGGAGGCAGATTCTCCACCACAGTTGATCCTTGAGGTAAGTGCAGCCACAGTCAGCAGCTGTACCGCAACCTCAAACCCTGAGCCAGAGCACTCAGCTAGCCCACCCCCAGGTCATCTCACAGCAGCTATGAGATCATAAATGTGTGTCCTTTTAAGCCACTGAATCTTGGGGTTAATTTGTCACACAGCAAGAGATAACTACAACATGAGCCTCCACACGGCAGTGGCTTCTCTAACAGTGCTGTGAGAATGGAGGTCCTTTTCTAAGTCACAGCAAAAACTGCACTAATGGCTAGAAATGACTCTATGTAAAAATTTTCTCCCATGATTTCTTATTTTGTTCAACCTTTCAGCCTGCCTCGTCTGTCACATAAACATGATTATTCAGTTTAAATTTGTTTATGTTGCTATGACTTACTTTTACACATTATTTACAGATGAATTCATATAGTTGTTTTCTGCTAGCTAATTACCATGACGGAAGGAAATATGTTTCATGGTGTTTTACACAGAGTGCTGGGGACCCCTAGCTGAAGAAGACACAGTCCCTGCCCTCAAGGAGCATCCATGCCATCTACAGGAGGAATACAGGCAAGCCACTGCATGGAGGGGTATCCCCCCCCCACCATGAAGCAAGAGGAGGCAGGGTGCTGTGGGAGCCTAGAGAAGGGGTGGGGCCAAATCAGCCTTGCCCCTGACACTCCCAACCACACCTGTAGTTACCCTGCCCCATGCCTTGCTCCTGCTCCTTCCCATACAAGTACGCCCTTTCCCAATTCCCTCTCTGGCCTGCTCCTAGGCCTCCTTCAGCTCAGTACCACCTCCTCCAGGCAGTCTTCCAGGTCTTCCTGCCTCACATCCATAAAGTGTGGTGGCACTTCTCTCTGCCCACTCCCTCCTCCGACGAACCAGTCCTCCAACACCAGTCTCCACATTGCCCTGCAGTATTTATTCTTGTGTCCTTTTCTCTCCCTCCCTGGACTGCGAGTTCCTGGAGGATAAGAACTGTGTCTTACCAGCTCCCAGTACAGGGCCTGGGCCCCAGGCAGCCAGGAAGGAGAGCGAGAACCTCTGGGGAGGGAGTGGAGGGTAATGAGACTAATGCAGGGGAGACAGGATGAGCCCCTGAAGGTCAGGCTCTTTGGGTGCTGGTGTGGGCAGAAAAGCGGACCTGGCTTCTTGTCTAATGGAGGTATCATGATCCAACAGACATTGCCAGCTTGTGATTCCACAGGGATGCCAGCCAGACCCACAGGAGCTGGGACCTGTCACTTCCATCCCCACACTGCTCCCCTCTGACCACCCGCCCAGCCAGGCTTCCCAGGCACCGGGGGCCTCCCAGTCTGCTGACCTGAGCGTGGATGAACAGAGAGGCAGGAGCTCGATGAAGGTGGACAGGGTCTTATCCGTCAGCCCCACCTTCCACAAGCTGTCGTGGGCGGGAAGTGCAGAAACACAGAGCTAGAGCGCCCCCTCCTACTGGAAAACCCTCCCCAAACCGTCCTCCCAGCGGCGCCCTTCCTCATCCCCAGCCCCCGAACTCCCCACCGTCGCCAGGGTCTCCCATGCCCCTCGGTTCTCTCTCCCAAGCCACCAGGAGCCCCAACTCCCACTCTGGTCTCCCGCCCATCCCCTCAGTGCCTCTCACTTGATGGCTTGTAGCTGGGTGAGCGGGGGCAGACATTTAGAAAAGATACCCAAAATCCGTTCCTCAACCTTCCAACCTGCGGGCCAAGAGGAGGCAGGCGCCTCAGACCTGGGAGGCGCCAGGGGAGCGGAGGGGAGCGGGAGGGAGCTGGGGCGGGTGGGGGGAGCCGGGCTCACCGCGGATGTAGATTTCCTTCACCAACTTGCTGTCCTCCTGCTCCAGCTCCACCTGGATGGTGGGCCGGAAGAACACGTATTTGCTCTCCAGGCTGTTGAGGCTGCAGGACCCCGACAGCCACGGATCGTCTGGAAGGCAGAGGTGAGGAGAAAGGGGAACAGCCACCTCCCCGGGCCCCACGCCAGGCCGGCCCACGGGTGCCCGGGTGGGATTGGAGGATACCGCCAGCGCCAGAGGCGCAGGCCTGCGGGCGCTGCCTCTCCGGCCACGCGCGCCTCTGCTGGGTTGGAAAGGAAGACTGGAGACTCCCCCACCTCCCCACCGGCCTCGTCGAATCCCCCCGACTCACACACACCGCCCCGCGTCCCTCCGTTTGGCCCGGCGTGGGAAGGGAGGCTGAGGATGGACGAGGCGGCCCTGGCAGGCACGGGGGAGCTCCACTGTCACTCACCTAAGGTGGTCTTTTCCGACAAAGAGGCGGAGGGGACGAAGGGCTGGTGGGGGCGGGGCCGGCTGACAACTTTGGGGAAGTCCGTGTAGCCCCACCGCGTGCAGAGCTCTGCGAAGTCGGTCTCGAGGACACCCAAGCACTGGTACTCCTCTGCGGGGACGTGGTGGGGGGGCGTGAGAGAAGGGGCCGCGCCCACTCCCGCGTCCCCAAGCTCGCCCGTGCGGGCGGAGAGGCCCTCCTCAGATGGATATTTTTGCAGCCATTCAACTTGCAAATGCTTAGAAGAACGGACGCTGAAAACACTTGATAGGAAACGGGGAAAGCAAGAGCTCGGAGAAAGGGGACTAACGGGCTTGCGTGCACGGTAGGCAACGGGGCCCCCTCTTCTGCGTGCTGGCTTCCCCACCCCCAGGTCAAAGCCACTGCCACCCCCGCTCTCCACTCCCAGCCCGGGCTTCCGCCTTTCCCAGGTGTCCCCAGCCCAGCCTCCTCCTCACAAGTCCTCCTTCCCTGCTGGAACTGCTCAGGGTCCCTGGGAGAAAGCGCAGGCACGATGTGAGCTCCTTTCCACTCCCACTCCTTCCCTACACATACACCCAAGAGCAGCAGAACGATACTTTTATTTAACATTTCCCCTGTCCAGTGTGTTTATGTAGCACTTCCTAGTGTCCAGTGCTGTTTGAAATGCTTTAGAAATATTAACTCATTTCTGAGTTATATTAATTCACACATGCCCACCACATCCCAACCTGAGGGCTGTGCTATGCAAACTTGAGACTCTGAGTCTTCAAGGGACACTTGCTCTTTCTGGCTCCCCACCATAGGCATCCCAGGAAGAAGTGGCTCCTAGAGATAGGACGGAAGTCCCTGCCAAGTGCCAGACAGCCTGGAGCTCCACAGAACAGCACGCTGGCCACAGGGGCAGGTGCTGCAGGAGCTGTGCCGAGAGGGACACCGGCACCTCAGCAGTAGGGAGCCTGCCTGAGGGAGTGGAGGGGCTGGCAGGATGCAGAGAGGCTAGAGGGTTCATGGGGAAAGTCATGAGAGGCATGTTCCTCGTGTCCGGCCATCAGCGGGAACCCAGGCACACAGCCAAATGGGCGAAGCAGGTAAGAGAAGGCATAGGGAGGTTGCAATTACCCCCTGGTCTGGCTGGCTCCTGCACACCTCCCTGCCCTCCCAAACTTCCCTCTGCTGGGAGAGCCCCTCGTGCTTCCTTGCTTCACTCATACTTCCCTTCTCAAGAACAGAGATTCTCAAGCTTTAACATCTTAAAAATCACCTGGAGAGCCTGCTAAAACAATTTCCTGGGCCCTATCCTACAGAAATTCTGATTCTGTAGCCCGGGTGAGAGCCATGATTTTGCATTTTTAGCAGCTTCCCAGATGATGCTGAAGTTGCTGGTCCAAGGACAGCACCTTGAGAAGCCCTGCTCTAAAAGAGCGCTGCCCCGTAGTACTTCATGCTGGGACGGAAATGTGCTCTCTGCACTTTAGCAGGTAGTTACCTGTCAGACAGCACAGCTCTTTTCCCCTTCCACACCCCTTTCTCATGCTCACTAATAATCTCACCTTGTAGCTTCTTGAGAAATAAAAGCCATTAGATAGGATTTCCTCTAAATCCCTACACCTTCCTATATCAGCCATCACTCTCTACTGGACGCGAGTCCACATCTGCCCCTGCCACAGCACACAGTGGTGTCTGCTAAGGCCACCATGACCTCCATGTTGTCCTATCCAAGTGCCTGTGCAGGCGTCACTCCCATTCTCTCCTACCTCTCTGCTGGCTGCTCAGGCTCCCCTGCCAGCTCCTCATCCTCTACAACCTGTAAGGCTGGATCCTGACCCCTCTCCTCTTCTCTAATTATACTCCCTGCCTCCTCGAGGGGTCCCTTTCATTGCCAGGACTTAACCATGCCAGAACATCAGCAGCTCCCAAAGTCACAACTCCACCCCTAACCTCTCTTAGGTACTGCCGACCCATGTGTCCAGCTGTCCAGCTGGCATCATCCCTTGGAGCTCCTCCCTTACATGCACCTCCTTTGGCCTTTCCCATCTCCATGAATGGCACCTCCTCCCACCCAGTGCCCAGTCCAGAAGCCTGAGAATCTTTCTTGCTCTGTCGCTCACTCCCTACCCTGCCCAGTCCTTCACCAACTCTTATTACTTCTACCTCAAAAGTGTTTCTCTGAGCCTAACCCAACCACCCCTCACCATTCTCACTGCCCTACCCCAACTCCCACTGTCCCCAGACTAGGCTGTTGAAATAGTCTGGTAACTCATCTGTCTGCCTCCTTCCACCCTGTATTCTATACAACAGCCATGTCGTGTGTGCGTGTGTGTGTGTGTGTGTGTGTGTGTGTGTGTGTGTGTGTGTTTTGAATGTAACTGGCTTCGTACCTGCAGGGGATTGTATACTGTCTTATCTTCCCTTCCAGAAGATCATCTTTCTCCAGCTCTTATAATTCCTTCCCCCCATCCACCAGCACTGACAAGCAGATAGCACCTGGCTAATGCTGGACGATCAGAGCTTTTTCCCAAGTTGTTTTACTTCGATTCCAGAGACAGCAAGTTCTTGTCCCCGTGATGATGAAGCTGGCAGATTTGTATCAAGAAGTCTTCTGATACATTGCCCCTTCATGCTCAGTTTGATTGGGGTTCTATCACTTGCAACAAAAAGGGCCATACCTCTACTTATACCATTCTACTCATTTTCTTTTCCCAGAGGATGTAAACTCCATGGGGGCAGGACCGTGTCCACCTCCTTCTCCTCCGTGACATACCTGGCCTCATGGCTGGCATTTGGAAAGTAATTGTTGAATCAATGAATGAACATCTGTAAACTCTGTTCAAAGGCACCTCCTGGCAACCCCCCTGGTGCCCTCACCCCCTGGGCCTTCCTCTCTTCTATATCTTATCACATCTTATTGGTATTTGTCACCATCCCAAACCAGAGTGTGGGTTCCTTAAGATCATGTTCAATTCAAACATCTGTCAAGCCGAGATTCAGGAACTCAACCTGGGTATGTATGAGCTCAGCCACAGCCGTGGAGCAGTGAGTAGCTAGAGGGAACCCGGGAAGACGCAGCCTGGAGGCCCGATCCCCAAACCCCGGCGCCAGCGTACCAGGGCTTTTGGGCTCCTCCTCCCCCACGGGTGGCAGAACGGTCGCCGGCTTCTCTTTGGCTGCGCGCTCTCCCTTTTTGGTCACCGCGCCAGAAGACTTCTGGGTCCCCGGACGCGGGGCCCTGGGCGAGGCCCCCGGCGCGCTCTGCTCGCTCGACATGCTGGTGTTGTCCGCAGCGTCTCCGGGACCTTCGTCGGGGCAGGAAGGTAGGACCGCACTCTACTGGGCTCACTCTGAGGGTGGCTGAATCAGGGGATCTCTGTTCCGCGTCCAGGGACCGGATCCGACCTGTCCGCGGTGGCGTCGCCTACGCGTCCCTCTCCAAGACAACCGCGCGAGGCGGGCGGGCCCGAGGGAAAGGGGCAACCGCAGAGAGCACGCGGGGCCGACAGGGGGCGCCGCAGGGCAGAGCAAGGCGAGGGGAGAGCCCGGGAGGGCGGGTGGCGGAGCCAGAGCCGGAGGGGCGGGCCAGGCCCGGCGGAGCAGGCCGGGCGAGGCCGGCCGGAGATCGCAGGAGCTGATGGGTCTCGAAGGGCCAGGGCTGGCCGAGCCTGTGCTAAAGGAGAAGGGCTAGGGTGACCCAGGACCTGAGCGGAGCCATGGCTAGGTAAACGAGTGGATCTTAGGACGGGAGCGGGGACAGGGATAGGGGGAGGGCGGGCAATCCAAAGGTATCCTGGAATTCAGCCTGGGAGAGCGGGGTAGTGGGCAGTCGGAGGACACCAGGGAGAATCCAGGTGGGGGCAGGTCCACTCTCCAGAGTCCACCCACCTGTCCAGTAAGGAGAGAGCACTTGGTGGAAGGAGTCTAGACAAACCCATCTAGTTGGTGTGGTGCTAGGTTTCTATTCTCGACCCCCATCTGTTTAGCCTCCTGGAGGTCTCTGGAGACTCAGTTAATCTGCCAGCCGGTTAATAAGGTGAGTCACACTCCTTACAAACCTGGGATTCAAAGTCATCACCTGACTCCTACTCTAGACCCTGATGGTTCTGCCCTGGTGGGCCCCATTTGAGTAAAAGCATACCCCCCAAATACTAAAGGTTGGGTTCCAGACCACTGCAATAAAGCTAATATGGCAATAAAGTGAGTCACACCGCTTTTGTTTTTCTCAGTGCGTGTAAAATTATGTTTACACTATACTGTAGTCTGTTAAGTGTGCAATAGCATTATGTCTAGAAATGCATATACTTTTTTTTTTTGAGACGGAGTCTCACTCTGTCGCCAAGGCTGGAGTGCAGTGGCGTGATCTCAGCTTACTGCAACCTCTGCTTCCCAGGTTCAAGCGATTCTCCTGCCTCGGCCTCCTTAGCAGCTGGGATTACAGGCGCACACCACCATGTCCGGCTAATTTTTGTATTTTTAGTAGAGATGAGGTTTCACCATGTTTGCCAGGCTGGTCTTGAACTCCTGACCTCAAGTGATCCTCCCACCTCGGCCTCCCAAAGTGCTGGGATTACAGGCATGAGCCACAGTGCCCAGCCCAATGCGCATACCTTAATTTAAAAAATACTTTATTGCTAAAAATGTTAATATCATTTCAGCCTTTAGTGAGTCATACTGTTTTCACTGGTGCAGCGCCTTGCTTTGATATTGATGGCTGCTGACTGATCAGGGTGGTGGTTGCTGAAGGTTGGGGTGCCCGTAGCAATTTCTTAAAATAAGACAACAGTGAAGTTTGCCACATCGATTGACTTCCTTTCACAGAAGATTTCTCAATAGCACGCAATGCTGTTTGATAGCATTTAACCCACTGTAGAACTTTTTTTCAAAATTGGAGTCAGTTCTCTCAAATCCTGCCACTGCTTTATCAACCAAGTTTATGGAATATTCTAAATCGTTTCTTGTCATTTCAACAATGCTTACAGCGTCTTCACCAAGAGTAGATTCCATCTCATGAAACTGCTTTCTTTGCTCATCCATAAGCAACTCCTCATCCATTCAACTTTTATCATGAGTTGCAGCAATTCAGTTTCATCTTCAGGCTCCACTTCTAATTCTAGTTCTCTTGCTATTTCTACCACATCTGCAGTTACTTCCTCCCACTGAAGTCCTGAACTCCTCCAAGTCATCCATGAGGGTTGGAGTCAACTTCCTCCAAACTCCTGTTAGGGTGGATATTTTGACCTCCTCCCATCATGAATCACAAATGTTCTTAATGGCATTTAGAATGGTGAATCTTATCCAGGTTTTCAATTGAATTTGCCCAGATCCATAAGAGGAATCACTGTGTATGGCAACTCGTGCTTTACAAAATGTATTTCTTAAATAATCAGACTTGAAAGTCGAAATTACTCCTCAATCCACAGGCTGCAGAATGGATACTGTATTAGCAACCACGCAAACAACATTAATCTCCTTGTACATCTCCAGGTGTATTGTCAAGAAGCAGTAATATTTTGAAAGGAATACTTTCCTCTGAGCAGTAGATTTCAATAGTGGGCTTAAAATATTCAGTAAACCATGCTGTAAACAGATGTGCTATCATCCAGACTTTGTTCCTTTTCCAGAGCACAGGGACATAGGCAGGGTAAAATTAGCATTCTTTTTTATTTATTTATTTATTTATTTTGAGACAGATTCGTGCTCTGTCACCCAGGCTGGAGTGCAGTGGCACGATCTTGGCTCACTGCAACCTTCGCCTCCCAGGTTTAAGCAGTTCTCCTGCCTCAGCCCCTCCAGTAGCTGGGACTACAGGCGCACGCCACCACACCTGGCTAATTTTTTTTGTATTTTTAGTGGAGATGGGGTTTCACCATGTTGGCCAGGCTGGTTTCGAACTCCTGACCTCAAGTGATCCTCCCCACTCAGCCTCCCGAAGTGCTGGGATTATAGGCATGAGCCACCATGCCTGGCCTCTTTTTTTTTTTTTTTTCTTTTTAAAGACAGGATCTTGCTCTGTCACCAAGGCTGGAGTCCAATGGCATGATCATAGCTCACTACAGCTTTCTTTTTTTTTTTTTTTTGAATCAGAGTCTTGCACTTTCACCCAGGCTGGAGTGCAGTGGCGCAATCTCGGCTCACTGCAAGGTCCTCCTCCCGGGTTCTAGCGATTCTCCTGCCTCAGCCTCCCAAGTAGCTGCGACTACAGGCGCCCACCACCACACCCGGCTAATTTTTTGTATTTTTAGTAGAGACAGGGTTTCACCATGTTAGTCAGGATGGTCTCGATCTCCTGACCTCGTGATCCACCCTCCTTGGCCTCCCAAAGTGCTGCGATTACAGGCATAAGCCACCGCCCCTGGCTTCACTACAGCCTTCTAACTGCTGGGCTTAAGCGAAACTCCCACCTCAGCCTCCCAAGTAGCTATGACTATAGGCATGTACCACCACACCACACTAAATAATCAACATAATTCTTAAGGGCCTGAGGATATTTGGCATGGTAAATGAGCATTGGCTTCAACTTAAAGTTACCAGCTGTATTAGCCCCTAACACCTGTCCTTTGATGCTCTGAAGCCAGACATTGACTTCTCTCTAGCTGTGAAAGTCCTAGATGGCATCTTCCTCTAATATAGGCTATTTTGTATACATTGAAAATTTGTTATTTAGAGGAGCCACCTTCATCAATTGTCTTAGCTAGATCTTCTGGATAACTTACTGCAGCTTCTACATCAGCACTGGCTGTTTCACCTTGCACTTTGATGTTATGGAGATGGCTTCTTAGACTTCTTTCATTAAACTTCACGAACCAACCTCTGCTGGCTTCTAACTTTTCTGTAGCTTCATCACCTCTCTCAGCCTTCATAAAACTGAAGAGAGTTAGGGTCTTGCTGTAGATTAGGCTTTGGCTTTTTTTTTTTTTTTTTTTTTTTGAGATGGAGTCTTGCTCTGTCGCCGAGGCCAGAGTGCAGTGGCGCAATCTCAGCTCACTGCAAGCTCCGCCTCCCGGGTTCACACCATTCTCCTGCCTCAGCCTCCCGAGTAGCTAGGACTACAGGCGCCCGCCACTACGCCCAGCTAATTTTTTGTAGTAGAGATGGGGTTTCACCATGGTCTCGATCTCCTGATCTCGTGATCTGCCCGCCTCGGCCTCCCAAAGTGCAGGGCTTTGGCTTTTAAGGAAATATTGCGGCTGATTTGATCTATCCAGACCACTAGAAGTTTCTTCATATCAGCAATAAGGCTGTTTAGCTTTTTTTTTTTTTTTTGGAGTCTTGCTCTATCGCCCAGGATGGAGTGCAATGGCATGATCTCAGCTCACGGCAACCTCCACCTCCCGGGTTCAAACGATTCTCCTGCCTCAGCCTCCCGAGTAGCTGAGATTACAGGTGCACACCACCACACCTGGATAATTTTTTGTATTTTTAGTAGAGACAGGGTTTCACCATGTTGGCCAGGCTGCTCTCAAACTCCTGACCTCATGATCCACCTGCCTTGGCCTCCCAAAGTGCTGGGATTACAGGCATGAGCCACCGCGCCCGACCATCTGTTTCACTTTCTTATTATTCATGTGTTCACTGGAGTAACACTTTGAATTTCCTTCAAGAACTTTTCCTTTGCATCCGCAACTTGGCTATTTAGTGCAAAAGGCCTAGCTTTCAGCCTATCTTGACTTTCAACATGCCTTCCCCACTAAGCTTAATCATTTCTAGCTTCTGATTTTAAGTGAGAGATGTGTGACTATTCCTTTCACTTCAACACTTAGAGGCCCCTGTAGGGTTATTAATTGGCCTCATTTCAATATTGTTGTGTCTCAGGAAACAAGGAGGCCCTAAGAGAGGGAAAGACTTGGGGGAACGGCTGGTCGGCGGAGCAGTCAGAACACACACAACATTTGCTGATTAAGTTTACCGTGTTATACGGGTGCGGTTCATGGCGCCCCAAAACAATTACAATAATATATCAAAGATCACTGATCACAGATCACTATAACACATATAATAACAATGAAAATGCTTGAAATATTGCAAGCAATTACCAAAATGCGAAGTAGAGACCCAAAATGAGCACATGCTATTGGAAAAATGGTGCCAACAGATTTGCTTAAAGCAGTGTTGACACAAATCTTCAATTTCTTTGCTTTGCTTTTCTTAACCTATTGCTGTCACCTGTATGTCCCAAAACCTTCAATTTCTTTAAAAATTCCGCTACCTGTGAAGTGCAATAAATCAAGGCATGCCTGTATACTCTCTCCTGTTATCCTGTCTCCAGCCTCTGCACCTCCCTCAGCCTCAGCCCCTCTGCACCCCTGCCCCTGGCACCTTCCCACATCTGAGCTTTGCGTTGTTACCCTGTGGAAATGCCACCCTTTAGGGAAGTCTCCAACTTATTCAGTCTGTAACTGTCAGAGCACACAGGTGGCTCATCTATCTTAGCAGTTACTGCATGTCACTGGTACTTTAATTCAGTCAGCCACTCAGCCTTTTGGGGAGCATTTGTTGAGTGCCTACTCTGTGCCAAGGGAGAGCTAATATTGAGCATAAGCACAGGATTCTTGCCTTCAGGGAGCTTACAGTCTAGTGGGGGAGGCAGAGATTAATCAAATAATCACATAAAGAAAGAACACATTAAAGAAGTGCCTGGCACCCTGTAGGCCTTCTGCAGGTACCTGGTGAGTGAACACAGCTGCAATCAGGGCTGTGAAAGACGTATGGAGGGTGGGCGCTTCCCTGAGGAGGAGGTGTAAAGGAAAAGCAGGGGTGAACAGGTGAGTGGGGGAGGAAGGGCACTCCAGGTGTGCAAGTCCCTGTGCCAGAAAGAAGAGTGGCCTACAGGAGGACCTAGAGGCCAGTGTGACTGGCGTGCAGTGACAGGAACACAGTTCAAGGTGAGGCTGGAGAGACAGATGGGCCAGGCAAAGCAGGGCCTTTAAGGCCTTCAAAAGTTTTGATACCAGCAGAAGAGCAAAGGGGCACCTATGAAGGCTCTCAGGTAGGGAGGAACTAACCAGCCTGTATTTTGAAATTA
Source organism: Hylobates moloch (assembly GCF_009828535.3). Classification (NCBI taxonomy): domain Eukaryota; kingdom Metazoa; phylum Chordata; class Mammalia; order Primates; family Hylobatidae; genus Hylobates; species Hylobates moloch. Next base: position 98,315,128 of record NW_026652280.1, read on the forward strand.
TGAGCCGTGCATTGGAAGGTTCACTGAATCAACGGAGGAGGCAAGTTAGGAGGCTATCGCTAGAGTTAATTGGGTTGGGTCCATCTCTCTACTAAATGGTAAGTGCCCTAGGACAGAACCTGTGCCTGGTACCCTTCTAAAACCCCAGAAACACACACACACACAGAGCCCAGCCCGAGCGTGCACAGAAAACGTACCCCACACACGTGTCTGAAATCAGAGTTACCCAGCAACTTCCAACCCACCAGTTTATGTACACAGGGCCCTGGGGGCCTTGGGAGCAGTGGGTTGGGAAAGGGAGCCAGGCATCCTGCTGATCAGCGTCTCCCATGGTAGAACCCGGGAACCAGTCTCTCATCACTTGCTCCGTTAAGGGTTGTTCATGTTCACGGCCTCCCGGTCCACTCCCTGCTCCTGGCAGGGGTACACTAGGCTCTGTCCCCAGCCTTGAGCAGCGACAGCCAGGTGTGCTGGCCTCTGCCACACCATCCTGGCTCCTCAACGGTCCTGGCGTCGAAGTGGAGGTGATGGGGGATGCCGTACTGGAGGCAAGTCATAATGTCCAGGGATGTGGCTGTTCTTGGGTGAGTCATAGTGGCCGGGGGGTAGGCCCGGAGGCAGAGGGGGCTGGGAGCCCACAGAGTCTCGGTCTGGAAACATGAGGACAGGATAAGAGGGAGTGGCTCCTCCCACCACTCTCTCCACTCCCACCACCCCCACTGTGCTCCTCTCCTCTTCAGCCTCTTCAAGGCAAAGAGAAGGAGACGGGGCCTGGATACATACACCAGTTCACTATCAGCTGGCCGTGCGGCTCCGAGCAAAACGCTCTTAGCTCCTCAGCTGCCAGTGGAGAAAGCCACCTCAGCCCGCCCACCTCCCAAGATATGAGGAGACTTTATCACCTGCCTGGCTCCCTACTTTTCTGGGTACCAACTCCACCACTCTGATGCTGTACAACCCCACTTCAATCCGGAGCTCTGCGAAGTAGGTACACCATACTGTTCTCCAGATGAGGACACAGGCTCTGAGAGGCCATGTCGCCTCCCCATCATGCCTGATTTGAGCCCGAAGCTGACCCCAAAGGCCTCGCTCGGTGCCACATCATGCCTTCTCCTCTCCCTCTGTTCCTTCTGTTTTTCTGCCTCCCTTGTCCCAGTTCTCTGCTGCTGCTGCCAGTGGGGAGGGAGATCTCACCATGGATCAGGGGGCTGGGCTGCTCGTAGGTGCCACTGTCTCTCTGTGGCTGGGGTTGCCACTGCCTGTGGCTGTCCCAGAACTGAGGAGGCTGCCTGGGGGGAGATCCTGAGGGAGGGCCTTTCATCTCCATGTAGCTGCTCTCCCGGGGGCCCCCTGGCAAGCTGGGCAGGTCCCGGATGGTGGCATAGGGGTTCTCACTGCTCAGGGAAGCCACACTGGCCCCGAGCTCCTCTTCAGAGATGAGCCCTAAGGATAGAGGAAAGAAGTCAGGCTCCATGGAGGCACTGGTTCCTTAGCCCCAGCTCGGCTGCCTCCCTTGTTGCCCCTGTGCCCATACCTTTATTATAGAATGGGCCTGGGCCATTGCTGTAGCTATAGCTGTAGCTTCGGTCCACGCGGCTGCTCCCTGAGGAGGAGGAGGCAACTGGTAATCAGCCCTCTGTCCCCTCCCCAGGCTCACACGTCCTCTAGAACTGGGGCCCACAGCCCCCGTCTCCAGACACACACACTCAGACACGGCATCTGGGCTGCACACATCCACCCGCGCCAGACACCCTGGCCTCCCGGCACCTACCCCTGTCCAGAGGCCCTGGAGGGGGCTCCCGGCGGTGCTTCCAGTCAGCAGGCAGGGTGGTGTGGTTATCATGCCCTTGGGCCCCACCTGGCCGCTCAGGGGCCTTCAGGCTAGCAAAGAGCAGGCCTGGAACCTAACAGGGGACAATGCAGGAGGGAGAGCAAGAGGCAAGGACAGGGATTTCCAGAGAAGCAGGTCTGTGAGCTTCCCTCCACGGTGCACCCCCTCCCCCGGCACTGACCTTGTTAGGGGGTGGGGGGTTCAGGGAGCACTGCGACAGGGTGTGGTAGCTGGGGTTGGAGTAGTAGTGACTGTAGCTCGGAGGGACATCTGCATGACAGACACAAGCACAGGGTGAGCTCAGCGATGGGCAGGAGTCCAAGAGAGCCATTTTGTCCCCGGAGATCAGTACTTTGGCCTCCCTGACCTCCCTTCCTCCCTCCTCCCCATTCCTCATCTTCCCTTTGGGTCATGCCCAGCATCCACTCTTGTGCCTATGAGCCAGCTACTCATCTGTGCCCCAGGCCCTGTGCCAGCTCACCTGGCATGACATACTCAGAGCCGTCCAGTCGCCCGCTGCTGTAAGCCACAGCCAGGTGGTGGTGCTCCTTGCCTTTTTGCCAGTGCCGATAGCCAATGAACAGTGCCACCAGGGCTACCACAAGGGACCCCAGCACTGCAATGCCAATCACTGCACCCAGCGAGTTATACACTACTGGAGTGGTAGGCATCACAGTAAAGGGCTCCTGGATTCCTGTGTGGGATGGGGTGATCACTCAGAATGGCATCTTGGCTCTGCTGCATGGGAGAGGTGCTCAGGAGGGAAGTAGGGACTGTATGAGGGACCTAGGTCCCAGTTCCCCAGGGACAATGGGTGGGAAGGAGAGGGCAAAGAACTCACCAATCCTGCAAGGTGCACCACTGTGCCCTGGGGGACATACACAGGCCCCAGTCTCTGGGTGGCACTTTTCTCCAGGACCACACTGGCATGGCTGGGAGCAGTTAGCACCAAATGTCCCCAGAGGGCAGCCTGGGGAGACAGCCAAGGAGACAGGCAGGCATCAGAGCGGCCAGGAAACTCTAGTCTCCTTTTTGGGTAAGGGCTAAGTTGGAGGCAGGGGCCTGGAGTTCCCCTTCTGTTGGTACCTTCTAAGCAGTGGTGTCCAGTCCAGCCTGGGGGGCAGATACAGCTCCCATCTTGGGGATGGCAGGTCCCACCATGGTGACATTGGCAGGTCTGGGCACAGTTTTCTCCCCAGTGTCCTGGAGGGCATGCTACGGGAGACAAGGGGCCTGTCTGGTGGGGCGGGTACAGCTTTTCCTGGATGAACTCTCAGCCCCCAGCATCACTGAAGCCTTTAGCTCAGCTTTGGTCTCCCTGGGGACACCAAAGCTTTGAACAGTATCTGCAACCAATGACTCACAAATGATTATTCCCAGCCCCATCTCTCCCCCCAACTCCAGACCCACGTGTCCAACTACCTACTCAACATCTGCACTTGACTATCTAATAACCACTACAAAATAATGTATTCAGTGCCACACAACCAAAGGCTTCCAAGCTACCGCAGATGGATTTTTGTTTTGTTTTTAACATGAGAGAAGTAAACATCTATCCTGTTTAAGGCATTATTTTTGTGTGTCTAACACTAGCAATAATCTAATAGTAGTTGTAACCAGATTCTATGGAAAAACTCTTCACCAAGATGACTTCCTTCTTTACCCCGCCTGCTGGTAAGCTGAAATCCAGCCTTCTTCATAACAGCCTGTTTCCTCTTTCCAAACTTGTTTTACTTGGCTTTTTTGGACTAATCTTTTCAATGATCTTAATATATTTTTGTGGGGGAAAGGCTCACAAAATAAAGAAATACATGTATTTATTAATATATAAATAAAAATAAACTGAAAAATGCAAAAAAAAAAAAAGGGCTGGGCACAGTGGCTCACACCTGTAATCCCAGCACTTTGGGAAGCCAAGATCACCTGAGGCGGGTGGATCACCTGAGGTCAGGAGTTCGAGACCAGCCTGGCCAATATGATGAAACCCCAGGGGTCTCTACTAAACATACAAAAATTAGCCTGCTGTGGTGGCGTGTGCCTGTAATCCCAGCTACTGGGGAGGCTGAGGCAAAAGAATTAACTAAACCAGAGGCAGAGGTTGCAGGGAGCTGAGATCATGCCACTGCACTCTAGCCTGGGCAACAAAATGAGATTCCGTCTCAAAAAAAAAGAGAGAAAGAAAGGAAGAGAGAGAGAGTGAGAGAAAGAAAGAAAGAAAGAAAGAAGAAAGAAAAGAAAGAAAGAGAAAGAAGAAAGAAAGAAAGAAGAAAGAAAAGAAAGAAAGAAAGAGAAAGAAGAAAGAAAGAAAGAAAGAAAGAAAGAAAGAAAGAAAGAAAGAAAGAAAGAAAGAAAGAAAAAGAAAGAAGGAAAGAAAGAAAAAGAAAGAAAGAAATCAAGAGAAAATGTCCCAAGCTAAGCCTATGATTTCCCCTGCTCCCATAAAGATACTGTTCTTCCCAGGCTTCCCATGCAGAAGGGCAGGATTTTTTTCCCCCTGACCTGTTCACTGCTGCATCCTTAGCACCTAGAACAGTACCCAGCATGCAGGTGGTGCCCAGTAAATATTTGCTCAAGGTGGTCCCAGAGGCTTTTATACCCAGGAGCTGGCGGACAGAGACCTCCCGTCATCAGCAACCCCTCTCAGGCTGCACATGTGCTCAGACACACAAGCTACCACATACGCTGGGAGCAGTCGGGGCCTGTCCAGCCAGCCAGGCAGTAGCAGGTCCCGTTCGAGGGGTGGCAGAAGGAGTGGTTAGCGCACTTGCAGGGCACACAGCGTTTGCCATAGCGGCCAGGCTGACAGGCTAGGGGAAAGGGGTACATGGTGACTGGGGGCAGAGGCCAATCCTCAATCAGCCCTTACCCCCCCGTTTCCCTCCCTCCTTCCCACTGCAGTAACTAGTCTGAAGACGGGTCAGAGGAAGAGACTGGGAGTAAGGTGGGGGGGCGGGTGGGGGGGGGGGGGTCTCTGGCATCTGACACTACACTGTCCCCTGCTGGTGGCAGGTGGAGGGGGCAGTAGGGAGCCTCACATCTCTGACAGGAGGGGCCTCGGAATCCGGGTGCACACACACAGTTGCCATTCTCAGGAAGACAGGTGCCCCCATTCTTGCAGGTGCAGGTGTTGCTACAGTTGACTCCCCATAAGCCCTCAGGGCAGGACAGGTGGCAGCGGGCGCCTGTGGGAGACAGCAGTCGGGTGTACCTGGCTGGGCCCCCTTCAGTTCCAGGGGGCTCTTCTGGACACATTTCCTATGGATGCATCCTCCAATCCACAGTAGGCCTGGGGCCCCAGAATGCTCACCCATCCAGCCAGCCTGACACTGACAGCGTCCATGAACAGGGTCACAGCCATCAGAGTGGTCACAGTCACAGCGACTGGCACAACCTTCTCCAAACTGCCCCTTCTTGGAGAAGGAGTGGGGAGCAGGTAGGCCAGTCAGCTGGGGGACCCCATGCCCTCCCCTCCCCGAGGCAGACAGGCTGTCCAGCACTCACCGGACAGGGCAGCTGGCAGTGGGCCCCATGCCACCCAGGGGTGCAGGTACAGGCTCCAGTTTGGGGGCTGCAGACTGCCTCATGGGCACACTGGCAGCTGGCATTGCAACCGAAGCCCCAGGTTCCGGGTGGGCAGGGCACAGAGCAGTTACCACGCTGCCAACCTGGAGGAGGGGCCTGGTGGGTATAGCTCCCCTCCTGAGCAAGCACAAAGTGGGAGCTGGCTGGGCCAGATTCTATGCTATGAGCTGGGGTGGGTGGGGGGTGTTCATGGCACCATACAGGAGAAAAGCTAATGAACTATTTGATGCGGAGCAGAAGGCTAACTGCCTTCCAGTGAGGTACCACCACATTCTGGGTCTGGGGTGCCTTCTGCAAAATAAAGGGGATGGCAGTAAACCCAAATGTTTACAGGGGCCCCATCAGGTAACGAAATGACTTATACAGAGGATGTGCCAGACAGTAGGGAGTAGTGGGGGCTGAAGATGGGAGACTTGTTAAACTTAATAGACAGGTAGCCAAACAAAACACAACTGTATCAGAATCCAGCCTAAAGGTTGCCAACGTGTCACTCTGGCAGATGTGAGGCCCTTCCCAGCGTGGTAATTGCATTTCTGTATGATTGAGGGTGAGGGATGGTCACCATTGAGGTGTCTTTTGGCCTCGGCCTTTAAGGACAGGTAGGATCTTTGTGGTTGAAGAAAAGCAAAGTGGATATTCCAGGAAGAAAGTAGCCTGGATACTTTCCCTATGTCCAGCTGCTGCCCCTCCACCCTTACCCTGCAGCCGCTCCCCTGCCCTTGGCCTACCCATACTCTTGGACTCTCCCTTCTTGCCTTGGCCATCCCCCAAGTCTTCTCTCTGGGAAACTCCATCCTATTACCTTCCTTGCAGACGCACTCGCCGTCGATGGGTGAGCAGGCGATGGCATTTTCACATGAGCAGCGTGCAGAACAGTTGACACCATAGGTGTCGGGAGGACAAAGACTAGCACAGTGGGGGCCCTGAAAGAGGGCGAGCCGGTGAGAGGGGCGGCCCATTCTTTGGCCTCTCCACCTGCCTCGCTTCCTTGCAGCGGGGGGCGCGACTCACCCTGTAACCCGGCGCGCACTGACAGAGGCCGCTGGTAGCCTGGCAGACGCCACCGTGCAGGCAGAGACAGTGCTCCTGGCACCCTGGCCCGTGCGTGTCCTGCGGGCAGCTCTCGTTGCAGTGCAGGCCAGCCCAGCCCGGCAGGCAGGAGCACTCCCCGTTCATCGGGTGGCAGCTGGGGGCAGAGGCGGGGGCGTGGCGCGGTCTGAGCTGGGCAGGGGCAGGGCAGCTTCCCCGACCCCTCCGCGTGGTCAGTGGGATTCGCACATCGCTGGAGTAAGGGGGCCACTAGGGAGGCTCCGCGCTATTCTGAAAACGGGGTTGGGGCAAGTAGCGGTACCCCAGGCCCCTCCCGGCCCCCGAGGTCCCTCCCATTCCCCTTCTGTGACACCTGTTCCCCTTGGATATGGCCCTGGCTCTGTGGCGACTTCGGCCCGGAAGACCTCCCCATTGGCCTCCTGATCCTTTGACCACATGTCCCGCGGCCCACCTGAGGCTGTGCTCCGGGTCGCAGGTGCAGGGGGCCTGGCAGCTGAGACCGTAGAAGCCGTCGGGGCAGAGGCGATCCGTGCAGCGGTCCCCAGTGAAGCCGTGTTCGCACAGACATGCGCCGTTGGCCGGGAAGCAACGGGCGTCCGGGGCGCAGTCGCACGTCTCAGCACAGTCCTGCCCAAAGCGGCCTACCGGGCACTCCTCCCGGCACCTGGGCACCTAGCTGAGTGAGCCTGGCGGCGCCCCACCTCCTCCCTCCCATCTGCCGCCCGCCCCACGCCACTCACCGATCCCCAGTGTAACCCGGAGCGCAGCGGCACTGCCCAGTGAATCGGTCACAGAGGCCGCCGTTGTGGCAGCGACATTCCTGGGAGCAGTTGGGTCCATGAAAGCCCTCTGGGCAGGGCAGGGAGCAGATGGTGCCCTGTGGGGATGAGAGGTCAACAGGGCCCCAGGCACCCAGCCTCCTCCCCAAGGCCACAGGACCCCTTGACACCCCCATAACCACAGAGCTCACCCCCCTCACTCACACCCTCCTTAGAACCCTGCTTAGCACCACCCACAGAATTCTCCCCAGACCCACACCCCATGCCCACAGGCCCCACCCTCCATACCATCCAGCCAGGGGGGCAGCTGCAGGAGCCCTGTGGGGTTTGGAAGACACCTCCATTTTGGCAAGGGTGGGTGCTGGGGCAGAAGAAGCCAGAAGTGCCCTGGGAACAGGACACGTCACAGCTGCGGGACAGAGTGGGTGGAGTCAATGTGCAAACAAGCAATAACTGCTTCCCCTCTTGCCTCCAAGGACTGCCCCCACAACCCCCACCTCAGGACTTAGTGATTCACACTTGCTCTTTCCTGCTGGGGACTGTCGAGTCGGAAAGCAAAGGTTTCCAGGACTGGAAATGGCAGGGACACCCTGGCACCAGCAGGTGGGGGTGAGCAAAGAGCCACGGGTGGCATGTCTGCCTCTCGGGCGCCCCCACCTCCTCACCTTGGCTTGGCCTGTTCACTCTCGGGAAACATCTGTGCTACTGTAGTAGGCTCAACTCCAAGAGCGCCTCCACAAAGCGTGATCCTGATTTCCACCTAGGTCTACCTTCTCCCTCCTAGGACTCCCCAGCTCCCCCTGCACCTGCCTTGCAACAGGGTTCTCTGGGTCCTTGTCCCAGCCTCACTTTGCAGCATGCCTTCACACACGTGCTACCTCATGTTACCTTCACAGCCACCCTTCCATGTAGACAATACTATTCCCGTTTTACAGACAGGAAACAAGCCCACGAAGAGTCAATGATTTGCTCAAGGTCACTCCACTAGTGAGGAATAGGATCCACTGGGACCAGGATCTTGGCCTCCACACCATCCCCACACTTGGGGCCCTGTCTGAGTCGCCTCATTTCCCCACATAGGTCTGTGTGGCCTTGTGTCTGCGACCTTGTTAAAGTGTCGTTCCCCCCATTACATACCTGGGCCCAGTTCTCTCTGCAGGGCAGAAGCAGGCTCCAGTCTGGGGATCACAGGGTGCCCCATGGCACTGGCAGCGGAACTGGCAGGCAGGGCCATAGTAGCCAGGGGTACAGGGCTGAAGGCAGTTCGGGGGCTGCAGACCAGAAGGGCAAGAACATACCCCACTCTTGGGATCACATGAGCTGTTGTTGCCGCAGCTGCAGGGCTTGTCACACTGTGGCCCCCACATTCCTGGGGCACACTCTGTGGGATAAGGAGGTGGGAAGGGAGTCACCAGGGATCTAGTCCATCCCCAGCCTCCCTGTCTCTGTCTCCCAGCCCCCACATGCCCACCCTGTCTTCCACAACTCCAGAAAAGGCAGGTGGCAGCATTGGGGCTCTGGTGGGTAATCGCCCTGGGATCCTAAGCCCCTGTGCCCTGGGAGGGAGGGTGTACCTGAGGGTCCTGTGGCCCTGAAGGCACAAGAGGCCACTCCCTGGGGTCAGTAGCCACTCACCACTGGAACAGTCGTCACCCCGCCAGCCTGGCACACATTGGCACTGATTGGGTGCCACACAACGGCCATGGACACACTCCTGGGCACAGAGCGCTGGGACAGAGATGGGTGTGGTGAGATGTGTCCACCCCTGCCCCTACCCAGCTTTTACCCTGCAAAGCCTAACCCCACCTTCTTCCAAAACCAGGGACCTGAAGTTCTCCAAGCCCCAATTCTGCCTCTAAGAGAAAGACTGAGGGGCAGCAACTCAGGGGGAGAACTTAGCAGGATGCCAGTGTTCTGGGTTTCCCTGTTCCTTTTCGTGAAATCGTCTGAGAACCTTGTTGGGAAAATGCTTTGGGGGAGATCCTCAGAAGGGGACTGGACATGGACACCGTCCAGAGAGAGGGCAGGTGGGGGCCGGGGTTCTCTGGAGAGCAGTGTTTGCAGAGGCTCGTGATGGGCAGTGGCTGAGGGAAGCGGGAGGAAGAGGAAGACAGGCTCCAGTCATTACAGGGTGCTGGGAGGGGGGTGCAGTGGGCAGGAGAGACTGGATAGTGACAAGTCAGAGACCAATAGCAACAGAGAGTCAGGGAGAGGAAGAGACAGAGGCAGACCCAGACACCAAGTCCTGAGACACAGAGTGACATAGAGACAGAGACAGCCCAAAGACAGGACAAGAGCTCTAGGGCAGACAGCGATGCAGAGACACTGTTGAGGGACATGGAGAGACAGGGGGGGAGACACATGGGGCCGGCTGGAGAGAGGAGTGTGAAGTGGCGATGGAGAGGGAAGTGCTGATCTGCATCCTGGGGACAAGGCCAGGAAGAGGAGAGGAGGGGGGAACCCAAAAGGGCAGAGGAGTAACCCCATTCTAGCGGGGGCCGGGAGGGATTCAGAAGGGTAGGCTAAGCTCCCCCCATTCCATTACCCCACCCCACTCCCTAACCCAACCCTGGACTCACGGACACAGAACCCCCTGCTCTCATAGAAGCCATGGCAGCACTGCAGGCGCTGGCGGTGGTCCGTCTTCACCACCTGACGGTACACGGTCCGGTATACAACCCTGCGGAGGCCAGGAAGGCGGCCCTCAGCCCTCCCTGCCGTCCGCACTCACCACAGTGTGGCCAGGGGGAAGCCAGGGCAGGGGCACCACTTAACACTCTGGGTTGAGGGCGCATAGAAAGCACATTCCCTGTTTGAGGTTGCAGTGCACTACAATCTCGCCACCGCACTCCAGCCTGGGTGACAGAGCAAGACCTTGTCTATTAAAAAAAGAAAGAGCATTCCCTTCTTGCCCTCCCCCCAACCCCACAGGCATATACTGTAACATGCATGCGTACCCTAAACACACATACACGCATTCACATATACATCCCATACACACGTACCCGACTCAGACCATGCAGAATGAATCCCTAGAAGCCAGGAGTTTCCTCTGAGTTTCTGAGAAGTGAACAGGTACAGAGGGCCAGGGGCCAGGCTGAGGCAGCAACTCGGGCAGCCCATCCACCCATGGAGGACGAGGAGCACTCACGTGGGCTGGGGGCAAGTATGGGGGCCCTCCCAGGGCCGCTCGCAGGGCTCTGAGGGGAGCAGGCTGAAGGGGCGGGAGTGGGACTCCTTGGTGGTGGTAGTGAAGCTGCAAGACAGGGAACAGGGTCAGGGCCGAGGGCAGGAGGAGGCCTGAGTGGCCACAACGGGAAAACGGCCGTGAGGGCTTGGCCACAGTGGGGAATCTGCAGCCCAACGCTGGGGCTGCTCCCCAAGCCTAGGATGGGACCCCCATCCTGTCCCACCTCTCAAGTCTGGAGGGCTTCTCTCAGAACTGGAAGATTCCTGGGATACCCTCCATCAGAGCCCCCTTCCCACTCTGTTGCACCGGAGCCTTCCATTTTTCTCTCCCTGCCCTCCCCTCCCTGTATGGAAAGGGTGAACGAGAACTGACTCCTGGGCCCAGCTGGCGGAGATGGGCTGAAGTATTTCCGGCTATATTCTGCCCTGGGTCTTTTCTCCCCGCCCTGTTTCCTTTGCTCCCCCTGGGCCAGCCCCTCTGCTTGCTCCACAATGAATGGCTCCCACTCTGCGCTCTGTTCCAAAGTTGGCCTCCCACAGGAACTAAGGGACAGGGACAGAGAAAGGATGGTTCAGAGACTGAGACAAGGTCAGAAATGGGGCCGGAGTCAAAGGCAACCCATAGAGAGGAGTAGAGAGAGCAGAAACAGAGAAATAGGCGGGAGGGGAGAGACTGGAGAAAAGGAAGGAGGTTAAAGAAGGACCAAGAAGAGGACCCCAGTAGGGACAATAGGGACAATCGGGAGCTAGGGCTTGGTGCCCTCAAGGTGCAGCAGGGGCCCTCTCACCTTTCCCAGAAGCTGCAGGTGTTGGGGTCACTGGGGTTGAGAGTTCCAGCCAGCTGCAGGCCCACAGCCAGAAGAAGGAGGGGACACAGAGGCGGTGACATGGCAGAGGCCTGCAGCAAGACCGGCGCAGAGTGGGCAGTGGCGCTGCAGCCAGCAGCCTGGAGGACCTGTCTGCAGAGATCTGAGCTGTGGGCATGCAGAAGAGACCAGGCTGCGGCCCCGTGTCCTCTGGCCCCTTGCTCTGAGCTCCAGCTCCCCTAGACCTCACTCCTGAACTGCAGTCACTTCCACGCCTCCGGTCTTTGCTCGTAGTTTGCTTAGACACTCTCACATCTAATTCTTCACCTGGAGTTCTCGTCTTTCAAGATCTAGTTCAGGTGCCACCCCTTCCGTCCTCCACTTCCTGATCCTCATTGGCAGACGACCCCACTCATTCCTTCTGGGGGTCCCAGTACCATTCACCCCCACCCCACTGTTCCGGTGCCCGTTCCCTGACCATGACCTCCAGAGGCAGGGACCCAGTGTGTTTCATCTCTGAATTCCCAGCCCCCAGCCCAGGCCCTACCCAGGGCACTTTGATATTTGTACCAGGGTGTGAGACTGGAACCAGTGAGGGGAAGTGATGAGAGACTCGGCCTTGGGCTCAGTCAGAGGAAGAACTTTCCAACAATCAGAGCGGCTCAGGAATAGAATCGGCTACCTCAGGTGGTGAGTTCCCCGTCACTGGATATATGCACGCAGAAGCCAAAACCAGCCTGATGAAATGCTGTCAGGGGTTTCCTGCTCTATGTGGTGGGAGTGGGGCTCGGTCCCGGTGATCTGCCAACCAGTGGTGGCTGGAGCCAGCTCATATGGGCCCAGAGAGCCAATTGTACGCATCTCTTCCTAGCAACATGTTCAGTGATGTCACGGGAGTAGCTTGGAATTAGGCATGGGGGGTTATTGACACCAGAGAAACTAGCAAACACTAAAACCCAAGGTCAGTCTCCCTCCCATACTCAGTTGTGACACCTTAGCCAGCACACCACAACACCCAACTCTAGGTGCCATCACCTGAAGAGGTCATCAACCTGGCCTTGCATTTAAGGAAAAGCTCCCGCCTCCCTCAGACTGCCCTATCAGCCATTTGGAAATGGGGTCCTCTCCATCCCCGCCACCCCTGGCTCCCAGGACTTCAGACGACTCTGCTGCCTCAGCTTCTGAGCTCAGGAGAGGCTGAGTTACCGCAGTGCCCATCCCCGCAGCCGGCTTCAGGTTCTGCGTTCCGTGTTCCCAAAACTTGCTCTGGCTCCCTGCTCTACGCCTCCCCGAGGCGCCCACATCTGCTTATAATTTTTCTGAGACGAGCGAAAGGTCGCGGTTACTGGCCCCTTACCCCCCTGAGTATCTCTGGAATGTTACTGCCTGGCTCCACCCCACACCCCACACCCACACACTCCCAGGGTCCCCACAGCCACTCTCAGTCCCAAGAAGGGCGGCCCCTCCTTCCCTCCAGGTCTAGGCTCCTAACTTAACCCCATCTCAACCCCCCATGTTCCTCCTTCACCTTTAACCCTCCAGCAGCCAAATCTCCAGCCTTTCATCCAGGATGCTGGCCCACCTCTCCTCCCCGTGCCAGCGTCTACCCACCCCTCCAGTGCAGCCCAGCCGCATGCCCCATCCCACTTCCCGCAGGGCGAATCTCAGCCTCTAGCCTCCTCTGTGCTTCCTCCTATCCATCCTCAGTCCCCAAGTAACTCACCAGGTGGGGCCTGCCCACAGCTCAGCCCTGGGGCCTGGGGCCTGGGGCCTGGGGGCCAGGGAATGTCCTGGGGGATCCCAGCATTCAGGATATGAAGCCTGAAAACAGGAAACAGAGCCTCGCTAGGAAGAGGGACAGCAGGGAGCGTGACGGGGGTGGCTCCATCCTCCCACCATCCTGAGCGCAGTGGGTATCATACGGGAGGGCCATGACCAGAAGCCTCTTTCTGGCGGCTTGTCTTCAGAGCTGACACTGTGGCCCCCTCTGAAGGGGAGAGGCCACAGTCAGGAGTGCCCTAGAGACACTCCCCAGAGTCTGTCCCAGAGCTCCACCCCCACATCACCCAGACACATTCCCACTCCCAAACAGAGTCATCCCTTCTCCCAATGTCCCCAAACCATCCCCTCCCACCCTGCCCTGCTCCAGCCATCTTCCCAGGCCCAATGCCCACTCCAGGGCTCACTCTGCCTAGCCCCAGCTAACCTTCTCTCCACCTCTCCCTCAGCGTGGTTGGCAGCCAGGCCCTGGGCAGGACCCCGAGCCCTCCATACACCTCTGCCTCGTCTCTCGGTCTCCACACTCCCCTCTTCCCAGACCCTCAGCTCTGCACCTGGCGTGGGGCCCCTGTGCTCCGACTGCAGCTCAGTCTGTCTGAAGCCAGGCTCATCACCCTTGTGCCTGCGTGAGCCTCATCTCCTGAGACACACAAGGACTCCCCAGCCATCCCCCTGCCCTGGATCTGTTCACAGAGCCTATGACGTGGTGGCATGGACAAAACTTGTTGCAGGAAGGACTCGCGTTAAGGCCCAGGGAGGAAGCGCCACATAGGTTGAGCTGTTGTTGGGCCGAGAAAAGTCCTCCCTCCCATTCCTGTCAGCCCCTACCCACCCAAGTCCTGTCCCTGTCACCTCCTCCCAGCCAACTTCTAGAGGACACGGTTCACCTGGGGGGCTTTGAGATGGACTGAAGGACTGAGGAGCATGAGGAGGGGCTAACTCTCCTCCCCACCCATTTCTGGCTGGCTGGGAGGTTAGCTGGCTGGAGGGGTGGGTAGGTTCTGTTTTCCCAAAGGTCCTCAGGGTAGGGCCGGAGTGCGGAGGAGGCATCAGCTGGTCAGCCCAGGGGCTGGAAGCCAGGTTGGGGTCAGGGGAGAGCAGTGGGTGGCCCAGGGAGGGGACAGATGGGATGGGGGTCCTGGCAGGAAGAGGAAGGGTTTGGCTTGACCATCCTCTGCCTCTGAGAAGGGAACACAGGCCAGACCAGGAGCCCAGAGCCCCAGCCTGGCCTCCAGGCTAGTTCCCATCTAAGCCTTTGTCCCTGAGGGGCAGGGCACCCGAGCCCGGCCCATGCTCCCCCAACCCCTTCCAGCCACAGCAGCAATGGGCCCCAAGAGATTGCACATACCCCTCAAGGGGGTGAAATGAGACCACTCCTGGGCCCCTGCTCTGCCCTGGGGGCCCACAGTGCACTCACTGAGGGGGACCCTGGAGCACCCCTGCTGCAGGCTTGCTTCTTCTCATGCAGAGGCCCCCTCCTGTTCCCCTACTCAACCTTCACCCTCCAAGCCTCTGGTTTGAGGGACTCAAACATCTTCCCTCCCAAGAATCATAAGGTGACCCCACGTATCGTTCACTGAGCTGAGACAGGCAGGGTGTTGAGAGATTTACATGGATCATCACATTTAAAGTTTACATTAACCCCTTGTAGTAGGTGTTATGGCCCACTTCAGAGATGAGGAAGCAGGCACAGAGAGGGTAAGGAACTTGACCAGGACCACACAGCCAGGAGCGTCGGAGCTGGGATCCAAATCCCAGCTGCTGGCAGAGGACTCCCCATGATTCCATTCTTTCCCAAGCCCAGATGGGAAGCCTAGGGGCTCTGTATCTTCTTTTCAAAAGTCTCTCTTATGGAGGTGGGGGAGCTGGCAGGGGGTTGGACAGGAGAAGTGGATGGGGGTGGGGGCTGCCACAAGAACATGATCAGAAGCGTGGGAACTGAGATGTGTTTACAGTCAAGAATGAGCTGACACTTCTCTCTCCTCCACCTCGAGATGCAAATCGGCTGGGCTCCTGGCCAGGCCCTGAGATCCCAGTCCTGCCTGCACAGCCCGGCATCCCCGCTCTCTCAGCCTCCAAGCCCACACAGAAGACCTGATCACCCTCCCTGGGCTTCCCCAAACTCCAGCTCAGCTGGTTCCCTCTGGTGGGGAGCCCCCCTACCCTCACTGTGCCCCAGCTGCTCCTAGGAGGAAGGAATTGAGTGTGGGCTCTGGGGGAGCAGGGGTGAGGAGGATTCGAGTTCCTGGTGGACAAGAGGATCCATTTCTATAGAAAGCAGAGTAAGGGTGATGGAAGTGAGAGAGCAGAAGGGACTTCCCCATGGGCTCCCTTCCAGCTTCTCTGGGAAGTCATGTAGCATAGGATAACCCCTCAGCTCTGCACCCTCAACCCTGCCCAAGTTCAAGCCTGGGTGTGAATCCCAGCCTGCAGTTCCCTCACCTAGAAAATGGGGATGAGATTAATACTTCCTTTGTAGGGTCGCTGTGCAGACTAAATGAGTTGATCTTGATAAAGCGGTTAGACCCAGTCCCTAATATGCTCAGTTAACATTAGCTGTCTCCATGATAGCATCCTCAGTCCCACTCCTCCTCCTGCACCCAATGTGGCCCCCATCCGCCCTCCCCTTGGCGCCTTTGGGTATTAATTCCAGGAAAAATGTTCTTGTTTTTTCTGAAGAACCCCCAGGATGATCCGGGAATGGGAATGGGACCGCAAATGCTGACAGAGAGAAAGGAAGTGGGGGCGGGAGGGGGCCAGGCTCCCCCGAGAACCTGATCCCCCAAAACGATGGGCCGCCCGCCAGGTGCATCTTCAAGCCAGACGCGGTTGACAAGGCAGAATGCCTAAATTCTGCTTCCTCCAGCCCTAGGCCTAAGCACCAACCCTAGCTCCTTGCTTGGTCTGACTGCCCCCTCCTCTCTTCTCCATCTCCCTCTTTCTCTCTCTCATCACTTCCCATCCTGGAGTACAAAGCTTCTAGTCCTATCTCTGTTATTTACAAGCTGTGTAACCTGGGTTATAATACATCACTTGAGTCCTCTGATCCTCCATCTCCTCATCTGTAAAATGGGAGTCTATCACTCCCCGCCATCCCTCAGGGCCCTGCAAAGGTTGGAACTGCTGGTTCCAGTGAGCATTCTGGAACAGAACCTCAGACCTCAGACTAGAGCCTGCTCCATGGATGTGTGTTGATGCAAAAACAGAATCCTCCAAGCTCCAGGGTTTCTGCCTCTTCCTTTTTGTCTTGTTCCTTTTGTCTTGCTCTTCATCGGAAACTCTGCTATCTGCCTTTCCCCATCCCTTCGTTCATCAGCTTCTTGGTCTCTGTCTTCCTGCCTCTCTTCTTCCGTTTCTATACTAAGGCAGTCATGTACAGTTGCACGGTGTATTTACTGCACAACAGCATCCACTTTCAAGGGCGGAGTGGAAGCTGAACTCCAGCTACGATCCACTCACTAAAGCCGTGCGTCTTAGCTTGGTGCTAAGGTTGTCTTGCCCTGTATCTCTCTTGTCTTTCTGTCTGTCTCCCTGTCTCTATGTCTGTTTCTCTGTGACCTTTTCTAACCTATCTTTGCCATGGAGACAGGATCACTTACTTCTTCCCACCCAGCAGTGAGATCCCAGTCCAAAGACTTCTCCCCTCCCTCCCCACACAGGGAGCTCCCCCAGCAGCCTGCTGCGCTCCACAGGCTACCCAGTACACCCATGTACACGCTTGCACACTGAAGCACAGAGCACTGCCTATATCCAGCCTGGCCAGGCCCTCGGCACGCCAGGCATGTCTGCCGGATGGAGAAACAGGAAGCCTGCGTGTGCGGCCAGAGTGCGCCAGAGGCTGGGCGGGAAAGGGGCAGGGGTGAGGGGCTGGACTTGTGTTCTCTGTGGCTCAGGAAACAGAAGCTAGAGGGTCCTAGGTCCGACCTGTTTACTCATCAGGAAATGGGGCAGCTGCAGGGATCCTGATTCACACATCTATCGCATCCCTCCCGGAGGCTGTCGCCAGTGCCAGTCCTAACCCTCGCCGCCACCCTGGAAGGTGCTGGTGATTGTCATCCCCATTTCGTAGGCAGCACAATGGAGGGTCTCAGGTAAAATGCCTTGCCAAGGGCTGTCTGGCTGCCAGGGGCAAGAGCAGGATTCAAATCTGCTTCAAAGGACAAAGCAGTGTGGGGATGTAAACCCTGGGTGACATAGACTAGAGAACAGTGCCCCCTCAGGCCCACCCTGCTCATTGCCACCCCGAGATTACCTTCAGAAAGTGCTCTGGCCACTGCCCCTCTCTCCCACTCTCTGTGGCTCCCTACACCCCAAGAAAGAACACCAGCCCCTACAAGGGGGTCCAGCTTCATTGCCTCTACCCCTGCGCTCCCATCACACTGGACAGCCGCTGACCCCACATGCCTCTCACCACACCGCCACTGTGGCTCAGGCCACCCCTGAAATGCCCAGGTTCTACACAGCCTCAAGGCCAGCCACTTCCAAGAAGCCCCTCAGTGGCTCCAGGCTCACGCCCTCCTCCCTGCTCTCCAGGCCTTCCTGCAGGCTCTGGGCACAGTCACCACAGACCCGCATGGCCTCAAGGAGGCCGGGGTTGCTCCTCCCCCTGAATGCCCTGAGGCTGGCTCCCAGCTGGACATGCACCTGTCCCTGGAGGCTCCACTCCTCCCCAAACCCCAGCCAAAGTCCTGGCACCAGTGTACCTCCTCTGGAGGCAAGTGGAACTCACCCAGGCCAACCCAGGGGTTCACAGCCCCTGACATACTCCAAGTCTGCTGGGCTGATTAGGCTGATGGATACCCTGTGATTGCTGGTTTGTGAGTCTGGTTTCCCCACCAGGTTGGACTCCCTCAAATCTTATTCCTCTCCAAGGCTCTGTGAGCGGGCATGGGTGCCCCCTGGGTGTTTCCTCGCAGCTCGCATCCTATGAGTCATTATGCTTTTAGTAAAGTCAATCTGCCTCACTGGACTGGAGCTCCCCAGGGACAGGGCACTTCTCTGCCTTCCTCACCACTGTAACCCCAGCACTGGCCAGCACCTACACCCAGCACCTACACCCAGGATGCCCGGCACCCAACAGGCAATAATTAAACATTTGTGTGGAGTGGATGGACTGATACACCCTGAAATCTTTCTGACTCCAGTGCGCCTTGACTTTCCCAGGAATGGGAGAGAGGGAGAGATGCTCAGAAGCTGTGGCTTCTCCCCATACTCTAGACAGTAGAGCTGGTCCCTTGTCTCGGGGCCCTCAAGACACAATGAGGTGCGTGTTTGATGAGATGACGCAAAGTGGAATGCAGAAAGAACTTTTCAACGTTACAAAGCAAAAGGTGGCTCCAGACTTGCCCTCCTGACCTCCAGCAGGAATTCCTCAGGGCCAGCCTCCAAGTTCCTATGGGATGAGTGCACACCAGCGCCAGGCCCTGAGTCACCTGGAGGTGGAGGGGAATGCCCACACCGCCTGAGCCCTCATCCTGTGCCTCCCCCTCCAGGGCCAACACCCCCTCACTGTCCACTGCACACATCTCCTGCTACACAGAGGGGACTGGGCCCCAGGTGCCACTTCATGGGGGTAGGACAGAGGGCAAAAGCGGGAGGGCATGAGCACCCACCAGCAGTGAGCGGGCTACGCCCCAGGGCCCACCCACCTGCAGGGATCCCGATTCACACATCTATCACACCCCTCCCAGAGGCTGTCGCCAGTGCCAGTCCCAACCCTCGCCGCCACTCTGGAAGGTGCTGGTGATTGTCATCCCCATTTCGTAGGCAGCACAGAGGAGGGTCTCAGGTAAAATGTCTTGCCAAGGGCTGTCTGGCTGCCAGGGGCAAGAGCAGGATTCAAATCTGCTTCAAAGCACAAAGCAGTGTGGGGAGGTAACCCCTGGGTTACCTCCCAGGTATTGGGATACTAATTACTGTGCCTCGTTAAATGTGTACTGTGGCTAGATTCTGTCTTCTAGTTCTCCCAGCAAGCCTATAAAGTAAGCGCTATTATGCCTCCCATTTTATGAAGAAATATCCCAGAAAGGTTCAGTGATTTGTCCTAGGCCACACAGGCAACTGAAGCCAGAGCAGGGATTTGGGCCAGGTCTATGTCATTCCAAAGCCTGTGCTGCTTTCTTTTTGTTTTGTTTTGAGACAGGGCTTCACTGTGTGCCCAGGCTGGAATACAGTGGCGTGATCATGGCTCACTGCAGCCTCAACCTCCGGGGCTCAAGTGATCCTCCCACCTCAGCCTCCTGAGTAGATGGGCCCACAGGCGGGCACCACCACGCCCAGCTAATTAAAAAAAAATTGTAGGGATGCAATCTCATTATATTGACCAGGCTGGTCTTGAACTCCTGGCCTCCAGAGATCCTCACGCCTTGGCCTCCCAAAGTGCTGGGATTACCAGCGTGAGCCACCTCACCTGGTGTTTCCAGTGTGCTGCTTTCTAACCTCATAGTTTCTCTTTGGTCTTCTGACTTTCTCCTCCTCTCCCTCTGTCTCTGCCTCCTTTTTGTTCTATCCCTAGGTCTCTGCTCTATTTTTCTAGGCCCACTTTTCTCCCTCCAGGCATTTTGTTGTAATGAGTCTGTGCCTCTGCTGTGTCTCTGCATCTGTCAGCCTCTGTTTCCGTATTTATATCTGTCTCTATCTCTGTCTTTGTGTTTCTCTCTCTCCTTCCCTGTCTTCTCTGCCCCTTCCTTCTGGCTTCTCCCCTGTAGGATAGAAGACAGGAGCCAACATCCTCCCCAAAGCTAGGCTGGCACCCCAGGGTCCCCCATGAGTCCTGAGAGGCCTCTTTCTCAAGGCTCCCAAGGCTCCTCAGAGGAGAGGCTCGGGGAATGCCGTGGTGGAGGCTCCACCTGGCCTCAGCCTCCTCCCCAGCAGTGTTTGTCCGGTGGGGGAAGGCACACAGCAGCCCCATGACCTTCTATCTATCTCCAGGTTTCCGACGGGTGGATGAGGCTGCCTGGAGCATGAGTTTCCTCTTCTGGGAGAGTCTGATAGGAGATGTTGAGCGGGGACAGAGGGTGGAGGAACAGATGCCAATTCTCAGCTTCATCCTCCAGTGGAGCGAGAGGAAGGCAGAGAAGTGAGTCTGGCCAACCCAGCTCCTAAAGATGGCAGCCCCACCTGCAGCGGAGAACACGGTGGGTGGGCCTTCGGAGGCCTCAAGAGTGGGGGAGGCCACACAGCAGGGAGGAGACACAGGAGACAGGAGAGTTGCCCCCACACCCTGGCTTATGACTGGCTCACAAGCACACACAACAGGCCCTATACCATGAGCTGGTTTTGAGTGGGGTTCAGAGATGAGCTCCCCCGTCTCCAACCATCCCCCTAGCACAAGGCCAGCTTAGGCCAGGGTTGAGAGCTGACACCCAGCCCAATCCTGCCCGAGCTGAGGCCTGGCTGAGCCTGGGAACCTCAGGCCAGCACAAGCTGTTCCTGTCCCCGGGGACTAGGGTCACAGCTCAGCCCCAGGAGAGGCCACTCATAACAGGCCAGAATAGGGGAGTGGAGAGCAGCTACTGGAGGCTGGAGATGGGGGTGGGGGTGAAGGGTGGCCTTGCTGGGGCCTGGGCTCCTGGACTCCCCCACACACCCATCTGGCCCTTAGCACAACTTCAGATCATCAGCCTGCCAAGTTTTCTGAGGATCCAGATGCCCGGGACCTCAAGCTGAACCCCCAGTCCTCATAACTGGCAAAGATGTGAGAGCCAGGGACCTGCAAACCTGGGTCCTTCCCCTACATCCTCCCTCAAACATTTCTGCCCGGTGGGCAGAGAGATGACACTGATAATCTGTTTATCTAGTGTCATTCAAAGCAGGAGACACGTTTTTGCTCACTTAAGCCTCACAACCCATGAGGTAGGCCCTATATTATTCTCCTTTAGAAATGAGAAACTGAGGCACAGAGGTCAGGTCTCTTGACCAAGACCCCACAGACAGTAAGCTGCAGAGTGGAGGGTGGCACTTAGGCAATCTTGGCTCCAGTGTCGATGCTCTTGTGGCTACACTTCCCTTGAAAGCCAAGGACAGCACCCAGTCTTCTCTTCCCAGCCCTGGGAGGGGGCAGGGAGCCAGGCTGCCCCTGACTCACAAAGTCCGGGGACAGGGGCTCAGGGAACAACCTCGCTAGCATTTCATCTCATTTACATGTTCATTATGGAAGGGAACCCCCAACCCATCCTCTCTGGCCCCCTCCACTGTCCCCTTCCCCTCCTTCACGTCTCTCTCCATCAGTTCCTCTTTTCTACACTCCTGGGTCTGGGGCCTCAGACTCCAGTCGAGGAGGGGGACCTCAGGGACCGCATGCCCTTTCCCCGGGGCAGGGTGGTCTCCAGGGCCGCACCACCCGGGCCTCCCCTGCCAGGGGGCACGCAGTCACTCACCTGCCTTGGGGCCCCGTCTTTCCTGCGGCCTGGGGTAGGAACCGCCGGGGTCTGCGAGGAGGAGGACTGGACAGCCAAGGACGCGGCGAGGGTCCCCTCTTCGAGCCCCAGCCTGACTGCCGGAGCGGCGGGGAGGCGGGACGCTGCTGATCGCAGGGCCGGGAGGGGCGCCGAGGGGCGGGGGGCAGGAAGGGGGTGGGAACTCGGGCCCTCGCCAAGGCAGGAAGTTTTGACAAGGAAACAGGAGCCGGGGGAGGGGAGATGCAGGCGCCCGGGAGGGAAAACTGTATTCTGGGTGGGATCACAGAGGCCGACTCTGCGCGGCCTGGGCCAGGAGCAGACGGGGATGAGAAGTGGATGAGGAGGGGAGGTCAGCGCAGGCGCCCAGGGCCCCAGTCTCTCCCTAGCGTCCCCTCGTTGTGCGGCCTGGGTTGCTTAACCTCTCTTGCCTCAGCTTTCCTATCTGCAAAGTGGGGTTGTGGGAAGGAATCAATGAGATCGCCTACGTCGGGCACTGTCCAGTGCTGCCCAGCAACCGTGATCTTAAGACCTCGCCCGGGCAACGCATCCCACTAGTCTCGGAGAGGCTGACAGGGCGAGGCCCCTCCTCTCCTCCTGCCGCCCCTAATCGCACTGCGGAAGGCCGGACGAGGTGGCTTATGCCTGTAATCCCAGCACTTCGGAAGGCCGAGGCCGGCCGATCGTGGAGCTCAGTTTGGAGACCAGCCTGGCCAACATGGCGAAATCCTGTCTCTACTAAAAATACAAAAATTAGGGCCGGGCGCCATGGCTCAGGCCTGTAATCCCAGCACTTTGGGAGGCCCAGGAGGGCGGATCATTTGAGGTCAGGAGTTCGAGACCAGCCTGGCCAACACGGTGAAACCCCGTCTCTATGAAGAGTACAAAAAAATTGCCGGGCGTGGTGGTGGGCGCCTGTAATCCCAGCTACTGGGGGAGGCTGAGGCAGGAGAATCGCTTGAACCCAGGAGACGAAGGTGGCAGTGAGCCGAGATCGCGCCACTGCACTCCAGCTTCGGCGACAGAGCACAACTCTGTCAAAAAAAAAAAAAGAAAAGAAAAGAAAAAAAAACGCGCCAGGTGTGGTGGCTCGCACCTGTGGTCTCAGTTTATTGGGGAGGCTGAAGAGGGAGGATCGCTTGAGCCTAGGAAGTCGAGACTGCAGTGAGCCAAGATCCTGCCACTCCACTCCAGCCTGGGCGGCAGAGCGAGACCCTTTCTTAAAGAAAAAAAAAAAAAGAAAAGAAAAAAGTCACACCGCGGGAGGGTGTGACCCTGGAAAGCAGTCTCCGCCTCTGCCCGCCTCTGCCTGCCTCGCCCCCGGCCCACACCCAGCTGCGCGTAAGCAACTCCTGAGCCCACCGAGTCCGGTGCGAGCGCCACCTCGCGGCCAGCATCCGCTTCCCAGAGCCTTACAGCCGGGGAACCGGACCTGGGAACCCTTCCCCACCTGATATCAATGAACATTAGCTTTCGCCATGGTTAGCCCTTCAGGCGTGTTGCCTCATTGAATCCTTCACTCGAGATTGGTTTCATCATTATGTCCTTTTACATATGGCGAAATCGACGTCCTGAGCGGCTTAGGACACTAATTAGTGGCAGAAGCACTATTTGGTTTGGTTTTGAGACGGAGTCTTGCTCTGTCTCCCAGGCACGATCTCGGTTCACTGCAACCTCCGCCTCCCCGGTTCAAGCGATTCTCCCGCCTCAGCCTCCCGAGTAGCTGGGATTACAGGCGCGCGCCAAAACGTCAGGCTAATTTTTGTATTTTTAGTAGAGATGGGGTTTCACCATGTTGCCCAGGCTGGTCTCGACTTCCTGGGCTCAGGCGATCCGCCTGCCTCGGCCTCCCAAACTGTTGGGATTACAGACCTGAGCCACGGTGCCCCATCTAGAAGCAAGATTTGAACCGAGGTCTGTGGTGCGTCCAATTCCAGGGCTCACGCTCCACCTCCTTACACAGAGAGCCACAGAGTAAGCTTAGGTGAGGAGAGCAAAGCAGGACCATCCCTCCTGGGAGACTTTTAATATTCAACTGTATTGAGGTATAATTGACATACAATAAAAAATGTACCTACTTAGAGCATACAATTTGGTGAGTTTTGTTTTTTAGACTTTTTAAAATTGGGGTAAAATATACATATTATGAAATTTTCAAGTGTACAGTTCAGTGGCATTAAGTACATCACATGTGTGGAACCATCGGTGTTATTCGTCTCCTTTTCTGATGAAAAGGTCAGAACTTTTTCATCATCCCAAATTGCAACTCTGTACCCATTAAACAGTAACTTCCATTCCTCCTGCCCCCAGCCCCTGGTAACCACTATTCCACTTTGTCTCTATAAATTTGTCTGTTCTAGGTACCTCAAATAAGCGAAATCATGAATACTTGTACTTTTGTGTCCGGCTTATTTCACTTAGCATAACACTAGCTCGATGAGTTTTTTGTATGTGTGTGCATCTGTTTAACCACCATCCCAATTAAAAAAAAGAAGTTTTTAAATTTCCCTCTCCTCCAAAGTTTGCCTGCTCCCCTTTGCAGATAATGTCCCCAAATTCCATTCTCACTCCCCAACCCAAACCCTGTGAAATCTCTGATCTGTTAGGCCGGGCGCGGTGGCTCATGCCAGTAATCCCAGTGCTTTGGGAGGCCGAGGCAGGCGGAGGTTGGGAGTTCAAGACCAGCCTGGCCAACGTGGTGAAACCCTGTCTCTACCAAAAATACAAAAATTAGCCGGGCATGGTGGCGGGTGCCTGTAATCTCAGCTACTCAGGAGGCTGAGGCAGGAGAATCGCTTGAACCCGGGAGGTGAAGTGAGCCAAGATCACACCATTGCACTCCAGCCTGGGTGAGAGAGTGAGACTCTGTCTCAAAAAAAGAAAGAAAGAAAGAAATTCCCCATGTGCTTTCTGTCACTGTAGGTTTATTTGTTCTAGAATTTCCATATAAATGGAACTGCACAATATGTGCTTGCTTTCCTTTAGCTTCTTTCACTTACCACAGAGCTTTTCAAAAGTCCTTCTCACCATGAGTAGAATTCCACTGTATGGACCAACCTTGTCTTATCCCCACCCCAGCTGATGGGTACTTGGTCTTTTCTGGTTTGGGACTACTATGAGTGAAACTACTATGGATATTCTTGTACAAGTCTCATGTGGATATATATGTTTTCATTTCTCTTGATTGCTACTTAGGAATGGGATTGCTGGGTTATAACAGTTACAAATTATTTATGTATTCTAGTTTCAGATTGTCTAAAATGTATAACAGAATACTTTTGTCTGCGAAACTTCGATGTCAGAGACAAGCAAGAGATGTTTAACTGGTGTTTTAAGGGATGAGAGGTGTGCGTGGGTGGGCGACTGGATGGTGCTATTGGCTTTGGGGAAGAAAAGGAAGAATGAAAGTTTCAAGGCGGCTTTTTAGGACTTCAGTGTCACCAAGAGGCTCCAGCAGAGGGCAGCAGAAACCATAGGACAGCTCAAAGGCCGGCGGCCAAAGACCATGGAGTTGCAGACTATCAGAGGCCAGAGGGACTTTGAAAGTCACCTGATCCAGCACCTTCAAGGAGCAGAGTGGGAGACTGAGGCCTGAAAAGGAAGAGGTGCAGGTGCTCTTCCCTTCCTTTGCCTGGCCCACTTGTTCTCATCCTTCCACACTCAGGCATGAAATGTTTAACACACACGTCTCTCTCCCTAGGACTCTGAGTTCTTCAAGGACTGGGGCCAGGTCAGAATCATCTTTATGCTCCCAGGGCCTGGCACGAAGTAAGTGCTCAATAAAGTACCACCTTGTGCAATGCTCTTCCAGCTCCCTGCCCCCCCCCCAGCTCTGCCTGCTGGGCCTAGCCCTACATATAGCTAAAAGGATGGACGTCCCCTGAGGCCTGCTAGGAAGGCAGATACAGGCTCGAGGTTCTCATTCATTCAGCTGCTCAATAAGCACCATTTTGTGTCTGCCTAGTACCCAGGACACAGAGGAAATGACATTGATGATGACCATGATGATGATAATAGCAACTACTAACTTTGGGGTGGGGGATGCTGGTGTGCCAGCCTCCTACTGATTTAACTTACCTCCTCCTCCTAACTTACTCCTACGGATTACCAGGTACTATTTTAAACCTTTATTTAATAATTTATTTTAGCAATAAATAAGAGTTTTCTGCCCTCAAAGAGCTCACATGTGAATTGGGGAAAGAGTCAATTATTCATTGAATAAAGATTTATTGAGCACCTACTATATGCAGACATTGGGGCTACAGCTATGAACAAAATATATAAGATTTTCTGCCTAAATATAGAAAGTGGAAAAAAAATGAAGCTAACGTTCTGTTAGTGGTAGTGGGGAAGGGATGGTAAAGATGCTAAATCAGGAAAATCATGACACATTAGATGATTAAAAGAACTATCATTTTTAAATAGAGAAATAAAACAGGGAAGAGAATAGGGAGTGCTGGGGGTGCAATTCTTGGAAAGGTGGTTACGGAAGATGTCATTGAAAAGGTAACCTCCAGGCAAAGGAGATGATGGCAGGAGCCATGGAGATTTCTGGGGGAAGAGCAAGAAACAGCAAGTACAAATGCCCCGAGGCCAGAGTGTGTGCTGTATTCAGAGAACAGCAATAGTAGCTCTCTTTGAAGCGTGGAGCCAAGTGAGTGATGGGGAGCATGGTGGCAGACATTGAAGACAGAAGTGTCATGGGGGTCGAATCCTACAGGCCCTCCTAGGCTGTGGTAAGGCGATTCGATTTTGCTTTACATGAGATGGAAGCCATTAGAGGATTTCAAGCAGAAGAGAGACATGATCCAACTCAGATTTTAAGAGAATGATTGCTGTTTTGAGAATAGGCTGTGGGGAGCAACAGTGGAAATGTGGAGACCAGTGAAGGGGCCGCAGCACTAATCCGGGTGAGCAGCCTGGTGGCTAGGCCAGTGGAGGTGCTGAGGAGTGGGTGTGGCACATCGCAAGGGCTCACAGAGGGCAGCTGGGATCAGAGTGGGGGTGCCTCTTTCCTCTGGAGTGGGAAGGAGGTTGTGAGGAGTCCTAGGCTCCTGGAAGGGGCTGGAGAGGGCTCCCTGAGGCTGCGGCTGAGGGTGAGCAGGAGGCTGGTCTCAACTCCTGCACACTCACCCCAGCAGGCCCAATGTTGGTGCACACCGTGCATGCCACTCCATATCTCACCCACAGTCCTGCAGGGATGCTCTAGCCAGAACACACAGACAGGGGGAGGGAGCGGCCTCTGTGCCCACACGTGGCACTGGTGGGTGGCTGGCCTGGGTACGG
Source organism: Hylobates moloch (assembly GCF_009828535.3). Classification (NCBI taxonomy): domain Eukaryota; kingdom Metazoa; phylum Chordata; class Mammalia; order Primates; family Hylobatidae; genus Hylobates; species Hylobates moloch. Next base: position 98,341,826 of record NW_026652280.1, read on the forward strand.
GCTGCAAGGAGCAGTGAGGTTGTCTCAGGGGAGTCTCACAGGGATAGCACATTCTTGCCGCTCCCCTTTCCTCTCCACCAATGCCTGGCAATGGTGCTGATGACAGCGGTGGACCCGGCCCACTCACAGTGGCCGTGCCCATCTGACCCCCTCCCTCACCCTCCTGGGTCTTAATGTGTGTGTGTGTGTGTGTGTGTGTGGAGGGGGTGGTCCCTAAAATACAAGCCAGGACCCCCTAGCTGCCCACCTTCCAGCCTGGCCTCCTCCTCCATCTCAGGCTCTCAGGTCCCTGCCCCTGGGTGGTCCCTGGTCTGAATCCGCCCACAGGGTCGCAATCCGCACTCTCCTCTCCCCCTCCCAGCTCTGCCTTTGGCCTGCCCACCAGCCTGCCTGGCACTCCAGCTCCCATCCCTCACCACCACCCCCCACTCTAGCTGTAATCACAGCTCAGCCCAGACCTCCCCCTCCTGTGAATAATTGGGGCTGATTTAGGGGCTATCAGGGGAGAGAGGGGGGGCTAATGGAGTTCGTGGGGGGCCGCCCTGGTGATGAGGGGAAGGTTGAGAGGCAATTAGCAGGGCTGACAGCCTCAGGAATCACCTAATGTGCCTGCCCACAGGAAGGGCTGGTGAGGGGTTTGTGGGGAGGGGGTGGCTTGGACTTGGATTTGAGGAGGCATCTGCCCCTCCCTCAGCGGGAGGTTGAAGGACACAGCAGGAGGGACCTCCAGAAAAAAAAAATGAGGGCAAGGGGTAGGAGCAAGAGGGCTGGATGTGGTGGGGGCACTGGGGAGGGAGGGAGGCTGATGGGATGAGGCAGAAGCTCCTGGTCCCCCATCACCCCCAACACACACACAGCGCCCCAGCTGAATCCTATCCCTCGCTGGGGACCAGCTCCTGATTAATACCAACATTAGCCCTGAGCACTCACCCCTCCCGGCCTCCTTGTCATTAATTACCTCCTCTCCCAGCCCAGCAGAGGGGACGCCAGCTCCTCCAGGAGAAAGAGCCAGAGCTTCTGACCCCCCCTTGGCCAGAGAAGCCTCCTCTACTCCTTCCTCACTGCTTCCAAAGAAAAAGGGAGGAAGAGAGGAAGAACAGAAGTGGAAGGAAGGAAGGAAGGGAGGGAGCGAGGGAGGGAGGGAAGAAAGAAGGGAGAGGGGAGGGAGTTGTGCCTTTCGCCTTTCGGTTCCCAGACCCTGCTGTTCTCCCCTCAGGGTCTTTCTACAGTCTGAGCTCCATCCCCAACCCTGGAGACGGTCAGCCAGGAGCTGGAAACTTCTGGCTGGACACACCCATAGGGGGACCTCCCTGGAGGGGTTGGACAGCCAGATCCCTGAACCCTGTCCCCAGCCTACATCCCTTCTGATTTCAGATTAGGAGCACGAATTTGCACAGACCCATGGAGAGAGCTGAGTTTACACAGACCTTCTCACAAGGACTGTCGCACACAAACACAAACCCAGATACACTGGGAACAGAATTACCCTGGGTAGGAAGGGGTGACACGCTCCACTGTAAGGTGCCCTTCACCATCACACATGAAATCACCTCGAGAACATCCCATTCAAAGGAGCACTAGACAGCTGCCTGGAGAGGGCAGGGAAGGTGTTTCAGAGCATCCAAGTGCTGGAGGAGCGGGCAGGAGGGTGGGGTTGGTGGGCCAGCCTGTGTACATGAGCCTGGGGGGAGGGAGTCCTTCCTCGCTTTTGGGCGGCCCTCGTGGACCTCTCTAACTCAATTGAAAAAGCTGTCCCTGTCTTTCTCTCTCTCTCTTCCTCCCTCTCTTACTTTCTCTCTCTTTTTTTCTTTCTGTGTGTGACACACACACACACATACACACACACACACACACTCTCAACCTTAAGGTGTAGTAAACTGAAATCAAGCCCATTCCAGTCTGCTCCTTGCCCAGGGCGCCAAGCCCTGACTCCCCTCGCAGCCCTGCCTCACTCCTGCCTCCCAGGCCACTGGCCTCCCAAACTGTGTCTCTGCCTATCTTCCTTTCAGCAGACATGGGTAGCCCAGTGCCCACTCCAGGATATGGGTAAAGGGCTTTGTGAGAGTTTTCTGAGCCCCTCCCAACACCCCCGTGAGCCCCGTTATAAGACCAAGTGAGCCTGGAGACCTGGCGATCGATATTCCTCAAAGATGAAGACGCTAATAACTTTATCCCCTCTTGTCCTCCAACTCTCGCCTACATTAGCTCTGACCACAGGCCCCAGGCAGCTGGGACCTGCCGTGGGCGGGCCTGGAGCTGAGTAACCCCTTCAGATCCAGGTGGGAAGCACGAGGGTAGACTGTAGGAAGGACTTCCTGGCACTCAGGAAAGGGAGGCCACAGGGATAAGGGATACAAAGCCTTGAAGGCATGTTTCCCCCTCCAGGTCCATACTCTTGGAGACCTGTCTCAGGGTCTACGAGGATTTGTGCCCTCGGAAGCACCTTTCAGGGGTACAAAGGTCCCTGTCCAATCCCTGAGGGCTGCCCAGAGGCGGTGAGCTGGGAGAGAAATTCTCACTAGGGAAAATCAGGGAGTAGGAGAAGAGTAAACGAGGGACGACGGGCAGGGGAGGCTGGAGGCTCTTCCTGCATCAGGGCCTTCTGGATCAGCGCAGGGACCTGGAGCCCACAGGGTGTCAGAGGGAGGGAGAAGGCTCTTCCTCACCTCACACTCTCTGCAGCCTGGCAAGTCCCCTGCAGCTAGAGGGAGTGGTTGGGATCAGGGAATAAGAGCTTCTCTTCTGCAAGCACTATCCCTTCAAAACATAAACCTGCCTCACCCCCACATATCAGGGCTAGGGCCTGGGCTGGCAGGATAGAGAGGAGGAGGAAGAATAAGGAGGGAAAGAAGGAGGGGGAGAGAGTGTTTTTACATAGCAGCTACTAAGGCCAGGCTCTACAGGGAGAGCTTTCCACATGGGACTTGTTTAAACCTCATAACAATCCTGTGAGGTTATTGCTATTATTATCCTCATTTTGCAGAGGAGGAGACTAAAGTACAGAAAGGTGGAGTAACTTGCCCAATGTCACACAGCTGGTGAGCGGCACAACCAGATTCCAGAGTCTAGAGGCTTAAGCACCGGGAAACATAGCCCTTTAAGAAGAGGAAGGGGGCCCAGTGCAGTGGGCGGTGGGCTCAAGAGCCTCTCATCCCAAAAGCTGGACTAGAAGCAGGGCTCATGGAAAGCGCATGGTCTCTGAGGCTCTGCTTCTGTGGCTCTTGGGTTCTGTCCTGTATCTCAGGCTCTCTGCCTTCTTCTCTGTTCCCTGCACATGCAGGGCTGAGTCTCTGCATGGATCTGGGTTGCCTCTCCTCTCTGCCCCTCTTTGACCCCCCCCCCCGTGTGGGCTCCTCCTGCAGCTCTGGCCTGTCTTGTCTGTCTTTCCTGCCTCCAGATCTCCCTCCTGCCCACCACTCCAGAGCCACTGCTGCTCAAACTTTCCATCTTAGCACGGGAGTCCGTCAGCGCTGGGGTGGGAGACAGAGAGAGACAGTCTGGGAGGGTACTGTTGCTTAGAGCAATGGGGCCACCTCACTCCCCAGCATCCCAGGGGTGCCTGAGTCGCCTGGCAGTCCAGTAAGCAGCAGGCTGAAAGTCTGGATTCCTGGGTCCTGGCTCCTACCAGAAGAATCTCCCTCCCCTACCCCTGTTGGGCAGCTCGTCCAACCCTGCTTCAGGAATTTGGCAAGACAGGTTCTCTCCAGCTCGTACTTAGAAAGGCCAGGGCCTCTGTCGTCTGGAATTCTCTCTAGGTTCTATCTTTGGCCTGGGGATGCCAGGGGCCACAGGCTGGGTCACTCTCCACCAAGGCTGTCCTAGCACTCCGCCTGTCCTTTTCCTGGAAACCTGGACAGATGCTCTGCTCTCCTGTCAGGAAGCCAGCCCCTGTGGGAGCAGGGCAGGAAGGAGGCAGAGGCTCCTTAGGAAGGCTGAGAGGGTTGAGGGTGGCTTGCACCCCTTCATTCTTTAGAGACCCCGTCCCAGTGCTGGAGGCCCCTGGGAAGCCCCACTGGTCTCTGCACCACTGAGTCTTTCCTTCTAGAGTAAATGCGGAGGAGCTGGCAGAGGCTTGCTTAGACGGGAGAGTTCCAGCTTCTTTCTTCAGTGCTGGGTGTTCCTGAGGTGCCCACGACCCTTTCTGAGCCTCTGTCTTTCAACCAAGACGGCCCTCTCTGAAAAGGAAGGGGCTTGGGCCAGGTTGGGGGGAACCCAAATGTCCAATCTTTACAGCTTCAGGTTGTTGTCCTGGTCCCAGCCCCCCACGAGGTCCTTGGGGCCCCATTCCATCGATCCCCCAGCAGCTATCCGTCTCAGCTGGTGCTCAGCCCCTGGGGTATGTCGGGGCGGGGGCAGCTAATGGACTTGGCACAGCCAGGAGGTAATTAACAGGGAGGGGGCAAGGGCCACAGCGGGGTGGAGGGGGGCACTGTTAATGACAGCGGAATCCAATAGCTATGAGTGATTGGGGAGGGGGCTCTGTGTCTGTGTATGTGTGTGCATGTGTGTGCATGTGTCTGTGTTTGCACATGTGTGTCTAGGCTGTGTGGGGGTAGGCCAGGTTCCCTGTTGATGTGCACATCTATGTGTCCATCGGTGAAGGGGAGGGAATGGGGTGCTTTCAGGGGAGGGAAATATGGGTGCAAGCCCCCTCCTCACCAATCAAGACAAAACCCAGGTCCAGATCACCTGAAGGGATTGGAGTGCCAGGCTCCAGCTCCCGCTCCCAGATCAGTGAAAGATATTCAGTGCCTTCTCCCACGCTCTCCCGGAATCTCCCTTCCCTGTCCAAACCTTATTCCCAGAATCCTTCACCTCACCTGCCCAGCTTTTCCAGCAATACCTCTGGTTATGGTTTAAGAGCCTCTGATGTCCCCACGTCTGAGGCCTGATAACCTTGAAAATGGTTCACACGCTCTGGCATCTCCCTCGTGCTAACTGACCTCCAAACCAACTCTTTAGTGATGTCCCAATCCTGCTCAATATGGCAAACCTCAGGTCCCCTCCTGTCTCTACCCACAGAGCCTCCAAGTCTGTGTGTCCCATCCTCTCCTAGCCCCTGCAGAGAGGCTCAAAGGGCACAGGTGAGGGGGTGAGTGAGGTAGAAAGCCCCCTGGGGAGTCCATGATGTCCTCCCGGACTTCCTCTGATTGAGCCACTGCCCTACCTGTGTCTGTTTGCAGCGCTGGTCTCACCCTCTCTCTCCATGTGTGTCCGGCTATGTCTGTGTGTCTGTCTCCATCTTTCTCTCTATCTGCATGTCTCGGTCTTTATATCTCCCTCCGCAGTCTCTCTCTCTCTGTCGCCATGTCTGTACGTCCTGTCCCTGTCTGCACTGTCTCTCCCTTTGCATCCGTCCCGGGGCTCACCTGTTGGATCTGATCCCCCGAGTCTGCATCCCTCACCATGTTCCCAAGCCCTTTCCTCCCTATGGCTCCACCTGCTTTAAGTGCCCTCCCTCATAGGAGTGATGCGGCACCAGCCCCACCCATACCCAGCAAGAGAGGAAGGCCTGTGAACTTGGCCTTTAGGGACCAACCACACATACACACACACACCCCAATCCCCACATCGATCAGCCTGCAGCCCTGGGTCAGCCCTCCATTAGCACTAACCAGCCTGGACAAGAGGCAGACACACCACAGGGCTAGGCCTAGGGGTGATAAGACACAGATTGAATCATGGGGGTGGGGGTGGGGTGGGACTGGCACCCAGGGACATGAGACAGCCATGTGATTAGCCCTGAGGAGCCATGGGAAGCTTGCATTATTGCAGGAACTGGACAGGTGATTGGAAGTGATAGGGCTAAGTGTGGCGGGGAAGCTGCTCCTCCCTGGCTCTGGGTGGAATGCAAGCCTTTGGGTTAGGGAAGATGGAGACAGGGCCCAGGTGCCCTGACATGATGAGGCCCAGTCTCGGTGCTGCTGACAGAGCCTCAGACCACTCAGTTAAGGCCAGTGATGTTCCAAGGGACAGAGGAGAGGGGAGACCTCACCTACTCCCTTGGGCAGAATGGGACAGGGAGATGGCTTTGTCCTTAGGAAATAGCCTCTTTACACAGTACCTGGCCTCCAGATGCTAATCAAAGTACCTAAAGCTAAGAAGAGTAACAGAGGGGCAGTAACAAGGGGTCCTGCCTCCACCAATCCTTAGTCCAGCTCCCACCCTGTTCCTGACACACACACACACACACACACACACACACGTTTCTCTGTCATCCGCTGCTGTGTGCTTGCTCTGTCCTGGACACACCAATACAAGGAAGACACCCCATCAATGCTCCCATCCTACCAGTACATCTAACTTCCACCCCTTCCACTGTAGCACCAGCCTTCCTGAACATGAACTACAAAGATCGACAGTTAGGCTCTCAAGGTCTAGGAAGTTTGACCAGAGGCTGCCTCACCAGCAGGTGAGCCGGGTGACCATGAGAATGGGATCCAAACTATAGTCAAAGGTGAGAGTGACAGGTCCATGGAGTAGGGGTAGGCAGCTGAGGGGAACCTGAGTGGGGGAAGATCCCAGAGAGCTGTCCCCCTACCTGAATCCCAGTGCCTCCCTCCTGGAACGACGTCATCCCAATAATTGGCAAGAGACACAGCCAAGGGATAATAAATATAATTGCTATGACAGGACCTTGCCTAGAGTAGCAGGAACATCCTCTACTCCCAGCCCCCACCTGTCCCCTCCCACATGCTGAGGGTGAGTTAGATATTTTGAGATCACCCTGGGGCTGCTGGGAACTATGGGGGATGCTGAGGGCAGGCCCCAGTATTCCGGCTAACCACTCCCAGCCCCTGGGCCGGCCCCCTAGCCCAGGACATCCAGGTAGACAGGAGGTGCCTGGGCCAGGGCTTGCAGCCGGGCGTGCACATCCTTGATGCTGTGGCGTTGCTGGGGCTCCCGCTGCCAGCAGCCCCGCATGATGGCGTAGACCTCTGGTGGGCAGGCACGTGGCCGCTCCAACTCACGTCCCTGCGTGATGCAGTCGATTGCCTGGGGCCACCGGAGGGACAGAGGAGAAAGCACAGTAGGCTGGGGGCAAGAGAGTGAGGCCAGTCCCAGTGCCCTCACTGAGGCTCCCGAGGCAGCTCACACTACTCGTCTGGGCTTCTTAGCCGCTAATAACCCAAAAGGACACAGTCAACCCCAAGATTCATTTCTGCTCTGACACTGAGAAGTGAGAAGGATTAAGGCTCGACTCTGGGAAGCTTGGGCTGGGGTAGAATTGCTTCCAGAAAACTGGGATGAGATCCTAAGAAGACTTGCCAGGTGGGTTGAGGAAGAGGAGGGGCTGAGGTATTTATCAATCTATCAGCTTAGTGTTGGGGGTTGAAAGGAGGAGGAGAAGGGCCCTCTGACTCTCAGCTCCAGCGAGAGAAAAGAAAATAGAGCAGAATTTCAGTTAAAGGCCTTGAAAAATAGCTGGCTTTCATTTCAAAGAAGAGGGCAATCCTTACTTCTCCCTTCTGTGGATACCATTCTGTGGCACTAGCTCTCCCAAAAAGAAACTGCAGCAAGAAAGATCAAAGTTAGACTCTAGGAAGAACTGCCAAAGCAGCCAAGGAATCCAAAGGAGAAAGGGTGGATTGGAGTGATTCGAGAAGGGGCCTGGAGCCTCTTTTCCCATTCTTCCCCCCTCCCATTAGAGGACTTGGGTTATAGGCGGCACTAATTCCATTTCTTCTCTCAATGCTTGAGAAAATTAAAATCTATAACCCTCTCCCCCACCCCACCAGCCTCCGGGGAGCAGACTGCATTAGGAGGAGAAATGGAAACTGACAGCTGTGAGCCAAGCAGGGGGTGGGGGCAGCTGCTCTGGGAGACAGAACACCTAGGGCCTGCTCTGGCTGTGGCCAGCTAGCAGGGCAGGGGGACGGGGTAGGACTGTCCTTCTGACAGTCTAACCTCCAGCCGTCCTGCTGCAGTGTTGGGCCTTCTTGTGCTGGGTTCCTCTTCCTGTGCTGGTCCCTTCCACTCTGATAATGCCTGCTTAGGCCTATAAAATGCAGCTAGGGATGGGGGTCTGGGCTCCTTGTACAAAGCACTTTGAGGTTCCCCCAGGGGCCACCTGGGCCTGGGCTTAGGACAATAGGTGAAGGCAAGAATAAAGGAGGAAGAGAAGAACAGGGCCGGGGTGGAGGACACAGTATGGGCACACAGCTGGAAAGGGAGCCCCAACAGGCTGTGGCAGAGGGGCAGAAAGGGAACCGAGTTCCCTGAAAAAGGGACCTGAAGGGGCATGGGACGGGGAGGCCAGCAAGGGGTGACCACAGGCCGGGGCTGACCTCCGTGTTGGAGAGCTGGTACCAGGGCTGCTTGCCATAGGTGAAGATCTCCCAGAGCACCACGCCGAAGCTCCACACGTCGCTCTCGGTGGTGAACTTGCGGTACAGGATGCTCTCAGGTGGCATCCAGCGAATGGGCAGCATGGTGCGGCCTCCCACCTGCCGCGGGCGGGCGCTGCGTCAATTCCAGGGGTGCCTGGGACAGCCCATCAAGGCACAGCCTGCCCCAGCCCCATCATTAAAAATAAATACACAAGCTTGGTGGTTCACGCCTGTGATCCCAGCACTTTGGGAGGCCGAGGCAGGCAATCATGAGGTCAGGAGATCGAGACCATCCTGGCCAACATGGTGAAACCCCATCTCTACTAAAAATGCAAAAATTAGTTGGGCGTGATGGCACGTGCCTGTAATCCCAGCTATTCGGGAGGCTGAAGCAGGAGAATCGCTTGAACCAGGGAGTGGGAGGTTGCAGTGAGCCGAGATCATGCCACTGCACTCCAGCCTGGCAACAGAGTGAGACTCCGTCTCAAAAAAATAAATTAAATAAACAAACAAACAAACAGTAGTGGCTCTCAGGTCTAAGAGGCAAAAACCGAAGATGCTGTTTCAGTCTGGGATAGCGAAGGAGACAGACCCCCTCTAGGAGCCGAGGAGGTAGGTTGAAAACCAGAGCCAGTGAATCTCAGACCCGTGCAGCCATCCTAGCAAGGGCAGGCTCTCACTGGTCTTGGGATCCAGGGTGTCTACAGTTTGGATGCAGGGGAAGGCGTTGGGGACAAAGGACTCTTACACGGTAATAGTCGGTGCTGTAGATATCCCTGCTCATGCCGAAATCACCAATCTTGACCACCAGTCCCTGGCCCACCAGACAGTTGCGTGTGGCCAGGTCCCGGTGCACAAAATGCAGACCCGCCAGGTATACCATCCCCGCAGCGACCTGGCTAGCCACGGCCAGCAGCTGCCCCAGACCCAGGGGGCCTGGAGCCACATCCTCCCCACCAGCCAGCAGCTTGGCATCAGGCCCATGGGATCTGTGAACAAGAAAAGGAGAGGGGATAGGCTGGGAGGATAGAACTCCCAGGAGCCTGAGGAAGGCGATCCCCAGCAGCCGTGTGTGATGGGAGAGGAGACTGGGGGCCTGGAAGTGGAGGATTGAGAGAACAGTAGAGACAGCTGTCCAGAGGGGTGGGACGGAGGAGCAGAACAGGTGTGCCCACCTCCAGGGCTCCCACCAGAGACAGCCCATGGTTCCCACATCCATGCCTTCCTCTCTGGCAGCTCCTTGAACTCCAGATGCCCACTGGCCCCTACATCCCTTGCCATAAGCATGTCAGACTCAGCCCTTGCCAATTGGAGCTCAGTGTCTTTCCCCAAGCCTGCCCCTGCCTCAGGGAAGGGACCCTTCCCACCCAGGCAGACCCTGAAACCAGGGAGTCCTTGATTGTCCTGTCTCTCTCCCCTCTGCTCTCAGTGTCCAGCCATTCCTACGGGGTCTTCCTTCCTTTTGAAGGTGTCCAGGATGCCCGCCTTCTCCCCAGAGTGAGCACTCGGGTCAGTCCTAGACACTCATCCGTATTCCCCAATGTTCCTTCTCCTGAACCTTTGCCTGAACTGATCACTTTGCCAAGAATGCCCTTTCCTACTAGCCAATCTCCTCCTCATTTGTTTAGTTGAGGCATTTGTTAAACATTTCCCTGTGCCAAGCACCAGGGCTACAGTGCAGAGTATGATGCAGATAAGCAGGTCATGGCAGTACAGTGTAAGGGGCACCTGGCAGGCACCACAGGTGGGAATGGAAAAAGCCAGGGAAAGCTTCCTAGAGGAAGAGACACCTAAACTGAGACTCAAGTCCTGAAGCCATTTGAAGGGAGCTGAGGCAGGGAGGGGTAGAGTTTGTGTGTTTGTCTCCATCTTTCTATGGAGGGAGGGAGGCCCGGTGCCCCAGGCAGAGGGAAGTGGAAGTACAAAGGCCTGGAGGGGAGAAGGAACAGATGGCCCCTCCTAGGGGAAGTCTTCCAGACTCATCTCTGAGCATTAATGATTCCCTCCATTGATTCCCCCAGTGTTCCATCCAGCAGTTAGAGCCTTGTCTCCCACAGACTGGGCCCCAAATGCTGGTATCTCCCTAGCCTGTGTCCCCAAGACCAGCACTGAGCCTATGCCATGTCTGGGAGCAAAGAGATAGGCTCCTCCCTGGCCTTCTTGGGCTCCTCTGTGCCAATCCTCCTCCACACTCAACCTTGGGTCTTGCCTCGCCTCCTGCTCCACACCCTGCATGGGCTCCCTCCTGGTCCACAGGATAAGCCCAAGACTCAGGGGTCTCTCCTAGCTGAGTCCTGCAGCCTCACTGCATGAATGACCCATCACTCCCAAGGGGATGTTTGGGGACCGGATCATGACCATCAACTGGACACCCACACAGCGCTTGCTCATCCAGAACCACAGCCCCCCACTGTCCCTCTTACTGGTGAATAAAGTGAGGTCATTGGAAAGCTACTTGGCAAAGAAGGCTCAGCTCATAAGTGGCAGCTGATTCCAAACCCCGGTCTTCTCCCTGCCTTGCAAACACTGCCCCATCCTCCTGGGGGTGATCTCATCAGAGAAGGACTAGACCGAGGGAACATGTGACCATCACATCGGGGGCTGAGAGTAGGGGCTCTGCCTAGGGTCACATCACCCCTGGGCCATTCACTACCTGTGTGCCCTTGGGCAAGTCACTGAACCTCTCTAAGCCTTATCTGTGAAACAGGCACATTTCTCGAAGTTATTAAAATTATCAGCACAAATAGATAAATATATCAGAGTTGTTCTGTCTGAAGCCAAAGGAATGAATTTTTTGTAACTTGCTTCAAGTATAAACTGCAATATATGCTTGGAGGCCATAAAAAATAAATACATATTTATGTTATTGTACAAGATATATATGTACCAGCACATAGAACTATGATAAGAATGAATTGTAGAGCCAGGTGCAGTGGTGTGCACCTGTAGTCCCAGCTACCGGGGAGGCTAAGGCGGGAGAATTGCTTGAGCCCAGGAATTTGAGGCTGCCGTGAGCTATTATTGCAACACCGCTGCACTCCAGCTTGGGCAACAGAGCAAGATCCCATCTCTAAAACAATAACAATAATAAATACATTTAAAAAAATAAAAAAGAATAAATTATAAAGTATATAACATAGCACCTGGAACATAGAAGGTGCCTGATAAATGTTCGTTACTGTTGTTGTTATTGTCGTTATCTAAACTGCTACCCTTACAGGCCTGGCCTTTGTGTGCCACACACAAGCACATACACCCTCTGCAAAGCCCACCCACCCCAAAGTTTTAGCTCATGGCCTTTGCCATCGCAACCTCCCTGACTACTGACACTTGTCCTTTGCAAGAGTCATCCCTACATTCACACATCTGCCTCCTCTACCATCTCAGAGCTCCTTGGGGATGGGAATGTGCCTTCCTGATCTTTCTTGGTGTCTCCCCTTGGTTTGAAAGACAAGCAGGGATGTCTATAGGGAAGGGATGATGGGGCCCAGAGCCAGGGGCCAGGGGCCAGTGCTGAGGCCAGGTGCTGGTACCGGAGGAAGCGGTTGAGGTCTCCATGCCGCATATACTCAAAGACCATGAGCAGGGGGCGGCCCTCAGTGCAGACGCCGAAGAAGCGCACAATGTGCTGGTGCTGCAGCATGGTGAGCAGCTCAGCCTCACGCTGGAAGTCCTGCCGAGCACTCTCGGACACCTCCTTCAGTGCCTGGATGGAAGGGGCAGGGACAGGACTGAGTGGGGGCCCAGCCCTCACTGCTGTTCATCCAGGGCAGCCCTCCCACCCCAGTATCCAGCCACGTCAGCCCTCTGCATCTCCCCCCACTCTGTCCTGATGTGATGGAGCTCCTGGGGGTGGGACCCAGGCCAGCAGTACCCCCTGGGCAGGGTCTCACCTTGACAGCCACCAGCATCTTGTCCTGCTCAGGCAGGAGGTTGTGGCACTCAGCAAGGAAGACCTTCCCAAAGGCGCCCTCCCCCAGCTCCCACTTGAGCACGATGTCCCGGCGCTTGATGTGGTGAACACCTGAGGGGGCTTGCAGGGTCAGACGGTAGCCCCAATCTTGGGAGGGCTGGGGTTGTAGTGGGGACTGTCGTGGCAGGGCTGTGTGCTGCACAAGGCTGCCCAGACAAGGGACTGCATGGGGGCTAAAATTCAACCTGCACCCCTTCACCAAGCCCCATGTCATAGTGTCGGGCCGCATCTGCCTAGAGAGGACATGGTGTGGGCTAGCTGTGACTCTGGGCGGGGGCTGCAGCTAAGAACCAGGCTAGACTCAGCCTGAGAAGAATATGACAGGGCCTATGGCTGGAATAGGGCTGGGGAAGGGTGGGAGAAAGGGAGGGATCGTTCAGGCCTAGGGGCTTCTACACACACACACACACACACATACACACACACACACACACACACACACACACACACACCCCTGCCCTTGACCCAGCATAGCCCCTCACAGGCATCACTGAAGTATTGTGGGTTCTCGATGATGTGGCCTTGGAGCCCAGAGCCTTTGCCCTCAGTGGGGGACAGGGAGCTGCCACCCAATGTCATGAAATGCAGGGACATGGCCAGCCCGTCCTCTGGAGCCAGCACAGCCGGGCCTAGAGAAGAGACACAGCCGCATGGAGGGGTTTGCCCACACCTTGGCCCTGCCCACCCTTGCCTGCAGGATGCCTGGTCACCCCCACCTTGTAACTTGCAGGGGAGAGACTGAGGAGCTAGGGAGCGAGACAGCAGGCAGGGGGAAGGGGGCACCACCGCCTCTCCCTGTGCTGGCTCCTGTCCCACCCCTGGCCCCATGGGCACCAAAGAACTCCCCCTCCACCCCCACAGAGCCCAGACCTCCCAGACCCACTTAGTGCTTGACTACAATCCAGCCACCAATTAGCAGCTGCCGCCTCTGAAACTACCCCAGCACCAGCCCGACACACATTCACACTCACAAGCCTCATAGCCAGGCCTTCATTTATACCCCAAACACACTCACACGCCCTAGAGCTCCCGTGTGCACAGCCCCCCAGAGACAGAGTCAGGAAGAGCCAGTAGGAAACAAAGCCAGGAGGACAGACAGACAGCCTTCTGCAGCCCCGACTCACGGTTGATCCCAAACTTGTTTCTCCGTCCGCATTTGTTAAGCATAAGGAGCAGCGTAGAAAGGAAGAGGCAGGCAAAGACGGCCAGGCCCACAGCCACCGAGACCTGGTGGGGGGCAGGGGTAGTTAGATCCAGGGGCTTCTCCTGTACTCTCAGAGCCTCCTGTAGCAAGCCATTTTTTCATCCTGCATGGGAGCCCAGAGCCAGGCCTCCAGACCTGCCTCATCCTCCCCTGGGGACCCCTGCAGTGGCTGTGCGGGTGGCCATCAGAGCTCAAGCCAGATGGTAGTGATCTCCCTGCTCTGACCAGAAATGACATGCAGATGAGCCTCTACCCAGCCTCCCGGTCCCAAAGTCTGCACAAGCTTCTACTTCCTATCTCACCCCAAAAGGTGTTTCGTCCTTCTTCTCCACCGGGTCTCCAGATGTGCTGTTAGTGTCTGTAGGGACACAGGGCAGGAAGGGTGAGCCTTGGCGCACTCTGTAGCCTCCAGTAACCCCCCAACCCTTGCCCCAGCTGGCCTCTCAGGGATCAGTTCAGCTGTACCCTCTGCCCCAGCCTCAGCTCCAGAGACCAGGCAGAACCTGCCCTCCACCTTGGGCTACTCACCCACTGGCGAGAAGGAGACTGCAGCAGGAGGGAGGAGAGAAAGCAGTCAGAGGGAGGAGGAAAGCAGTCAGTCCCCTGCCTACTCTGGGACTCATTCCTTCATGGGGCGATGGGGGATGGAGGTGGGCTGCTGGGCCTCAAGGGAGAAGATGCATGTGACCCTTTTCCAGCTGGGCCATGATGCCCTGGTGCATGGCTGTCTCCTCAGCCAGCCTACAAGGATGGAATAGCTCAGGAGTTCAGGAGTCCGGGCTTGGGGAGATGGTAAGGAGGCCAGAGCAGCTGGACACCAGGACTCCAGAATCCTTTCTGTCCCGAACTAGGCACTCCAATTTCTGGGGTCAAGGCTATAGCAGGAAGTTGGCTTTAACCCAGGAGGAGCCCAGGAGTGGGGGCAGGGTTCAGGATGGCCCTCACACCAGGGATGGGGTCCTCGGGGTTGAACTCGAAAGGGTTGTCCATGAAGGCAGCCATGATGGAGGCGGAGGCCTGGCCGAAGGGGTTGGCAGCCAGCAGCGTGTAGTTGCCGTTGTTGACGTGGGTGGGCTGATTGAGGCGCAGACACCCATGCCGCACGGTCTCATTGGCCGCCGGCTCCAAGAACTCGGTGAAGATGAAGCTGGTCTCATTGAGCACAGAGCCATTGAAGAGCCAGCGCAGAGACGGTGCCGGCTGCCCATCCACAGAGAAGGGGATGCACCAGTGGTGCATCTCCACCGCCGTATGCAGCTGCACACTGGCCGGGACTGTGGGCCAGAAAGAGCAACAGCAGGAGGTCAGGGCGCAGCTGGAGGGAGCCTGGCACACACCCGACAAGTCCAGGGGCAAAGCGAGTAGAACCCGAAATCAAAGGGCAGGCCTGGGAGAAATGGGTCAGCAGGCCTTAGGAAATTCACCAAGGAGAGACGTTTTGAAGAAAGTTGACAATACATTTTAAATAAATCAAGCAGCAGGCATATAAAATTTAGAGGCTTAAAGAACATAAGTGGTGGGCCATAAATAAGTCACAGCCCCACAGAAGTGGGATATCAGCTTATGACAATTAAACATGGAGTCTTTGGGGTAAGGAATCTAGAAGAAGTCAGTGTAACCAAGCTGAAGAAGATGGGTCAGGGGGCCTAACAATCAAACCAGCCAAAAATATACACAGTTAAATTTTTGGGGAAAAGCCAGGCACAGTGACTTGCTCCTGTAATCCCAGCTACTCAGGGGGCTGAGGTGGGAGGATCGCTTGAGGCCAGGAGTTCAAGGCTGCAGTGAGTTTTGATCCCAAAGCATTCCAGCCTGGGCAACAGGCTGAGACCCCATCTCTTCAAACACACACACACACACACACACACACACACACACACACACACACACACACACTTTTTGAAAAAAGATATGGGTTTGAAATAGACCCAATCTGGGCTGGGCGCGGTGGCGCACGCCTGTAATCCCAACACTTTGGGAGGCCGAGGCGGGCGGATCACGAGGTCAGGATATTGAGACTATCCTGGCTAACATGGTGAAACCCCGTCTCCACTAAAAGAATACAAAAAATTAGCTGGGCGTGGTGGCGGGCACCTGTAGTCCCAGATACTCATGAGGCTGAAGCAGGAGAATGGCGTGAACCTGGGAGGCGGAGCTTGCAGTGAGCCAAGATCGCGCCACTGCACTCCAGCCTGGGTGACAGAGTGAGACTCCATCTCAAAAAAAAAAAAAAAAGAAAAAGAAAAGAAAAGAAATAGACCCAATCTGGTAAAAGTAAAAGCCCCTCAATGATAGAAAAAAAGTGTATGTATGCATAAATAAATACATATATATAATATAGCATTCATACATAGGAATACTATTTAGCAATGAATTGCATGAGCTACATACAGCAACTCCCATTAACATGAATGAATCTTATAAATATAATGTTGAATGAAAGAAACCAGATACAAAACAATACACGCAGTATGATTCCATTTATATAATGTACAAGAACAGGCAAAACTAAATGATACTGATAGGAAAGCATATTTGAGACAAATTATTTTTAAAAGCAAAGAAATGGTTATCCTGACAAAAGTCAACGCGAGATGGGAGAGTGGGATGGGATTGCGAATAGGGAGAGGTGTTGGGTAGTGGGGGGGGTCTTCCGTGGTGCTGGTAAGAGTAATTATTGTTTAAAGTATATATATTTTTTGCACATTTCTATGTATATTTCACAATAAAAGAAGAAAACTGATGTAAAGTAGAAGATTTAAGATAATTTGTTGGGCGATCTAGAGAAATTAGGCAGCGAGCCGAAAGAGGAACTCATGAGGAGAATTTCCTCGTTTGAAACTAGGATGCGGGGAGAAGGGCCCAATGAGGGACGGGCATGAAAAAATACTTTGGAGCCGTGGGAACAGCTGGACATCTGGCGTTGAGGGCCTCAGGTAGCAAGGCTCCGGCAGGGGGCCAGAAAGAAATCCATCTCCCTCCCTTTGGCCTTGACGAGACCCCAGGACTTCCTCTGAAGGATCAGGTTTTCATGGGAATCTGGAAACAGCTGGGAGGGAGGAGCTGTGGAGATACACATCCCACCCTTTCCTCCAGCCCCCCACCCTACATCCTCTTTTGAGGGAAGAAGAGATGAGTAGGGGGTGGATGCAGGAGCTGCCACTGAGACTCACAGGAGACGTTGACCTGAACAGAGACCTCTGCCCGGCCCACATCGTTCTCTGCCCAGCACGTCACGTTCTTCCTGTTGAGGTCACTGGTGACATTGGCCAGAGTCAGCCCCAGGGATGGCAGACCCCCAGATTTCTAGATCAGGAAAGAGAGGGGGGAATCAGAAGGAGCTTTAGCCAGCTTGGGGCTGGGGCTGATGTCTTTGGAGAGCCCCTCTGGCTCCAGATGGAAAGGAGAGGAGGGCTGGGAGGGAAGAGAAGGGAGAGAGAGGTGGGAGAGAATGTAGCAGAGAATGGCCTTCCTCCTTGAGGTTTGTTCGTTGACTATCTCCTGGATCACATTTTTTTTTAATTTTATGTTTTATTTTTGTAGCGACGGGGTCCTACTGTTCTGCCCAGGCTGGTCTTAAACAGGGCCTCAAGCAATCCTCCCACCTCGGCCTCCCAAAGTGCTGGGATTACAGGCGTAAGCCACTGCGCCCAGCCTGGATCACGTATTTAATTATCAGAAAAATCTAAAATATAACCAGTAGCCTCAAAATAGGCACAAAATATCCCAAACTGAAACTAAAACCAGCCATCTGAGCAGCTAAACAGATGTCACGCACCCCAAGTACCAAATTTGTACACAGCTCGTTGGAGACCCCACTAGGACCTCACTGCCTATTCATTCCTGTTTTTCACACAGTCCTAACAAACTGAGTCTCAGCCCAAGGAAGATCAGAAACAAAGAGATGGTGCAAATAGCACAGCAGTAGTTAGAAACAACAGCAGCAGCATCGCCTCCTGCAGCAGATGAGGACCATGGGTGAGGTTAGACAGGCAAAGTGACTTGATTCTGAATCATCGTCAGGATTGAATCAGATCAAGTTTCTCTTCCTAGGAAACCGTGGATTTGTCATGTGTAAGTTACATGATCTTATGACAGTTCTTCATCTTGCTGAACTATGGGTTTTTTGTTTGCTTTGTAAGCTGAAGAGGTGGACAAATTATCTTCTGACATTTTAGAAAGTGATTTTCACAAAATGAAAATAATGAAGTGGTGGATAAATCTCATTTATCTGAAAACTTCATAAATGTGGAATCCTCTGACCACATGCCAGAGGCTTCCACTGGAATATGTGAGTTCAAAGGTTCCAGTAGAGTTTCCAGCCTTTTGTGCAAGCTGTGGGTTCCAGCCACTTCGAAGGGAAGCCCTGCCCTGCCCTCTGCTTCCCTTGGCTGTCCCATCCCCTCCAATTACTGTGGGGCCAATAACTCTTCCCCTTGATCTGCTCTGCCACCCCTTATCCTCCTACCTGAGGGAGAGCAGCCTCTCTTCTCCTCCATTTAACCCATTTAGGGTGCAATTTTTTTTAAGAGATAGGGTCTTGCTTTGTTGCCCAGGCTGGTCTCAAACTGCTGGTCTCAAGTGATTCTCCCTCCTTGGCCTCCCAAAGTGCTGGGATTACAGGTATGGGCCACTGTGCCCAGTAGGGAGTGACTTTTGTATAGGTAGTTTCTAGAAAACACAGATGGTAGCAAACATGTAAGTCTCCCAAAGAGAAAACAAATCCTGGAATCACCCCACATAGAGAGTTGATCTAAGGTCTCTCCATGCAGGGGTATGTCCTCTGCCTGGTCCCCTTTCTTTTACTCACTCTAGGCAGCTTTGCTCTCTAGAGCGGGGAGGAACTGCTCAGTGGCTAGCAGTCCCTCCACCATGTCTGAAGCCCCCTGCTCAGCGCCCCAATGTCTCCTCCCTCAACATGGTTCCAGGGGCCTCCAGCAATTCTGGGGTGGACTGTCCCACCAAAGTGAAGGCTCCCCAACTAAACACCATGCTCTCAGCCCCCTAGGCACACATTCCTGGTCCCTGCATATCCACTCCTCCTGCCCAGATGGAGCCAGCTTTTTGGGTGGGCACAGCCCTTTGTCAGCTGCTGTTGACCTCATCAACAAGACCGACTGAGTTACCTGTGGCTACTCTCATCTGTCCATCGCCAGCCTAAGGACAAAGGGTAAGGCCTGGGAAGGTGTCCAAAGGCATGTCTGGATAACAGAGATAGAGGCCAGAGAACGCCCAGGGGCAGGCAGGACATCAGAAGGCCGTCATGTCCACCTTCTCAGCTTACAGATAAGAAAACCAAAGTGCAGGCAGATTAAGGGATCTTTCTGAAAGTCACTCCCAGAATTAATTAGTGAGAGAGCTGGAGCCAGACCTATGCCTCCCTTACTAATACGTTCATCACATGCCCAAGAGGATGCTTCTTCCAGAATCTCCAGAAAAAAGACCATGAGACCCCCAAGAACTCATCCCGGATGCAGTACAACTGATATTGTGCGTCCTCCCTGGGTCCCAGTTTCCTTATATAGAAAAGTGATCTGCTGGGCACAGTGGCTCACGCCTGTAATCCCAGCACTTTGGGAGGCCGAGGTGGGTGGATCACGAGGTCAGGAGTTTGAGACCAGCATGGCCAACATAGTGAAACCCCGTCTCTACTAAAATACAAAAATTAGCTGGGCATGGTGACGCATGCCTGTACTCCTAGCTACTCAGGAGGCTGAGGCAGGAGAATCGCAGAATCGCTTGAACCCGACAGGCGGAGGTTTCGGTGAGTCAAGATTGCGCCACTGCACTCCAGCCTGGGCAACAGAGCGAAACTCCATAAAAGAAAGGAAGGTAGGAAGGAAGGAAGGAAGGAAGGAAGGAAGGAAGGAAGGAAGGAAGGAAGGAAGGAAGGGAGGGAGGGAGGGAGGGAGGGGGAGGGAGGGAGGGAGGGGGAGGGAGGGAAGGAAGGAAAAGGGATGTACGGGAGGGATGGTCTGTTGGGTTCCTCTCAGCTCCAACATGTAAGATTTCTGTGACCCTCTCCTTTGCAACCAACACCGTGTTCCCAGAAAGGGGTTCTAAGTCCTGGGGCTTCAAGTGTAGCCTGGGGTCCCTGCTGGGTCAGTGCCCACCCTGAGGGTGTGTGCGTGCCCTGGGCTGCCCCAGAGCATAGGCCTGAGCCCTGTGGGTCTAAACCATCTCTGTCTGTCCCTCAGCCTCGGTGTGCTCCTTATTCGTTGTCTCTTTCCTCCACAGTGTGTCTCTCTTTCCCCATCTTTGTCCCCTGTGCTCTGCCTGGACCTCTTGGGGGCTGCCGGCGAAGGGCTTCTCACCATCACTGTGGCTGACTGCTCCAGCTCCGTGAGGATCCAGTCGGCCTGCTCCAGGCCCCGCCCCTCCACCTGGCACCGCAGCAGCACGTCGTCCCCCACATCCACCGAGGCATTGGACACCTGGACCTTCAGCGTAGGCACACCTGGCCACCCAGGATGCCCGAGGGCCAAGGGGTGTTAGAGCTAGGAGTGGCCCCAGAACTCTACTGCGGGGCTGCTCCTTCCCCCACCCTCCTCAATGACGCGGAGCCCAGGCAATGTCACCCCAGGCAGTTTCCCCCAGCCTTTACCAATGCCTGTTCCCCAGGCCTTTTCAGTGCTTGCTCAGTGCCCTCTCCCCCAGGCAAGTAGGTCTCTTTCCCAGCCCCCTTACACCACCTCTCTCACCCAGCACCTACCACAGCTGGCATTGTTCATATGGGCCAGGGGCCCTTGCCCATGACACTGCAGCTTCTGTTCAGGCACTCCGCCCAGTCCCTCCTCCTCCCAGCGCTGTAGCCAGCGCAGGGCACAGGAACAGTGCAGAGGGTTCCCCGATAGGACCCTGGTGGGCATGGGGGACACCAACAGAGTCAAGGAAGGGGCCTGAGGGATCACAGGGGATAAGAGGGAGCAGTTAGGTAGCAGGGAGGGCGGTCTACAGGTGAAAGGGAGGACACAGAGGCCTTTCTCTCTGACTCCAGTAACAGGATGTTATTCAAAGAAAGAGGCCATTGGGAAGCCGAGGTGGGCGGATCACGAGGTCAGGAGATCGAGACCATCCTGGCTAACACGGTGAAACCCCATCTCTACTAAAAATACAAAAAATTAGCCGGGCATGGTGGCGGGCGCCTGTAGTCCCAGCTACTCAGGAGGCTGAGGCAGGAGAATGGCGTGAACCCAGGAGGCGGAGCTTGCAGTGAGCCGAGATGAGATTGCGCCACTGCGCTCCAGCCTGGGTGACAGAGCGAGACTCCGTCTCATAAAAAAAAAAAAGAAAAAAGAAGAAGGAAAGGAAAGGGAAGGGAAGGGAAGGGAAGGGAAGGGAAGGGAAGGGAAGGGAAGGGAAGGGAAGGAGCCAGGCGCAGTGACTCACACCTGTTATCCCGGCACTTTGGGAGGCTGAGGTGGAGGATGGCTTGAGCCCAGGAGTTCAAGATCAGCCTGGGCAACATGGCAAAACCCCAACTCTACAAAAAGAAAAAATAATGTAAAAATGAAAGAAATAGAACGCAGAAAGTGGAAGACAAGACAGCTGACGTCTGAGGGATGCATGGGGCTCCCTCACCCCAGGCTCCCCAGGATGAGAAACCAGGCAAGGGCTCTCAGCATGGTGACAAGGAGGGAAGGGCACAGCCTCCCAGAGTGACCCAGAGGCCTTAAGTGCCCACCAGGTACACATGGACCGGGGCTGCCCCACTCACCCCAGTGCAGGGTACCCTGGGAATGTGGGCAGCTGTGCCGTGGACACACAGTGGGCCTGTGATCTGCTCAGCCAGGCCCAGCACACACACAATCATCCAGGCCAGCTCCCCAGGGCAGTAGCCCCTTTAGCGGGTGGTCCTGCAGCTCCTACTTTGATAGGGGTTTCACTGGCATGCACATAGTCCCCAAAGAGACCCCCCAGCAGTGTCACACAGACACAGTGACCCAATGCCATCCCACAGACCCAAGTGCATGCAGGCACACACACACTTGGTGCTTTTGCCCCTGGAAGTGCCCCCACTCACAGTTCCTGTAAGGAGAGGCCCTGCACAGTTTTCCAGGAGAGAGACTCCAGAGCGTTGAAGGAGAGATTCCTGCGGTCGTGGAGACACAGCAAGACAGACCCCTTGAGTGACCCGACCTCACTCTGACCCAGAGTGAGGGAGGGGAGGAGCCAAGAAAGAAGTTGACATCTGGCTCCCCCTCCCCAGCCTAGGCGACCAGAACCAGCCCTGGAAGGCAGTGTGTGTGGATGGTGGGGGGGCGGGCAGGGGCACTTTCTGAGTCTCACTCCTTTCCCTGGGACAACAAGGGTTAACCCCACTTAACCCCCTCTCCAGACCCCAGGGAGGGGGATCTGAGGGAACAGCCGCTCCTCCCTCCCCCACTGCTTTGGCCCCAGCTGGCAAAGTGCTGAGGCCACAGCTGGGGGAAGGGCTCCATCTGTGCTCCCCTCCCTACAGAGCCCAGGACGGGGCCAGAGGAAGAGGGGGAGGGTTGAGGCTGCCACTCCCTTGCCCCTACCTGACCACAAGGAACTCAACGCACTTCCTCAGGTCCCCTCCTCCTCCTCCTTCCGGGCCCTCCTCAGGGACTAAAAGGTCAGGCAAGAAAGGACCCACACCCTCAGCCCCCTCGTTGTACGGATGGAAAAAGTGAGAGCAGGGGCCTGGCTCCAGGCCACACAGGAAAATGATGTAGGAGCCCCAGTGCCCTGTGCCCTGTGCCAGGCTGCCGCTGCTGGGACCCTCTGCCTCTGAGGGGCCTATCCTGACCCCTCTCCTTTCCTAGCCAACCTAGAATTTGTGGTGGCTGGGTGGGAGATGTACCACCACATAGGGACCAAAGACACAACCCAATCTAGAGCCAGACAGAGCAGGTGTTAAGTTCTATCCTGCCACTTACAGCTGTGTGACCTCAGTCCAGAAACTCAACCTCTCTGATTCTCAGAATTCTCATCTATGAAATGGGGACAAGAACACTCTCTCTCTCACCAGGTTAATTGTGAAGATTCATTGACATAAGTATCGTAAAGTGTCATTGAGCACGTTTTTAATTGAAGCCCCTGTGCATAAACTGTGATATGACATCACTTTATTTTGCTTTGTTAAATTGCTGGACACAGCAGAGTTCAGAGGACCCTGCATAACTCCATGAATGTCAGCCCCACCATCCTTCCCATCTCTCTGCCTGCTCATGTTGGGGAACAGGGGAGCTGAACTCCTGCCCTCAGAAGGCCAGGGAGGGGCTGCCAGGGACTCTGATGGTCTCTCCTGCCCATCCCATGACCCTCTCTGTCCTACAGCAGGGGTCCCCAATTCCCAGGCCACAGATGGGTAATAGTGCCACTGTTCTCCAGCCTGAGCAACAGAGGGAGACCTGACTCTTAAAAAATACATTAAAGAAAAAGAGAAGGACACCAAGGAAGAGGGGCTATAAACAGGGCAAATATGTGGTCTATTAGGAACCAGGCCGCACAGCGGGAGGTGAGCAGCGGTGAGTGGGCATTACCGCCTGAGCTCCGCCTCCTGTCACATCAATGGCAGCATTAGATTCTGTGAACTACTGCGCATGTGAGGGATCTAGGTTGTGCACTCCTTTTGAGAATCTAACTAATGCCTCATAATCTGAGGTGGAACAGTTTCATCCTGAAATCATCCTCTCCTCCCGCACCATCCGTGGTAAAATTGTCTTCCATGAAACCAGTCTCTGGTGCCAAAAAAGTTGGGGTCCGCTGCTCTACTGGAGGGATAGCTATGACTCCCAGGAATGAGGAAGGTGACAAGTGGCAGACCTAACACCCCAGCTCCCAGGATGTCCTAGGGGCCAAGTCAATGAGTCCCTGGGAAATGGAGTCCCAGCCAGAACCCAGGAGTCCTGCTCCTGCCGCTTGCTCCCTTTGCACTGATGTGTATCTGAGCCCTGGGAAGAAAGATAGGGCAGGCACCTATGAGAAGTGTCCTTGCAGCATGGACCATGGAAGTGAGATGGCAAGGAGGACCTCTAGCTGGCAGGGGCGAGAGCATGCCATCCCTGAGGGAGATGGGAGGAAGCCCCAGGAGAATGGTGAGGTGACTTCCCTGACCAGGCTTGGGCCCTCCTCACAATCATTCCCCGGGGACAGCCAAGCCCATTAGCAGCCCAAGTCTGGGTGTCCTCCCCAACTCCCACTGCCCAGCACTGGCCACACTCACAGGCGACTGAGCCGAGGAGTGAAATGGAAAGCATCTGGCGCCACGAAACGGAGACCACTCTTCACGATGGTGCTGGGGAGGGGTGCAGGAGGATCAGTCCCAAGGCCTCAGCTACTCTGGGCCCCTGGCCCTCCCTGCCCATCCCAGCCTTCCAGTCCCCTGTGCTCAACCCCTACCCCTCCTCAGGCCCCTCATTGTTTCCTCAACTACTCTAGACCCCTCAAAGCCCTGAGCTTCCTGACTTCTCCCAGTCCCTCAGTGCTCAGCCTCTCAGGTCCTCCCAGGCCCTTGGACGCTTGGGCCCTCCCTCGCCTTCTGGTCTCCCCCAGGCCCATGCTGAGCTCCACATCCAGAGTCCCCATTTCCCTCACAGGTTTCTCAGCTCCCCCAGGCCCCTCAGGTCACGGAGCTCCAGATGCTGCAGATGCTGCTGGTTCTCGATGTGGCTGTGGGGAGAGGGGATGGGAGTTACAGGGCTCAGGCCCACACTTGAGTTCCCATGCCCACCCACCTACTCCCTCACAATACACATGCACATGCCACGTGCACACACATATGCACCTGTTCAGACCTGCATACACACTTACACGGGCATGCACACACGAATGCATACATGTGCACAGAGACGCACCTCCTCAAGTCACACATGCAGATGTTTGTGCATGAACACACAAGCGCACACATGTATGGATCCCCACACCCTCACATATATGCACAGTCTCACATACCTCTTGCACACATGCACACACCCAGGTATGCACATGCGCACACACAGAGGCATAAGCATCTGCACAGATGACGCCATGCACATGCACATGTGCCTGCAGGAACACGCTCACACATGGACACACAGAAACAAAGCTCACGTCCATCTCTCACGTGCACACACAAAAGTCCATTCTCAGATTGGTGTTCTGCTTTTATATCAGGCATCCCTGGCACACACTCATCAGTGGGAGGTTATACTGAAACGCTTGCTACCATAAAAGGCCGAGGCTCATCCCTGCCACTGCCCCACCCAGCACAGACGAAGCCTGTGCTCATGCAAATGTGTGTTCCCAAACGTGCCCGCCCAAGGGCCACTGCCCGGCCTCACCTGTACTACACACACACACACACACACACACACACACACACGCAAACATCTCTGCACCCCCATAGCCTCTGGCCCCTCTTCACACCCAAGCAGCAGCCCCTACTCCACCGAAACCTCCCCTACCATCTTTTCAGCAGATCAAGCAAGAGGCTTAGAGGCTATCAGTCAGGGACCCCAAGGAGGGACCCAGGAAAGAGGAGAGGAGCAAGGAGAGGAGGCAGTCAGAGTGCTGGGGAGGGGAGAAGAGGCACAGACTGGCTGACTTACACAGCGAGAGACAGAGAGAGAGAGACAGAAAGATGGAAAGGCTCAACGAGGAGGGTGGGGGCAGAAGGTCAGAAAAACAAAGAGAGAGTGAAACAGAGACACTGAAAGAGAAACTGACAGGAAGAGACTGTCAGAGAGATAGTGACAGGCAAGAAGGAAGACAGATAAGGGAAGGGAGACAGACAGATAAGGACAGGGAGCTACAGAAAGCAAGATAGACAAGAAAGAAAGAAGAATGAGTAGGCATTCGGGGCTAGGGGACAGCTGACGCCCTGGGCCCTGCCTAGCTGCTGGATCTGACGTACCAGGGAGTTCCTGAGAACTCGGCTGCCCTGCAGTGACATGTTAGTGTGCCCCACTACCCCAACAATACACATGTCAGGGGCCCCTGACTCACTGCCGGTTCTCAGAACTCTCCCCCTCTACCCTCTAACTTTCCCTAACTTATAGGAACCAGGAGCAGCCTAAGTGACCCCTCCCTTCCTCCTTTCCTCTCTTCCCAGCCTTGACCCCACCAGGACAGCCAAGATCAGTTCCTAAGTTTCCCTGTGGACTTAGTAGAGGCCTAGAAAGTAACCTCCACTGACTCCGAGGGAGGCCAGGTCCCTAGTCTACCCACCCCCCAGCCCCTGCCCAGAGGATTTCAAGCTGTAGGGACCCAGGGAGGGGGTGAGAATGCAGTGGGCTGGCAGGGTGTGTGCGAGCTGTCAGGCCAGCGTGCTCAAAGCTGCCTCAAAGCTGCCTCATTCGTTTGGATTCATAATCAATCTGTCTATTCGAGTCCATTATCTCCTCGTTAGCTCTGCGGGTGAGGGAGGAGGGAGGGGGCTGTGCAGGCAGTGGGGGGGGGGGGGGGTCAGGCTGCAGCCCCACCCAGGGGGACATCTCAGCTCACCACCCTGCGTGCTTCCTAGTCCCCAGCTCTGGCCTGTCCACTCTCCCTACCACTCCCATCCCTACCCTGCTGGACCCACTTGGGGCTTGGAAAGAGTTGGGAAATGCGAGCCCTGATGGGGAGCACTCAGGAGTCTGGACCCCAATCTGAAGGCCCAGGGCGATGAGAGAACTGGACTAGGACTGGCAACCTGTCTCTCATGCCCCCTCCCCTCATGCAGAGACCTAGGCCCAGACCAAGACAAGATCATCTCCTCTACTCCTGGTCTCCCTAGAGCTATTAGAGAGAGATATTGAGTACCTTCCCGTTAATTACCATGAGATGCCCGAGGAACTCAGTGCCAATTATTGCAAGCTGCTCAAGTAACTTCCAGACAGTGATGATCCTCACCTCGGATACCTTCCAGCCCGTCACTGCACGAGGCCAAGGTTCCTCGTCCACCCTCGAAACCCCAGGCCACAGGAGGAGGATTTTCTAGCAGTTCCTCCTCTCTTCTAGATGTCTTGCTGGCCATGATAGCCATATGTAATATTCAAGTATTTTCCAGCCATCACCATGTGATGCCTGAGTACCTCCAGGCCAGTCATTACCGCATACTCCCATAGGTTTTACCAGCTGCTAAAAAGTACTTGAGTATTTTGTAACCAATTCCTGCAGAATGTCAGAGTCCTGCAGAATGCTGAAGATTCCTCCCAGCTTCGTGTACCAAAGGAAGGAGGGTCTCTCAGCAAGGGCCCTGACTCCCCGACCCAGGTAGAGAGACCAGGTTGGAAAGGGAGATGGGGGCGGAGAGAGAAAATCCAGGAGGGGGTCCCATTTCCCAGATCCAAATCAACAACGGTTCTGGGGGAAGGAATGGTAAAAATGGAAAGAGGAGAGCTCAACCACTCAGCTCCTCACCACCTCCCACCACGCCAGCCAGCTCAATCCCCAATTCCAGGAGAAAAGCTAGGGTGGCCTCCTCATAACAAGGAAGTGGGTGGGGGCTGGCTTGCCCCTAGAAAAGGGAAAAGGCAGTAAGGGTGTCAAACTGGGGACTTCTCTGCCGGTAACCATCCTTCTCTGTGGGACAGAGCAGGGGCTTCTGCCTGAGCTCCAGAAAGCGCCTTCTAGACGGCTAGGCTCTCTCAGACCTGGTCCACGGAGATTCCCCCCTCGATCTCCCTGAAGCCGGCGGCCCAGCTGCCCTGAACACTAGGTGACATCCAGGCACTGACCATAAAGCTTGCTAGGGCAGCGGCGGCTGCGGAGGAACGCCCGAGCACCGCCGAAGGCTGCGTGGTGCCAGCCTTCCGCCGTGCTCGCCTTGCCTGACCAGCAAACAAGCGGCGAGTCCGCGCCCTCGGGGCACGGCAATGCCTGCCTGTCCCCGCGCCCCCTCGCCCGCCGGACACTCACAGCTCAGTCAGGTTCTCTGCGCCGGGCAGATGGTGGAGGCTATCCAGGGCCCCATCCCGGGTGCATCGCAGTCCGGAGGAGCCGTGGGGGCAGCAGGCATCGGGGCAGGGTGCGGCGCCCGCAGATGCCAGTATCAGCCAAGCCAGCAGGCTGCCCGGCCCCCCGCGCCGTCCGCCTGGCAGCATCGCGGCGGCGCCCGCCTCGCTCAGGCGGGGCAGCCGTCTGTGCTCTCCCAGCTGCAGCTGCCAGGCCTCCCCCGACACGTGCGCTGGGCGCTGTTAAAGACCCAGCCGCCAGGAAAGGGCGGAGCCAGCGGCCCCCGCCCGGCCCCGCCTTGCCCCTCTTCTCCACCCCCTTCCCTCCCCTCTGACGCCCCCAGCTCTGCCCCCTCCCCTGTTAGGGGCCCCCAGCGTCAGCCTTCTCCCCGAGGATCCCCCGCAGCTCCGGGAGACGCTGAGGGGCCGCAGCAGAACGCCTCGGAGGTGTCTGCTGAGGCCGGAGGTGGGAAGTTGATACGTTATTTCTCTCAGCTTAAAGCAGCTGCATTTTTACATTTGGGGAGGAGGGAAGATAACTGAGTTGAGGAAAGGTTGCCGTCCAGGTCATCCTAGCCAGCCCCAGCCTCAGCGCTCCATCCTCGCGGCACGCGTGCCTAGGGGAGTGCGCATGTCACTTGGAGTAAGTTAGGTAGAACATTCTCCGAACTCTAGGAAGAAAAGGAAAAGGACTACCAAAGGATCAATCGCAGAACCTGGGGAGGAAGACACAGACGGGGCAGAGAAAGGGAAGGGGTCGCCTAATCCGGCCGAAGGGAGTCCGGAGAGCCAAGACAGCGCCGCCAAGAGAAGCCACAGGGTGGCGCGAGAAGCCCGCGCGCAAAGGCGCGAGCTCCCCGCCCGGGCTGGGTGGCCGGGGGTGCGATCTGCAGCCCCCAGTGAGCAACGCCTCGGGTCTCAGCTTCAGTCCCTGACCCCGGCCAGCCAGCGTCGGCCCCGGGACAGGATAGAGCAAGGCAGGGCAGGGCTGACATCGATCGCCTCCCTGACAAAAGCATCGATTTATTCGTAAAGAAATTAATAGATCTTCTCTTAGCTCCTCGGACGCGGGAGCCGCCCGCGGGTGGAGCTGAGGACCGCGCACCTTGGAGGCCGAGCACCTGGAAAGCCCCGGGATCCCCAGCACCCAGGGCAGCAGAAGGCTGGTCCCAACTCCTCCCACCGCGCGAGCCTCTGTGGCTGCACTAACCCATCCGTCTCAAGCTGGGGAGAGCGAAGGGAAGAGGGGTCTCTCTTGGCGGGGAGACAGGCAAGGCCCCAGGGAGCAGGCGAAGGACGACCTCCTAGAGGCTCATGGTTCTCCTCTCCGCCAAGGCCCCAGCACAGACGGCCCCCCAAGTCCCCGAGACAGGGACACACAGACCGACCGAGCAGCCTGAGCTCAAGAAGGTGACCAGACGGAGGCAGAGCCCCACAAGGTGATCGCCTTCTTCATCGGGATCTTGGTCAGAACCAAGGGACTAGGCGGTGAAGGAGCCTGGCTCTAAGGGGTCTCCAAAGAGGAAAAGGAGGCCTCCTGGGAGGCTGAGAGGGGCTCCCAGAGGCCAAGGGCTGTCCACGTTCTCCCGGGTCGAGGCTGCCAGAAGTTACCCCACAGGTGTCAAGGCACCGGGAAGCAGAATCTAGACACAGCGCTCCCCAGAAGCCCGGGCCCTGGCTGCCCCTCCGGCGTGCAGCCCCACTTGGAAGAAGCCTGTGGTGGGGACAAAGGGTTGGCGGGACCCGCCGCAGCCGCAGCGGGATTTGAGGAAGCTCAGTTCTTGGCCCATCCTCCCCCCGTATTTTGGCCTTATTTCCCCAACAGACCTATCCTCCCCTCAGTTGTCAGGCTAAATATTTTGGCTTGGCGGGAGGGGTGGAGAGAACGGAAAGGTCCCTGCGAACCAATCTGTTTAGGCGGGGGGCGGGGGGCACGGGGCGGGGAGGGCGGGAGTTGGGCGCGGCCCCTGCGTGCTCGCCCTGGGAAACACCGCAGCCAGCACGGTCAGCTGGCGCTGGGGGGCCGCGCGCCCGAAGGGATCCAGGGAGACTCTCCCTGTGGAGTCCCACGCGCCCCGGGTCCCCCGCTGCCCTCCTTGGGAGCGGTCCCCAGCCTGCTGCTCCGCCCTCAGGGTTGGCTGGCCTCTCGGCCTGCCTTTTGCTCAGAACCCTGTGTCATTTTTCTCCCTCTGGAGGCCCGAGACTCTCCCTGTCACTGTCTGCATCTCTGTCCCCATCTCAATCTCATGCTGAGTCTCTCTGTCTCCAGCTGCCTGTCACTGTCTTTGTGTCTCTGTGACTCTCATTTCTTTTTTTCTGTCCCCTGCTGTCTCTGTGTGGGATCCTTGTCTCTCTGCCCTTGCCCTCCCTCTCCTATCTGAACCCTGGTCTCTCTGTCCCTTAGGGCTTATCAAACCCTTCTCCCCAGAGTCACCAGGAGGAGAGCCGGGACTGGACACAAGCCAGGGCTGGGACAATGGCAGTGCCTAGTCTGTGGCCCTGGGGAGCATGCCTGCCTGTGATCTTCCTCTCCTTGGGATTTGGCCTGGATACAGTAGAGGGTGAGTCCCCAGAACTGGCTCCCAGACCCCTACCTCCCTCCCAGCCAGCTGGGAGGCCAAACAACTGAGCTAGCAGCCACAGCACATCCACTTACTCTGCACTGGAACATGGAGGCTGGGGTTAGTGCTCAGGAGAACTGCCCAGCAGGAAAAGCAGTTAGTTCCCCCACATAAAGGTGTTTTTCCCTCAGCTCCCTCAGAGGTGAGAAGAGCTTCAAAATGGAGACGAGTAGATATCTTCCATCCCTACTAGTGAAACTGTAGTCCCAGTGAAGCTTGCCTGAAAACCCAAATGAGGCCGTGAGAGTGTTAGAAGTCATCTCTAGGGCCACTGAATGGGAAGAGGCAGGGGTGGGATAGGTAGCTGAGAACCAGGCGCCATTAAGTAATGGAGGCAATGTTGCCGACAGGAAACTGCAGCTCTGAGAACTAAGGGTAAAGCTAGACTGGGTCCTGAGCTCCTGCCTCCAGGGACCCGTCCTGTGTTCCCCCTCTTACGGCCCAATCCCTACAGGGAGGAAGGCTGGTTTTGGGGGAAGACTGCTTTTCCTCAACACCCCAGGGCCTGTGCCCCAGGCTAGATACTGCCCATCAATACGTTTTAGAGAGGAGGGGCAGGGGGACTCTATAGACTAAATGACCCTCATGGAGGTGCTGGGGGCTTGGTGGAAAGAGGAAAAAGAGCTGAGGGTGGAAGCTTCAAAAAGGGAAGGATTAAGAGGTATCCCCTTCTCCAGTCCCACCATTCTCCTCCAAACTGAAGCAGCTCAGGAATCCAGACTCTGTGCTTGCCCGAGGGGTCCTATGATGCCCCTCAGACTGGGGGCTCCCAGGGGCAGGGGAGTCTCCTGGGCAGGGGAGTGATGCAATGGGCTGGGTAGGAGGTCCCCTGAAGGGTGCTAGTCACAGAGCCTCTGTCTGTAAGGCATAGCACCACTCCCCCAACCACCGAACCCCCTCCTCTTCTGCACAGCAGATGCCGGCTTAGAGTGTGGTTGTCAGGACAGGAGCACGTCCTTGGAGGGGCTAGTATTTGCTCAGGGGACCCAGATGTTCTGTTCCCAGTGCAGCTCTGCACAGAGCCAGGTCCTGAGGGAAGGCAGGGGTTAAACTGTGAAGGTTTTAGATTTGTTTTGCCAAATGACTCCCATCAGGGGAGCCCTGGAGAGGCAGGGGCATGATGGGAAGTGGGCACCTGAGAGAACCCCCATCTGCCTCGCAGAGCCTGATTGGCTTTCGTCTGGAAGGGATAGAAGTGTTTTCTCATTCTCTCTCCCTCTTTTTTGTGTGTGTACCTGCGTGGGCTCAGACACACACACACACACACACACACACACAGTTGCTGGGCAGAGCCAAGCTCAGGACCATTAATGACAACAGGGAGAAGATGTGAAGTAACCCCCAGGGAGCCAGCCTTGCCTGCCCACCTCTCTTAACAAACTATCAGGAATGGGGCCTGGATAGCATGGCATGTGGCATGTAGTGTTTGTGATAACACCAGAGGGCTCAGTGGGAAGGGAAGTAGAGGCTGGAGACGTTAGCAGGAGCTGAATGTCAGGCTGAAACATTCATACTTGAATCTTCTGCAGTGGGGAGCCACGGAAGGTCCTCTTGGGAGCAAGTGAGTCCAGGGAGAGAAAGGCAAGTGGGGCTTGGGCCCTAGTGAAGAAGCCAGACACACCCAGGTCCCCAAGGAAGGAGTGAACTTGGGATCCAGACATCCATTGTCCACGGTTCCTGAGTGCCCAGTGGTTCCAGCCCTGGACTGGGCACAACTGGGGGAAAGCAGAGCTGACTAACAAGGGTCCCACCCTCCTTGGAGGGGGTGGCAGAGATGTATACAACAATTTTGGAGCCATGCCCCCAGGTAATCTGATGTGGGCGCTGGACTAATTGTAGCTGAGCCTAAAGGGGAAGTGATTAACTCCAGGCCAAAGGGTCAGGGAAGAAAGGTCTGACCCGAGAGGCTGAAGGACCCTTCTGAGGCTGGACGCATTAGTAAGGAACGGTTTATCTACACCCTACAATGTCAGGCTGAGGAACTGAAACTTGAATCTTTAGCAATGGAATGTCCCTTCAAGAGCAATCAAATTAATTCAGGGAACAGGCATCTAACTCCCTTAAGGCTAGGAGAGACATGGGACCTATGAAGCTCAGATCACTTCTTTGCAGTCACAGAATTCACTCATTCATTCATTCATCGAATATTTATTGAGTGCCAACTTTGTGCCAGGAGCTATTGGTATAGCCACTAGGGTACAACATGAATTATACAAATATCCCTGCCCTTATGGAGCTTACGATAAACAAAATATATCTATTTCTATAAATAAATATCTATATTAATATATAAATTATATTTTAGCCAGTGTTAAAAATAAATATACGGCCACGCATGATAGCTGATACCTGTAATCCCATCACTTTGGGAGGCCGAGGCAGAGGGATTACTTGAAGAGGCCAGGAGTTCAAGGATGCAGTGAACTATGATCCTGCCACTACACTCTAGCCTGGGCAACAGAGTGAGACCCTGTCTGAAAATATTATACACACACAAACACACACACACACATACACACACGCACATTAGTCAGTGTTAAGAATTACAGAGAAAAATAAAGCAGAAGGGGGAGTAGAGAGTGTCACAATTTTATTTTATTTATTTTATTATAATTATTTTTAGACAGGGTCTCACTCTGTCGCCCAGGCTGGAGTGCAGTGGCGTGATCACGGCTCACTGCAGCCTTGACTTTCTGGGCTCAAGCGATCCTCCCACCTCAACCTCCTGAGTAGCTGAGACTGTAGGTGTGCACCACCACGCCTGGCTAATTTTTGTATTTTTTTTAGAGGTGGGGTTTCGCCATGTTGCCCAGGCTGGTCTCAAACTCCTAGGCTCAAGCAATCTTCCCACCTCGGCCTCCCAAAGTGCTGGAATTACAGATGTGAGCCACTGCACCCAGCCAGTGAAAATAGAAGTCAATTTTAAATAGGATGTTCAGGCTGGGCGTGGTGGCTCACACCTGTAATCCCAGCACTTTGGGAGGCCAAGGTGGGTGGATAAATTGAAGTCAGGAGCTGGAGACCAGCCTGGCCAACATGGTAAAACCTCGTCTCTACTAAAAATGCAAAAAATTAGCTGAGTGTGGTGGCGGGCACCTGTAATCCCAGCTACTCGGGAGGCTGAGGCAGGAGAATCACTTGAACCCGGGAGATGGAGGCTGCAGTGAGCTGAGATTGTGCCACTGCACTCTAGCCTGGGCGACAGAGTGAGACTCCATATCAAATAAATAAATAAATAAATAAAATTGGATGGTCAGAGAAGGCCTCATTGAGAAGGGGACATTTGGCCAGACTTAAGGAGGTGAGCAAGCCATGTAGAGGGAAGAGGATTCTGGCCAGAAGGAACAGAAGGACAAAGACCCCAAGGCAGAAGTTTGCTGGCTTGTTATAGTAGTAAAGCTCCTGTTATATACAAGGAAAAGCAAAGAAGTCAATGTAGCTGAAGATGATAAAAAGGATGAAATCAGAGAGGCTACAAGGGCTCAAATTGTGCAGGGCCCTGTAGGCTGTAGTAAGACCAAGAGAGATGGAAGTCATGGGGGGTTATAAGCAGAGGAGAAACATGATCCATCTGTGTTTTTAGATCACTCTGGCTGCAGAGTGGAGAATGGCCCATAGAGGGACAAGGGTGGAACTGGGGAGACAGTTTGGGAGGCTATGACTGTCAATCCAGGGGAAGATGATGGTGGAAGCTGTGAAGGTGTTGACAAGCAGTTCAGATTCTGGACATATTTTAAAGATAAACCCACAGGATGTACAAGGTGAAAAAGAAAGGTGTTAAGGGTGACTTTAGGTTGGGAGCCTGACTGAAAGAATGAAGTTGCTATTAACTAAGAAGGGGAGATGCGCTTGGGAGAGAGGGTCAGGAGTTCATTTTTGCCTGTGTGGCTCATCTGGTAGAGACCCTGCAGGCTGCAGGTGAGCCCTCCGGGGCCCAGGGAGGAGGCCACCCCACACCCAGAGCAGAGCCCAGCTCCTCACTCATTGTCCTACTGCCAGTGTGGCTCCCCTCCAAAGCTGCCAGGGCTGGATGGGGAATTTGGCCTGGGCTGTACTCAATACTGCGTGCCATGTATGCCCACAGTGTGCCCCAGCCTGGACATTCGCTCAGAGGTGGCAGAGCTTCGTCAGCTGGAGAACTGCAGCGTGGTGGAGGGCCACCTGCAGATCCTGCTCATGTTCACAGCCACGGGGGAGGACTTCCGCGGCCTCAGCTTCCCTCGCCTCACCCAGGTCACCGACTACCTGCTGCTCTTCCGTGTCTATGGACTGGAGAGCCTGCGCGACCTCTTCCCCAACCTAGCAGTCATCCGCGGGACGCGCCTCTTCCTAGGCTATGCACTGGTCATCTTTGAGATGCCACATCTGCGTGACGTGGCGCTGCCTGCGCTTGGGGCTGTGCTGCGTGGGGCTGTGCGTGTGGAGAAGAACCAGGAGCTCTGCCACCTCTCCACCATTGATTGGGGACTGCTGCAGCCAGCACCTGGCGCCAACCACATCGTGGGCAACAAGCTGGGCGAGGAGTGTGCTGACGTGTGCCCTGGTGTGCTGGGTGCTGCTGGTGAGCCCTGTGCCAGGACCACCTTCAGCGGGCACACTGACTACAGATGCTGGACCTCCAGCCACTGCCAGAGAGGTGGGCACTGGCACAGAACATGAGTGTAGGGAAGGGAAAGAGCAGGGTCACATGGGGCTGGGTGGCCACAGGATGGTGTGGGTCAGTACTTTCAGCTGCCACTGTTTTTTAATCCTCACTCATCCTATGAGGCAGGTAAGGAAACTAAGGCTCAGAAAAGTTAAATACCCAATGTGGCATAAGACAGCTAAGGGGTAGGCCCAAGACGGCCTCATGGAATAGGTGAAGGACAGGTTCAAGGTGGGCATGGGGTGGAAAAGAACAGGCATGAACAGAGAGTAGGCAGCACAAGAAGCAGTGTGGGACAGTGGCTAAGTCCAAAGCCAGAGGACCTGGGTTCAAGTCTCAGCTCTACCACTTACTGGCTATGTTCACTTAGCCTCTCTGTGCCACAGTTTCCTCAGCTGTAAAATGATCACTGGGTGTCATGAGGAATGAGTTACTCTACAAAGCGTCAGAGCAGGGCCTGGGTCATGGTAGCAGTTCTATGTTCCTAATCAGAGTGGCCACAGCACAGTGCTCCAGGGTCAGCTGGCAATACTGTAATGGGAGGTTGAGGTTGGGGGTGAGCAGGAGAAGAAAGGAGATGATCAATGAAGAACTGAACAGGTGAGAGCAAAGATATAAGGTGGGACCTTTAGGATGATGCAAGGAGAGGAAAAAGGCAGTAGAGAAAGGGGAAAGGAGAAAAAAGAGGGATGGCTGGTGCAGGAGGAAGCAAAATGTTATAGGAAAGGAAAGGAAAATCTTTCAGAGATGGGGAGCAGATCTGGGGTCCCCCAACCTGGGGGTCTTTTCCACTCAGCTCCTGGAGGTCAGCTCCTTTCACCTCCAGTGCCTCAGCAGCAGGGCGGGTGGGAGAGTAACAAGATCCCTGCTGTATCAGCTGCACCCCACCTCCCTGATGCCTCCCTGTTGGCTGTAAATACAGCTGCTGCGCATCCTCTCATGTACAGTGTCAACATGACCTGGCTGACCCCCACCCCACAGATCGCTCCCATAGCCAGCCAGCTGCCACTGTGCAGTTTCTAGGCGATTGGGCCTCCAGCCCCAAATCCTCCTACTACTGCTTGGAGCCACCTCCTGCCCAGGACAGGGAGCTGAGGTGGGGGCGGTATGGGCAGGAGCATGGGTAAAAAACGACGGATGTCAGCCCCTCCCTGCACACACTCCCAGGCCCCTGGGCCTAGCTGCTCAGGAGAGGCTGGCCCGCTCACCCTGGCACCATGCCCGGCCATGATCTGGGCACCAGGCCTAGACAGGATAGACAGGACAGCAGGCTGGAGAGCAACAACCCTGATGGACAAGGTCGCTGCTCTGTCCTGAGCTGACACCTCCAACTAGGCACTGTGGGAGGTGGGGAGCCACAGACCGGGCCACAGTCCTTGTCCTCAAGAATCCCATCGGAGGGGAACAGAGTCGGCAACCAGTGTCAGTGAATGGGAGGGACCTGGGTGCAGACTGAGTGTCATCCCAAGAGAAACAGGGTGGGGCCAGCATTGGAAAGACAGCCAGGACTGAGGGGGCATGGCCAACGTCTAACACACCACTCTCCCCACAGTGTGCCCCTGCCCCCATGGGCTGGCTTGCACAGCGAGGGGCGAGTGCTGCCACACCGAATGCCTGGGGGGCTGCAGCCAGCCAGAAGACCCTCGTGCCTGTGTAGCTTGCCGCCACCTCTACTTCCAGGGTGCCTGCCTGTGGGCCTGCCCGCCAGGCACCTACCAGTATGAGTCCTGGCGCTGTGTCACAGCTGAGCGCTGTGCCAGCCTGCACTCTGTGCCTGGCCGCACCTCCACCTTCGGCATACACCAGGGCAGTTGCCTGGCCCAGTGCCCTTCTGGCTTCACCCGTAATAGCAGCAGGTGAGTGTAGGGAGGGTGGCGGGCACCCTGGGAGCAGTGAGGAGGCCTGAGGAGGCCCAAACTGGTCCAAGGCTCAGGACATCTGCTTGCTCCTGCTAGCATATTCTGCCACAAGTGCGAGGGGCTGTGCCCTAAAGAGTGCAAGGTAGGCACCAAGACCATCGACTCCATCCAGGCCGCACAGGATCTTGTGGGCTGCACGCATGTGGAGGGAAGCCTCATCCTCAACCTTCGCCAGGGCTGTCAGTATCTACTTTGGGGCCACACCCCTCCTCCTGGTCATACCCTTCCTCCCAGACACACCCCTTACAACTCAGCACGATTTTCCATCATCCTGGGTCCCAGTCCTGAGGGTCCACCTTCCCGGGGCCCCCATTCAGCCCCCTTGCCCCACAGACCCACCACCTTCCCTGCTCCTGCTCCAGCCCTGTCTTCCCATCCCTAGATAACCTGGAGCCACAGCTGCAGCACAGCCTGGGGCTGGTAGAAACCATTACTGGCTTCCTCAAAATCAAGCACTCCTTTGCCCTCGTGTCCCTGGGCTTTTTCAAGAATCTCAAACTAATCCGAGGAGACGCCATGGTGGATGGGTAAGGGTTAGGCCTCTGACCAGCTCCTTCTATTACACTCCTTCCTCCAACACTCCCAGAACAGTGGTGAAGAGAATGGGCTCTGGAACCAATTTTGCTACTCACTAGCCGTGTGACTCTGAGTAGGTTAACTTCTCTGGTCTTCAGTTTTCTCATCTGTAAAATAGGGCTAATATAACATTACTTACTTCTTAGGACTGTTTTGAATATTACTCAAGTTGTTATGTGTAAAGCACATAAAACAATGCCTGGAACACAGTATATACAATATAAATTACAGTCACATATAACTCTATAACGGTTGGCTATAATTGTCATCATCTGGTCCTGTCAGCTGCAGAGCCAGACTGCCTGGGTTTGAAACCCATTCCTATCATCTGCCAGTCAAGGCCTACCTATAATGTAGCCAGGATTTTTTAAAATAAAAAGAATGAGCCGGGCACGGTGGCTCACACCTGTAATCCCTGCACTTTGGGAGGCCGAGGCGGGTGGATCACTTGAGGTCAGGAATTCAAGACCAGCCTAGCCAACATGGTGAAACCCCCCAGCTCTACTAAAAATACAAAAAAAGTAGACGGGCATAGTGGCGCATGCCTTTAATCCCAGCTACTTGGGAGGCTGAGGCAGGAGAATTGCTTGAACCCAGAAGGTGGAGATTACAGTGAGCCAAAATCGTGCCACTGCATTCCAGCCTAGGGCCTGAGTCACAGAGAGACACTCCATCCCAAAAAAAAAAAAAAAAAAAAGAATGTTTTAAATTACTATCGAGGCCGGGCGTGGTTGCTCCTGCCTGTAATCTCTGCACTTTGGGAGGACGAGGCAGAGGGATCACCATGTGGTCAGGAGTTCAAGACCAGCCTGGCCAGCATGGAGAAACTCCATCTCTACTAAAAATACAAAAATTAGCCAGGTGTGGTGGTGGGCACCTGTAGTCCCAGATACTCAGGAGGCTGAGGCAGGAGAATTGCTTGAACCTGGGAGACAGGGGTTATACTGAACTGAGATTGTGCCACCACACTTCAGCCTGGGTGACGGAGGGAGACTCCAACTCAAAACATACATAAATAAATAACCATCCAGGCCGGATGCAGTGGCTCACGCCTGTAATCCTAGCACTTTGGCAGGCCGAGGTGGGAGGATCACTTGAACCCAGGAGTTAGAGACCAGCCTGGGCAACATGGTGAAACTCTGTCTCTATAAAAAATACAAAATTAGCCCACCATAGTGGTGCATGCCTGTAGTCTCAGCTACTCAAGAGGCTGAGGTGGGAGGATCACCTGAGCCCTGGAGGTCAAGCCGGCAGTGGGCCACAATTGTGCCACTGCACTCTGGCCTGGGTGACAGAGTGAGGGGAAAAAAAAGTTACCATCTAGTCTAGTGGCTCTCTGTGGCTTCTCACGTCTCCAGACACATTGCATATACGCCGGGGGTGTCCACACCTCAGCAGGAGAGGAATGGCCCAGGCTGAGTACTACTCCTCCTGGTGTCTCCAAAGCCTCCAGAGTCTGGCACATAGCAGGTGCTCAGTTTAAAGAGAGTCGAGGGAAGGATGGGGGCAGGGAAGCTGCGGACCCCATTTCACTGATGAGGAAAACCAAAAGATGGGGTGACTTGGCAGACATCATACTCCTGGGCAGTGGCACAGAGTGGGTATGCACGAATGCCCCCGGTGTGCTGGTGTGAGCTGGCCACTGAGCGCCCCCCTCCCCGGGCCCAGCAAAACCCTTCCAGGAGGAACCCATAAGCCACCCCCTTTCCCACCCCCTGCCCCCACCTCCCCACAGAGCAAGGTCCCCTGGCCTCCCCCAGGAACTACACTCTCTACGTGCTGGACAACCAGAACCTACAGCAGCTAGGGTCCTGGGTGGCCGCGGGGCTCACCATTCCCGTGGGCAAGATCTACTTCGCCTTCAACCCGCGCCTCTGCTTGGAGCACATCTACCGACTGGAGGAGGTGACAGGCACGCGAGGTCGGCAGAACAAGGCTGAGATCAACCCCCGCACCAACGGAGACCGCGCCGCCTGTGAGAACCCAACCCCAGTGCCGGTGGACACGCGGCCACACACTAGACACGCACACCTGGGGGAGGGAGAAAGCTCGAGGAGGACAGTCTGAGAAGTTCTCTTCAGAGGTCTCACTGGGAATGGGATGCCGCGGGGTCAGGGTGGGCGCTCAAGCAGCTGGCAGGCGCGGTTGATAGCAGGCCCCTCGCCCCACCCAGGCCAGACTCGCACCCTGCGCTTCGTGTACAACCTGACGGAGGCAGACCGCATCCTGCTACGCTGGGAGCGCTATGAGCCACTGGAGGCCCGCGACCTGCTCAGCTTCATCGTGTACTATAAGGAGTCGTGAGTGCCGGGGGCGGGGCCGGAGCGGGGGCGGGACTGGACGAGGCCAATTTCTTCGGGACCATAGGCAGATGAGGGCGGAGCTCAGCGAGACTATGAAGACCCAGAAAGCCAGGACCCGCAAGTTGTACTCCCTGGTAGGGCCCAGGTCTGGCTCTCTTCCCTCACCTTCTTCATGCCTCCATGCCTCGGTTTCCCCTCACCAAGTGAAATGGAGAAGACAGGGCTTCTGAGAGCCCAGGAGAGCCATCCTGCTGGGAAGACTTGGATCGTTAAACTTCACTTCATTATGCTAATGTTCTACACTGACCACACACTCCTGCCCCAGCAGCGGTTCGGGGAGCGCCCACTAATTTGGCCAGTTTTATGAGCAGCTCTGCCAGCATTTCATTTAAGCCTTAGGAAGGGAGGGAGCAGGGGCCGCCAGGGACCACAGCTGCTCTTTTCTTTGGAGAGAGTCAACTAACCCTAACAGTAAGGATAGTGGTTAGACCACAGGGAAGACTTCTCCAAAAACACGGCTAGGAATCAAAAGGAGATATCCTTAGAGGAGGGAAGTGGATTTCAGATGCAGGCTGGGAAGGCAGGAGTAAGAAGTTCATGCTCTCTCTCTCTCTCTGATAGATATTATAGAAGATGGAGGCCACTTGGCTTAGAAGCATTTCTTGTGAATTAAAATGGAGAGGACTTAGCTGACCACTGGCTCAGGATCTGGCTTGGGAGGAGAGAGGAAGGAAGTCAGTTGTAGGAGACCCACTTAAATGGCCAAGACTCTCCTAGGTCTCAGTGGTAGGTGAAGGTCTCTAGCA
Source organism: Hylobates moloch (assembly GCF_009828535.3). Taxonomy (NCBI): domain Eukaryota; kingdom Metazoa; phylum Chordata; class Mammalia; order Primates; family Hylobatidae; genus Hylobates; species Hylobates moloch. The sequence continues at coordinate 98,382,086 of NW_026652280.1, forward strand.
TGGGCAGCTGTAGAGTTTGTTAAATACAGATTCCTGGGCCTCGCCTCCCACTGATTCAGATTCAGTTAATCCTGAAAAGGGCCCAAGAATCCATATGTCTAATAAGCTCCTAGGAGATGCCAAAGCTGCTGGTTTGTGGACTGCACTCTAAGGAGCCCTGGCATGACTACAATGTGAATCTCCCCCGGCTCCCCGGCTTGTGCACTTCACAGTCTGCACAACTATACACAGCTGTCTCTGGGCTCAAAGAGCAGAGAACCTTGGGAGCCTTTCAAGAAGCTCCTCTAACATCACTGCCTTGCAGCGTGGCTGCAGCTATGTTCCCTCAGAGACACGCACTGCAGATCCTGCCCAATCCTGACGCCAAACAGACCCAGACCTGCTCAGTGTGTCATGCCTCACAGGACACCTGCTCCCATGACACCCACTATGAGCCCCCACCCCCCAACCTGCTCCTGGACTATCCTGCTTATAGGTCCCAACAAAGGCAGGCACTTCCAGCTGGGCCACAAGTTCCCCCACCGCCACCCAATTTGACCTCCCTCAAGTTTTGTCCCTGGCTCAACATGAATTCCATCACCCCCTTCCCAGTCCAAAGAAACAAATTATCATGAACATCAATGTGATGTTCCATTGTCTCCCATGGTCTGTTCTGCTATCTCCCATGTGGGGCCCACTGTCATCTCCCCCAGGGAGCCCTCTTCTACCCCTAAAGCCAGTGATGCTTCCCCAAGCCCTGCCCCGAAACTGATCTTCAGGCAGCCAGCACTAGTTGCCTCTGGCCCCTTAATTTCCCTGTGGCAGTGGGTCTTGGCCTTTTAGGGTCATGGACATGTTTGAGAAGCTGTTGAAGCTAGGAACCCTCTCTCTAGAAAAACACACATGCACAAAACTTTGCCTATCATTTGGGAGGCTCATAAACCTCCAAAGTCAATTCAAGGGCCTAAGTGAAGACACTGGGAAGGGAGCAGTCTCCTGTTCCTGGTTCCAGTCAATTACACTTAGGGGGATTAGGATAACCTTATTGCTTGCTGTTTCTAGGAGAGGGGACTCTTTCACACACACTTTTTTGTTTTATTTATACAATGCAATATTTTTTCAATATTCATTGAAACTAGAACTCGATATTCCCTGCTAAGGATGAGGAGATATATCATTACAACTTTCACTGACACAGATATCACAGTCCCTCCCCTCCCCCACCCCCCCTTGCCAGGGTCTAACAGGTGGCTGGAGTCATGGCTTTGCCCTCATGCATACTGGAAGGACAATGACAGTCCTGGGGTGATTCAGAAGGGGGGGTGCCAGAACTTGAGGGTGGGGTTGAATGACCCCTCAGCTCTGGGGGTGGGTGTTCAGCCCATTCCAGAATGCCACAGAGCACGTGGGTCCAGATGCTTGTGGAACCCAGAGCTGGAACCTGCTGGATGTGGAGCTGCCCCTAAGCCGCACCCAGGAGCCAGGGGTGACCCTAGCCTCCCTCAAGCCTTGGACACAGTATGCAGTGTTTGTGAGGGCCATCACACTAACCACTGAGGAGGACAGCCCCCATCAAGGAGCCCAGAGTCCCATCGTCTACCTCCGAACGCTGCCTGCAGGTAGGCATTTGGAGGGTGCAAGAGTCAGTCAGACGCCTGCATCCATGAGAACAGGGGAGCACAGGCACCAGAAATAGAGAAGCCGGGACACTGAACACCCGGCCCACAGAGGCTGGGAGGCCAGATGCTTGAGTCCTAGAAAGAAGGGGGAGCATTTGCCTAGGTCCTTGCGGGGCTGGGATTGGGACAGTCCAGGGTCAATAGCTGAGGGAACCGAAGGGCCTATGGCAGAGAAGGGGAGGACAGAAACAAAACACTGAGTTCTAGGAAGCCAGGGATGAGGATCACCTATTCTTCGGGAGAACAAGGCTGTTGGACCCCAGAAAGGGGGGGCTCATTACTAGATAGTATTCAGGAGGAAGACCCACAACCCCTGAGTTGCATCCTTCTCGATCTCCTAGCTCCCACGGTGCCCCAGGACGTCATCTCCACGTCCAACTCCTCCTCCCACCTCCTGGTGCGCTGGAAGCCACCGACCCAGCGCAATGGGAACCTCACCTACTACCTGGTGCTGTGGCAGCGGCTGGCAGAGGACGGCGACCTCTACCTCAATGACTACTGCCACCGCGGTGCGCAGGGACGACGCGCAGGCCGGCTGCGGGGCGGGTGGGGAACGGGAGATGGAGGCGCAGGGCCGGGGCAGGTGGGAAGATCAGGGGCGGGTAGACCGCCTGTCTTACTAGTGTCTTCCCGCTGCGGCGCCAGGCTTGCGGCTGCCCACCAGCAACAACGATCCGCGCTTCGACCGCGAAGACGGGCATCCTGAGGCCGAGGTGGAGTCCGACTGCTGCCCTTGCCAGCACCCACCTCCTGGTCAGGTTCTGCCCCCGCTGGAGGCGCAAGAGGCCTCGTTCCAGAAGAAGTTTGAAAACTTTCTACACAACGCGATCACCATCCCCATGTGCGAAGAGCGCGCGCGGCCTGGGCGGGTCTGATGAGGGGGGCCCGTGAGGGGCGGGTCTTGCGGGAGGAGTGGGGTTTGTGGGTGGGGCCTTGCTTGTGTGGGCAGGTGCCGGGTTTTGGGTGCTTTTGGAGGCGGTACGCGCTGCAGAGGGCACAGGGGTGCATCCGGACAGGCCTGATAGGGCTACTCCTGGCCTCCCCAGATCCCCTTGGAAGGTGACGTCCATCAACAAGAGCCCCCAAAGGTGAGCCGGACTAGGGCAGGTGCTGAGGGGCGTGGCTTTGGGGGCTGGGCCTTGGCTCTGACTCGCTCTCCCCAGGGACTCAGGGCGGCACCGCCGGGCAGCTGGGCCCCTCCGGCTGGGGGGCAACAGCTCGGATTTCGAGATCCAGGAGGACAAGGTGCCCCGTGAGCGAGCGGTGCTGAGCGGCCTGCGCCACTTCACGGAATATCGGATCGATATCCATGCCTGCAACCACGCGGCGCACACCGTGGGCTGCAGCGCCGCCACCTTCGTCTTTGCGCGCACCATGCCCCACAGTAGGTGACCCCCACACACACCTTCTACACCCATCACCGACCCCAAGGACCCTGTGCAAAGGTTTGGGGTTTGACTTCTCGCTAACCCCAGAGCCTCGCTTTGCTTGCCCCTCTCAGTTCCCATAATCCCAAAGCTTTCCCCACCTCCCAGCTCAGCCCAGTTTAGCTTGGGTTTGAACATAAGGTGAGATGAATCACTTTTGGCCTGGCTGCTGGATGCCCCTTCCCGCAGGAGGGGCTGATGGTATTCCAGGAAAGGTGGCCTGGGAGGCCTCCAGCAAGAACAGCGTCCTCCTGCGCTGGCTCGAGCCACCAGACCCCAACGGACTCATCCTCAAGTACGAAATCAAGTACCGCCGCTTGGGAGAGGTAGGTGCCCGTGGGACCCCCATCCCAGCCCCGTTTTGTGCCTACATCGCCTTCCCAGCCAGCTGTTCTGCATTACTCTCAGGAGGCCACAGTGCTGTGTGTGTCCCGTCTTCGATATGCGAAGTTTGGGGGAGTCCACCTGGCCCTGCTGCCCCCTGGAAACTACTCTGCCAGGGTTAGGGCAACCTCACTGGCTGGCAATGGCTCTTGGACAGACAGTGTTGCATTCTACATCCTTGGCCCAGGTATACACAGCCTCTGTCACAGACCTGTATCACCGAACAGCCCTACCTGGTCCCCAGCCCACCACAGGCCCCTCCCCCCGCATCTCTCCCCATCCTCACCTCCCAGCATGGAAAGAGAAGCATGGCCTTCCCTCTGACTTCTACATCTTTGACTCTACCCTCTGCTGCCCTCTGACTGCCAGAGGAGGAGGATGCTGGGGGACTGCATGTCCTCCTCACTGCCACCCCTGTGGGGCTCACGCTGCTCATCGTTCTTGCTGCCCTTGGTTTCTTCTACGGCAAGAAGAGGTGATGATAAGTCCCACCGGTCCCCACCCCCTTTTCTCCCTGAGGCCTCATCATAAAGTCTGTCAAAGGGAGGTAGATGAGACAGTAAAAAGACAGGTCTTCCATACAGGCAGTAACTCTTCCCCTGCAGTGGCACGGAGGAAACATACCTCTCAGCTAGGGTGACCAACTCATCCCGGTTAGCCTGGGACTTTCCTGGTTTTATCAGTAAAAGTTCCACATCCTAGGAAACCCCTCAGTCCAGCCACACTGGGATTGTTGGTCACCACACTCTCACACCACCTGTCAGGTGTGAGAGTTTGTGCACCCAAGCTGAGAAATAATAAAGCTGGTCCCTTATTAAGAGGAGAAGCAGGAGGCCTGGGGATGTGTTCCAGAATGCCTGATGTCAGATCCTTCCAGGGCTGACTGCAAGAGGAAAATGGGGCTGGACCTTGATCAGCTTGGCTATAGGGACTAGCTGACAGGGCGGAAGCCCCTTTACTCCTCTGTCCTCCCTATTCCCTGTCAGATCCCAGGAATAGGGCCAAGGCCAGCTTGGAGGGTACTTAGGGATCCCCAGGAGTCATCCTGACCAAGGCTGGGGGTGTGGTCAGTAACTCCCCTCCTCCTTGAAATGTCCTTCGTCCTTCTTCTGATGTTGCTCATTCCTTCCTGAGAACCCTTCCAGCCTGACCTCCTCACCTCCCATTGCAGAAACAGAACCGTGTATGCTTCTGTGAATCCGGAGTACTTCAGCGCCTCCGATAGTAGGTCTGGGAGTGAGTGGACAGGTGGTGTGGGAAAGGGAGACAGGAGAGGAGCAGAGACAGATTTCCAGGAGACCTTCTTGCAGAAGATAGCCTTGGGACCAGAGCCCTTCAGAAGAGGAGAAGAGAAGTTGGGGGATGAGGTGTGGCAGAGAGCAGCATCCTCGCTTTGTGACCCTCCATCTCCTTGCAGTGTACGTCCCTGATGAATGGGAGGTGTCTCGGGAGCAGATCTCGATAATCCGGGAACTGGGCCAGGGCTCTTTTGGGATGGTATATGAGGGGCTGGCACGAGGACTTGAGGCTGGAGAGGAGTCCACACCTGTGGCCCTGAAGACGGTGAATGAGCTGGCCAGCCCACGGGAACGCATTGAGTTCCTCAAGGAAGCTTCTGTCATGAAAGCCTTCAAGTGTCACCATGTGGTAAGGGAGAGCCAAGGGCATTGTCGGGGTCATAATTAGTGTAAAGTTCATGTGATAAGAAAGAAAGGGTCAGAGATGAGGTTAGGGCACCATTAAGTTCAAGATTGGGACCATGGTTAGTATCCTAATTGGGGTGAAGGTCATGGTTAGGGTTAGAGGCAAACAGGGTCATAGTGGGGCCACTGTAGAGTCATGGCTAGGACTGAGATCAGTCATGATTGGGGCTCAATATTGGGTGTCCAGATCATTATTAGAGTCCTGATTGGGCTCAAGGCCAAAGATGGACCAAGTTCATGACTGTGATGATCATCAGATATGATGAAGGTCATGGGTTAGGGTCAGGGTCATTGTTAGGTCAGGAGTCAGGTTATGGTCATGGTTGGGGTTAGAGTCAGGTTTGGTGTCTGAGTCAGACTGTGGTTATAGCAGATCAGGCTTTTGGCCAAATGGGTCAAGGGGAAGGAACTAGGGGGTCTGCTAGGCCCTTTGTCTGTCCCAGGTGCGTCTCCTGGGTGTGGTGTCTCAGGGCCAGCCAACTCTGGTCATCATGGAGTTAATGACCCGTGGGGACCTCAAGAGCCATCTTCGATCTTTGCGGCCTGAGGCAGAGGTAGGGACCAGGAAGACTCTGGGGAGTGAGAGAAGGGTTGGGCACAGTGTGGGAGGTGGGGGCCAGTTCTGGACAGGAGACCAGCCTCTGAGTTCCTTCCTCACCAGCCCCCAATCTTGGCTCTAGAACAACCCTGGGCTCCCACAGCCAGCACTGGGGGAAATGATCCAAATGGCTGGTGAGATTGCAGACGGCATGGCCTACCTTGCTGCCAACAAGTTTGTGCACCGAGATCTAGCAGCCCGCAACTGCATGGTGTCCCAGGACTTCACCGTCAAGATCGGGGGTACAGAGGGTGCCAGGCAGATGAGGGCGGCCTGAAAAGTAAAGAGACTCCCTTAAGCTAGGCATCAGGAGACCCACAGCCCTGGTCCTGACAGCCTGTGAGACCCTTGGCAAGTCACCCCCACCCTAGATCTTAGTCTCTTGTCCAAGGGCAGAGGGGTTTGGATGGGATGAGCTCTGAGGTCCATTGAGTCCCTCTTTCTAGGGTTCTTGGTGACTCTGGAGGATGAGAAGATTGGGAGAGGTATCCCAGGGGCAGGAGCTAGTGTGTGGCTCTTATGCCCCACACCTCCTCCACACTCACCCTCACTTTCCAGACTTCGGGATGACTCGGGACGTGTATGAGACAGACTATTACCGCAAGGGTGGGAAGGGGCTGCTGCCCGTGCGCTGGATGGCCCCCGAGTCCCTCAAAGATGGGATCTTCACCACCCACTCGGATGTCTGGTGGGGCCGAGCTGGAACATCCAGGGATGTGGAGGCGGGATCTGGGGAGGGGCCTGGAACACCCCCATCCCTTGGAGTGCACTGAGCAGCATGAAGCGTGCTGGGCTCAGGAGCTCCTGCATGCCCTCCAGGTCCTTCGGCGTGGTACTCTGGGAGATTGCCACCCTGGCTGAACAACCCTACCAGGGCCTGTCCAACGAGCAGGTGCTGAAGTTCGTCATGGATGGCGGGGTCCTGGAGGAGCTGGAGGGCTGTCCCCTTCAGCTGTGAGTTACCTCCCCTGCCCCTTCCTCATTGCTGATCTACCTACAACCCTCCCCCACCCAACTCCATGATTCTGGCTCACCTCCTCTGATGCTTTGACATCCACTGACCCTCAGCTATGAGCGCCACCCCCCCATCGCAAACCCCCAAGACTCCCATTTAATCCCTTCTCACTCTCCCAGACATAATGGCCCATGATGCCCACTCCCATCAATTGACCCTCAGTGCAGGAGGCTGAGAGTGCAGCAGGGGCTCCCGGATGCCTCTGACCCTGCTCCCCCCACCCACCAGGCAGGAGCTGATGAGCCGCTGCTGGCAGCCAAACCCACGCCTGCGCCCGTCTTTCACACACATTCTGGACAGCATACAGGAGGAGCTGCGGCCCTCTTTCCGCCTCCTCTCCTTCTACTATAGCCCTGAGTGCCGGGGGGCCCGGGGCTCCCTGCCTCCCACTGATGTAGAGCCTGACTCCTCACCCAACCCAAGAGGGGCTTCCTCAGACTGCAGCCCTCAAAATGGGGGTCCAGGGTACTGAGGGGCACCTCATTCCCTGGCTGGCTGGCCTCCCATGGGGAGAGAGGAAGGGACCCAACCTCTGTGGCTGAGATGCCTGAATGTTCACCCCCACCCCCACTCAGGGCAAGGGGTGGCCGAGGGTGGGGCAGAGAACAGGAGCAGGGAAGGCTGTGGGGGTGGGCAGAGGGGTCTCACCATAGGAGTTTCTCAGACTCTGAGTCCCTCGGGGGAAAGCAAGCAGGGTCAAAGCCGGAGGAGTAGAGATCAGGTCAAGGACAGACGTCCTGCCCTCAGAGCAAGGGACCCCACTCAGACTAGGAAGAGGGGGCCCGCCCACCCTAGAGGCCCTGCCCCTCAGTTTGGGGTCTCCTCTGGACAGGTAGGTCCATCGACGTGTTTGAAATCAGATGAGCAATCAGAAGCAAGCCTGGGGCGCTCTCCGTGCATGTGTGGGAGAGTGGTGGGGGGTCCACATGACTGCCTTGCTTGCCACTGCTTTTCACCTCCTCCCCTCAGCTCCACTGACCAGGTGGCATGGGGAGAACCCAGGGGCCTGGAGAGTGGTTCCCAGCCTGCCTGCCCTCACCTCCTCCTCTCCTCTTGCCCCACCCAGGGCTCCCCAAGCTTGGTGCTCCTTCCTCCTTTCCTCCAGGGCATCCCTTGGAGTATAGTCACCCTTTCTCCAGTCCCTCCGCTCAATGATTAGCCCTGGATGCTTAAGGCTTTCAGAGCCTCATCTTCCTCCCTCCCCTCACCCTCACGCAGCCCTGCCCCCACCCCTGCCTCTCATGGGAAGACTGGAGAAGGCACAATAAATGCTGAGGCCTCTTTGTACCCTGGTCCCAGGCAGCCCATTATCTCTCCATCTACATGGTGTTAACACCGAATGAACTTCCTTTCTCTCTCCTCTGGGACTCGAGGTGGTGACCCTAAGGCAGAGACACGGGATAAATACACTGCTGTCAAACACCACCTCCATGAGGACCCGAGCAGCCAGGGTTGCCATGGCAGTGAGGCAGGACAATCTTGCTATTATCTCCCACTCAGGACCAGAAGTGGTTGAGCCCGGCAGGGAACCTTTGTGTCTGGCCTCCAAGCAGAACCAACCAGTCCCCGACACCTCATCTTAATTTCATCCCTTGTTATGTTTGTTATATCGGTCCACTGGGTAGGTATTTTCTGGAGTGTCATAGGACAGACTTTAAGTGGGCAGACATGGGGCAGGGGAGAGGCCCTGATGACATCACCTGTTCATGCCAGATGCCCCCACCCAAGCCAGGGAACACACAGCAGAGCAGGGTCTGTGTGTCTGGTACCCTGTGGTTATCCTGGGAGGTCAGAATCTCAGTGTTCGTCACTCGTGTAGAGACACCATTGAGGCATGTGGATGTTGCACAGGAGAGCCAGCTCCCAGACTTTTCTGCCAGTGCCATGAGGGCATTTGAAAGGGAAGAGTTGCAAAAGAATGACTTCAAACCTTGACGAAGGGGGTGGCAGCGGGAGGGGCTGCCCACGGCTCAGAACTCTTTAGCTTCCTGCACCCAGGGGCTTGGGGCATAGCTGCCACGCCACACACATGCCACACGCTCTGGGTCTGGCGAGATGAGCCTTTCTGTGCACCCTTGCTCACGCCCGCCAGCAGCTGTCCTGCAAACCACAGCTCCCTCACACCAGAGTGGAGTGGGCACGAGTCTGCGTGAGGCCGTCTCTATGACAACAACTACCCTGTTATCCGCACAGGGTCAGGGTGGGCAGCAAGGACCACTTGTGTGGAGCCCCACCCCTCCCCTGCCCCGCATTGGTGACTGAAGCAACAGTGACACCTAATGGTTACCAGCAGAACCGCAGCTAAGGGAAAAAGTTGGGGAGTTTGGGCTTCCCTGCCTTCTGTTGCTGGGTCTCTGAGAGGCCTCCAGGAGGGTGGAAGGGTAGAGAGACTCCACGCAAGCCCTGGCTCTGAGACCTGCACACTCACACAGAGCACACAGGCATGCCTGCATTTGCACACGCCTGCAGGGCAGCAGTGGGGTCAACCCCTCTCCCCACTACCTATGCCCCCTAACCCTCACAGTGCCGGTCGTCTGGATGTGGAAGAGTTTAAGGAAGGGATTGGAAGTCGAAGAAAAGAGGGCTTCAGAAATATGCCGTCGGGGCTGCACCTGCAAGGATGGGCAGGTGGTGGCTGGCCCAGAAGTACTTCTGAGGAAGGACGTAGGAATGCTAGGAAATAAGCTCTATTGCTGTCCAAGTCCTAAAAAAGAAGTGGATTTAACTAGGTAGCAAGATAGATGGAGGTTGGACTTCAGGAGGGACTTCCCAACGCTACAGGGAAGCTTTGGGGAGGGAAGATATGTCTCCTATCTGAAAGACAGTTGCAGACAGACAACAGGTTGACCTGGAGAAGGAAGGATGAACACCTACCACAGAGGCAGAACAGTAAATGCAGCGACTAAAATCCAGAAACACCCGTCTTGGTCCCCCTCCTCTTCCCCAGATTCAGACAGAACTCCAGAAAAAAAAACCTGTAGCTGGCTGGTAGAAGACAGGTGAGCATAAAAGAAGGGAGTGTTTACCATCCATCCCACAAAACTGTCCCTGTGGCCTTGTGGCAGGTCCTCCACACGAGAATGGGTGCTGGGGACTATGGATCTCATACCCTACCCCCTCTAAGCTCAGGAACAACTGATGCATCTTTGTGGGGGCTGGGAGAACAGGTTGGAGTTCTCTGGGGAGAGAGGCCCAGGGGCCTCGGGGAGGAGGTGGAAATGGTCCGAAGTCAAGTGAGCTGTGCCACTGAGCCAGGCCTCGGTGGCAGCAGGATGAGGTTCCTCTTCCTCTAGGCTCACCGTTATTCTTCCTCTAGGCTCTGGCTATGGAGCAGAGGGTAGTTCCTGGCTGTCACCAAGTAGGAAGAAGAATGGGGTACAAGGACATGAGAGCTCAGCTTCCGACACCTGCTCATACCAACGTGTTTTATCCCGCCCCATAATACCAAGCTCCAAGTCCCAGGGAGCTTAGATGGCAGAGTACCAGGTCTTAGATGTCCAGCCAAGGGACAGTCCTGGAGTAGACACTTTGGACCTTGCCCTTGGCCCAGTGTCGACACACTGTGGAAGCTCCTCCCCTGGTCCTTGAGCTGTTTGGCATCTTCTCACACTTTCTGTTGAGGGCTAAGGACAAGGGGGGTGTTAGTATGTGACCACCAACCCACAGCGAAGGTCTTCCTGCTTCCAGCCAGAGGCTCCCATGCACAACTCCTCAGGCCAACACCACCTGCTCCCAGGGGTAGGACTGAAGTTTTGGTCTCCTCCAAGCCCTGTGAGGTCGATTGACAAAGTACTGACACTCCCTGCCCACCCCCTTTCTTTGCACAGGAGGCAGAGAGCTTGAACCACCTGGCTCATCTCCTGGTCATCCACCATGAAATTGAGCCCCTCTGGGTTACTTGGCCAAGGGCCCACTAGTAAGTGATCACTAGGGTGACACCATCCACTGCTGGAGAGGGTGGGGAATGTAGCATCCTCTTGAATGTGTGCCAAATAAGGAATCCAGGTGGGCGGAGCTGGGGATGGGTTTAGAGCAGATGATACTTGGCGAGCCCCTGGACCCTGGATGCAAAGCTGAAGTGAATGGTGCTTAGGGAGCCCTGGGCACATAGTGCAGAAGGTACCTGGTGACTCCCTGGTACACAGTTGGAGCACAAGGTGCTTGGCGAGCCCCAGATGCACGGTCAGATGGGAAGGGCACTTGGTGAGATAGGAGCTGGAGATCAAGTCCTCAGCTGCAGCTGATGCCTGGCTGAGGGAAGGCTCTTTAAAGGGGCCACATGGCTCAGAGTTCTGATGTCCTTGCTGTTGAAAAGTGGCCTGATGGGCCATGGGTTAAGTGTTCAGAATGGGTGTGGCGAGGGGTGGGGTGACCACTGGGCGTGGATATCTGGATTTCCCTAACTCTGAAATATTTGCCCTTCTCCAAAGCCAGGAGATCTAGACACCTGCCCAGGATCTTGGCTAATTGCATAGCTTGTCCAGCTCCAGTTTAGATATGCTCTTCATTCAGCCCTGTGAAATATGCTCCTCATTCAGTCCTGTGAAGGCAGCACATCTGAAAGGTTTGGCCTCCCCGACTTAGCAGGCCCAGAGTTGCAGGAAGATTCCAGCCTCTCCTCACCTTCAGCACTCCCACCATGAAAGAGGAGGGAGGAGGGAGGGGCATAAGGGAGGCACTCACAGGGTGAAGATAGGACTGAAGTTCCAGGACCAAAAAGTGAGGCTAGTTCAGGGACAGAGGGCATTCCTTCTTGCCTCTCTCCCTACCCTCTCCTTCCACACAGAGGGAGGTAGCTGTCAAGCACCAAGGCCTCTAGATGTCAGAGGACAAGAAAGAATGGGGATGCCAGGTAGGTCATGAGGAGAGAAAGAAATAGAGCAGGGTATGGAAGAGAGAGGCAGCGGTAGGGAGACGGGAACTCAGAAACGTCCCTATGCACAGCTGTGGAAGCTCTGAGGACACCCCGGGACTTTTTACCCAGCCCTGTCCCTTTGATGTCTGTGGGTCTGGCCCCCAACCCTCCCCACTTGTGAACAACAGGGGGACTTTCTGCTCAGTCATTTCTGGAGATGAGATGGGTCCCATCCTGAGGGCCCGCTCTGGCTCCCAGCCTCCCAGGTGTGTCACCCTGTGTCTTAAGCAGAACTGGACAGGAGGAGGGGGTCAGATAGACACGCAGGAGGAGACAGGGGAGGACAGATGAAGCAGAGAAGACAAGGGTGGCAGCCAGGAGGGAATTCTGAGACTATGAAGAGGGATTCTCAAGAAAATGAGACAAAGGGCAGAAGTTGACAGCAGGGTCAGACAAGAAGCGGAGAGGGAGAAGGGGCCTGGCCAGCAACCCTCCCTAGATGGCGGCAACTTCCGGGGCATGGGAGGCACAGATGTGAAGGAGGCAGGGGTGCCTCTTTTGGAAGCAGAATTTCCTAGGGGAGAGACCTTAATGCTGGAAGGCCAAGAGCTTAAATAAGATAATGGATGCCCAGTGCTTTGTAAGCTATAAAGCACTATACAAATTATTGTCGTTGTTATCTGGTTGTGATATCATTTACAAAGACAATGCAGAAGTACATTTAGTGACACGGAAAGATGGCCACGATGAACTGTGGAGTGAAAAAAGCAGGTTACAGATAATATAAATGATGCCATTTTTTACATTTCCATGTACAGATTCAGAAAAAGTATCTGGAAGCATAAATATGCATCTGGGTGATGAGTTGTGGATGATTTATATCTTCTTTTTGCTTATCTGTATTTTCCCTTTGTGTTTTTTAAAGAACATACATTATTCATGCAGGGAAAAACAAGCAGTTTGCTTTTAAAAGAACGAGGCTTCCTGCCCAGAGGTCTGGGCTCAGGATGAGTGAACAGAGCCTTACAGGCCCCCCGCTCTGCCCCCTCGCTACCTGGGTGTGTATCGCGGGCTCTGTCGCATACATACTCTCCAAGAACATTTTTTTCCTCCATGTTTTGGGCTGGGACAAAGTCCATTTTCTTGAATTCAGGATTGGCAGCATGTTTTTGTAGCCCTACCATGTCTTCCATCCCAGGAGACATAAAACAGGTGGGAAGTAGAGAAAAGCAGACACTTCTCAGAAATTCCTAGCAACCCTAGGCTTACCCCAAGGGAGGCCAATAGCTCTCTATTTACAGGATCTTTGGGGCCATAAAGTGAGGGCACCTTCCCCTCCCGACCCTGTGGGGTCAGCCTCTGCCTGTAGTGGCTCAAACTCCCAAGTCTGGGTTCCCACACCCTTCCATTTCTCACACATTCCATGCCCATCACCTAGACGTGTCTCCTTTTTCCATTCCTTCCCTGATTCTCTGCCCACCCTTTCCTCCCAGTCTAAGTGTGGACCATCACACCCCTTGAGGCCCTCCCCAAATTCTTCCTCACTGGGCTCCCACTCTCCTTTCTTTCCCAGCCTGAAAATACAACCGCCGCCCCGCCGCCCACTCCTGAATCTCCTCCCTCAGAGCCACTCCTCCCCACCTACCGAGAATAGTTTTTGTTCTGTTTCATTTTTTTTTGAAACAGGGTCTCTATCACCCAGGCTGGAATGCAGTCAGAATAACATTTAACATAAGTAACTCCTTATACTGGCAAAGAGTTTTCTATTTCCAAATTAGATTTTTTTAAATCTACTTTAGAGAGGGCGGCATCAATGATGTGAGAAGCAAAATGACTCGCCTAAGATCACATAGGCAGTTACTGGAGGTCCAGCCCACATCCACCGCCCCACTCTGCCTCGAGGACAGAGAATACAGCTGCATTTTCCTCTCTTGGCCTTCAGTCTCTGTCTATAGTTCTAAACTGCATCTTCCCTGTGCCCAGGCTGTGGCATTTAAGCCTTCTACTTCTAGCTGCAACCTGCCTTTCCAGCATCATGATATGCCCCAGCCTAATACAAAGCCCATGTTTCAATCAGTCTAGACTCTTCCCTATCTGCCAGCTTGTACTGTGTCACCCACCACCACGCCTGGGACTTGCATCTTCTGAGACTGGCCTTCACATCTGTCCCCGTTCCCTCCTCTGCATCCTTGGTCTCTGTGGCTTCCCCGTGATGCCCTGTCTGATCTCTATACCGCCCACAAGGCATTTAATACCTACTACCATACACAGCTATGGTGTGAGTGTTAGGCGTCCCCTTAGGAAAACAGAAACCACTCCAGGTATTTCCACAGATAGAGAGTATTGAATATAAGGGATTGACTTTACTGGTGCGAAAGGGTTGAGAAGCAAAAAGAGAACACTAAGTAACACAGAGATAACTGCAGGAAGAAGCTAACTCCCCTAGGCTGGGGGAACAAAGAGGCGAGTTGAGGTTGTGAGAATCTAAAAATGCAAGAAAGGGACCCTATAGAGGTGGGGTCCCTCAGAGGAGGAGGTGGTGCTGCCCAGCTGGTACCCCAGCAATACTGAAAGGAAACAAACAGAAAGAAGTGAGTCATCCCCTGTCTCCCAGCAGCACCCACTACTGGCAGAACCTAACAGAGCGGGCAAAGGAGTCTGGGAAGTGTGGTTGGCAGAGTTTCAGCCCCAGCCTCACAGAGCAGAGTAGAGAAGGGAGGGTTTAGAGCCAAGAAACAATAAGCAAATGAGCAGCATCATGGTAGTTATTATTTTTCTTATACCTAAAATATATTGAGCACCTACCACATGTCTACACTTGACATACACTTTTTTTTTTTTTTTTTTTTTGAGACACAGTCTCGCTCTTATCGCCCAGGCTGGAGTGCAGTGGTGCAATTTTGGCTCACTGCAACCTCCGCCTCCCAGGGCCAAGCAATTCTCCTGCCTCAGCCTCCCAAGTAGCTGGGATTACAGGGGTATGCCACCATGCCCAGCTAATTTTGGTATTTTTTAGTAGAGATGGGGTTTCACCATGTTGGCCAGACTGGTCTCGAACTCCTGATCTCAGGTGATCCATCCGCCTCGGCCTCCCAAAGTGCTGGGATTACAGGCGTGAGCCACCACGCCCAGCCTTGACTGCACTTTAACACAAAAAAAAATCTTGTAAGCTCACACTATTGCTGACATTTTACAGATGAGGAAAGTGAGCCTTACAGAAGTCAAATAACTTGCTCAAAGTCCCACAACTAATAAATGGCAGAGCTGGGATTCAAAGTCAGATCTGTACACCTGTTTTCCACTATATCACACTGCCTACATGGTGTACCACTCTGGGCCAAGAGGGCTTTGGAGATGGGTGGGCATAAGTCCTTATGAGCAGGATGGTGTCTGTATGGCCCCAGGACCAAAATGTGTTTAGCAAAAAGTGATGTGCTGAATACCCACTCATGGTAGGTCCTGCGGTGGGTGAAGAAGTCACAAAGATAGGCAATAACAAGCCCCTACCCTGAGGGGCATGCTATCTGCTGGGAGAGAATACATGTAGACAAACAATTGCAGTACACCATGACAAACCCTCATGCAGCTGTGTAAGAACCAAATGCTACGAGAGCACCACAAATGAAGGAATGAGGATGATGAAACTCGGATCTCGATGCTTCCCTGCTGAAAATCCTTCAATGGCTCCCCAGTGCCAGTGAGGTAAGCACAAAGCTCGCAGGCAGGCCTACCTCTAGGCTTCATCTCTTGAGCCTCCTGCCCCTTCACGCCCATACCATCCTCCAGAGGGCTTTGCAGCTCTAAGCCTGCAGGCCCTCATTCACTTTGCTCCTGCGACTCAGCATCATCCACTCTCCTCCACCTCTCCCTTCCCATATATCTTGAGGATCACCTACTCCCCCTTTAAATCAGCTCTTTCAACTGCTGCCTCCTCTCTGAAGCCCTTACTGATTTCTCTTCCCCTTGCAATCTTATCCTAGGCAGAATAGACCACTCCTTCTTATACCCCTTCCCCCAAATCCTTGCTTCAAAGTTAAACTCTGAATGACCTGGATTGTTTGTGTATGTATCTTTGTTTTGTTTTTTTTTTTTTGAGACGGAGTCTTGCTCTGTCCCCCAGGCTGGAGTGCAGTGGCGCGATCTCGGCTCACTGCAAGCTCCGCTTCCCGGGTTCACGCCATTCTCCTGCCTCAGCCTCCCGAGTAGCTGGGACTACAGGCACCCGCCAACACACCCGGCTAATTTTTTGTATTTTTAGTAGAGACGGGGTTTCACCGTGTTAGCCAGGATGGTCTCGATCTCCTGACCTCGTGATCCGCCCGCCTCGGCCTCCCAAAGTGCTGGGATTACAGGCTTGAGCCACTGCGCCCGGCACGTATATCTTTCTTGCCCTCATGTTTCATTTATCTTTGTAGCCCTTAAAACCATAACAAACTCCAGTACATTCTAGGCTTCAAATAGGTGCTTGATGAATTAATGAAAACAAACCAACTAGGGGCAGAGAGTACAGAAAGGGAAAAAAAATACTACCTTGAGAGCCAGACCTGAACTGAATCTTGGTTCAACATACTTAACTAAAACTAGTTGTTTAATTTGCTCCAGCAAAGTTATTGGTAATTTACTTCTCCAATCCTCAAGTTAAGTCACCCGTCAAATGGAAAATCCACCATGTACCTCGGGACACATGATCCCTGAGCCAAAGCATCAACTGGACCAGCTGCCTCTTCCCTCAGGTGGTCGCGGATGATGTTGGTACCACATGTGAGGACCTCAGTCCCTGGGGCTACACTAGGAAGTCTGGAGGCCTGACTGCCATGACTCCTCCTCAGCCACCAAGTCTGTACTCAGCCACGATGGAGGAGGGAAGACGGAAACCCTTCAATCTCCCATCCCTTCTAGCCCTCTAGTTCCAGCACTCAGCGTCTGTGAGAACCTCAATTCCCTCCAACATCTTTCTGCCCTAACCCTCACATCCTCTAGCTCCTGTGATACCTTCAGCTTCATGGGTCCCTCAGAACATCTGGAGCCTCCTTGGGTTCTCTAGGGTATCTCTTGGTATCCTTGAGACCACCAGGATACCAAGCAGTTTCCCTCCCTGATGACTTCCAAGCAGTCCTGGAACTTGGCTCTCAAGTCGCCAAGCAGTCTCTCTGCCAGTCTCTCCAGATTCCCAGGCTCTCTCATCCTCTTCACCATCCCTCTCCACTCCCTCCAGGCACTGCCAGATCTGACCCAGCACCATCTGGACACATGGCCACCTGACACAGAACTACAGCTGCTGCGGGGCTCCACCCCCTGCCCTCCTGTCACCACTGCCCCAGCCGGTTCATTGCAATTCAGTTTAACATCAAATTCAGCCTCAGGAAACTTCTGGCAGTAAAGTACACACAGCAGGAGAGAGAAGTAGAGAAGTGGGAAGGGCAAGCTGATCTGACCCAGCATGCTCCTGCCACAGCTCCAGATGACCCCCCTGCCTCCACATCCTTGCCCAAGCCCTTCCCTATGCTCAGGACACCCTCTCCACCGATGACTTCTTATTGGGATTCTACTTAGCTCCCAAGGCCCAGCCCAGATGCCCCCAGACTGCACTCTCTTGACTTTCCTCCCCTCCTCTCTAGGATGTAAGCCCCTTGAGGAGAGAGGATGACATTTGGGAGCCCTTTCAGGGCCCAGCAGCATGCAGGGTTGAAGGGAGAGATAAAGCCAGAGGGGAGACCTGAGGTCTGACCCTCAGCCCTAGTCAGCAAGAACAAAAAGGTTGCTAAATGCTCCCTTCAGGATTCAGGGGGCTGGTAGAAAAGAAAGGAAGAAAATATCCAAGCCTCAGACAGCTGGCACATCCATTTGCTGATAGAATCCCAGAACCTTGCTGGGCGCGGTGGCCCATGCCTATAATCCCAGCACTTTGGGAGGCCAAGGTGGCCGGATCACCTGAGGTCAGGAGTTCGAGACCAGTCTGGCCAACATGGCAAAACCCCATCTCTACTAAAAGTACAAAAATTGGCCAGACCTAGTGGTTCATGTCTGTAGTCCCAGCTACTCAGGAGATTGAGGCAGGAGAATCACTTGAACTGGGAGGCGGAGGTTGCAGTGAGCAGAGATCACGCCACTGCACTCCAGCCTTGGTAATAGAACGAGACTCTGCCTCAAAAAAAAAAAAAAAAAAGAATCCCACAACCTCTCTTCTAGAAAGGTGTTATTCCCCCGTTTACCAGACAGCAACTGAAGCTTGGAGAGATCAAGAAACTTGCCCAGGTTCACCTGGGCACAAGGGTGGAGGACGGGTGAAGATACAATAAGAGAGGCTATTTCCCAGCTAAGTCTATCCCAGTGAAATGTTGAGGCACACCAGAGATTCCTGGCAGTCTCGTAACCTGGGCTGCATGTAGACAGCGCTGTCATGGAGGGCTCAGCTGTTCCAAAGTCCAAGACAGCCCCCTCTGTTTGACAGAGCTGCTGGCCTGGGCCCAGGCTTCCACACACAGAGTAACTGATTCCACTTTAAAGGTGAAAACACTTCTATTGCAGTGATCACAATGTGTATCAAAGTGGTAAGCACAGTTTCCAGAAGTGGGCTGTGCAAAGCAGCGTTCAGGCCATGCAGAGCAGAGCCACAGACGGGCTGTGCTGAGACTGCCCCACTGCGTGGAGAGCAATGCTTAGACAGCAGGCTTGGGATAGAATGGCAATCGGGTGTTTCAATGCTAACGATCAGACTCTCTGCTCTCCTTGTTTGGCCCTTTTCAAACAGAAAAAGACAACTGGGCCAAGCGCAGTGACTCATGCCTGTAATCCCAGCACTTTGGGAGGCCAAGGCTGGAGGATCACCTGAGGTCAAGAGTTCAAGACCAGCCTGGCCAACATGGTGAAACCCCCATCTCTACTAAAAACACAAAATTAGCTGGGTGTGGTAGCAGGCACCTGTAATCCCAGCTACTCAGGAGGCTGAGGTAGGAGAATCCCTTAGAACCCGGGAGGCAGCGGTTGCATGAGCCGAGATCATGCCACTGCACTCCAGCCTGGGTGACAGAGCAAGACTCTGTCTCAAAAAAAAGAAAAAAGAAAAAGACAACTGGTTTGAGTCTGCTGGGTGGGTACTTGAGCACGAGCATTCCTTCTCCTTACAGTGTCATCCTACCCAGAGCTGGGCCCAACGAGAGACAGTCTATCCCCAAGGGCCTCCCTGTCCAAAAGGCAGGATCCTGAGGGTGGCCAGGACTCTGGAACTCTCTGCAGAACCTGGGCTGGGGAGGCAGACTTCTGGGCTGGAGGGACGTGTGCAGCCACTCCACAGCCCTCCCCACTGCCTTTTTAGTTCCCCCCCATCTTTGGTCCTGCTCTGCCCCACCCCAGAACTGAAAAGGGGGGATGAGGGATGCGGAGAGCCTTTTTCTGTGGCTGTGCTGTGTGCTGTAGGTGGTGGCACCCACTGTCCCCTGTTGGGACACTCTCCCTAGACCTTGAATGGCTGGCTCCTTCTCACCTGTCACCTCATGGAGAGGCCTTCCAAAAGCATCACCTACTCTACATCTAACACCCTACACTGTCATCCTCATACCTCCTATTCGCTCCCATCATGAGCTGAAATCCCTTTTCCTATTTGTTCATAAGTTTATTTCTCTCTCCACCACCAGAATAAAGGCTCCCAGAGAGAAAGGCTGTGCACATCTTGTTTGCTGCTATATCCCCAGGGCCTGGCACTGCCAGCTACATCAAGGGAGGGCTCCACTCTGTTGAATGAGCTGACTGGATGGACTTCCACTTCTTATTACTCCTCTAAGGATATAATAAATAGAACAATGATAATAATTCCGGCCTGACAGCAGCAGCCTTTAACAGTTGACAAAGCAATGCACTGAGTCACTGGTCATTTCCTACGTACAATGACTTAGTCTGGGTTATTCCCATTTTACATATGGGGAAAATGAGGCTCAGAGGGCCTCTGGGATTTGCCACAAGCCACACAGCCTTTCTGGTGGCGGAGCAGAGACTCAAAAAGACCCTGACTCCCACCACTCTCCTTCCATAGCCTCACAGTCACCCGTATACAGAAGGGTAAACCACAGCTCCTTCTTCCTCATCATCCTCGTCCACGCGGGTGCCCTTGGCAAACACAGGCATGTGAGTGAAGAATCATCTGCCACACACAGAGGCTGACCCGCGACTGTGCGTGAGGAGAAGCATGGAGACAGCCTGTGAGGCAGCCCAGTGGGGAGCGTGGAAGAGGAGTCGGCACAAGCTGCCTCTCCCTGGAAGGGCTGTTATCCTCTAAACCTTCCTTTTCTTCCTTTCTTTGCTTTTTTTCCCTCAAAATGTCAGCATCTCTTGCATGCCAGCATTTTACCAGGCACTGAGAATTCAACATAAATAAGACAAGGTTACCACCTCAGAGTGGAAACAAATGAAGAAAATAAACTCGAAACCTATCACTTCTGCCATTGATTTATTGTCTATTCAAGTAAATCAGCTGATCTTTGAGCCCTCTATAATATATTAAAAACCAAGCAAATGATCTAATTTATCAATATCAATAATAATATTACAATTGCAAATGGCCTTATAATTTTCAAACATTGGGTATATTATAGGCTGGATGCGGTGGCTCATGCCTGGAATCCCAACAATTTGGGAGCCTGAGGCAGGAGGATCACTTGAGCCCAGGAGTTTGAGACCAGCCTGGGCAACATAGTGAGACCCCCATTTCTAAAAATAAAAAAGAGGATATATTAATATACTATATAACATTTTGTGAAATAAGTTCTTTTCATACCTTCATAAGAACAAGGAACGATTTTACTAGGACTGGCTCATTATAAATTCATGCACTAATTCTATAATAAAGCCTGATTTAGAAACAGCCAGACACATGGCAGACCCACGGAGAAAAAGTAGCTGTTGAAGTCAGGGCCAGAAGCTGACCATTTCACGTTCATAGTCTCTCACTTCTATTTCACTTCTTTTGTTACCTAATTTTTCAATTAGAAGTAAGAGGCACTAATATGCAGCCAGGCAGAGTGGCTCATGCCTTTAATCCCAGCACTTTGGAAGACTGAGGCAGGAGGATCAATTGAGTCCAGGAGTTCAAGACCAGCCTGGGCAACATAGGGAGACTCATCTCTACAAAAAAATTTAAAAATAGGCCAAGTGCAGTGGCTCACACGTGTAATCTCAGCACTTGGGGAGGCCGAGGCGTGTGGATCACCTGAGGTCAAGAGTGTGAGACTAGGCTTGCCAACATGGTGAAGCCCTGTCTCTACTAAAAATACAAAATTAGCCAGGCATGGTGGCACACGCCTGTAATCCCAGCTACTTGGGAGGCTGAGGCAAGAGAATCCCTTAGAACCTGGGAGGTGGAGGTTACAGTGAGCCGAGATAGCAGCACTGCACTCCAGCCTGGGTGACAGAGCGAGACTCTGTCTCAAAAAAAAAAAAAAAATTAAAATCAAAAAATAAAAATTAACTGGGTGTGGTGGCGTGCACCTGTGGTCCCAGGTATTTGGGAAGCTGAAGTGGAAGGATTTCTTCAGCCTGGGGGTTCAAGGCTACAGTGAGATGTGATCGTGCCACTGTACTCCAAAAGTTAATAAGCAATGGTTATTTCTTTTCCCCCAGAAGTGAGCTCCAAAACAAGGAGCTGAGTTTTTATTTACTTTTGCATGTTTGGTGAACTGTAGGCATAGAATCCGTGTTTACTAAATAGATACAGGAAGAGTAACTATAAAGTAATGCTTTGGCTCTACAAATGCCTAGAACTGTTCAGAGAAAAGGCATTATGTGAAATCTAAGATATCCCACTGCTCCTTTCAGTAGTGTTGTGGGAGTATGTTATGATTGCTCATGATGTTGGCAAAGCACATTCTGCTGAAAGAAAAACTACTTGCAAAAAGATACTATGATTCTGCAAATGAGTCCATGTTTCAGGTTTAAAAGGCTGCAAAGCATGCATTCCTGCAAGGGTAGGGTTTGGGCTGGTGGTTAGAAAAACATTCTGGATTCTGATTTCTTAAAGCTTGAAACTGAACTGGATGTGGTGGTGTGTGCCTCTAGCCCCAACTACTTAGAGTTCAAGTCTAGCCTGGACAACATAGCAAAACCCCAGCTCTTAAAACAACAAAGAAAAAAAGTTTGAAAAGGGTCTTCTCAGGGCAATTCCATACAGAGCTCTTTTGCTCTAGTAATAGTTCGAGGCTTTGGAAAGTCCTGCTCCTTTTCCTTTTTCCTCAGATGTCTTTAACATGAACTCATTCTGTGGAAAAGCAGTTGGCAGTGCCCACCCATCTGTGGGGGGCTGCGTCCTTAACTCTTGGCAGCTATACTGGCTACTGATTGAGATCCCAAAATCTGAAACCAGACCATCTGGTTCTAATCCCCACTTCCTCTCTGTGTGACCCTGGGCAAGTCATTTAACTTCCCCAAGTCTCAGACTCCCTGTCTGTAAAGTGGGGAGAATAATAATAGCACCCACTTCATGGGCCGGTTATAAGGGCAGGTGAGTTCAAACCGGTAAAGCGCTTAGCACAGTGTTTGCTCATGGCAAGCCGGACATGACGGCATATCTCTCTCCACCCCCATGGCCTACAAGTTTCAAATTGGAAGCCCCAGGTTCAGATTAGTGTTCTTATTGTGTGACAGAAGCTAAGTCTCTTGATCATGATCTCAGTTTTCTCACCTGTAAAATGGCACCAGGTAATCCTCAAATAAGGCAAGGCCAGGCCTTGGCAGTTATTTGTCAAGTAATAACTGAATATACAAGGTAATGATGGGCCATTGTTAAGGTTTGGACACAAAGGGCAGAATGGTAAAAATTAAAACTCATCAGTTTTGTTCCCTGAAAGCAGACAGTAGGAATAAAAAGGTGAAGAACTCTGTCTGTATGATCCACTGTGCATATTATTCTTGCTATATTGGACACAGATCTCCTCAGATTCCCTTGATCACCATATTCTTTCCAAAAGTCCCATGCTAGAGCTTGCTAAAAAGGACAAGATGTTGCACCCTGCGCTTCCTAGCACTGAGAAAGAGGCAAGGCATTTATTTGGCCTCTTTGGATTTTGGAGGCAAGATATGCTGCACTTGAGAATCTCGTTCAACCTAGTTAATGGGTGACCCAGAATTCAAGCAGTCAATTCAGGTGAGTCCCAGGATAAGAAAGGTCCCTGCTGGGCTAGGTGCAATGGCTCATGCCTGTAGTCCCACCACTTTGGGAGGCCGAGGCGGGCGGATCACCTGAGGCCAGGAGTTCAAGACCAGCCTGACCAACATGGCAAAACCCTGTCTCTACTAAAAATACAAAATTAGCCGGGCGTGGTGGCACGTGCCTGTAATCCCAGCTACTTGGGAGGCTGAGGCAGGAGACTCACTTGAACTTGGGAGGCGGAGGTTGCAGTGAGCTGAGAGGCACCATTGTACTCCAGCCTGGGCGACAAGAGAGAAACTCTGTCTCAAAACAAAGAAAGGAAGGTCCCTACCGCTGTTCAGGCTGTGACACAAGCTGCTCTGCCTCCTGGGCTGTGTGACCCAGCATATCCAGTGGTGCTGGAATCACCATGGTGGATAAAGGATGGAGTCTTTGGTGAGCTCCCAGGGAGAACTGCAGTACACACCCTAGGGTTCCAGAACAACCCTCCCATGTCATCTCAGACAAACATGTCATGCTCTTTCTGACAAAGAATTACGCTCTGAAAAATAGCTATAGTATGCTCTTGAGCCCTAGCAGAGACTAAGTGCCTGACCAATGGGCACCAAGTGACCATTCAGCCTGAGATGGCCATCCTAAGCTGAATGATGGGTCATAAGGTTGGACGTCCAAGGCAGTAAGCCATTAAGTGATGGGAGGGATACATTCAAACCAGGCTCAAGCTGGTTCAGAACACATAAGTAAATTGCAGGAGCAGGTGGTGGCCCAGACTCCCAAATCACCTGCCTCTATTTTACTGCTTCTTCAATCCACATGTATGTCCTCTGGGCAGGGGTGGGTAGAGGGTCCATATAACCAACTGATAAATGTGCCAGGATGATACGCTGGCGCTAACAGCACTGTGGCTCCATTCGAGAGGTCCCTGAAGGACAACAGTAAAGGAGAATCCTGCCAGGGATCAGAGCTGCAAGCATATAGCTGGTCATCCACTTTGCCCATGGGGAGCGATAGTCCAGGGTAAGAATATACACCGACTACAGGGAAGTGGCACCTGGCCTGGCCAGCTGGGCAGGGCTCTGAAAGGAATAAAATGAAAAGACTGGAGAAAAGAAAGTCCGAGAAAGACATAGGGTATGGCAGGGCCGGGACTAGGGAGCATTTGCACAACCCTAAGGATGAGTGCCTCCCTAGGAACCTACTTGCCTCATCCAGGCCCAGCCCTGGCAGATGGGCCTATGGAAGTGTGCACACAGGGTGCAGATCTTTGGGATTCAACTTGTGCCCACCAAAGAGCATCTATCACTGGGGAGGCAGTGAACAACCCACTGGGCAGGATAACTCATCCTGTAGATGTTAGCCAGCCTTTCCCTTCCGCCACCTGTACCCCCAGTGCTGGCACAATGGCCTGATCAACATAGTGGACTTGGTGGCTTTTCATGGGCTCAAGATCATGGACACCTTCTCACTGAGGTGCAGAGCTACAGCCAAGCACCAAACTTGCTTGCAACAGATTGATACTGAGCCCTATACCTGGTACTATTCCTTAGCAGGGAGAGAAAACATCCAGCCATACGATAACAGGTTGATAACATCAGACCCCTTCCTCTTTTGAGGGAGCAGTGATGTGTCCTCACCAGAATGATTACAAACTCCAGCAGCACCCTCCATGTGCTTACAGAATGCCTGATCTCTCAGCATGGTATCCCACATCACAGTGCCTCAGACCAAGGAACCCATTTCACAGCAAAGAGGCACAACAATACGCTCGCGATCACAGGGTGGACTGGTCCTACCCCATCACCCATAATTAGTCATCTTGATGGAATGATGGCGTGGCCTGTTGAAGGCTCAGGAAGGCACCATCTGGGGAACAACCCTTTGTGGGGTTGGAGCCCTCTCCTCCAGGATGGAGCTTGAAACTCAACTGGATGCGGTGGTGTGTGCACAATATTGTACTGTGTCCCCTATGACCAGAATACACAGATCTGGGTATCAAGGACTGGAATCAGAAATGGCTCCTCTCACTGTTACATCCAGCAACTTATTTGTGAATGCATGCTTCCATTCACCATCATCTTGGGATCCTCCAGGCTAGAAGTCCTAGTTAACAGACGTAGAATTGTACCAGTTGACACAGTAAGAATTCCATCAAACTGGTAGCAGCAACTGCCACCTATTCACTTTGAGATCCTCATGCAGTGGACCAACAGGCAAAGGAAGGAAGTTCCTATACTGGCTGGGATCATCAATTATGGTTACCATGAGGAGCTAAAGTAGCTGCCACACCATGAGTCAGGGAGGAGAATGTCTTGTACCCAGGGACTCTCTGGGACATCTCTGAATAGTTTCATGTGTCTAGTGATGACTGTTAATGGGCTGCTACCACAACCAACAAGGACAGGGTAACTAGGGATCTACACCTTTTGGCAGTGAAGGTCTGGATCACCCTACCAGGAAAACAACTCAAACTAGATGACGTGCTAACTGAAGGTGGAGAATCTGGAATGGAGGAGGGAAACGATGAATATCAATTAGAGCCTCTGGACTAGCTACAAGTAAGAAGGCTATAGCTTTTTTTTTTTTTTTTTTTTTTTTTGACTAATCTTTTCACCTTGGTCTTTGAGAAAAACACTTTTTTTTCGTTAGTGATGGGCTCTTGCTCTGTCACCCAGCCTGGAGTGCAGTGGTGGGATCACAGCTCACTGCAGCCTCCAACCAATGGGCTCAAGCGATTTTTCCACCTCAGCCTCTCAAGTAGCTGGGACAACAAGTAGCTCACCACCATATCTGGCTATTTTTTTTCTTTATTTTTTGTAGAGACAGGGTCTTGCTTTATTACCCAAGCTAGTCTCCAACTCCTGGCTTCAGTCGAAAGAAAAACACTCTTGACTACCACCTTGAAGGGGACCCCGTGACTGGCAGGATCTGTAGCTCCCTTCTTAAGGAATAAGTAAGGAACTAGGAATGTCACCGTTTGCACAGAACAAGCTGAAGCCCAAATTATCATCTGGGAGCTGAACATAATGAGAGGGCACAGGGGGTGGACCGTGTTGGACACAAATTTTGTATGCTTCCTTAGATTCTTTTAATTGACTCTTTATTTCCAAAAGGGCTGCCTGCCTCCCAAACCACCACCGCCTCTATCAGAGCCCTTTTTTGTGGCCAGAGCTGCCTGACGTCAAAGCTGTAGTCCTGGGGATGCATGGTCTTCACACCCACATGTTGAGGCTGTCTCTCTGAGTCACCCCTCTATTTCTGATTAAAATCAAACATCACACATGGGCCATGGCATCTGGCTTCCCAAGTGGACACCAAGGTCCAGAGGATGAAACCTCTATGTCAGTTCCTATAGGATAACCTTATCCAATGGGAAGTGGGTAGCACCAGGGAGTTGGGCAGATAAATCACTCCTCCTTTCTCCCTTCTGTGGATTACTCCAACGTGTGATTTCACCTTGCACCCTGTCTGAAGAAAGTCCTCCTTGCCAAGCGAAATGCTTACCAAGCAACTGGCCGCTGCACTTTGCAGCTCATTTTGAAGTAGCCAATGCAGTAACATTGTTTGCATCTGTTTTTTGCTGCACTTCTCCTTTCCTCACCACTCTGAGCTTGGTCCCTCTTCTAGAAACACCTTTCCCCACCTTCTTCAACCCTACTCATCCTCCACAACTCAGCTCAATCTCATGTCTTCTGACATCTCAACCCCCCCCCCCACACACACCCAGGCTAAATTAGGGGCCTCTGAGGGGGGTTCCCATAGCACCAGCCTACACCACTAACTCACTACAAGCTTTAATAAGTATCTGTTAGGAAAATCCTGCCAAAGCAATCAGACAAGGGAAAGAAATAAAGGGCATCCAAATTGGAAATCAAACTGGATGTCAAACTATTGTTGCCAATAATATGTTAGTACACCTAGAAAACCCTAAAGACTCAACCATAAAGATCCTAGATCTGATACATTCAGTAAAGTCTCAGGATACAAAATCCGTGTACACAAGTCAGTAATGCTGCTGTATACCAACAACGACCAACCTAAGAATCAAATCAATAACTCAATCCCTTTTACAACAGCTGCAAAAACAAACAAACACACAAACAAAAAACTTAGGAATATATTTAACCAAGGAGGTTAAAGATCTCTACAAGGAAACTACAAGGAACTCTACAAGGAAAACTCTACAAGGAACTCTACAAGGAAAACATTGCTGAAAGAAATCAGAGATGACACAAACAAATGGAAACACATCCCATCCTCATGGATGGTAAGAATCAATATTGTGAAAATGACCATAGTGCCCAAAGCAATCTACAGATTCAATGCAATTTCCATCAAAATACCTTCATTATTCTTCACAGAAATAGAAAAAACAATCCTAAAATTCACATGGAACCAAAAAAGAGCCCATATAGCCAAAGCAATACTACACAAAAAGAACAAATCTGGAGGCATCACATTATCCAACTTAGAATTATACTACAAGTCTATAGTTATCAAAACTGCATGGTACTGGTATAAAAATAGGCATGTAGACGAATGGAACAGAATAGAGAACCCAGAAATAAAGCCAAATACATAAAGCCAATTGATCTTTGACAAAGCGTACAAAAACATAAATTGGGGGAGCTGGATGTGGTGGCTCACGCCTGTAATCTCAGCACTTTGGGAGGCCAAGGCAGGCAGATGGCTTGAGCCCAGGAGGTTGAGGCTGCAGTGAGCCGAGATCGTGCCACTACATTCCAGCCCGGGTGACAGAGTGAGACCCTGTTTCAAAAAATAAACAAATAAATAGATTGGGGAAGGACACCCTATTCAATAAATGGTACTGAGTAAACTGGCAAGCCACATGTAGAAGAATGAAACTGGTTCCCCATCTCTCACCTTATACAAAAATCAACTCAAGGTGTACTAAAGACTTAAATCTAAAGGCTGAAGCCATAAAAATTCTAGAAGGTAACATCCAAAAAACTCTTCTGGACATTGGCTTAGGCAAAGAATTCATGACTAAGACCCCAAAAGCAAATGCAACAAGAACAAAAATAAATAGATGGGGAACTAATTAAACTAAAAAGCTTCTGCATAGCAAAAAAAAAGTAATCAGCAGAGTAAACAGACAACCCACAGAGTGGGAGAAAACATTCTCAAACTGTGCATCCAACAACGCCTAGTGCCCAGAATCTCAAGGAACTCAAATCAGGAAGAAAAAAACAAATAGGCCAGGCGTGATGGCTCATGCCTGTAATCCCAGCACTTTGGGAGGTCGAGGCGGGTGGATCACCTGAGGTCAGGAGTTCCAGACCAGCCTGACCAACATGGAGAAACCCCATCTCTACTAAAAATACAAAATTAGCCGGGCGTGGTGGCGCATGCCTGTAATCCCAGCTACTCAGGAGGCTGAGGCAGGAGAATCTGTTGAACCTGAGAGGCGGAGGTGCAGTGAGCCGAGATTGCACCATTGCACTCCAGCAAGGGCAACAAGAGCGAAACTCCATCTAAAAAAATAATAATAATAAAAATAAAAATAAAAAAATAATAATCCCATCAAAAAGTGAGCAAAGGACATGAATAGACATTTCTCAAAAGAAGGTATACAAACAGGCAACAAACATATGAAAAAATGCTCAACGTCACAATCATCAGGGAAATGCAAATTAAAACCACAATGAGATACCACCTTATTTCTGCAAGAATGGCCATAATTAAAAAGTCAAAAAACAATAGATGTGGCGAGGTGCGGTGGCTTATGCCTTGATCCCAGCACTTTGGGAGGCTGAGGCAGGGGGATCACCTGAGGTCAGGAGTTCGAGACCAGCCTGGCCAAAATGGTGAAACCCCATTTTTTTCTACTAAAAATACAAAAATTAGCCAGGCATGGTGGCGCTCACCTGTAGTCCCAGCTACTCGGGAGGCTGAGGCAGGAGAATCACTTGAACCTGGGAGGCAGAGGTTGCAGTGAGCCGAGATCACACCATTGCACTCCAGCCTGGGCAACAGAGTGAGACTTCATCTCAAACATGGACACACACACACACACACACACACAAATAGATGTTGGCATGGATATGGTGAAAAGGGAACCGTTTTACATTACTGGTGGGAATGTAAATTAGTAACACCACTGTGAAAAACAGTATGGAGATTCCTTAAAAAAACAAAAGTAGAAATACCATTATTTCCAGCAATCCCACTACTGGGTGTCTATTCAAAGGAAAAGAAGTCATTCTATAAAAAAGACACATGCACACGCATGTTTATAGCAGCACAATTTGCAATTGCAAAGATATGAAACCAATCTAAGTGCCCATCAACCAATGAGTGGATAAAGAAAATGTGGTATATCTGCATCACGGAATACCACTCAGCCAAAAAAGGAACGAAATAATGTCTTTTGCAGCAACTTTGTTGGAGCTGGAGGCCATTATTCTAAGTGGAGTAACTCAGGAATGGAAAATCAAATATTGTATGTTCTCACTTATAAGTGGGAGCTAAGCTATGAGGACACAAAGGCATGAGAGTGATATAAGAGAATTTGGGGACTTGCGGGGAAGGTTGAGTGAGGAATAAAAGGTTACATATTGGGGACAGCGTACGCTGCTTGGGTGCCAGGTGCATTAAAATCTCAGATATCACCACTAGATAACTTATCCATGTAACCAAAACCCAACTGTACCCCTAAAATTATTAAAAATTTAGAGCATGTTTTTAAAAGTAAAAAAACAGTACATAATTTTTTAAAAAACAGTAAGTCTTGGCAAGTCCATCTCCCCCACCTGACATCTTGAAACAGTTTTTTTTTTCCTCGCTGGGTTCTCAGTACCGAGAACAGTGCATAGCACATAGTCATGAACCTTTGGCCTAAATCACAGTGAAATTAGTGAAAGGAAGTCTAGCTTCTAGTCCCAGCACTCACACCAACTTCTCAGACATTGAAAGGCCCTGGCCAAGGCACTCCTCTGAGCTTCTGGTAAATGGGGATAATGTTCCTGTCCCCTTCTTAGTTTGCGAAGATCAATTCAGAGAGAAATGGGATTGGTCCTTTGGTATGGTGGGAAGTCTAAGCGCATTGAAAGTTTAAGACATCAGCACTGGCCAGTGCTGTGGCTCATGCCTGTGATCCCAACACTTTGGGAGGCCGAGGTGGGTGGATCACTTGAGGCCAGGAGTTCAAGACCAGCCTGGCCAACATGGTGAAACCCCGTCTCTACTAAAAATACAAAAATTAGCCAGGTGTGGTGGCGCAAGCCTGTAATCCCAGCTACTCGGGAGGCTGAGGCACAAGAATCCCTCGAACCTGGGAGGCGGAAGTTGCAGTGAGCTGAGATTGTGCCACTGTAGTCCAGCCTGGGCGACAAAGCTAGACTCTGTCTCAAAAAATAAAAATAAAAAAGATGTCAACACTGATGTTATTAATGACAACTGCTGATAGTGTTGATACTAATGATGACCTGCTTAGCTGGAGGAATTCTCTTTCCTTCCTCCAGGATTGCCTGGTTTTGCCCTAACTCAGCTCCATTATCTGCTGAATGATGGAAGCCAGGCCCCCTCCTCTCTAACCCCTTGTCTCATAGATTTCTTTTTTTTTATTATTATTTTTTTAAAAATAGAGATGGGCTCTCACTATGTTGCCCAGGGCTGATCATGAACTCCTGGGCTCAAGCAATTCTCTCGCCTGAGCCTCCCAAAGTACTGGGATTACAGGCATGAGCCACCATGCCCACACTCATAGTTTTCACATGTCCTCAAAAAGTCCTTCCAGAAGTCTGACCCACATCCTTCCTGTTGCAGCCCTGCCCCCTCCCTTCCTCATGTCTCCTCAAAGCATGATCCATAAGCACCTTGTGTGGCTTATCCTTGAGGGTGACATCCCCATTCCCACTGCTCAGAACAGGCCAAGAGGCAGAGTGGGAGATTTTCCAGAGAGAAAGAAATAGAAGCCAAGAGAGATGAGAGAGAGAGAAAGGGAAGTTCTAGTTTGGGGTGAGGGAGCAGAGAAAGAATCTGGAGGGATGAAGGTCAGGCAGCAGTAAGGGCTTCCTAACACCTAAACACAGAGTGACACAGATACCCCCCACCACTATACCACCGCTATCTACAGCTGCGTGGCTTCCGGGGGTGGGACAATCCTCTTAAGGCTTTCCATGACGTGAGTCCTCTGCCAGAACTAAGGCTGTGGGTAAGGCGACATTTCCTGCCCCTGGGGCCAGGGTGAGAGGAGAGATGATGAGTTGCTGACTGTGCACACCTTTCCGGACCACATACACACACCCTGCTCTGGGATCCCTTGTGAGGCTGCCCTCATGGAGTTCCCCCTGGCCCAGATATGTCCCCAAGGTAAGTGTAAAGTTGGAGGATATGGGTGGGAGGGGGCACAAAGATCCCCATCCCCCTGCCCTCCCTCCTGGGCTTGAGCTCCCACTTCAGGGATGAGGGGCCCCACTCTAAGCCAGAGCTGGCAGGGCTGACTGGCAGGGCGACCACAACCCTGCCAGGGGCTCCGTGCCCACTCATCCCTGAGGATAAAGGTGACAGGGTTTGTTGAGGGCTTCTCAGAGAGGAGAGAGGAGGGAGCAGGAGGATGAAGGGAGGAGGAAGCAGAAGATCCTGGACCAGAAGAAGGGCCTGCCCTGAAGTGATCTGCCTCCTTGACCATCCGAAGGCCAGCCTGACTCCCAGCCTCTCCTTCTAGGCACCTGGTGTCCCTCACAACCTCCTCTGGCAGTATTAGCCCCCCATGCCGCCTTGGCTACTTATCCTCATGCCTGAGAAACTCCCCTGCTGCACTTCTGCATTTTTCCTGTTCTTAAGACTGTCCTAGCCCTCCAGGTCCCCTGAGCCTGGGAGGGATGGGAGGCAGAGACAGACATAGTTCCTCTCTGAGAAACCCCGGCAGCCCTCTTTCTGCTCACAGGGAGTCACGAAGCCCCCATCCCAACCTTCAGCACCTTCCAGATCACAGACATGACCCGCAGGAGCTGCTGGAACCTGGGCTACACTGCGGTGAGTGGAAACCTGGGGCGGCAGCGTGGTGCAGCTCCCTCATCTCTCCCACCCACCCTTGGGGAAGGACTTGCAGATGGACAAAGGCCACTCCAAGAGAAGGCAGGAATGATCCGGGTCTGCCAACGGGCTGGGGCACAGAGGGAGAGAACGAAAATGAGGAGTACCTCCTTCATGCGCTGAGTTGCCCACTTACTCCCTTGCTGCTCCTGGGCCCTTGGGAAGTTCAGGCTGAGTCCACAGGTGACCAGGGTGCAGCGCATTGAGTCCCAGAAGCAGGCATCTGCACTCTGTGTCAGTGACCTTCATTTGCCCAGTGCATTCCACATTCCTGTCTCAGTCCTTCTCTTCTGCCCAGTCAATAATTTTCCCTGCGAACTAGGTCAGTCCCTCATATTATGAAGTAAGCCCTCCCTCATTCTGGCCTCTAGGGTGACTTCCCGCATCATGTTTCTTCATCCTCCAGGCCAGGGAATGACTCTGTCCATCTGGAAGGCTGTGCTGCCTTTCCCGCCCCTCCTAGAGCACAGTGTGACAGCTCACTGCTGCTGGATTAAAAGCCCTCAGGACCCAGAGGGCAGTGGAAGGAGAGTCTCTGGAGGCCAGAACAGCTGGAGTTGAAAAAGGGATTTAAGTTAGACTTTAGGAAGGACTTTCTGGGCAATTGTACCCTAAAATAGACAGGAGAGGCTGGGTATGAGGAAAAGAAGGTGGCAGGTGGATCAAAGTCAGGAGAAGGCCCACTCATTGTGCTGCTTCCCCCTCCTTGAACTCTTCCCTGTTTCAGGCATCTCCCCAGGCTCCGGAGGCTGCCTCCAACCCAGGGAATGCTGAGAGAGCAGAGGAGGTACCTGGAGAAGGAAGCCTGTCCCTGCAGGCGGAGACCCGGGCTTGGTTCCAGAAGACCCAGGCCCACTGGCTCCTGCAGCACGGGGCAGCCCCTGCCTGGTTCCATGGCTTCATCACCCGGAGGTGAGTCATGGAGGAGGAAATTGGCCCAGATAGGGGCAGGGCAAGTCCTGGGTCTGGGTCCTGCCACCTGCCAAGAATAGATGAAGGCTCCCACTTGTACCAGTCTGGAGTAGATGGAGGCGCCCACTCCAGGCCCCCACTCCCAGAGTTTTCCAAGCCTTTCACTGAGGCATCTCTCCAGGGGAGATCATTGGAGAGGCTCCAGTCCAGCCCTCTGTGTACCTCAGCTTCCCCTCTCTAGGCCCCATTATCCTCCTGTCCCTAAGGCCTCGAATGCTGGTATTTTCCATCTCTGTCTTCCTCTAGGCTTACTCCATCTTTATCTCCCAGCACTCTCTTCTTCCACCCTTGCAGATCCTCCCTCCTCCATTTCTCAGCCTCATTTCTTCCTATCTCTTTGTTCACCTCCTCAGTTCAACTTTGACTTCTGAAATCTGGAAGTCCAACTACTTTCCCATCCCTGTTGCCGCAGTAGCAGCCCCTGCAGGCTGCCCTTCCAGGATGAGGCCAGGGGAGGATGCGGGGGTCTCCTGAATGGGACCCCTGGCCGCTGTCCACGCCTAGTCCCTGCAGCCGGAGAGCAGCGCCCACATGCTCTCTCTCCCTGTCTCAACCCTAGCCTTTCTCTAGCCGCTCCAGCATGCTTGCTTGGGGGTAGAGGCTCCTCCTGAGAGCCGGGGAGACAGAGGCAAGGCTGGAAGTGTCAGAGCAGGGTTCGGCCCCCTCTCTCCGTCACCCACAGGGAGGCAGAGAGGCTGCTGGAGCCCAAGCCTCAGGGATGCTACTTGGTGCGGTTCAGCGAGAGCGCGGTGACCTTCGTGCTGACTTACAGGTGAGGGGCGAGGCCCCGCGGCGGGCGACAGAAGGCGGGACTCGGGAGGGGCGGGGCTTGGGTGTGATCCCGTTAGGAGCCGGGCTCTTAGCTCATTCCCCGGGCTGCTGAAGGTGGGGATCACGCCTCGCGCTGGTGACCCTGGCCGAGGAGCGGGAGATAGTCTGATCCCTAACGGCGCCCTCCAGGAGCCGGACTTGCTGCCGCCACTTCCTGCTGGCCCAGCTCGGGGACGGGCGCCACGTGGTGCTGGGCGAGGACAGCGCCCACGCGCGGCTGCAGGACCTGCTGCGGCACTACACGGCGCACCCGCTCAGCCCCTACGGGGAGACGCTCACCGAGCCCCTCGCCCGCCAGGTACGCGCCCCAGACTCTGACCAGAGAGCCCAGGGTCTAGGGCCGGCGACCCTCCCGCTCAGAGCCCAGGCGCAGGACGCCGCACCAGGCACTTTCTCATCCCGAAACACCACTCGGGCATGCCTCCCTTACCCAGGCATCTTCATCTTCGTGGGAGGGTGGCAGGCCCTTCGAGAAATATGAGTGCTGGGTTGGCGGGGTGGGGGCGTCCTTAAGAGACCAGCCCAGCCACACGGAGTCAGAGGGGCAAGGAGAGACCAGGGGCACACAGAGTGATTTGGGGTTTTGTTTTTTATTTTGTTTTGCTCTGTTTTAGACAGAGTCTCGCTCTGTCGCGCAGGCTGGAGTGCAGTGGCGCGATCTTCTCTCCCTGCAAACTCCACCTCCCGGCTTCAAGTGATTCTCCTGCCTCAGCCTCCTGAGTCAGCTTCCCCCCACTAGGCCCCATTATCCTCCTGTCCCTAAGGCCTCGAATGCTGGTATTTTCCACCTGGTATTTTCAGCTTTGACTTCTGAAATCGGGAAGTCCAACTACTTACTTTCCCATCCCTGTTGCTGCAGTAGCAGCCCCTGCAGGCTGCCCTTCCAGGATGAGGCCAGGGGAGGATGCGGGGGTCTCCAGAATGGGACCCCTGAGTAGCTGGGATTAGAGGCGTGAGACACTGCGCCCAGCCTAGTCATTTGTTTTTTAATGTAAGAGATATTTACGGAGTACTTAGGGCCTACCAACTGCTGGCATGCCCTGAGAACAGACCCATGAACAAGACAGACAGATGGGTCTCAAACTCACAAAGCCTACTTTCCAGCAGCAAAAATGGACAAGTAATAGAAATCCAGTGTGGACAGTGTGATTCAAGAAGAAATACAAGGTACCATTTAGCCTAGCAGGCAGCAGTGCACAAGTTCAGGCAGTGCTGAGGGACCACCACTTGAGCGGTGCACAAGTTCTGGCAGTGTTGTGTGCCACGCAACCTTCTGGGCACTGGAAAAACAGGAATGAACATAAATGACCTGAATATCTCCGCCTTCAAGAGTTTCCATTCTAGAAGGAGGAGACAGACGAGTGAGTAATATGGATAACAAGCAAAGAAGACAGAGTCTGTCTAGTAATGATGAGTACACACTGACAAGAAAATCAAACAGCTCCACCAGCTCCACCTTCTAAGCAGACCCAGCCTCCACCCTCCTCATGCCTCCTGGAGGCACCTGCCTCTGCTACACTGGCCCAGGCTGCCGTCATTTCATGTGAAATATTGTTGAAGAGTGACAGGGTTGGGGCTGTTCTACACAGGGTGTCAGGAAAGGCCACTCGGGTAAGCGGACATCTGAATAGAGACCTGTATGAAATAGGAGAAGATCCATGCAGATAACTAGAGGAAAAGCATTCTTGGCAGCAGGCACAGCAGGTGCAAAGGCCCTGAGGCAGGAGGAGACTTGGTGTGTCTGAGGAATGATGGGAGCAGAGAGGAAGCTAGCATGGGTGGATCCGGTGACTGAGGGATAGAGAGATAGGAGATGAGATCAGAGGGGTGAGGGAGGGGGGCCCTGTAGACTCTTGTATGCATTTGAAGTTTTATTCTGAGCAAGACGAGGTGGCACTGGAGAGTTACAAGCTGAGGGGTGACATGGCCTGGCAAGTTTCGGGAGGGGCAATATTTCACATGAAATGATGGCAGCCTGGGTCAGGGTAGCAGAGGTGAGGGCCTCCAGGAGGCATGAGGAGGGTGAAGGCTGAGTCTCCTTAGAAGGTGGAGCTGCTGGGTTTTTGTGGGATTGGTTGAGGAGTGTGAAAAGATGGACTTGTCATTGACTGAGATGAGAAAAGTTCTAGGAGGAACACATCCAGGCAGCGGGCGGGTGATCAGGAGTTCTGTTTTCTACACGTGCAGTTCAGCATGGAGATGTCAAGTAGGCAGCTGGAATTCAGAGTCTGGGGACTGGGACAAAGGGATGGGCTGCAGACAAATATTGAGAGTCACCAGCACTTAGATGGACTCTAAAACCTTTAGGAGGGGAGAAATCTCACTCAGAAGTCAGTGTAGGTGGGAAGGAAATGAAGCCCAAGTCTCCAGCATTTAGAGTTTGCAGAAATGAGGGGGAACCGACAAAGAAAACTGAGCAGAGCGCTCAGAAAGAGGAGAAAAGCCAGAAGAGTGTGATGCTCTGGAAGCCAAGCGAAGAAAGTGAGTGAAGGCAGGTGAGGGCAGAGGGTGGAATTGACACTGGGTTTGACAGAGAGGAGGTCATTGGTGCCCTAGACAAGAAGAGTTTCACAGAACTTGATTTGGGTCAGTTAAAACAAGTGGGGACAGTGCCTGTGGTCACTGCCTTTTCTGTGAGGAACAGGCAGAGACCTGAGATTCACAGGGCGTAGGGAAGTCTGGGGGTGAGGAGGAGCCAGCCTGACCTGAGAAGGCTGAAGGCAGAGCTATAGAAGTCTGAGATCACACAGAGTCTTGTCACTCAAGCTCTCAGAAGTCTGACTTATCCTGGGGCAATGCGCAGCCACCCGAGGATTGCTAGGGGAGTTTCTGTAAGATTGCTCTGCTCGAAGACTGGAGAGTGGGTTGGAAGGGCAAGGCGATGCAGGGGGAGGAGTCAGGAGGCCTGAACTAGGATGCTGGCCATGTGAATGGAGAAAAGTACTCAGATGTGAACGATATTTAGACAGTGGAAGGAGCAGGACTTGTGTTTGATTTCATGTCAAGAGGAAGGAGGTGGAGGCATCTAGGCTGATTCCTAAGGTGCTGTTTCGGCAGCAGGGTGGAGGTGCTACTTTTTATTCAGGAAGGAGATGCTGAAAGAGGAGGGGGTTAGGGCAGGAAAAAGAATTCTTTGGTTTCCACAGTACACCTGCAGTACACCTCCCGATAGAGACGTGCACTTGGTGGATTGCAGGAGCACGGGAAAAGCCCTGTGACCTTAGCCTACAGTGGCAGCAGGCATGGGGACAGCATTCATGGACCAAGGGCTAACACGGAGCTAAAAGCAGACCCTCTGTGAGATGGAACCATCCCACATGGGGCTCCTCTCTCCTGAGGTGGTCTCTGCCCTTAAAAATTTTAGCTTATGGCCGGGCGCAGTGGCTCACACCTGTAATCCCAGCACTTTGGGAGGCCAAAGTGGAGGATCACCTGAGGTCAGGATTTCGAGACCACACTGGCTGACATGGCAAAACCCCATCTCTACTAAAAAATACAAACATTAGCTGGGATGTGGTGGTGGGGGCCTGTAATCCCAGCTACTTGGGAGGCTGAGGCAGGAGAATGTCTTGAACTCAGGAGGCGGAGGTTGCAGTGAGCCGAGACTGCGCCACTGCACTCCAGCCTGGATGACAGAATGAGACTTGGTCTCAAAAAAAAAAAAAAAAATTTAGCTTATATCGCCATAAATTAACCAGCAGTACAGAAATAAACACAAGCACAGCTGTCATGGAGATTGGTCCCCATGCCAATAATTTTTCAGCTAAAGAAGTGTAAAGCCATGTTGCATTTTCACAACCACAGGCACAAATGGAATCTGGCCTGGCCCTGTGTTCCAGATGAAATTAAGTTTAATGCAGCCAAGTGTGGTGGCTCACGCCTGTAATCCTTTTTTTTTTTTTTTTTTGAGACGGAGTCTCGCTCTTTCACCCAGGCTGGAGTGCAGTGGCGCGATCTCGGCTCACTGCAGGCTCCGCCCCCCGGGGTTCACGCCATTCTCCTGCCTCAGCCTCCCGCGTAGCTGGGACTACAGGCGCCTGCCACCTCGCCCGGCTAATTTTTGTATTTTTAGTAGAGATGGGGTTTCACCTTGTTAGCCAGGATGGTCTCGATCTCCTGACCTTGTGATCCGCCCGCCTCGGCCTCCCAAAGTGCTGGGATTACAGGCGTGAGCCACCGCGCCCGGCCTGGCTCACGCCTGTAATCCTAAGACACAGGAAGGCTGAGGTGGGAGGATCACTTGAGCCCAAGAGTTCAAGACCAAGCCTGGGCAACATAGTGAGACCTCATCTCTACAAGAAATGAAAACACAATTAGCCGGTGTGGTAGCACGTGCCTGTAGTCCCAGCTACTTGGGAGGCTGAGGCAAGAGGACAGCTTGAGCCCAGGAGGTCAAGGCTGCAGTGAGCTGAGACTGCACCACTACACTTCAGCCTGGGCAACAGAGCGAGACTCCATCTCAAAAAAGAAAAACTTTAATGCTAGATATGGCCTGTGACCAGAGCTTACCACTGCCTCCATCCAACCCTGGGTCTCCTTGCCGTCACCACCCCTCTTCCTCATCCAGGGAACCCAGCCCAGGCCAAATTTCTGTGCCCCTCTCCCTTCCCCCATCCTCCACTTAGACTGGATTATTTTGTCCTCCTGATCACCTCCCCCTCCCCAATGCTCCACCGAGTCCCTCAGACATCCTTCTTTCCCAGCAGACTCCTGAGCCTGCAGGACTTTCCCTGAGGACTGAAGAATCAAATTTTGGAAGCAAAAGCCAGGACCCAAACCCCCAGTACAGCCCAATCGTCAAACAGGGGCAAGCCCCAGTCCCGATGCAGAAAGAGGGGGCTGGGGAGAAGGAGGTATTGGGCTGGAGGGGCTGAGGGAGTGGGAGGACAGGCCTGCGAGGGGGTGCAGGCAGCGGGGAGGAGGAGGGGCCTAGCGGGGGCAGAGGCTCAGGCTGGGAGTTAGGCTCGGGCTTTAACACTGCCTCCCTCACCCCACTCCTCCCTGGCCTCCCCTTCTCTCCCAGCCGTCCCAGCTGCTCAGGCCCAAGCCTCCCATCCGCGCCAAACCTCAGCTGCCCCCAGAAGTCTACACAAGCCCTGTTCCACACCGCCGCCCGGCCCCACCCCCCAAGCCCTCCAATCCTATCTACAACGAGCCTGATGAACCCATAGCTTTCTATGCCATGGGCCGGGGCAGCCCTGGGGAAGCCCCCAGCAACATCTATGTGGAAGTGGAAGATGAGGGCCTACCCGCCACCCTTGGGCACCCTGTCCTACGGAAGAGCCAGTCCAGGCCTGTCCCAGGAGGCCAGGTAAATGGGTATGCAGGGAAAGGTGGGTGCAAGAAGGTCTCCCTGTAGGTAGATGGGGGAAGGTGAAGAAGGTGTTCAGAGTGGATGCCTGGGGCAGGGTAAGGGGCAGAGGTGTGAGGTGACGTGGGAAGGACAGAATGATCCAGGCGCCAGCCTCCCTTCTCCAGGCCCAGAGACTGACCCCTCTTCTCCCCAGAGTCACTCAGACCTCATCTTTGTCAAGCCCCCATGCCCTCCTACCTCACAGAGAAAACAGAGGCCCCCAAGCAGGGTCCCCCTCCACCTCCCGCATCGAGGCTTTTTTGATCTGCGTCCATCTTGTCCTGCAGGCCCTCTTCAGACGCACCTGGGGCTGACCCCACCCCATGCCTCTCTGGCTCTCTCCCTTGGCCTTCACGGCCCTGCTGTCCTGGAGAAAAAGAGCACTTGGGTTCCCTTATGTCATCTCAGTGAGCTCAGGGGAGGGGGACTCTACTCTTCCAGCCTGCTTCTGTGTACTGCCTGTCTCCCTCTTCCTTCTCCCCAGCCCTAAGTCTTCTTGCCTACCCTTCAAGTCAGTACCTCATGCCATGGGTTAGCCCCAGCTGCCATCCCACCCTCTCCCTTGGCCTCTGCGGCCCTCCCAAAGCCCTTCCCCAGCCTCCATCCTCAGACCCTTCCCCATCCTCCCTCCCTGCTGGTGCCCCAGGCTCCCTGCTCAGCCTGAGCCTGCTCGCACTCACCCACACCCCTGCCAACGTCTGCTGTCCTAGAGCTAACGTCGCCTGTCCATATCTCCGTCCAAACTTTTCTCCAAGCTTCTGGTCAGTTACCCCCAGCATCCCTCAGCCCCTCAAACTCAACACGGCCAACACTGCTCTCACCCTTGCCCTCCAAACAGCTCAGTCCCATGTTCACTGTCCTGATTGCTAACTCTCCAGCTACCCAGCTAGCCAAGCCAGAATCCCAGGGCTCCCTCAGCACTGCTCCCTCTTCACTCCCCCAGTAAGCCACTCATTCCTGCTGGATCTCTTCCTAAGTATATTTTTCCTTCCCCCAGCTCCAGCCCCCATCATTGGGGTCTGGCTTTGTCACCCAGGCTGGAGTGCAGTGGCATAATCATAGCTCACTGCAAACTTGAACTCCTAGGCACAAGTGATCCTCCCACCTCAGCTGAGATTACAGGCTCGAGCCACCTCACCTGGCTCCCAAGAGCTTCTTAACTGGTTTCCTAACCACCATTCTTGCCACTTCTGATCCACTCTGCACCAAAGAAGCCAGAATGGTCTTGCTGAAGCAGCTGCCTGGCCCATGATGCACTCTAGACTTGGGTCGGGGTGGGGGGTCTCACCTCCTTAGCCTTACCACCAGCCGCTCCCATTCTCCTAGAATGATTCACATTTCTCTAAACTCACCAAGTGGTTTCAAGCCTCCTGGGGTTTGCACCCGCCAGTATCTCTGCCTATAGCAACTTCCTGCAACCTCATCCTCCCACTGCCTGGCAACTTTCTAATCATCCTTCATGACCAGCTTTCCCTTCTCAGAAGCCACAGAGGCCACTCCCTGTGCCTTACACACACCTGCCATGCCACTGATCATCTGAGACATCCATCTCCTCCCATCTCCTTCTCTCTGTCTCTTCCCTAGTTTAGAGTGTGAGTTCCCTGAAGGGAGGGGCTGGGACTTACCCATCTGTTTCCAAAGCACCCAGCCCAGTGCCTGGCACAGAGCAGGTGCTCAGGAGATGTTTGTTGAATTAATGAATGAGAGGAGTTTAGATACCCTCTCTGGAAGCCAAAGTCTGTTCAGATCAGATGTCTTGAGACTGCAAGTACACCTAGGAGGCAGAGGGTAGAGGGTGTAACCTAGAACTGTCCTTCTCTCTGCAGAATACAGGTGGCTCCCAGCTGCATTCTGAGAACTCTGTGATTGGGCAAGGCCCTCCCCTGCCCCACCAGCCCCCACCCGCCTGGAGACACACCCTCCCCCACAATCTTTCTAGACAGGTGCTTCAGGACAGAGGACAGGCATGGCTCCCACTTGGGCCTCCTCAGTAGGCGGTAAGTCTGAGCTTGGTGAGGATAACTTGGAGCATCAGGTCCAGAGATCTTCACACACACTTGGCACCCTTTTCGGGAAATGTGGATGGAATAAAACATAGGTGTTCAAAGCTGGAAAGGAGCTCAGCCATCATCTATTGCAAGGATGGCAAAGAGGTGTCATCTTGCATGCCAACTCCAATCCATTGGTCGTGGCTGCCTAGAGTGCTGCATTGGAAAGGATGTTAAGGTCATATCTGAACTCAGCAGAAAAAAAGCACATGATTGATTAGTGATGTCTGCCACGGGTAAGAGCAGGAGGATGAGCAGCATTATATTTGTCCTCACTGATCAAATTCAACTCCCTCACTATGCGGAAAAGAAAACATAGCCTGAGAGGGACAGTGACTTGGCCAAGGTCAAGGACTAGAACCAGGCTTCCTGATTCCCTGTTTAGTGCTCTGTTCCTTACCACACATCCACAAACTCAAGTCCATAGGAAACATCAGAGATTTCCTCAAACAGGAAATCTGGCCACTTTCCAGAGTTCTACTGCATGGAGGCCTGGGTGCTTGCTGGGTCCCCTCCTGTGGATCCTGGCTTAACTCTGTCCCCCTGACAGGTCTGGCCTGACCCCCAACAAAGAAGCCTGGAGGTCAGAGAAGCAAATGCAGAGCCTGCTCCCTCCTAAGAGATCCCAAGAATCCAATGGCTCAGTCCTTGGTGATCTAAGACAGCAAAGAAGTGTGCAAGGAGGGCCCTGTTGGCTCCCACTGTCCTGGTTTCTCCTCTTGGAGTCTAATTTCCTTGGCCCTCTGAGCCTTTTGAGTCTGGGCCCTGGTCCAATGCTGCTGTTGTCTGAGGAATGGTTTGGTGAGAACAGATGTTAGAACTTGTTTGTTGATTCTTGTCTGGCTAATAAATCATCACCAACTGCCTTCCCCTACAGGGATTCAAGTCCTCCAGGCTCCTTCTGTTTCTGTCTCTGACTTTCTCTCTCTCATACTGTGGAAGACAAGGAGTTGAACTGCCACTGCAGTGAGGGTGGAGGGGCTTGAGGATTGACAGACACCAAGGCCAGGGACACAGACCTCTGCAAAGTATTCCTTCTCTGGCTGGGATGGGTTGAGTAGACAGCCAGGGACATAGGGGTGGCTGCACCACCTGAGGCATAAAGAAAGAGGGGCAGAGAGGTGCGCAGTTGAGGGACAGCCCCTTCACCTCCTCTGCAACCCCCCTGCCAAGTACAGGACTGGGGAGGAGGAAGATGTGTGTGAGCCCCTTAGAGGACAGGAATCCCCTCGGAACTGGCTCCAGGCCTCTCATCTTCCTAGCCTCGTGGGCTTAGGCCCTTTGCCTCAATCAGGATCCCATTCTCTCCCCTATCCCTCTTGCTTCCCCCTTCTCTGCCCAGACCCAATTCAGAGCCAGCCTCCTGTTCCCGTGCAAAGCTCTACACTCTGGGGCTCTGGCATATGCCCTGGGTCTTACTTTTGTCTCAGACTGGGGACTTTCTTTTTTTTTTTTTTTAGACAGGGTCTCGCCCTTTGCCCAGGCTGGAGTATAGTGGCACGATCATAGCTCACTGCAGCCTTAGCTTCCCAAGTTGCTGGGACTACAGGTGCCCACCACCAAGCCCAGCGCTAATTAAAAAAAAAAAATTTTTTTTTTGGCTGGGCGTGGTAGCTCACGCCTGCAATCCCAGCACTTTGGGAGGCCGAGGTGGGCAGATCACCTGAGGTCAGGAGTTCGAGAACAGCCTGGCCAATTTGGTGAAGCCCCATCCATCTCTACTAAAAATACAAAAGTCAGCCGGGCGTGGTGGCACATGCCTGTAATCCCAGCTACTCGGGAGGCTGAGGCAGGAGAATTGTGTGAACACGGGAGGCGGAGGTTGCAGGGAGCCAAGATCGCACCACTGTACTCCAGCCTGGGTGACAGAGCAAGACTCTGTCTTGGGGAAAAAAAAAAATCATAGAGACAGGGTCTCACTATGTTGCCAGAGCTGGTCTCAAACCCCTGGCCTCAAGCTATATTCCTGTCACAGCCTCCCCAAGTGCTGAGATTACAGGCATGAGCCACCATGCCCAGCCAGACAGGGGGCTTTCTAAGGCAGGGCTGTGTCTGCCCCTGGATCATCCTCAGGGCTCAGAGCAGAGACAGCCCCTCCAGAGCTGCCCAGGCCTGGGGACTCCTGTGGTCCCATCTGTGCAGCCTGTTCTTTTCACACTCATTCCTACAAGAGTCTAGTCCAGGCAATCAGCGCCAGTCAGGGCCCCTGTATCTACTGAGGCACAGGAAGCTTGCAGACCCTTTCCTTAAGCCACAGTCCCGAGGCCTGGGCACTGCCACCACCACACCACCCCCAGCCTGGCCCAGGCGCCAGCTCCAGTGACTGGCCAATTCCCCTCCTTTCCACTCCAGTGCTAATCAGCTTAAGGAGAAATATGGTTGCTGAGTCAACAGAGTTGGAGTTCC
This sequence comes from Hylobates moloch, assembly GCF_009828535.3. Taxonomy (NCBI): domain Eukaryota; kingdom Metazoa; phylum Chordata; class Mammalia; order Primates; family Hylobatidae; genus Hylobates; species Hylobates moloch. Next base: position 98,425,530 of record NW_026652280.1, read on the forward strand.
ACTTCCCTTTGTTTAGACCTCAGATCTAAATGTCCTCCTGAGCAAGAGGAGAGGTGGGGAGGGAGGCAAAGGGGCAGGGAGGGAGGAGCAGATGGCTTTGCTGAAATCAGAGAGGAGGCTCAAAGTGCCAGAAAGGTCTCAGATTAGACGCAGGGAGTCAGTTACCTCGTGGCTGATTCCTTGGGGCAGGGGAGGAGGCAGAAAAGAGTGGCATATTTATTGTACAGCAAGAGACAGAAATCAGAAAGTCAGAAAATAGATTTCCCCAGACTTTGGGGTATAACAGAATGGGCAGGTGTGGGGAGGGGACCAGAAGTGCCTAGTGACCCACTTGGTGTTTCTGGAGGAGAAAGCCTGGAGCAGAACAGGGGCAGGAGCAAAGCCAGGGGCAGAGCAGGACCTAGGGACCTTCTTCTTCCTTCTGCAGCTCCACAGAGCATGGGGTGGACACACCAAAGGGGTGGTGGAGCTCAGATGAAGCTATGGCATCAAGAGCCCTGGGTCTGTTGTGGCCCTGTGCTAACTAGTTGTGCAACCTTCAGCAGGGGAACCCTTTTTCTGTGCCACTCCTCCCTCCATTCCTTATGCATGGAGATAATGCCTCATTTGCACACAGGGTCTCATTGCACACAAATGAGACCGTGCAAGTGAAGGGCTTTGAAAAGCAATACTGCTGGGGCTAGAAGGGACTTTAGAGACCCTTGATGACAGAGTGTTTGGCTCAACTAAAGAGGAAACTGAGGTCTAGAGAGGGGAGGTGACAGGGAGCCAAAGGCAGTCAGGCCCAGGGACCAGATCTTGTCATCCCAACCCAGTGTTCCTCTTAATACCCCGGGGCCCCTCCTAGGCTAAAGGATAAGGTCCCAGTCTTGCTGAGGGCCACAGCTGCAGGCCCAGCCCTGAAGACCAAGGTGGTGGAACCTCCCTCCCCGTCACGAGGGGCACCCCTGCACAATCCTGCTGACTTTACTCCAAGGTGAGGCCTGGGGCTGCAGTGAGACCTCAGGAGGGAGAAGTTGAGTAACTTGTACAGGAAAAGGGAACTGGGGCGATTATGCTGAGCGAGACTCCACATGCCAGGAGGGGGAGGGCATTTCTCACCAACAGTCTTCCCGTGGTCATTCCATCCCTCCTCCTGCCTCCTCCAGGCAGAGCCTCTCTGGCTGAGCCCACTCTTAGATCTGTGAAAGGGCAGCCTCTCACCCTGTCACAGCACATGGAAGACCTTGCTGTGAGCAGAGAGCACTGCTGCCACTACAGGGTCCAGCTTTGTCCTCCAGCCCCTGCCCCTTCAGCTCCACACCTTACCCTGATGGCTCTTTCCTGCTCCAGCCTCCCCTGAGCTGCCCCTTTCATCCTATCTGCCCCCTCAACTAATGCAGCACAGTCTCAGTAAGGTGATCTGTAACTCTGGCTCAGGGGCTTCTCAGGGGAACTGAAGAGTAACATCACATCCCATGAACCCACTCAGGGAGGGGCGGGGCTCGTCATCACTGAGTCCTCACTTGAAAGAAAGCTGAACTTAGGCCAGTTGCGCTGGGCACGGTGGCTCATGCCTATAATCCCAACACTTTGGGAGGCCGAGGCAGGTGGGTCACCTGAGGTCAGGAATTCGAGACCAGCCTGGCCAATGTGGTGAAACTAAAAATACAAAAAAATTAGCCGAGCATGGTGGCGGGCACCTGTGATCCCAACTACCCAGGAGAATCGCTTGAACCCGGAAGGCGGAGGTTGCAGTAAGCCGAGATCGCACCACTGCACTCCAGCCTGGGCGACAGAGCGAGACTCCATCTCAAAAAAAAAAAAAAAGAAAAAAGAAAAAGAAAGCTGAACCTAGAGGGAAAGGGGTAAAAAGGGGCAGACGGGAGCATGCAGCCCAGAGTGTTCCAGCATCCTTGCCACTTCCCCCAGGCCCCACTGAACTTTAACCACTCCTCCATACATTGGGGCTTCTTGGACAGCGAGCTCAGCACCCCAGCTAGAGTGGAGATGTGGCTGGGCCCCTCCGAAGGGGCCAGCAGCGTTGCAGAGGCACTGAAACACCCTCATGACGACAACCGCATCATCTGTGTGAGGGTTCTAAGTCTGATCCTCGTAGACCTCAGCGTCTCCAGCTCCACTGTTCTGCTCAATGTGACACTGCACATCCAGCTTTGCCCTGGCCCCACCAACATCTTCCAGGGCTAATTGGATCCATTTCTGACCAAGGCCTTCACACCTTTCTCCTTCTGCCCCTTGGCTGTTGCTGCCATGCTAATTTTAACCAAGTTATCACTCTTATTTCTCCCTCATTCCTGTCTCTGTCTTCTGTTCATCAGAACTTGAGGCTACCACCTCCAGGAAGCCCTCCCAAATAAAGTCTATCCGTTTTCTAATTGTTGATTATTTCTCAGTGACCAGGAAATTCCAACCACCAAATAAAATGCCATCTTTGGTAGGACTAAAAAGTGGCTTTAAAAAAAATGTGGGTTAAGACTCTTGAGTGAACTGAAGGAAGTGGGAGGCAAGAGGACCCTTAGGGATATCTAGCCCAATTCTGTCCATTTCCAGAAGATCTGGGAGTCTCCCTCTCACCGTCTTCTGCCTCCCAGCCCAGAGCACTTCCAGCTACAACATGACGCAGCCCCTAAAATGAGAAAGTTGAATTACTGAATCCCAGGAGTGTGGCGACTCATATGGGCCGGGCTGCATCTGTAGCATACTGGATATAAGAAAGGAAGCACTGGACTCATTGGAACCTAAGATTTTAGGCCCTGCTGAGCACACCTCACCACCTGTGATGCCCCAGAGGGGCAGATCTCAGCCCTGACCCCCACTGCCTCTGTGAACACTGGGAGCATGGTAGGGTTGAAGCTCCTTGCTGAAGTCTTGGCTGGATGCACGGATCTGGACAACTACAGCCTGAGTGTCCCTGTGGGATGCAGGAGCCCGGTCTGGCTCCAGCCCAAAGTAGGTCAGATTTCAGATAAGCGGGTGCTTTTCCTGTAAGTGATGAAACCCTCTCTGTACTTAATGAGAAACAGACTCCTCAACTTACCCCAGCACACAAAACCAGAAGCTTGGTGAGGTTACTAACTTCTGCCTCTTCCTTCCCATCCCCAGGTCCCCACCACATACCTCAAATGCCCCTATGGCCTTAGCCTCCCCTCTCTGTCACCAGGACTGCCAAACACTAATTCTTTCCAGTGTTTTCCTGCAACAGTACACTCAAGCATCTATTTCTGGTCAACAGCTCCTCCACCTGACATCCAATGCTCTCTTGCAGCAGTTTCCTCAACGCTACTTTCCTGCAGGAAACCACAGCAGCTAAGCCCTACTGGAATCCTGGTACCCTTAGCCATATTTTTCAGTGGTGGTTTGCAGTATGATTTGCAAATTATTTTTGGAATCATCCCATCTATCTTGCCACTTCTGGGCATCACAGTGCCTTACAGATAATTGGAGTCTACAGACCATGTACCTCCTTTCTTCAACAAAGGCTAGGGCTCTGGAAGTCTCCAAGGGTATCTCTCTAGCACCCAAGTTCAATATGAAGCTTCCAAACTGATCCAGACCAATGACTACCAGTGTCAATCTGAATCATCTTTAGGGAAAGGGATTTTGCCACTTTACCTCCTGCTGGATAGGATTTTTATGCCTGACACTATTTTGTGCTAACAGAAAAAACCTCCTGACTTCACCCAGTCTCCAGAGGTACCTGAGATTAGCAATACATATTTGGGATCACAGGCCTCTCTGAAAATCATCCCGCCTCATATAAAGTTGTGCATACCATTTCTAAGGTTTTCAATGGCCACAAACCCAGCTAGATGGTGGATAGAAAGGAAAAATAGCAAAGCAATCAGGCAGCTCAAGATCATTTGGAAGGTGCTTTACACAAGGTAAACACAAATCCAGGGACAGGGCAGGCAACGTTTGTCAGACTGAATGTTTTATTTCAACAGACATCCCTGGTTTAAAAAAAAAAAAAAGTGGTGGTGGGGAGGGTTCAACATTTCATCACACCTGACAGAGAGCAAAACTCCCATCCCAGAACTCAGAGCCCCTTCGGAGGCATCACACAAGTCTTCGCTAGCTCCAGGACAGAAAGGAGCTGAATTTTCTAATTTGTTAAGAAAAATCTATCAAATGTGTTCATTCTCGCAGAGGCGAGGGCTGGGTCCTTGGGGAAAGAGATCCTGGGCTTAGAGCAGCTGGGGTCCCAGAGGTGAAGCTGGGGGCCAGGCCAGCTGGGCTGGCAGGAGATCCTGGGAGCAATCAGTTCCAGAGCCCTAGAATCCATATTTGGCTTGGGTCTGACGGCGGCTGAGCTTGTTCTCTGACCAGGTGTTCTTCAGTTCCAGCTCCCGCTCCTTGGCCTGTGGCAAGGAAGAAGGGTAGGGGAGGGTCAAACTGGAATTCTGAGAAACACTGTCCTCTTGCCTCTGTGAGCTTCCCAATTTAAAATCTTTCTTCTATCAACACGATTATGGGGGAACTGCAAACCCCTTGAAAGACTTATCGAAGTAAAAGGGGAAGGCCCCAAGAAAGCAAAGAAAAATCATTTCTTTGGACAGTTATCAAGGTTTAAGCAGAATAATGACTCAAGAATCCTGGTGCTTCCTCTAGTAGAATTAAAACTCAAAAGCTGAAATAGGAAATGGGCAAATGAAAACTAGAATTTAGCATCTAAAAGGAAGAAAATCAGCTCTCTTAGACAGGAAGAAAATCAGCTCTCTTAGACACCCAACCGGCAGAGTAGGAGAGGACAGTCTCAAAGGCTTGGACCCGTCAAAACAGAACACCAACAAACAACTGCTTAGCCTGGAGATACAGTTTTGCAGTTGTGTTGAATACAGTGTGTGGTACCTTAGAAATTCAAAGGATTTTAAAGTAATGACTGAAGCTGTGAAAAACTGAGAGGTACAAGAATGACTTCTTTCTTCTGATCTCAACAACTCCTGGCTCTATATCACATTCTGGAATGTAGAAGTACCATCCTAGAAAGGGGATTCTCAAGACCCCTCAAAAGTTATCTGATGCCTGCTCATCTCCTTTGGAATTTGGGGTGGGGGTTAAGAGATTGAGTTTAAATAATATCCTACTCTCAAATCCTTTCCCTACAAACCACAAGACAGGGAAAGAGTACAAAGGAGTTCCTGAAAGGAAGGTGAAAATATGACAAAAACAATGAAAGCAAGATTTGCCATGAAATCACCAACCAGAATGTACACTTCCCAGGAAAGAGGCCAGGAAAGGGTCTTATTCATGTCTGCATCTTTGACACCATTTAGTTCAATAAGTCTTAAAAAGATATTTAATGACTAAATACAGTTGACCCTTAACACGAGTTTGAGCAGCACAGGTGCACTCATACATGGATTTTTTTCTAATAAATATTTAATATATTAGAACTTTTTTTGGAAATTCGTGACAACTTGAAAACACAAACTGTGTAACTTAGAAATACCAAAAAAATTAAGAAAAAGGTATGTTGTGAATGCATAAAATATATGTAGGTACTAGTCTATTTTTATCATTACTACCATAAAATATACACAAATCTATAGAAAGTTAAAATTTATCAAAATGTACACACACAAATACAGATCATACATGGTGCCATTTGTAGTCAAGAGAAACATAAACAAATATAAAGATGAAGCATTAAATCCTAACTGCATAAAATTCACTGTAGTACACACTGTACTAGTGTCATCATTTCACAGCCACCTCTTATTGCTATTGCAGTGAGCTCAAGTATTGTACCTGCTTAAAACACCACGTAATGCTAATCATTTCCACAGGAGCTGCTTGTCTCTCTAGTATGTTGCATATCACAGTAAAATGTGCTATCTCAGTTCTTGTGTGTTTTTCATTGCGTACAATATCATAAATCTTTTTTTTTTTTTTTTTTTTTGAGATGGAGTCTCGCCCAGGATGGAGTGCAGTGGCGCGATCTCAGCTCACTGCAACCTCCGCCTCCCGGGTTCAAGTGATGCTCCTGCCTCAGCCTCCTGAGTAGATGGAATTACAGGCACCACACCCGGCTAATTTTTTGTATTTTTAGTAGAGACGGGGTTTCACCATGTTGGTCAGGCTGGTCTCGAATTCCTGACCTCGTGATCCGCCTGCCTCAGCCTCCAAAAATGCTGGGATTACAGGCGTGAGTCACCGTACCCAGCCCATAAATCTTAACACCATGGAACCCATACAAAGTGCTGCTAGTCATGCTGACGTGCTCCCAAGCAGCAGAGAAAAGTCATGACATTACAAGAAAAAGGTGACTTGTTTGGTACGTTCCATAGACTAGGGTCTGCAGCTGCAGTTGCCTGCCACTTCAAGATAAATGAATCTAGCATAAGGATCACTGTGAAAAAAGAAAAGGAATTGCGCCACTGCACTCCAGCCTGGCAACAGAGCGAGACTCCGTCTCAAAAAAAAAAAAAAAAAAAAAAAGGAAATTTGTGAAGTTGTTGCTATCGCTGCAGCTATGCCAGCAGGTGTGACAACCCGGCACATTTTGCAAAATACAAAATATGTGTTATCAGTAAGGATTCTGGTCAACAGTAAGCAATTAGTAGTTAGCTGTTAGGGGAATCGAAAATTATACACATAGCCTGGGCTACACAGGAAGATCCTATCTCTACAAAAAAAATTGTTAAATTAGCTGGGTGTGATGGCACACAACTGTGGTCCCAGCTACTTAGGAGACTGAGGTAGGAGGATCATTTGAGCCCAGGAGACGGCAGCTGCAGTAAGCTGTGATTGTACCACCGCACTCCAGCCTGGGTGACAGAGTAAGACCCTGTCTCCAAAAAGGAAAAAAAAAAAAGTTATACACAGATTTTTTACGTTTAGGGTGATGGCATCCCTAACCCTCTGTGTTGGTCAAGGGTCAACTGTATTTGAAAGCTGCCCAGTCATATTAAATAAATACCAAGACATATTCCAGTTTCAAAAGACATTTTTGGATTACCTGTAATTCTGAATTATCTGTGTTGATGTTCCCTGCCACAGAAGCGAAGAATATAAAACCAACCTCTTCCTCAGGTGGATGTTTGGCCAAGTTGGTGAATCAACATTTTTTTTAAGTTTTTTAAATTACTAGAGAAACTTGTTATTTAAAAGAACCCTATGATAAACCATTTCACTCTCCTCTTACATTATGTTTTGGATATCTGGATTTTCACTTAAAAGAGTTTTATTCCAAGCACCTGCACCTGAATCTTATCTGCATTGAGACTGAAGTAGAGCAGGATAATTCTGAAGGATGTATCCCCTCCTAGTGGCCGCTCTGAGAACAGGAGAGGATGCCTGCTAAAAGATGGGCCCTGGCATCTGGGCTTCTAACTCGTATCTCAGCCCTCAAATTCCCAGATTTACAGAGATCTTGCCTAAGCCAGAGCCCTCAGCTGTCTCTCACCTGATGAATAAGATATGTAATCTGGTGTTTCCGCCGCTGCTGGCCGGTTGGCTGCTCACCTTTCTTCTGCAAGAGAAGAAAACATATTCATTAATCCACAGGATGGAAGCAGAAGTCTCTCATGTGCCCAGATGGTGTGGTGTTAGGGACTAAGAAGCCAATTCCACAGCCCAAATCCTGGGGGAGAAAAGTTGGAGCTGTTTTTACCTCTATGTACTTACAAAGCCTTTATTTTTATTAAAGCCATTATACAAAAAACCCAGCTCAGAACACTTGCCTGAAATACGCTGCTAATATCCTCCACTAGACTGGAAATGCTTTGAGGTCAGGACTGTCTTCTGAGTCTTTGGTAATCCCACCCCACCCCTAGCACCCAGCATGGGGTTCTGTCTGCTGTGGACATCTGAGACCAGTTTTACTGACTGCAGTCAGTCCGAAACAGTTTGTGGGCCAGGGCACAGGTGACCTTCTGCCCCCCTGCCAGGCCCTCCCACAATCCCTGTGCCCATCTCCCTTCAAACTCTCTTCATCTCTGTCCCGCTCTCCCCAGTCAAGCCAGATGTCTAGCCTGTCTCCCACCTACTGCTTATCAAGCTCGCTCCCATCAATCACCTCTGGCTAAAAACCCCCACCTTCCCCATTCTAGTAAGTGCCAGCAGCTTCCCTGGAATTAGAAATTTCACAATCACTCTACCTCTCCCCAATCTTCCAGCTTCCGCCGGTAACTGCACTGAACCCATAACCAAACTTTGATGCAAATGATTTACTGTCAAAGTCTATATTGGTCTGGGCTTTCATTCTGCGGTTTTTCTGTCCTCTGCCAGAGTTGTCTCAGACTAGAAGCTTCCTAATCATCTCCACCCAACTCCCAAAACTCCTCTCTAGAGTCTCCTCAGCACTTATGTAATCAATTTGTACTGTAATCATTTACACTCAAGTGTCCTTAAATCTCTTCTTCCCAACTACGCTGTCAACTCCTCAATGACAAGGACCGTATCTTTTTCTCCTTTTAACAAAATCTAGTTGAATATAATGAGACGGTGGCAAGAAAACTTGGAGATAGGAAAATGGCAAATACTAATTGCTTGCTGCTATTTAATGTCATTTAATGTGACAGTTAAAGATGACACACATAAAACATCCAGCTCCATTCCTGGCCCACAGTGAGCATTAACAACAGTAGCTATTACTACGTGACTATGCTTCTCGACCCACAGTTGGTAGAGCATGCTCTCCTAAGTGGTTTTTCCAGTAAACAGTGATGGATCTATGCTGATCTAACCACAATCCTTTGCTCTGTCCTGTATGACCGTCAGCATTCAGTTAAAACAAACGGCTGGGGCTTGTATGGCCATCTGTGGCCATAGAACAAAGCAAAGCAAGTGGGGGGAGGAAAAGGGAACAAAATCCTCGACCTTGGCCCTGCTGGTGCTGGGCTCAAGTCCAGGGTTTTTCCACATTTCCCCTCCTGTGGCAGGCTCATAAATGTCCACATTTGCTGTTCTCAGCTACTAGGTGAAGAAATGTTCATCATACTGACTGAAGAAAACTAGGACAGAGAAGGCAGGAGTGTGATGTGGGAAATGTGATGAATAAAAGCACTGGAAAGACTACAGCTGGCTACCATCAATAATGAAGAGAACACAGAAGAGTTGCACGCTCAGAATCTAGGGACTCCAGGACTTCTGAGGTGCTGTTGCGCCCACACCTCAAAAATGTGCTGAGCCAGGTCCCAGCTTGAAACAATGAACTAACTGGGGCTGGGTATAGTGGCTCATGCCTGTAATCCCAGCACTTTGGCAGGCCAAGGCCAGGGTGGGTGGATCACTCGAGGCCAGGAGTTTGAGACCAGCCTGGACAATATAGTGAAACTCCAACTCTACAAAAAAATACAAAAATTAGATGGGTATGGTGGCATGCACCTGTAGTCCCAGCAACTGAGGTGGGAGGATCACTTGGGCCTGGGAGGCAGAGGTTGCAATAAGCTGTGACTGAGCCAGTGCTGCTAGCCTGGGCAACAGAGTGAGACTCTGAAAAAAAAAAAAAAAAGAACACCAAAAAATGAAAACAATTGGAAGGAAGGAAGGAGGAAAGGAGGGAGGGAGGGAAGGAAAGGAAGAAGATAGTATTTTAAAAGAATAAAAATTAAAACAAAAAAAGCAAAAAACTTTAAATCAAAAAAAGGAAAGAAGGATCTGAGTGTAGGGCAAGAGTAGAGCAGCTGTGGATTCACGCAACCTGAGAAGGAGCCACAGCCACAGGCTGGGAGTCCTCTCCAACTACTCGATCTCAGCAACCAGACCCCCCATCCAGCTGAAGAGCTGTTAAAGTCCTGCAAAGTTCTAGAGAGTAGGAGCTGTATCTGTGAGGTTTAGTGCATACTCCAGTACCATGGGCAAAATGTGTTTGCTAAAGGTGCTGTGACAATAACAATGGGGTGTGGGGTCAAGACGGGGAGTAAGACAAGATTTTGCTTTGCAGCTTCCCAAGCTGACCACTCAATAGACGTTTCCCACTTACTTTGCTGAATGACTTCATGGTTTTCTCTTCTGTCAATGACTTAGTCATCCATTGCTGGGCCCCACTGAGCTGGTCATCACCTTTGATCTCCACAAAGTTTATTTCTTCTCTCCCTCGGTTCCTCTTGCCCTGCAGCCGCTTAAACTGGAAAAGAAAAAAATGCAGGAGTCAGGAATCTGGGCAAGGGGGTCAGCAGATGTCACTAAAGAGCCAGAGTTTATGGAATGATTTTGTGACTCACCAATCCCAAGGCACCCTCAGTTCTTCTCTATGTCCTTTCACCCTGCCATCTACCAAACTCCCTTGATGCCAGATGAAAGGCTACTTCTACTCAGAACGTCTCCTGAACCCAGGAAAAGGGAAACTAAGAGGTATCTCCAAACATGAATGCGAGCAGAGAACCAGTGATATGAATTTGTATTCAAACGGTATCTGCCTACCACTATGCAATATATCCATGTAACAAACGGGCACATGCACCCCCTAATCAATTTTATTTTTAATGGTATCTGCCTAAAAGGATTGCATACAATTTTCAAATTAAGAATTCAGAGTAGGCCGGGCACGGTGGCTCACACTGTAATCCCAGCACTTTGGGAGGCCGAGGTGGGCAGATCACCTGAGGTCGGGAGTTCAATACCAGCCTGACCAACATGGAGAAACCTCATCTCTACTAAAAATACAAAATCAGCTGGGCGTGGTGATGCATACTTGTAATCCCAGCTACTTGGGAGGCTGAGTCAGGAGAATCGCTTGAACCCAGGAGGCAGAGGTTGCGGAGAGCCAAGATCGCACCATTGCACTCCAGCCTGGGCAAGAAGAGTGAAACTCTGTCTCCAAAAAAAAAAAAAAAAAAAAGAAAGAAGAAAAGAATTCAGAGCAGGCCAGGCAGGGTGACTCAAATCTATAATACCAGCATTTTGGGAGGCAAGGTGGAAGGATCACTTGAGCCCAGAGGTTTAAGACAAGCCTGGGCAATAAAGTGAGACCCCATCTCTATAAAAAAATTTAAAAATTAGCCAGGTGTGGTGGTGCGTGCCTGTGGTCCCTGGGAAACACAGCAAGACCTCACCTCTAAAAAAATAAAATTCCAAGCCCCAAAAAGCACAGAACTCCAGGATTTCTCCTTTAAAAATCAGTTGTTTGTCCATCTCTGTTCCTTCTAATTGTTCGGTATCACCGAATCAACAGACCCCACACCAGAGCGGACATTAGAGACAAAGAATGTGGGGCTGCATAGAAAAGGAGCCTCACACACACACAGAGGCTTAGCTTTACTTCAAAAGTTTTTAAGGTAAAGAAAAAGAAAAAGCGCAGTAAACTTTCTAGGAGACTGCTACTCCTTCCTCTTCCTAAAAAAACAAAATGCAAATCACACAAGTCATCCAGAGGTGTGCCTCAAAGCGAATGTGGGTGAAGAAGGAATAGAATTTTAAAACTCAGAAGCTTCAGTGAGACCCAGTCCTGATCTCAACATTAGTGAGGTCTTCTACACTCACTCTACCTAGAAGAAACTGACTTTTGCCACTAAGTGGGTTCTCAGCTGTCTCCTAGGCTTAGTTGGTTCCCAAATAAACCAACTATCAAACCTGCCAAGAAGGATATCCATAGGGGAGTGGATGAACACAGTATCAAGCACAGGCAGAAGTATGCAAAGGGATGGACACCTTTCTGGGAAAAGGTGAGCAGAGAAGAATTATTTTTTATAAGAACCTCCAAGGAGAAACAGCACCCCCTGTTTCTGCAGATCCCTCCTAATAGGCTGTGACTTCCCTGCAGATAGAACAGTACTTTCTATCCTGAATAAGGGCCTGAAAGTCACAGGACATTGTGCTTTCACCTTTCCTTTTGCTGAAGCTTGGGAAAGCTCAGCAGCAGTGAGAGACCATTATGTGAAACACAACGGTATTTAACATAGCTGCTTGGTGACTCCCCAAATCCATTCTCCTCTTCTTTAGTGTGAAAGAATCCAAAATTTTTCCTAGGCATATTACCACACAACTAATAAAACACTACATTTCCTAGACCCCCTTACAACTAGATATGGCCGGCTAGATGCAGTGGCTCACGCCTGTAATCCCAGCACTTTGGGAGGCTGAGACAGGCTGATCACTTGAGGCCAGGAGTTCGAGACTAGCCTGGACCAACGTGGTGAAACCCCGTCTCTACTAAAAATACAAAAATTAGCTGGACATGGTGGCACATGCCTGTAATCCCAGCTACTCCTACTCAGGAGGCTGAGGCACAAGAATCGCTTGAGTCTTGGAGGCAGAGGTTGCAGTGAGCTGAGATCGTGCCACCATACTCCAGCCTGGGCGACAGAGCAAGGCTGCTCAAAACAAACAAACAAAAAACAAAAAAAACCCAAACAAATAGATATAGCCACGTGAGCAGATTCTAGTCAGTGAGATCAAAGTGGACGTGCTCTTAGGAACTTTCAGGAAGTCTCCTAGAAAGCGAGGGGAAGTGTTCCTCCTCTTTCTTTCTCTACCCTGCTGCATCTCCAATGCCAATGTGATGGCTGTAGCTTTAACTATCATGGACCATAAGAATAAAGGCCACAGCCTAGGGATGGCAAAGCGATGATTAGAAAGAGACTGAAGCAAAGGAACAGTAAATCATACTTGTAATCCTACCACTTTGGGAGACCAAGGCAGAAGGATTGCTTGAGCCCAGGAGTTCAAGTGCAGCCTGGACAACAAGCAAGACCCCGTCTTTACCAAAAAAAAAAAAAGGGGGGACTAGATCCCTGACTCTGTGGAGCTTCTAAAGCATCCCTGGCCTGCCCACCTGTATCCTTCTTCCATGAAGAAAAAAACTAACTTCCTTTATATAAGCCACTATTATTCAGAGTTTCTCCGTTACATGTTGCCAACCTAATCCTGATACAGTTTTGTCTTTTGTGTCTGTGTGTTTTTTTAATTTCCTTTGGCTTCAGATTTGAAACGTGGTGCCCAGAGGTCAAAGATGGTCACTTGTGCTTTGTTAACTTACTGCTTCGTCATCGATGAAGGAGGCATCTGGGGCAATTTCCTGGGGGGGGACCAGGGCCGGGTCCTGTGCAGGATAGTAGCCACCACTGTAATAATCCTGCAGCCAAACAGGAAAGAAAAACACACCAACTGAGGGCACAGCTGGAGAGGGGAAGGTAAGGTCTGTCCAGAAACAGAAAATTGTCATCAAAGAGGCAGTGGTGAGATAGCTACACTACAGCTTCCTCAAACAGACCAGTTTAAGGCATAGATCCCAAGGACCGACCTATAACTCAAGAACAGTCCCTACAGCTTTTCTCATCTACACTATCCAGACAGATGGATATTTTTTAGGAAAGGGTAACAGGAAACAAGGACAGTCTCTCCTGCTTCAATCTATACCTTGCTCCCTCAGCTACTTCCTAAGAGAGACTCTCACCTCTTACCTCTATCATGACCTCAGCCCTGCTCCTCCTACTCATAAGACCCCAATGAGCTACTATGCAAGCAGGGACAAGAAGGCATACGTCATGCCATTCCTGCTCCTCATTCTAGTTTGGTCCTGTGGATACAGGGAAACAGTCTAAACGGGGTGTGGAGGTTATAGATCTCTGATTTAAAATAACCACTATTAGGATACAATGAAACTTACAAAGCTGGGAACAAAGCAGGTTTATTTACCAGATTTTGAGTTCAGGAATCTCATGATTCCCCTTAGAGGTGAGTGGCCCAGATGTTGTTGCAGACCCTAGAGGAAGAGGAGGGTGAAGGCAAGGGCAAGGCCTCTGCTTGGCAAAGTCAGGCAGCCACACAGCCAATAAACTGTTTCCTCCTTGCCTACACTTTTTCCTAATTCTTCCACTTCGTCTTAAATGCCAAGAAATGCCCCTCTAAGAACATTTGTTTTATGATGAGCTAAATGAAAATAGGTTTAATATTCACTACATAAAATAATATATAAAAATCCAGAGCAATTAAAGTATGGAGTTTTTTTATAATGGTATTCACAATAAGATACATTTAAATTTCAGAGTCCCCTAGTGTATTTAAAGTGCTTTAATTTACATAGATTATCTCAATGGTATTTATAACTGCATATAGAATTCCAATTTGTTATTCAATTTAAATAGCATCTTTTTTTTTCTGCTAAAGAGTTAAAAACACTATCTTTCTCCATCCTTCTTTTTTTGAGATGGAGTTTCGCTCTTGTTGCCCAGGCTGGAGTGCAATGGCACCATCTTGGCTCACTGCAACCTCGCCTCCTGGGTTCAAGTGATTCTCCTGTCTCAGCCTCCCATGTAGCTGGGATTACAGGCACATGCCAGCACGCTCAGCTAATTTTTGTATTTTTAGTAAAGACAGAGTTTCATCATATTGGTCAGGCTGGTCTTGAACTCCTGACCTCAGGTGATCCTCCTGCCTTGGCCTCCCAAAGTGCTGGGATTACAGGTGTGAGCCACCACGCCCAGCCTATCTTCCTCCATCCTTCTAACAACAACCTTAGGGGCAGATATACTACCTCTGCTCAGCCTATAGGAAACAACAAGGCTTAACAGCAAAGATTTAGGAAACAAAATTGTTTTCAAAGTATTTGGTCAGAACAGGTTCTCCAGAAAGCCCTGTCTCTTCACTCATGCCCAGATTGAAAACAATAATGCTGACCATTCAGAGAATCAGAGTGGTTGAAGGGACTTAAGTCTTCCAACCATCCCAGGCCAGCAGTTTTTAAACTTGCTGAAGCTGCCCAGTCATGGGGCCAGCCAGCTGCCTCTGTTCAACTCCACCACGGTGCCAGGTCCCCCAACTCCTGCTCCTAGGAGCCCTCTACATCTTGGGAAGCTCTGACTGCTAGGAATTCTCTTAAACCTACATACAACCTGGCATTCTATACTTTTACTCTCTGAGGCCATACACATCAAATCTAAATATCTCTTCCAAGCAACAGGTGAATACAACATGAATAAAAAGTTACAATCAGCATTTATTGAACATTTACTATTTTCCAGGAACCACCATGCTAACTAAACTAATGTAATTATTTTAGCAACGCTTTGAGTTGCTCTGATATCCCATTTTACACCTGAAGAATCTGACTGAGAGAGGCAGTTAAGTAACTTGCCCAAACTCAGCTTGAGATTCAAACCTCAAACCACCCTCAGGATTCTCTTTATTTATTATTATTTTTTTGATTCTCTTTATTCTTACTTTGCACTCAACCCTCCAGATTCCCTTCTTTCCTCCTTGGACCCAACTCTCCCTTCCTGTTTTTCTCAATACTCCTCACCTCTAGAAACTCTTCTTAAACTAGCTGCTATCTAGACGTCTATGCCATAGATTCCCTTATCCTCATCATCCACATTTCAGGAAGCTATCTTGTAATTCTAAGATTAGCTACCAGTTCTCTTCCGTCTTCCCTTCATACCTCTCACCAGCTCCGACAATCAGATTCTGTTTTCAGCATAGGGGAAGTGCTCCAGGACATTGGTCTGGGAAAAATTTTACAGCTAAGACCTCAAAAGCACAGGCAATAAAACCAAAAGTCAGCGGGGTACGGTGGCTTACGCCTGTAATCCCATCACTTTGGGAGTCCAAGGCGGGCAGATCACCTGAGATCAGGAGTTCCAGACCAGCCTGACCAACATGGTGAAACCCAGTCTCTACTAAAAATACAAAAATTAGCCAGGCGTGGTGGCGGGCGCATATAATCCCAGTTACTCGAGAGGCTGAGGCGGGAGAATCGCTTGAACCCGGGAGGTGGAGGTTGCAGTGAGCCGGTATCGCACCACTGCACACCAGCCTGGGTGACAGAGCAAGACTCCGTCTCAAAAATAAAAAAACAAAAAATAGGCAGGGCGCGGTAGCTCACCTCTGTAACCCCAGCATTTTGGGAGGCCCAGGTGGGCAGATCATTTGAGGTCAGGAGTTCAAGAACAGCCTGGCCAACATGGTGAAACCCTGTCTCTACTAAAAATACAAAAAAAATTAGCCGGGCGTGGTGGCACATGCCTGTAATCCCAGCTACTCAGGAGGCTGAGGCAGGAGAATCGCTTGAACCTGGGAGGCGGAGGTTGCAGTGAGCCGGGATCATGCCACTGCACTCCAGCCTGGGCGACAGAGCAAGACCCTGTCTCAAGAAAAAAATTAATTAATTAATTAATTAAATAAATAAAAATAATGGTCAGGCACGGTGGCCCACGCCTGTAATCCCAGTACTTTGGGAGGCTGAAGTGGGCAGATCACCTGAGGTCGGGAGTTCAAGACCAGCCTGACCAACATGGAGAAACCCTGTCTCTACTAAAAATACAAAAAATTAGCCGGGCATGGTGGCTCATGCCTGTAATCCAAACTACTAGGGAGGCTGAGGCAGGATAATCGCTTGAACCTGAACCTGAGAGGCGGAGGTTGCGGTAAGCCGGGATTGCACCATTGCACTCCAGCCTGGGTGACAGAGCGAGACTCCGTCTCAAAAAAAAAAAAAAAAAAAAAAAAAGATTTTGGCAAGGTTATGGAGAAACGAGAACACTTATACACTGCGGATGGGAATGTAAATTAGTTCAGCCACCATGGAAAGTAGTTTGGAGATTTCTCAAAGAACTTAAAACAGAGCTACCATTCAACCCAGCAACCCCATTACTGGGTATATACCCAAAGGAATATAAATTACTCTACTGTAAAGACACATGCACACATGTTCATCACAGCACTATTCACAACAGCAAAGACACAGAATCAACCTACATGCCCATCAACAGTGGACTGAATAAAGAAAATGTGGTACATATACACCATGGAATACTACACAGCCATAAAAAAGAACAAAATCATGTCCTTTGCAGCAGCATGGATGGAGCTGGAAGCCATTAAGCAAATTAACACAGAAACAGAAAACCAAATACCACGTTTTCACTTATAAATAGGAACTAAACAATGAGTACATGAACATAAGGAAGGGAACAATAGACACCAGGGCCTACTTGAGTGTGGAAGATAAGGATCAAAAACTACCTATTACAGCCAAGTGTGGTGGCTCACACTATAATCCCATCACTTTAGGGCTGAAACAGGCAGATCACTTAAGGCCAGCAGTTTGAGACCACCCTGGCCAACACAGAGAAACCCCGTCTCTACTAAAAATACAAAAATTAAATTAGCAGGCATGGTGGAATGTGCCTGTAGTCCCAGCTATTTGGGAGGCTGAGGCGGGAGAGTTGCTTGAACTTGGGAGGCAGAGGTTTCAGTGAGTCAAGATCGTGCCACTGCACTCCAGCCTGGGCGACAGAGCAAGACTCCGTCTCAAAAAATATAAAATACAAATACAAAAATTAGCTGGGCATGTTAGTGGTGGCACACACCTGTAGTCCCCGCTACTCGGGAGGCTGAGGCAGGAGAATCGCTTGAACTCGGGAGGCAGAGGTTGCAGTTGAGCCAAGATTGTGCCACTGCACTCCACCCTGGGTGACAAAGTGAGATTCCTTCTCAAAAAAAAAAAAAAAGAAAAGAAAAAAAAAGGCCAAAAACCTACCTATCAGGTACTATACCTATCGGGTACTATGCTCATTACCTGGGTGATAAAATAATCTGTACACCAAACCCGTGACATGCAATTTACCATGTAACAAACCTGTACATGTACCTCCTGAACCTAAAATAAAGGTAAGGAAGAAAAAAAACAGATATATATATATACATATATATATATATATCACAAATATGTACAAATATTATGGATCAATAAAAAATAAATAGATTGTTTTCAGAATAAAGATGCCATTTATGTGGTTCACCCTGTCAGACTTCAAGACTTGGGCAATTTAGAATAATATGGAATAAGAATAAAGAATAAGAATAAATAATAAGAATAAAGGTATGTTCTGTGGCCTAATAAATAGAGAAGGTTAATTTAGCCAAAGTGACACCACAGAGGCTGTATCACTAGCTCAAAGCTCTCCTTGACCACCATGTTCCAACATTCCCTCGCCTGCCCTCTGTGCCTCCTACCCACCTGATAATAAGCACCAGCGGCATTGGCATCGCCATACGTGGAAAACTGATTGTAGCTGTAGTCGTCCCCAGGCTTAGGCATCCAAGGGGCCCCACTTGAGCCTGCTGCCATCTTGAATTCAAGGGGGGCATTGGCTGCATCGTCCTGGAAAGCCGGCTCTGGTTCCGTGCCTGGAGGCAGCTCTTCAGGGACAGTGGGGACGGGGTAAGGGTATGGCTCAACTCCAGGTGGCTCAGCCTTTTCAGGAAGGGAGAAAAAGTTTTCAGGGGCTACTTCCTCATCACTGTCGTCTTCTTCCTGTGTGATCTGCTTTGTCACCTGCAGGGCAGCACTCTTGGCAGCAGCCTTGATAGCAGAGGGCGACGGAGTGGTGGTTGTGGTGCCCACAACAGGGGCAAGAGAGGAAGTCTTGGTCTTAGAAGCCAGTCTGGAGGGCTTAGTATCAGGGGAGCCATCCGAGGGTTTGCGGGAGAAGGCATGGGGCAGGAGCAACCTGTTAGTCTCTTTCACAGTCAGGTTTTTAGGTTGGGGAAGCAAGGCAGACAAACCAGTCCCCTCACCGGATCCCTGGTGAGCCCAGGTGTGGGATAGGAGGAAAGAAAGATGACAAGTGAGATTTTATGTACTAGCAACACCAAAAACAACAGGTACAGATAAGTTCTCTAGCCTAAAATCTTACCAGCCCTTGTTTCCTCCTTACCTCCATCCACTCAGACCACCTAATCTGGGCTTGACTCCTGCTACTTCAGGCCTTTCTGCGGGCTGCTTCTCCCAAGGTGAGGTATCATTCCTCTTCTCTTCCATCCCAACCCAGCTCCACTGCCCTCTTCCACAGAGCGAGCCTTCCTCAACTCTGTGTCTTCAAAAAATACGATGCTCTTAACCTCACATCGTCCTTCCTCCCAAAAAGCCCAGGTCTCTCCAGCTCATCACTCAACCTCTCTCCATGTCCTGAAGGGACCTCTTAACACAAGAACCCTCTCCTTCCTTTGGAATGCTACCCAAAATCAAGAACAAGGTTCTGTCCAAAAGAAACATTCATACTGTTGCCAAAAGTCCCTTCCCGGCTGGGCAGTGGTGGCTCACGCCTGTAATCCCAGCATTTTGGGAGGCCGAGGTGGGCGGATCATGAGGTCAGGAGTTCGACACCAGCCTGGCCAACATACTGAAGGCCTGTCTCTACTAAAAATACAAAAATTAGCCAGGCATGGTGGCGGGTGCCTGTAATCCCAACTACTTGGGAGGCTGAGGCAGAAGCATCGCTTAAACCCAGGAAGCAGAGGTTGCAGTGAGCCAAGATCATGCCACTGTACTCCAGTCTGGGTGACAGAGTGAGACTCCTTCTCAAAAAAAAAAAAAATAGTCCCTTCCCGTGACCAAGGGAGAAAGCTAACCCTGAGCGAGACCCCTCAGTAGCGCTAATGACGCCTAGGAAAGACTGGAGGCCCAGCACGTTCAACAAGGAAGCAGTGAGTCCAGAGACTGGAAGGGGCCTGACACAGCTTTTTCCAACCCTTTAAATTGCTCTCCTTGACACCATCCCCAAAGCAAAGGAAATAGGATTTCCCTTCTCTTTTTTTCCCCCCTTAGATAGGAACCTGAAGCCTCAGCTTGGGTGGGGCAGCTCCCTTAGGACTTAAGTGCTAAGGGTATTTTTTTTTTTTTTTTTAGTCGGAGTCTCGCTCTGTTGCCCAGGCTGGAGTACAGTGACATGATCTTGGCTCACTGCAACTTCCGCCTCCCAGGTTCAAGCAATTCTCTGCCTCAGCCTCCGGAGTAGCTGGGATTATAGGTGCCCACCACCATGCATGCCTGGCTAATTTTTGTATTTTTAGTAGAGATAGGGTTTTACCATCTTGGCCAGGCTGGTCTTCAACACCTGACCTTATGATCCACCTGCCTCGGCCTCCCAAAGTGCTGGGATTACAGGCATGAGCCACAGCGCCTGGCCTAAGGGTATTTTTTAGTTAAGACCATAGAATCCTACATTAGCTGACTGAAAGGGTTTTTATAAGATCATCTTCAGTTCTTTTCAGACTTACTCAGCTTGCAAATTCCCCTAATCTAAGACATTACTGCTTTTTACAAAAATATGTAATTTTAGTATGTTTAGTGCCATCATACATACAGAGGTAGTTTTGTCAGCCAGAAATGAGTATATATATATGCTGTATTTTTTTTAATCTGAAGAAAGTCCCCTACCCTTCCCAAGGAAAGCCCTATAGATGTGGCATATTAGCTTGTTAATGCCAGAGTCAAGCATTTAACTTTTGATCTGTAAGCTCACTGGCCCAGCCCATCCAGAGTTCCTATTACCCAAAAGAATCTCTCAGATTCTGCTTTCTCTATGCTAAAAGGCCAGTTTGGCCTAACTGTAGAGCTAAGGGAAATGCCAACTGGAAAAGGAGAATGGAATAAGGTCACTGTGTCACTGTCTTAGAGTACCAGTGTACTCCAGTCTTCTCAGCCAAGAAATGCCCAGAGTGAATAAGACATTTGAGTCAAGCCACACAGAACTGCTCATCTGGAGAGTGGGCTCTTCTTGCTGTGTGTGTGTTCACAAATTTGGTCCAGCCTGGAAGCACCCAGAGGCTCCGGTTCATAGGAACCAGACTGAGGTACGGGGTGGAGCACACCCTCAGGCTACCTTTGAAGTGTCTGACTTATCAGATATCTGGGGTCATGGCTATACCATTTTGCAGTCCTAGGTCCCCACTCTGCCTTAAGAGCTCAGAATTCCTCTATCTACTCATTTCTTCCTACCACCTGGAAGATTGTTCTTTACAGTCTTCAGTCTTACAGTGGGGGCGCCTTCTGAGTCAGTCCACCTCCTCCAGGAAGCTATCCTGGTAACAGGACTGCCTTTGCTCAGTCTCAGCACGCCAACATCTTGCATGACTCCTTTTTCGTCTACTATAAATACAAACACCAGGGCCGGGCACGGTGGCTCACGCCTATAATTCCAGTACTTTGGTAGGCCGAGACGGGCAGATCACGAGGTCAGGAGATCGAGACCATCCTGGCTAACACAGTGAAACCCCGTCTCTACTAAAAATACAAAAAAATTAGCCAGGTGTGGTGGCGGGTGCCTGTAGTCCCAGCTACTCTGGAGGCTGAGGCAGGAGAATGGCATGAACCCAGGAGGCGGAGCTTGCAGTGAGCTGAGATCGCGCCACTGCACTCCAGCCTGGGCAACAGAGCGAGACTCCGTCCCCCGCCAAAAAAATAAATTAAATAAGTAAATAAATAAATACAAACATCAGCCTTGCCAGTTATCTTTCTAACTTCCACACAACCACATCCTTCTAAAACTGCTCAGAGGTGGAAGCAACATTTAACTGAGTCAGGAGAAGGGGCAGCTTTGTATCATATACTCGAATCACAAGACAGCCACTATTTTATTTTATTTATTTTTTATTTTATTTTATTTTTATTTATTTATTTATTTATTTTTGATGGAGTCTTGCTCTGTTGCCAAGGCTGGAGTGCAGTGGCACGATCTCAGCTCACTGCAACTTCCACCTCCCGGGTTCAAGTGATTCTCCTGCCTCAGCCTCCCGAGTAGCTGGGACTACAGGCGCCTGCCACCATGCCCAGCTAATTTTTGTATTTTTAGTAGAGACAGGGTTTCACCATGTTGGCCAGGCTGGTCTCAAACTCCTGACCTCAGGTGATCTGCCTGCCTGGGCCTCCCAGTGTTGGGATTATAGGCATGAGCCACCGTGCCAGGCAAGACAGCCACTTTATAAAAGCAGGACCACTTCTGCTTTTCCCTGAGACATATGATCAACATGAGGTTAGAATGTATAAATCACCAACTGTGGAAGGAATGGGAAGAAACTCCTGAGTGCCAGGATAATGGTACTGAGATGAGAGGAAACAGAAGCAAACAGCAGGGAAATCATCTACTAACACTGTCTTGTTGAGGACTTCTGGTTTCAATTACAAGGAGCTAAGTGCAGCAGTTAAGAGCTTGGACTCAACAGTCAGACTGGCCAGGCGCGGTGGCTCACGCCTGTAATCCCAGCACTTTGGGGAGGCCGAGGTGGGCAGATCACCTGAGGTCAGGAGTTTGAGACCAGCCTGACCAACATGGAGAAACCCCATCTCTACTTAAAATACAAAATTAGCCGGGTGTGGTGGCGCATGCCTGTAAACCCAGCTACTCGGGAGGCTGAGGCAGGAGAATCACTTGAACTGGGAGGAAGAGGATGCGATGAGCCAAGATTGTGCCATTGCACTCCAGCCTGGGCAACAAGAGCGAAACTCCGTCTCAAAAAAAAAAAAAAAAAAAAAATTATCAGATTGTCTGAGTCTGAATCCCAGCTCTGCCCACACTAGTTGTCTGATCTTGGGCAAGTTCCTCAGTTTCCTCATATGTAAAACAGGGATGATAACACTATGGCTTAGGCACCATCATGATGATGAAATCAATTAAATGCTAGTAAAGCACTTAGAACAGTGTCTGGTACACAGTAAGTGCTATTTAAGTGCTTATTTTCCAGGTTAAAAATGAGACAGGGAGAAGACAGACAATTTTAACATCATTTTGACTAATCCACTTATTCTACCCTCCCTAAATAATCCTTTTACACTATATGTAATGAACTGAATTGAGTTACAATTCATCTCCCTACCACTGCCTGTCTTCCAGGAAAGGTAATACCAGCAAGTTAAAGCCAGGAACAGAGTGGAGAGGGTACAGATGCACAAGGTCTGAAGTTATAAAGTAAAACAAAGCTGAACATAAATAGTCCTCAAATATCTGTGTTTGCTCTAAGCCAAATCTGAAAACTGCTGGATACTGTAAGTCCTGTCTTTGAGGAAATAATACAGGAAGAGAAAAAAAATTGTTTATATCACAATGCTTACCTGAAGGATAGTTTTCTTCTTTGTGGGTTCATCTTCCTCAGAATCTGACTAAGAGAAAAAGAAATGAAGTAAGGCCTCACTGTTTTAGGACAGTAAAAGAAACACATTAAATATAGCACATATGAAGGGTTGGACAACAGTGGCCATCTTGTCTGTGCCCCACCTCTGTACAGAGGTACACTCACCCCAGGTCCAGTCAAACAACACAGCTCCCTTCCTGATCTCAAACAGCTTCAGAGAAATCAGGGTATGCCCTGCCCTCTCAGACCTGTTGCACAGCCTTTTCGGCATCAATTTCTTTTCTGTTAAATTAAGACTATTTCCTCCCGTTTGGTCCTTGGTGGAAAGAAAAAGCTATACCCATTCTTCTTCCTATAATTCTGTCCACTAGAAGATGAATGGGAATTGGCCCACAATCTCACCCAATCTCAGCTTCACTTTTAAAACCACTTATATAGACTACATAACCACAAGGCTGGGGAACTCCAGTGGGATTGAGTGGTGTGTTAATTACTCTTCTATGAGGCATTAAAGGTCAAAGCCATTGGAGAAATCCATTCCTTCTCCAAGTATGATCTATTGTCTGACACAGTTGTTCATGTCTAGGAAGAAAGCAGGCAAATGATGACCATGAGGATCTGGGGCAAGACAGGAGGTCATCTGTGTTATCTTTCTGACTCATCAGGATTGCTTCTAAGACAAGCTCTCATGCTGAAAAATAGCTAAACTTTTAGCTCTATCTCAGTTCCGTGGCACCTTCAAGTCAAGGAGAGCCGCAAGGCATATGAATAGCAAGCTTTAACATTTTTATTTTAAAAAATTATTCCCCCAGCCATGAACCTTAAAGCTTTCCATTTGTTCCCAGGGCCTTGGTTTGGATATCTGTAAATAAAAAGGCAATTAGGCAAGAATCTCAGATCCCATTCATCTCCAAGATTCTGTGAGAACTCAAATCCTCTGCTGTTCTATACTCGCTCTCATATCTCACAAATTCCTTTTTAAATTTATCTCTTCCAAGGATCTTTCAATCATAATTACCTATTATATTCAAGACACTGTGCTAAGTACTGTACACAGCATTTCCTAACCAGTGCCCCAGGCAGGGCTTGGCCAGCTAGAGTCCTAGACCACTAGTCTCAGTCTGGACCATTTCCCACAGTGTGCTTCAAAGATTCCCTGTGTGTGCCATGATATGAAAAAAGTACTTGCCCTCAAAGAACTTACAATCCAGTAAAAAGAATAAGTACCCAAATCACTGTAATAAAAGGCAGTATAAGGCCGAGCACAGTGGCTCATACCTGTAACTCAGTACTTTGAGAGGCCAAGACAGGCAGATCACCTGAGGTCAGGAGTTTGAGACCATCCTGGCCAGCATGGTGAAACCTTATCTCTACTAAAAATATAAAAATTAGCTGGGCATGGTGGTGGGCGCCTGTAATCCCCAGCTACTCAGGAGGCTGAGGCAGGAGAAATGCTTGAATCAGGGAAGCAGAGGTTGCAATGAGCCAAGATCTTGCAATCCAGTCTGGGTGACAGAGCAAGACTCTGTCTCAAAAAAATAAAATAAAATAAAAATAAAAGGCAATATAAGATAAGAGTACCAAGTGTGGTTCAAACATCCCCTCAATTAGTACTACCATTACGGAAAACTGTATGGAGATGCCTTAAAAAAACTAAAAATATAAATTTAGTCAGGCGTGGTGGTACACGCCTGTAGTCCCAGCTACTCGGAAGGCTGAGGTGGGTCACCTGAGCCTAGGAGGTCAAGGCTGCAGCAAGCCGTCATCATGTCACTGCATTCCACCCTGGGCGACAGAGTAAGACCTTGTCTCAAATACTAAAAATAAATAAAAATAATAAAATTTAAAATAAAAATAAATCTTAAAATAAAAAAATTTAAAAATAAATTTTAAAAAAATTAACAATAGAATTTACCATATGACAGTGTGGCACAGTGGCTCACACCTGTAATCCCAGCACTTTGGGAGGCCAAGGCGGGAGGACTGCTTGAGCCCAGGAGTTTGAGACCAGCCCAGACAACATGGTGAAACCCCATCTCTACTAAAAATACAAAAGATTAGCCGGGTGTGGTGGCACATGCCTGTAATCCCAGCTACTCGGGAGGCTGAGGCAGGAGAATCGCTTGAACCTGGGAGGCAGAGGTTGCAGTGAGCCAAGATCACGCCACTGCACTCCAGCCCAGGCAACAGAGTGAAACTCCATCTCAAAAAAAATAAATTAATAAAAATGCAAAAGTTAGCCAGGCATGGTGGTGCGCGCTTCTCTGGAGGCTGAGGGACAAGAATTGCTTGAATCCAGGAGGCGGAGGTTGCAGTGAGCTGAGACTGTGCCACTGTACTCCAGCCTGGGTAACAGAGCAGACTCTATCTCAAAAAAAAAAAAAAAAAAATTAGACCAGGCATGGTGGCTCACACCTGTAATCCTAGCACTTTGGGAGCACTTCCTAGCACTCCAAAATCGGAGAATCACTTGAGGCCAGGAGTTCAAGACCAGCCTGGTCAACACAGTGAGACTCCCCCACCTCTAATATTTGAAAAAAAGATGAAATAGAAAATAAAAGAGGAACCTCACTCAGAAATTTTTTACAGAACAAAAATAAATAAAAATTTTAAATAGGCCCAGTCCAGTGGCTTACACCTGTAACTCCAGCACTTTGGGAGGCCAAGGAACACAGGTCACTTGAGGTCAGGAGTTTGAGACCAGCCTGGCCAACATGGTGACACCTTGTCTCTACGAAAAATACAAAAATTAGCTGGGCATGATGGCGGGCACCTTTGCCTGTAGTCCCAGTTACTCGGGAGGCTGAGGCAGGAGAATTGCTTGAACCCAGGAGGCGGAGGTTACAGTGAGCGCCGAGCTTGCGCCACTGCACTCCAGCCTGGGTGACAGAGCGAAACTTGGTTTCAATAATGATAATAATAATAATTAAAATAATACAAATTTTAAAATTTTTTAAATTAAAAATTAGCTGGGCATGGTGGTCCACACCTGCAGTCCTAACTACTAGGGAGGCTGAGATGAGAGGATCGCTTGAGCCTGGGAGGTGGAAGTTATAGTGAGCCAAAATCATGCCACTGCACTCCAGCCTGGGTGACAGAGTAAGACCCTATCTCAGAAAAAAAAAAAAAA